>NC_080019.1:219583042-220189084 GCF_030020395.1 Manis pentadactyla | reverse complement strand
TTTCACAAAGTTGTTTAGGGGTCCCAGGCTCCTTCCTTCTAGTGAGTCTGCCAACTCTGATGGTCCTGGAGTTGGGCTTGGATGTTCTGTGTTCAGAAGCAGAGAAAGTCAATGAAGTAGTGGAGGCAGTTTTGACTGGCCAGGCATAGAAACAGCACATAACACTTCTACCTATGTTCCACTGGCCAGAGCTCAGCCTTGTCCTCTCCCCAACCCCAGTATTCCAGCAGGAGAGGCTGAACAGTGCAATCTAGCTGGGCACCACCAGGAGGGAGAAGAAGTGGGGTTTGGTGTACACTGGTCCATGTGATACCCTCCCCCACCCTTTAGCCCTCAGATGACACTGTAAATATGGGACTGGGTCAGTCTTTCCACTCAAGTATACATTTCCCAGTTGAAACACCACTGATGTCTGCTGCTGTTGCAGAGTACAACCTTGAGATGGAAGCAGACATAAATCCCTTCTGCTGTCTTCCTGCATCCCCATCTCTAATCACCACTGTCCACTGACAGAGCCTAATCAGAAGCCAGCTAAAAGGGAGTGCAGCAAATGTCGCTTGTGGACTTCCAATCATGAATCACACCTCAGAGGAGAGCAGGGTGGGCCTGGAGATGAGAACCAATAGATGCATAACCAGTGAGTGTTGAGTTTATGAATTCAACAGAGATTAACCTGTAAGTCACCTCATAGGTTAATTTTCTAAGGCCTTTTCCAAGGATCCCTCTCTGTGGGAACAATCCTCAGGATTCCATCCACATATACAGAAAAGTAAAAAACAAGAAGTGTTATATAGTATTTGGAAAAAAAGTTTTGGACCACCTATTTTATGGAAAGGCCATAAGATAACAAATGAAAAAAATTAGAGTACAGTTTAGTATCAAAATATTCAGTCCTGACTGGGCGCAGTGGACAGAATGATGGTATCATACGATCATTCTGCTGGGAAGATAGACTCTAGGCATTTGCATGAAGGATGAAGAAATTAACCCAGCCCCATAAGAGAATGAAAGAAGTAGTTCTGTAGTCCTTCAGCATGGGGCTGTGAGCCGTGAAGCCTACTGAACTGCTTAACATAAACAAGGTTAAGGCTCGTTAATACACATAAAGCCAAAATAGTAGAGGGCGTAACGGTGAGGAATGAGCTTTGGGTGGCCCTCGGGTAGTCATGTGGGGTAACCTTTTCCAGTAAAAATAGGTCCCCTCTTATCTTCTATTCAGCCACCCTGAACCACATGGTTCCTGCCTTCAGAGTCACAAAATAGTTGCTGAAGCTCCAGTCATTGTTCCTGTGTTCTAGACAGCAGAAGGAAGAGGATGAAAAGGCAAAAGATCATGCCTCCTACCTTAGCTCCCAACTGGGACCTTTTCCAGAAGACCCACAGAACACTTTTGCTTACACTTCACTGGCCATCACTTGGTCACACTTGGCCATATATAATAATATAGGAGGAAGGGAAACGTAGTCTTTTAGCAAAGCACACTACCACCTCAAAATTGGGGTTCTGTTACTAAGAATGGAGGAAGTGGATATCAGGTAAGCCACTAGCAATTAGCACAGATATTAAGGATGTGGTTTCCCATGTTAACCAGGGAAAAGTGAGGATATTTAGTTCTCCCCTGACTAGCTGGTTCCTCTACCCTCACTTGCCATCCCCACACCCCTGCCCAGGGTGTGCCCTTGTGAGGGATCAGAAGGCACCAACCCAGGGAGCCTGTCCACCTTAGCCTTTGCTCCACTAATTAGACTATATCCTTTATCTGAGGTAAGTAAATGCTCACTACCCACCGTGCTCTGAGAGGACATTTCTGTTGATCTGCTAGTTTACCATGGATCACCCAAACTCTCCAGAAATTAGGAAAACTAACTCCAGACCTTAGAGCCAGCACGTATAAGGTTACTAATATTTCCTGACTTGGTTAGCAACAACTCAGCGTTGTGAATTATTAATAATGATATGAATAACATCAATAGCCATCCTTCTTTGATTGTGACTGTGTACCAAGCAGCATCCCAGGCTTTTTGCTGTCAGAAATCTGCTTCAGAGTATTAAATATGGTAATACATGCCACAGTCTCAGAAGGGGTTTAGAATAGTTTTTTATTCAACATCTGGTTAATAAGTGGCAGAGCTACAATTAAATTCAGGTCTTCCTAGTTCCAACACCTGTGATCTTTCTTGTTAACTTCCAATTGGCTGAGGTTAAGTCATATGTGGAACCTTTATATCAGTCAGAATATAGGTTCTTGGTTTTCACAGAGACCAGTGGTTTCTATCAGTTCTGTTTCCAAGTCCAAGTCCAATTAAAGGATGGTCTGGGAGGGGGCAGGGGATGGTAGTACAGCTGTGGTCCACACAGACATAGAGGAACCCAGA
The DNA here is from genome assembly GCF_030020395.1 of Manis pentadactyla. NCBI lineage: Eukaryota > Metazoa > Chordata > Mammalia > Pholidota > Manidae > Manis > Manis pentadactyla. The sequence continues at coordinate 220,186,709 of NC_080019.1, read as the reverse complement.
CCCTTCCACCTTGATGCTCTGCCATCCCCCGGTGTTGGAGGAGGTCGTAGAGAGGATGTGACTGAAAGTTGACCTGTGAGCTGGACCCAGGTCGTCAGGGGCTCCTCGCCACACCCCTGTCCTTGGAATGTACATTCTGCCCACCATTCCTGGCCTAAGGTCCCTTTCAAGGACTTAGCCTTGTGAGAGTAACGTCTCGCTGAGGCTATCTGGACTGGACAGTGCCTGAACCCTCCTGAGGCCTCATATGAATTTTTAAGATTCTGGTTGGTGGGTGTGGGGATTACGCATCCTGGGGCAGCCCAAGACAAGCCTCTTAAGTTCCCTCGCTTATTAAAACTGCCACCTACCAACCTGAAGTGGTCTGCCTCTTCCTTCCATCTCTCTTTGCCCTCTGTACAGGGGGTCCAGTTTCGGGTTACCCCAGGGGACTCCTGAGTGGCGAACCAACAGCTGCATTACAGCCCTCAGTCCGGCGGTGGCAGATGGCGCCTCCCCACACCATTGTTCAGCTCAAGAGAAGGTTGAGGGACCCAGGAGAAGACGTTTACTTTCAGTGGGAACAACTTAGAAACTGCACAGACCACTTCCTTTCCTTCCCATAAGGCGGAGCTTATTCAGGCGCCCACACCACATACAAGGGAAGCTGGGAAATGTAGTCCCTACTCGGCAGCCACCCTCTCAGAGAAAACCCAAAGGGTTGGAGATGTCACTAAAAGGAGGAAAGGAAATGGATCCTGGGGGGTAAAAATCAGTCTCTGCCACATTCCTGGATTGTGTGACATGGAGAGAGAGGAGCAATTTGCTCTCTTTGGTTCGTGAGAGAGATGGGCACTGCCCCACCGAGACCACACAAAACAAGGAACTCCCCTAATGGAGAAGGGGGAGGATGGAAATCGGACAGGCCACAGTCGTTACCTGCTGCAGTGCTCAGTAACCACATTCCCGAAGACAAAGGGACCTTAAGAGGTGCCAGGAAAACAAGCTGTTGAACTCTTAAGAAAACAAAAGTTCTTGCTAATCCTGTTACTCCCACTAACAGGATATTAGTGTAAATTTGTCCTTCCCTGCTCTTGGTTCACAATCCTTTTTCACACTCCCCTTCCTTAGAGCACACAGGATGGGCAAACTTCACAGACACTGTAGTAGGTGTTATCCGTGCTCCTGCCACACTCCCTTCTCCTTACCACTTCAGGACACAATGGCCTGCTTCCAACTGCCACACTTGCATTTCTCTGCCAAGGGCTTTCTCAGGCTGACAGTCCTGCTTTGCCAGGCACAGAATACAAGGGAAGCACCTAGGAATTACCATTAAATCTCTTAGAAGTAGCCTTCATTTCATGACCCTCAGCAGCTGGTGTACAAACACCGCAGCTCCCTGGCCCCCATATGGGATCACTGCACTGGGTTGCTTCCTGGGTTTTCCCAGTGAGATGGGGCCCTACTAGCCTGCTGTGGTCGCTGCACTGATGAGCCACTTTTTGGGGGCTGCCTTCCATTCCTTATTTCCTGACTTCAGTACTAGTATTCCTACACTTCCCAAAGAAACAATTTGCAGGCTATCTCAGGATATGCTTCTGAATGAGTCCTAATAAGACCACCCCCTTGAGAAGTAAGGTATGAGCCCCATGGGGCTAACAGGCTGCCACAGGCTCTGGGCTCGGCCTGACCCAGATTTGAGTTCTGGCTCTGTCACTTACCAGCTGAGGGATGCTGGCAACATTATTTGACTCTTTGGTGCCTCAAAGACTTCACCTTATATCTGTAAATTGAGGCCAATTATACCCACCCTGCAGAACTCAAAGATTCTAAATGAAACAATTGCTCTACTACTCCTAACACTGCTCCTGGTGCACAGCAGGCCCTCAGCTGAAGTCAGCTTTCTTACCTTCTTGTCTCCATTTTATGAATGAGGAAGCTGAGGCATGACAAGTTTTCGTGACCTCTGCAAGGTCATAAATGTAATTAAGTGACAGATCTTACTTAGTCTTAAAAACAAGTATCTTTCTGGTTCCAAATGTACTTAAAACTTTTCCATTGAGCTTCTCATATTTACTCCAGGGTCTAAATTCCCTGATTTGATACAAAATCATTATAAATTTCAATTCCCAGGTCTTCCTTTCACGTTCTGCTGTGCAGACCACACATCTGCTTTCTGATTCTCAGAGAGTCCACGTTCTGGTGCCATTCACAACCCTCGTTATTTATGTCCTCTGTCTTGGGCACAGCTCTTTCTCGCCCCCACCCAGCTGTGACATGCTCTTCTAATTTGGGTGTAAAGATTTTCACAAGCTCATCTCTGATTAAAACACAATGTCACTAAAAATAGGTGAACATCCAGGAGAAGAGAGATGATGGTGACCTCGAGAAGAGCCAATGGGAATTCAAGTGCTTTATCCTTGAACCGAGGGGACAAGTCTTTTCCAGTCTCCCTGTTACCTTTGAGGAGAGCACTTGGAGCTTCAAATACGGGTGCAACCCTGCAGAGCCCCGACTCAACTGATCGAGTGGAAGCTGTGAAAGGGAAGAAATACTGAATGTTTCCAAATTTATTCCCTTAACTAATAGTGTTACCTCACCACCAGGCAGGTCCACACAGTGACAAAGCAGGGGTCCAGACAGAATGGCAAACCAAAGTCACACTGTTAAACTTACTCAGTTTTTTGTAATGAGAAATCTAGAAAGAAGCTATTTTATTTCAGCATTCATTTAAGTTTGGGGTCATTTAAAAATACTTTATTTTGAAATATATATATGTATATATATGGGAAGTAAGCAGTCTTTCAAGGGTTGGACTTCCAAAGGTCTTATGTGACCCGCATCTAGAGTCAGGTGACCAATGAACTCATCCTGGTTTGCCCAGAACTTTATTGATTTTAGTACTGAAAGTCCCTGCTCCCAGGAAAGTTCTAAGCCCTCGGCAATCCAGGATGGTTGCTTGCTTTCTTAGAAACAAACTTGATTCTCAATTTTCCTCTTTTAAATACAAATCTCCTCAAGCAGGTTAAAGCAACTTACCCATTATACTCTAGGGATTCTGACTGCTTCTCACCAAGTACCCCACTAAAATTGTCCTCACTTTAAAAATCCATAAAGATCTTTTACTGCAGGAATCACAATTCAGACATCTACAGTGGCAAGACTTCAGTAAGTGAAGATCATTTGCACAAAGCTTTCTGTCTCTGCTTTCATAAAGAAATATATTTCCATTTTCTAGAAACCCAGTCCATCTTTTACCTTCCCTCTTTTGATAGGCATGGGATGGACAATTATTTTTCTACCCAAGAAAAACTGCTCAAACATGATGAAAAACAAGGGCAATTCTCTTTTGACCTCAGTGGTAGAGTCTATGGTTTCTTAGTCTGATTTCCCCCAGAAGCTGATCTTGGACAAAGATTCAAGTATAATATGTTTATCTGAGAGTTCATCCCAGGAAACACCAGGAAGAGAGTAAGGAAATGAGACAAGGAAGGAAAAAACACCAAAAAACAGTGTCCTATTAAGTCATCTATCATCATGGGTGATTGAAGTTATACCCCATGGGGAAACTCTTGGAAATGATCTAGAACATACACCTTAGTCATTCCATCAGATCAGCAAGGGAGCTTGGGTGCCTGGATGCTAACCCATCATCACTGAGGGGTAGGTGTTAATTCCCAAGCACTTGCAACTTACCACTTTCACGGACAGAGAAAGTCCTCAGACAAAGAAATGCAGGTGCCGGCAGTGGAAGCCTAGCTGGCCTGCACTGCAGTGGTAAGGGCAAGGATACGGGCTGGGCACCAGCAGCATCTGCTCCAGGAATCAGGGACTGGACCCATGCGCCGCCATCACTCAGTGCTGGTCACCTGCTGCTACACAGGAATGCAGTCAGGGTTGCTAGAGCTTCTGAATTTTTGTAACAAACCAGGACTCCAGCATTTTTGTGCAATCCCCTGATTCACAATTGCTGGTGATTAATTCAAATATTAAAAAAAAAAAAAAACATTCTAAGGGCTAATGGCAGAATTCAGGTGTAAGCAATCACTTTGTATCCACTAATCTAGGTGAAACCCCTTATTTTATGGATAGGGAAGCCAGGTCCCTAAGGGAAGTGACTTGCCTAAAGGCACATTGGTTAAAGACTGTCTTAACAGCTAAGCCCAGTTCTCCAGAACTCCCAGGCCGGGGCCTTTCCTAACCCACGCTGCTCCCTGCACTACCAATCTCCCTCTTCTCACCACACTCCATCCACACAGGCAGGAACCTTACCATTGCCACCATTTCCCTCAGAGCAAAGGAAGTCTTCATTCTTTCCATCAACACATTGCACTATTCTGTCTCATGAGAAATTAGATTCGGGATGATTCTTAATTTCACAAAAAAGTTACACTGCCCCTTATTTTGTCCCAGGCACCCTTTTAAGCGCTTTCCATATAATTCCTTTAATTCTCAAGGCAACTCTATGATGTAAGGACTATTATTTTCCTAATTGTAAGATGGAAAACTGAAGCACAGTGAGGTTAAGGTTCTTGCCCAATTTGAAGTAGTGACCGACAGAGCTAGGAGACAAATCCAGGCAGGGATCTCCAGAGGCCTGGGGTCCAGCCAGTGCTCTACACTGGCTCTAAACTACCTACCTAGCTTAGCTTTTTAAGTGTCTAGATTGGTCTTTTTTCCATTATAACAGGAGTTGGCCAACTCCTGCCCACTGCTGGTTTGTAAATACACTTTTGCTGGAATACAGCCTCACCCATTATGTATTATCTGTGGCTATTCTTGCCCGCAAAGACAGAGTTGGGTAGTTAAAACGCCCACCGCAGGACCAACAAAGCCTAACAGATTTAGTACTTGGCCTTTTCACAAGAAGTTTGCTGACTCTTATATTATAGACTTACTAAGAATTCCTCTGATAGCAGGTTTCATGATTATGTTGCTTAATCATAATGCAGAAAATCCTATAATCCCCCCCAGAGTCTTAGCATACACAGTGATGAATGGACTGGTGAGACTTCCAGAAAGTGCAGCTGTGCAGAAGACGTCTTGGAACCTAGGAATCAGCAAAAATACTCTCAAAACCCCACTTTAGGAAAAAGATAACAAAACGTGCCCCATAAAAGAGATGCAGACCTAATCTTGGACCCTTACCTGGGCAAAGGTTTTTAAAGCAAGGGGATGGACAGAAATCCCCAAAGAGGGGGCAGGGAGGAGACACACAACAAGAGGCAACTCGTGTAATAGCTATTGACAGGCAAATTGCAGTTAAGAGACTAGAATTCAAATCCCAGCTCTGCCACTTAGTACATATTTCTTAAACCTCTATTTTCTCATGCATAAATTAGAGGAGAAAAAATCTCATTTCTTGGGGGTTAGGCAGATTAGCTAAGATTATAATGTATATGAAGTTCTTAGCACCCTGCCTGGGATTTGCTAACTACTCAGGAAAGCCCTGTTAGGAATAATGGTAACTACAAAGGAATAGAAATGAGTGATTATTTATACAGAGGCACTCAGTCCCGCCAATTCAGCTGTCAAAGAGCAACAGGATGATGACAAGGAACAAAAATGATATTTATCACGAGGAGATGAAGTCAGGGAAAGGTCTAACTACGTTTATATACTCCATGTAAAAAAATAAGGAAGCATGTGCCATGTTTTCATCAAAGATAGTTCAAGCAAAAAATACTGTGGGTAGGCAGAAGTAAGCTTTAATCATCTGGAAAAATCACTTAAGTAAAACAACTGACTTACTCCTTGGCAATGCTATATAAATGAAACTGTATAAGGTGTGGGAAGAAAAGTGTTTGCATTGTATACTCTGAAAGAAGACAAAGTTACATTTTCCTCTCATTATTACAGTGAAAGTATCTACTGAATAGCATGAACGCTTGCTGACAAACTGTCGCTTTTTAAATACCCTTTATCTTCTCTCTGAGATCCGAAGACCGATGATAGGTTTCCAGGATGCTTTCCAAGTATAATTAAGCTTAGGGCTAGGAAAGTACAAGAACAGTTCATGATTTGAACTGTTCAAAGCAGCTGCATCATTGCAAAAATGACTTCCTACTCTTTATTTTTCAGAACCTCACTTTTGACCTCTCATAAACTGGACATCCCATTCTTTTAGGCAGTGAAAATGCAGCTAGATTGAGAAATGGAGGTATATAAAACAGCACGCTTTTTTTCTTTCCAAAATACAAATTGAATTAATTTAACACAGTTGGAGCAAATTACCATGATACGTCCTCAATTTAAGTCTTATAGTCCCCCTGGGACAGGCAGGGCTCTTTGGTCCCAATCTAGGGGCACATGGTTTTCATTACTTAGTCAGAATCCTGCATTTCAATGCACACATTTAAAAGGATGAGATTAGTTCATCTGTGATGGCCTCAAATACCCTTATTTTTCCTGATTTATCAAAGAATCTACACTATCTAATCTTCTGAGATTTGCCTAAATACTCAAAAGTACACTTGATATGGCAAAGTTACACCAAATATTATTTTGACTGCACAGCAAATCACTTCACTGAATCGATCTACCGACACACTTCTGATCAGGGAGCCCTTTTAAGTGGATTTATATTACCTGAGACTTGTTTTGAAAAACTAAAATGAGAACAGTATGTCTATTTGTTTTGAGGATAAAGTGCAAGGTGCACGTTTCTGGTTGTTCATGGTGGAAAGGTTTAGAGGCAGAAGGAACCTCAAATGTCACCACCTCCCTGGCAAATCCAGAGAGCTCACTAACGTGGTTCAGGTCAGTCTGGGCTGAGGGGATTAGAACCCGGCCTCCTGATTTCCCAGCCAGTGCACTCCCCGCCTTGCTCCCCAGCTCCTTCATCTGGCAGAAACCTGCCAGACTAATAAACTTGAATGAAACAGTGCCAGAACTGGCTCCGGGAGCTTTGTGCCTTTGTAAGCTTCCCACTCAGGTCACATATGGTCCCTTTGCTCTTTTGCTATTACTGAATCGATGCGCTGGCCTCAGTCAGGTGCAACCAACGGTGCCTGAAAACAATGCTTGGCCACACCCACTGTCAGGTCCCCTACCAACGCGGTCGCTGTAGACAAGCAGCAGCTGGAAGATGGATGTTGGTATTTCAGAAAGACCTTTTGAATCAGGAGGGGCTGTGATGGGCCCTATGCTGTGACAGAGGCATAATTATTTCCAACAACTGTGTCTACACTACTTAGTGATTTCCAGAGGCAAGTGTCTCCTCATTGCAAGAAAACATTCAGTGCTTATTGGTGCAGGGTTGGTCTAGGGGAGGACAGTTTTGAATTTACTTCTTATGTAAGGTCACGATGCTGAAACTCCAGCCTGTTAATAGTTTATTTAGCAAGGCAGAAAGGAGTATCATCTCTTATAAATAACAATGAAGGACACACTACTGGCAACTTGGGATGTTTGCTCAGGATCTGTTTTTGGGGGCAACACGCTCATTTGAAACAAGATGGTCCATTAGAATCTCCTGTGAGGTAGGGTCTCTGCAGAGAAAGCCACACCTCTCAGGCTATGACTGCTAGAGATAACAGAGCACGGGCTCTTGCAGGGAGGTTCCAACGAGCACAGACACGGCGCTGAGTTTGAATTCCAGGTCTGTCACTTACCAGTAGTATGACTTTTGAACAAGTCACACAGCCTCTGCAAGCCTGGGTTTCCCTCTCTCTAAAGTATAAGTTATTGTGGGTCACTGAGGGACAGGAACAACATACTGTACAGCAAGCATTTAGCAAGCCCTGGCACTCACAGGGTCTCAATACACAGATTTTAATTTCCAAGCAGGGTCTTGTTCATTGAAGAGGGAGGTTATTCTAACCAAACGCTCCGGACTGACTCTTCACGTTAATCAGAGTGTGGCTGAAATCTCCACTTCGCACGTGCAGGCATTTTTTGGAGCCTTCCCTATTACCTGTACCCTTATACTGCTCATCAGTCTGTCTGATGAGGCTCATCAGGCTCTGAAGCCTGTCTTGAAACTCTTGACTTGGTGCTACAAATCCTCCAGGCCGAGAGAAATCCCACACTGCTCACCCCTTCCGGCCAGCCCACTGCAGCAGCTCCAGAGCAGACCACTGCACCTGCACCATCTTTTGGGGTGGCACTTCCTCTGGATGGGGGAGTTTACCTCCCACATTCACTCACATCATCACTCCCCAACTAGATTAAGCTTCTGTGAGGCAGGAGATTACCTCACATGTCTCTGAATCCCCCACAGCAACCAGCACAGGTCCAGGAACTTTCCAGGTTCTCTGCTCCCTTGTTAGGCAAAGTGCCCTCCACAGACGAGCACTACCAGCATCTGGGAGGATGTTAGAAATGCAGAATCTCAGGTCCCAGTCCAGACCTGCTGAATCGGAATCCTATCCCCAAGTGATTCATGTGCATGATGTTGCACAAACATCTTTCAGGCCTGGTGTTTCCCCACTTCACTCACTCACATCTTCCTTTCATCAGTTTAGCCATTTTTTAATACCACCCACACTATGTTTTACCTAATATATACAGTGTAATGATTTTATATTTGACAATATGTCTTGCTTAGCCTCATCCTAAGTAATATTATCCACTCCGTTCATAGTTTATTCATCAAGGCAGAGGAAGAAATGTATTTTTAAAGTTTGAAGGTCTAAGTGGGAAAAAAAACTTTTTGGAATATATTAAAATAAATAAATAACCTTAAAGTAAAATGATTCTCCATCTATCATCTAAAATTAACTCATACACCCTATTTTAGTAGACACAGTAACAATAAATGGATATAACTAACCCACATCACAGCATTTATAACAATAAAGAAAAACAAGAGTTGAAAATGCTTGGATTGAAATCTGGCACATAGTGTTCAATAAAAATTACAGCCATTAATATTTCCTCCTAGCCTCCAGAAAGTACAAATAATAATAGATAATTTTTATGGCATATTCAGTATATTGTAGCAGGCACCATGTGAAACATGTTACATTCTGTTATTTTAATCTCAAAATAACCCAGTGAGGTAGGAACTCTCATTCTCCCCATTTTACAGATGAGAAAACTAAAGCACAAAAAAGAGAAAGCCACTTGGTCAAAGTCACATATTTGTAGAAAATTTCTTTGAGCCATTTGCTCAAAGAAGGTGTTGCTAACTCAAGAGCCAGTGCTCATAAAATGACCCGGCCTGCCTTTCTGTAAAATATTTGTCAACACACAGACTTTGCCCACTTCACAAATATGATGTGACCTTGGCAGAGTATTTTCTGGCACAGGTGAGCACTTAATGAACCACCATTAGTGCTACTAGTATGTACTGAGCACTCACTCCTGAACGAGACACCACTAGGCATCAGAAGTTTTTTTTATCCTTCAGTTATAGTGAGGACTTGGCGGGGTTTTTTTAAATGCCTTTTAAGTATAGCATACATTAAAAAGTGAACAAAATATAATTATCTTATGATCTCGATAATTATCTCCAAGTGAACAGACATGTATCTATCCATCAATCTGATGCCCCAGAAGCTCCTCAATACTCTCCCTCCCTCTTCAAATGTAACTACTGTCCCAGGGCTTCTCAATCTCCACACTACATACATTTTGGGCTGGGTAATTCTTTGCTGTGGGGCTGTCCTGTGCATTGTAAGGAGGTCTAGCAGATTCCTAGCCTCTACCCACTAGACACCAGCAGTACCTCCCCCAGCCAGCAAGACCCAACGATTTCTCTGGATACTGCGGGGCGTCCCCTAGCAGCAAAATCACCCCTGGTTGGGAACCACCGCACTGTCCTGACCTGGGAAATCTCTTCCTTGCTTTAGTGTATGTTTTACCACCTAAGCGTGCATCCTGAAACATTATCGTTTAATCTTGCCTCGTGAAAGGAATTCTTTATAATTTACTCGATTACAAAGACCCCCCTAATCATGGCCCCCTAAAATAGCTTTTATGGGTGGGGTGACCACATAATTTATTGGCCAAACATGCAGGCAGACATTAACCAGCATTGATCCAGGCAAACCAGTATGATCACCCTATTTCTAGAGGGCCTCTGCTGTGAGGGAGCATTATCCTCACAGCCACACACAATTAGGGCTCCCTTACCCACTGGATAATTGTACATGAAGTGGCAGAGGATAATTAAAAGCAGCACACACCCAAGGGGGAAGGAATAGAGACCCAGAGAAATATCCCAAGGCTGAAGAGTTGCTGAGCCAGAGAACTCAGTGGCCTTAGGCCTTAAGGAGGTGTGGTCTTCAAATAATTTGCTCAAAGACACTACCCAAACAACTATTTCACCACATTAGCACAATAAATTGATCAAAATAAATACCTTCCAAGATTTGCACATAAATGCAAGAAAGGATCACTGTCACTTCCTGTAAAAGGTTTAGGGACTGGAGTGTATTTTTAATCAATATATCTGCCAGTTTTCCCTCAGTCATCAGATCATAGAACAACTACTATCAATTTGACCTGCTCTGCATTTTGATGCCATAAGTCCTATATTGACCATGTTAAAAGGGACAGCGAAAGCTTTCCTTATTTTTCATGTATATACATGAGAAATCATACTGATAATCTATTTGCCTGAATATAATTCAGCTCATCCTCTATTAGTTGGGGCATCAAAGAGAACAGAAATCAGCTTTCATTGAATTAGGCTCTTGGATATTACAGAAGCATCTATTCAACCTCCTCAACATCCATCTCCCCTTTTTCCAGCAGCTGTATTAATTTAGGGATCTAGCTTTCTGGTGTCCACAGTCCATGCGGTCGGGGTGGAACTCTACCTACCACTGGGGCAAAAAGCCCTTGACCTCTGCAGAAGTCATTAGGCACAGGGGCTTCCTCCAAGCCAAGCCAATTGGGTCAGTCAGAATTGTTTTTAAGACTGTTTTCAACAACTGGGGAAAGGAGGTCTATTTTTTTTTGTTGGACTTGAACCTGAAATTGTGTAAACCAGCAAATGCTACAGTCTTCTTGCCACACAGGAACCCCAATACAACAGAGGAAAGAATAGGAAGGCAGAGCTGAAGACAGTAAGAAATCAGATGGGGAAGTCATTGTTCAGCCTGGAGCAAGATGATCTTGGAGCCAATTCTACCTCTGTGCCTTTTAGTAACTTGAACCTTATATATGAAAAAATGCAAAAATATCTTAAGTCCATTTAAATTGGGTAGTTATCACTTATTATAAAGATACACCCTGTGGCAGTGGCTTTCAAACTTTTTTGACAGGGACTCAAAGTAAGGATTAAATTTTATACTACAACCCATAATGTGTACACAGCCCCAGAAATACAACTGACTCAAAGTTTCATGGAACAACAGAACACTTACTAACATGATAAGGCTGATATTTCCTGCCCTGTTATGCTTTTTTTTTTAATGCCGGTTGCAGCCCACTAAATTGATCTTATAACCTTCATTTTGAAAAACACTCTCTTATGAGATTAGGCTAAAAATTTATTTCACCAGGAAGAATAAGGTAAGAAATGTCATGATAACTTCAGTCAGTCAGGTTATTGAGGAAAACATGAGGTTTGGCCCCTAAATCAAGGATACAGCAGAAAATTTCTATCTTACCATTTTTCTCTGACTTCCCAAGACACAGATTTACAAGAAGAGAAAATCTTAATGACATAGAAATAAACGAATCACCAAACAAAAAGATAAGTGCATTCTGAAACAAAATAAAAACCATGTCTAAAAAGAAGAAAGGTAAGAGGTACATAAGTAAGAAAAGACAACCTAAATCTTGCTGATGAGCTGAGTTACATGATTTATTTATCTGTAGGCTGAAGATAGTCATTTCAGTGAACCTCAGCAGTGTAGTCGCTGAGTATGTAAAAATAGTGCCTTCCTGATAAGATCAGATCTCTGGGCCAGATTTAGAGGGAGGGAGGGAAGAAGATGAGTGAGGGAGGAAAGGGAGGCAGACAGAGATTGAGAGAGAGAGAGAGAGAGAGTGTGTGTGAGCATTTGCAGAATAAGCTCAAGCCTTCACTTACACGTGTAATGTGTATAAAGTAACTATGAGGAGTTCATGAAATTTTAGACAATACTACAGGCTGGATAAGACACTGTATTTTTAACAGTTTTCCATGTACCTTATTTGTGTTGTCAGTTAGCCAAAACTTCCTTTTTGTCTGCTCAAAAGCAGAGTCTTGATTAAATCTGTGGAATCAAATGGAGAACCAGGATTCTCATGCTGGAAATAGAAGCCAGTGACAGTAAACAAGACTGAAAAAACTAGCTGCTTTTACACTCTGGAGTGGCTGTACAGTTAACTCCTCCCACCCTTTTTTAGACTTAGGCTCAAGCACAACTGTCTGCCTGGCTGAGAAGCCCATTAACTTTTCTGCCTCTAAGATAAAAACTTACAAATTTCAAAACAGAGTGAAGTTTAAGACAGTCACTTGCCCACCCAGTGACTTCCAAGAACTTTCCCAGTAGTAATTAAAATCAAACCTAGGCGTAATGTTATTTTAGTTAGATTTCTTCATGTTCCATCACCATTTTGTTCAAACACATTCCACCTGCATTACCGAATGCAAGCAAATAAAGTGTTTGATTAATACTTGCAGATATCATAGAGAAGTGAGAAGCCTCTCCTGTTCAAGAAGTCCTTGGAATTGCCTGAATTCTTCTGGCTCTGTACTAGGAAATGTAAGCACTGTTCAAAAGGTGTGTGTGCATGGACATGCATTAATTTGTATTACAAAAATGTTCAGATATACAAAAAGGAAAAAACCAATCACAGAATTATCAATATAGCCACCACCTAGTTTGGTGGATATAGACCAAAATATATAATGAGCATCTACTTTGGGTCTGTCACTGTTTTAAACACCATCTTATTTACTCTAATGAAAAAATATGTGTAAGGTAGCTATTGTAATTGTCTTCATCATTATTAACACTACCACAACGCATCCGTTTTAGAGGCACTGTCATCGGTAAGAGCCTGGCATCTGGAATCAGACCTCTTGTAAACCCCAGTTACCCTGTGACTTATGGCAAGCTTCTTAACCTCCCTCTAGGGCTCAATACCGCTCCATGGACTATTTATGATGCCCCCAAAGTGCCTACTGGGCTACCTAACACACAGTAAGCTCTTAATCACCATTCATAACAGTATGTGGATGGCATTTGAAAGTGCAGCCTGAGGAAGTTAAGTAAGGTGAAGCTGCTTTCTCTTCCTCTCCAGACATCTGATTTACAAGTTCCATAGATCTATGCTCTTTAGGACAGGAAACTGCATGTCAGGGATTGAGCTAAAATCTTGCACACATCTTTCAAATTCGTGGGTAAGTTTCTAGGGGCAAATACTAGCTAACCTTGAAGAATCAACCAGCTTTCTGGAAAGACTGTTGCTGTCAGACCTCTGAAGTCTTTCTTCCCGGAGGGGCCACCTTCCAGACACAGCTATGTGGGGACCGGCAAGCCGACCAAATCGGTTTGCAAAGTTAAGAGGAGTTGGCTCTGGTATGTTTACAAGTCCTAGCAGATCGCAGGAATGTTCGGGATAATTATTACCCCACCCAGGAGCGCCCAGCCCAACCCTCTCACATCTGGAAGGAAGCGGCCACACAAAGGAGAGCGGGAGACACCTCCTCCCGCAGGCTGCTCACTCAAGCCCGCGGAAGATTTGATACAAGCTCTCACCCCTTTTGTGAACAAGACCAGCTTCTGCTCAGTACTGTCGTTGAGAGAGCACAGGACATGCAGTGCAAAAAAGATTTTATCCTCCAGCCCAAACCTAATGACATTTCTCAAAATTATCATCTTTGCCCCCACCCCCGCCCCAACTCCCCAGATGAAAGTGAAACACTCTAGAATAAACAGCGAGGAATCCACACGCACACCGCCTCTCCAACGCAGGAGCAGCTAGTATTAGACACACCTAATACTAGCGGCCAAACGAAACCCTTAGTATCCTCTGCTAACGCAAGGGATTTCCCCCCACTCCTTTCGCTGCCTTTGAAAGTATCTCTGGGCAGCCGGATCTGGGATTCATCAGCATTATTCTCCACCTCCCACGAACGCGCGGCAACCCAAGCACATGGTCCCTGGCGGCGCGTTTGCAAACCCACCAGCGCCAACGCCTCGAAACCGCCAAACTTCCTGTCTCCACACCACGAAACCTACCAGAGCGCCGCGGCAAGTGCCCAAGAGACTCCCGCCTAGGCTGCAGGCAGCCCCGGAGGCGCGGGGCGGGGTTTCCTGCTCGCTGGAGCGTCTGGGACCCGCACCTCCACTGGGGGTCTCCAAGCCCGCGCGCTGCACCCGGGGCGCACGGGGAGTGCCCGCTGTGGCTGCGGCTCCGGGCGCGCCCCCGCCGCGCGCTCGGGGCACCCGGGCAGGCGCCCACCTACCTGCTCGGCTGCCGTGAAGCGCTACTTTATTGTCTCTGCTGCTCACCGAACGCGACCTGGGGACCCGGCTCTGCGCCAGCCCCGCAACTCCGCTCCGCGCAGCGCCGTCCCCGGCGGCTGCCTTCCTCTTCCTCCCGTCTCCCCAGGCTCCTGCTCCGCACGTGAGCCGCGCGGCCCGACTCCAGGGCTCGCAGGGCAGCCGGCACCCGCCGCATCCCCGGCCCGGGGCTGCCCTTCGGCCCCGCCGCCGCTCGCCGTGCTCCTCGCTTTGATCCGCACTTAGAGCTGTGCCCCGCGCCGCCTCGCTTGCGCCCTCGCGTCCTCCCGTCCCGCCCGCCTCCCCTTGCTGTCAGCTCCTCTCCCCAGCGGCCCCCGCCTGCCGCCTCTCCGGGGGCTGGGGCGGCCGCCGCCAATGAGACTCGGCCGATGCGCCGTTCCGGCCCAGTCATTGTACGCGGAGCTGGAGGCGGAGGGGGAGCGCTAGGAAGGCAGGAGGCGCCCTCGCCCCCGCCAGAGCGGAGGCTCTGGTGCCCAGGGGCGGCAGGAGGGGAGCAGAAGAGGAGGGGGTCCCAGCCTGCGCGTCTGCGGCTCCCGCCGACTCAGAAAGGCTTTGGGAGGGTCTCTGTTCCGTCTCCCAGGATTCGAGCCTCCCGAGACCTGACCGCCTTTAGAATAAAGGGAAGGCGGCGCAGGCTGCTGCGGGAGGCCCAGAATCTGGGTAGGGATGGAAGGTGTCTGGTCAATGGCTTAATCTGAAAACCTCAAACCTGGAGTCTCTGCTCTGGAGAGGGAGAGAGAGAGGGAGTGAGAAGCGGGGGCGGGGAGGGAACGCAGCACGAGAAAACGGAGAGTAAGAGGGAGAGTGAGAGACAGAGAGAAGGATAAGAGGAAGAATACGTCCCTACCCCACGCCTGGCATTTCCCTCCAGAAGAGTTGTGTGACTGGAGTGTTCTGCTTTCCTCAGAGATGAGGAAACTCGGGAGGGGAACTCAAAGCAGCCAATAAGTGACAGGGACCGCGATTCCAACTTGATCTGATGCTGGGTGTAACACCGCGAACGAGAGAAGCAGGGGAGGAGGAAGGGCGGACCATTCGGGAAGGCGGTCCTGCTGAGATTTCCCTGTTATCTCCAAAGGGGCAGGCAGGCAGAGCGCCAGAGGGACGCGGACAGGCTGGGAGGAAATAATTCCCAAATGGCTTTAAATGCGTGTACCATTACCACATCCACGACTCAATACACAATAAATTAATTTTCCAAACCAAGTCTTCTTAAAAAAAAAAATTACCTTGCAACTACACCATTATACATACCTCTGCATTTGGGCAAACGTTTAGTTGGTTCATCCAATGTCAATATTTGGAAGAGACTAGTTTCTGTAAGCCTGGTGTTGGCGTTCTCCTCCTCCTTCTCTCTCCTTTTTGGTCTTCCTCTTTTCCTCCTCCTCCTGACAGGTCACCAGCCTACAAAAAAGGATGGGGTGGGATGAAGGTGGGCTCTCTTGATTTCCCAGGCCCTGACATGAAATGGAGAGTAAGATGTGAAGTTCTAAAGGCTTGAGATGGAGTAATGTATGTTATATCTGGGCATTGTGAAGTTTAATTAAATTTTCTACTGGTGTCGAACGGGACTCCTTGCTCTTAATTAAACAAAATACATTGAATGACTAGCTGACATTTCTTGAGAGGCTATTTCATGCCCCCCCCCCCACGCCAGACCTGAGCTAAGTAAACACTTCACTTGGGATCATCTCATTTAGTTCTCTTGAGAGAAAGGGGCTGAACTGAAAGCCTCATGACTCCATTGGCTTTGTTCAGCCCCCCGCACATATCAATGGCTCATTTATTCAATGTCAGCTGAGTTCATGGACACCAGTATGCAGAAAAACCTGAGGCTCAGAGAGGTTAGTTGCCCTTCCAAGAACAGTAGGTAGCATGAAAGGCAGCCTAAGGGTTCCAGGTAAGGCAGCAGTACGAAGAGTAATGGCTTGCTCTACCCTCGCAGTGCACATAATTTCTTTGGAGAGAAAAAACGAGTGGCACAGTCACTGGAGAGCATCACAGGGAATGTAGAGCAAAGTGGAGCCATGCAGGAGAAATGAATACCACCGGCTAGGCATCTAAAAAGTATTTGGCAAAAAAAATTAAGTAAATAAAAAGTACTTGGCATATGTTTAGGAGCACAACTAGATGCAGACTATAACATGAACAATGCTATAAGATGTAAGAAATGTCAGTAAATTTTGCATGGGTCAGTCATAGTCTAGAGAATTTTCTGGAATATATGGGATATTTACTGGATTTTCTTGGACAAAGGGACTCTGGCTTGACAATGGGACCTCCAGGTCTGTTCTGTCTGGGTTTGCAGCCCAGCTTTTATAATTACCTACCTGAAATAGAGATAATACTGCTGCTGACCTTATAGGGTTGCCTTAAGGATTGAATTTGTTAATGCACAGAAAATATTTGAAAATAGTGTCAGGCCCATGGTAAACATTGAACAAATATTAGCTATTATTATTAAAGAAGGGGGGACAGTTTTCTTTCCAGCATCCATCTTCTCATAAATATTTATAAAATACCAAAAACAACAGAATAAAACCAGAATGCAGTAGAACACATACAACTTTTTTCTTTCCTCCTACTCTAGTACATGTTGATTACCTCTGGCTGCATAGTAGAGCAATGGGTTTGTTTTGGTCTTTGTTTGTAATACTTGAGACAATTACATTTGAACCTCTGAGGGTGAGATTGGGCAGGAGTATCTTTTAAAGCCCCATAGGTGAAATTAACATCCAGTCAGGATTGAGAACCACTGAGACATTGGTGTGCCTAGGAACTATCTGCAGAGCCTGATAAGAACTCAGATACGTGGAGTCCAGCTCCAGAAGACTCATGGGTCAGAAATCTTCATTTTTATCAAGTTTTTCACGGGGGGCCCTTGAGAACACTGCCTTGCCCTTCTCTTTACAGCTCTTACTGCCCACCTCTCCTCACTGACCAAAGGATTTTTCCCACGCCAAACTGCTAAACTCTTGTGAATTCAATTCGGCATGTGCATTCCTATTTAATTCAGTGCACATTTATTATACAACAATTTTGTACAATCACTGTAATTGAGGTCTAAAGATGAGTAAGACCCTTCATACTAAAAAGGAGTTTACAATCCAGAAGAAAAGATGAGAACATAAAAAGCTCTAACAATAATGTTAAGGTGTTTGTACAAGACCCTGTAGACAAGGTGGAAAGTGACAGATAAGAGAAATTCAAAGGGTACATTTGGGGAAGGGTAACCAGGAATGGCTTCATGGAGGCCACATTTCCAAGCTATTTTCCTAAAAGAAATTGCTCCAGTTCCTGGAGGTTAGGCCAGAAGCCTGAACAGAATATGGACAAAGCAGTGAAGCCCCACAGATTTGAAGAATCAACCAGAAAACTTCTCAGAAGTGACAAACTCAGGGATCAGGTAAGTCACATAAATTGACTAGAACAGATGTCAAGCAACAGGAAGTGGTGGGGCCTGTGGCAAACTGGAGGGCGTATTTCTAAAGGAGCCATTCCTTTAGAATTCTTAGCACATGTAGCCATGTAGAAATGTTGATCTGATGGATCAGATGTTATGATTTTTCAAGAAAAGCTGGAAATCTGATTTTGGTATGAAATCTTCCAATGTTTAAAAAAACCACAGCAACCAACTAAAAATTTTTTAAATATTCTATACACAAAATGGATCATGTCGGCAGTTAAAATCCACCTATGGACTGTCCATTTACAATCTCTATTATGGGCTTTGCACACCCAGAGAAAAAATAACTAACAATTCTTGTACTTTTTGGATGACTCCTCAAGAGTTAATACTGAGCTGGGCACTCTGCAGAATATGAATAAGATAAAATAAATGAGACTTGCCTTTCAGAAGCTCATAATTTAGTTGATGAGATGAGAGAAATATAAATGAACAAAATGACAGCAATAAGCAGCAGGAGGACACAATCATGTCCTGAAATGAATTTTCATATGAAAAATGAGGGCCTCACCAAACACTCTGTGCATAATACAATACTGGACGTTCAGCTGTCTAACACAAGATGTGCAAGATACTCCTTAGACCCCACTTTCAAGCCCTCTATTTTGGTTCTTTGCAGTTTAAAGGAGCATGTTTTGGTATGTGTATCATGAGACTCAGCTACTGAATTAATAAGAACATGCTTCATAAATATTTGATTTCCAAAATAAAACAGATTTATTTGATTTCTTTGCATATGTGTGTATGTACTTGTGCTAAAAGTAGCTATATGCTCATTGGACAAGTTTTTGACTATACAAAAACTATGTAAAATAGAATTTGAAAAGTTTACCACCCTGAATGAGCACCTTTAACATATACACTCCCAGATTCTTTTAAATGTACCTGCAAACACACATAAAAAAATTTTATATTGATGTAGCATAATTTATACACAAAACCCCCTACTGATATATTGGTGTATGTCTGGACCTCTGATTTTTTTATTTTATAGAAAATTTAAAATCAAAGTTAAAGAGAAGTCACCCCATCTCTGCAGAACTCTGATCCTTGTAGGTTCAGTGAGCTTGTGTGTTACAAAGATTTTCCTCTGAAAACTCAAATTTGGGATAAGAGCATATTTACTGCTTGCATATTTTGTAGCTAAAGACTTGTGAGTGAGCCAAGGTTTACTATTTGTAATAAGAACACATGCTCCTGTTCCTTGAGCACTTTATATATATGGTCTAATCTCATTAGTAACCCTATGATGTCACCACTCTTGTTCTCGCCATTCTACACATGAGGAAACAGAGGCCAAGAGAGGTGAAATGACTTGCTGAAGGTCACACAGCTAGAAAGTCAGAAACTAAAGTTTGATCCCAAGTCTTTCTGACACTAGGAATGGAGGTCTTGCCCACTGGGACAGATCAGCCTTTTTTGGTACTTTTGATGTTCTATAGTGACTTGGGCAGATGGCACTGATTTCTGGATTTTCAATAGGAACTTAAAAAAATTAAATCACAGTTTTATTAGACACATCAACATGATACACACAGCTACTCTGTTGTTGACGGTCAATGTTGTATTTTCTTTCTAAAGCCCTCTTTGGATAAACTGTTAATGAGGATAACAGCCATCAGTTGATACACTCTGAGATACTTCGTCCCTTTGTAAAGGGTACCATTGTGTTGTATACTTCTGCATAAGTTCTTGAGACACTCTGTACCCTGAAAGCACTTAACATGTACATAACAAAAAGGTAATGTGTTATTTCATCCCTCCATGGGGAGTTTATTGTAACTGATGCTTGACTTTTCCATTAAACCCCAGGACCTTTTCACATGCAATGAGATAAAATTAAAGCCTTTTCTTCCACTAACCTAAAAAAAGGCTGTTGTGTTTTTACACTCAAATGTAGCATGAAAGTATTAGATCATTACCTCCAATCTTTGAATATGTCATAGGATGTAAATAAACATAAATCAGTTTTAGGTGTACTAATTATGATGCGCTGAAAAAAATGAGAAAACTTAATTACATTTAAGCAAGGCTGATATTAGTTTAAATCATAGGAAATTGGCCTTTTGTGGTTAAAGGTCAAATATGGGCAATTTCATAGATTTCAACCTAATATGAAGTTGTTGCTGATGATTACCTGTGAATGTGAACTTGAGTCATTAGACTATCTGTAGTTACATTGCTTCCAGATTACAGAAGTAATAAATCAAATGGGAACCTCACAATAATGCATGTATAACTGTGTTTAGGGGTATAATTCCTAAGCCCTTTTTATATGTGAATATGCTTTTTAATAATGCTCTTTTGGTATTTCCCTGGCTGAAACACCTTGGAAAGAAGCCAGCACTACAGTCCAACCCCTTTGTGAACAGAGTGAGCCCTCAGGTCCAGTGGAATCTTAAATCCAAGCATTCAAAGAGTATCATCATTTCTTCCAAAAGGCAAGGACACTCCATGGGTGTCCTAAAACAAATGTTCTTTAGCTATTTTGGAGCCATGTTATCTAATCACAAAGATCCCAATCTTGTCAGAGTAGATAATTTGGTAATGACTTTGAGAAGGACTCTTTCACACCGGAGAGGTGGCACACTGGCATGGTTTTTGGCCTGCATGGTCTTTTTTAATTTTTAATTTTTATTTATTTTTATTTATCATTATTTTATTTTGGTATCATTAATCTACAATTACATGAGGAACATTATGTTTACTAGGCTCCCCCCATCACCAAGTCCCTCCCACAGACCCCATTACAGTCACTGTCCATCAGCGTAGTGAGATGCTGTAGAATCACTACTTGTCTTCTCTGTGTTGCACAGCCCTCCCCATGACCCCCCATTATACATGCTAATCATAATGCCCCCTTTCTTTTTCCCCCCCTTATCCCTCCCTCCCTTCCCACCCATTTTCCCCAGTCTCTTTCCCTTTGGTAACTGTTAGTCCATTCTTGGGTCCTGTGATTCTGCTGCTGTTTTGTTCCTTCAGTTTTTTCTTTGTTCTTATACTCCACAGATGAGTGAAATCATTTGGTACTTGTCTTTCTCTGCCTATTTCACTGAGCATGATATCCTCTAGCTCCATCCATGTTGTTGCAAATGGTAAGATTTGTTTTCTTCTTACAGTTGAATAATATTTCATTGTGTATATGTACCACATCTTCTTTATCCATTCATCTACTGATGGACACTTAGGTTGCTTCCCTGCATGGTCTTTTCTAAGTCACTGGTGGCTAAAACTTGGGAATTTTAATGTAAACACCTGGATTCATGTATGGGTGTACCTTAGTGTATTAGGAGGAAAGATTCAAAATCCAGGGTGTAAAATTTGATATTACTCTATTATTTCTAAAAGGAGATTTTAAAATGTCATTCTAGACAAGCTAATTTTCCATAGATAAGCCACTTTTTAATAGACTTCCTTTTCATGCTTCTAGGAGTAGTTTATCAAAAATTCATGATTTCATGATTTCCTTTAAGAACAAACAGGGAAACATAAGTTCCATTAGCTCAATATAGTTTTCCTCCCCTCTCCAGAAATTAATAAAAGGTCTCAGTTTGGTGGTAGCCTTGTTTCACTTTCCTTTCTGTCTGTCTCAGTTTGGGGATCCTGCTAACTTGCTACAACCCCCTTTTTACTTAGCATCAAGAAATGATAAAACTGGAAGATTTAGAAAACTTCTGGTCCAGGGGTTATAAATTCAAAGGCCTAGAGGAGCCAGGCAAGAACACAAATGAGTTCAAAGGGTCAAGTACATGCAGCAGGGAGTGGCAGAAGCTGTGGAGTTCGGAGATCATACGCTCTGTCTATAGGGCCCCCATTACTCAGGAACAACCCAGTGTCGAGGGAGCAGTGTCACCAGACTTGCTTTCCAAGAGAAGCCAGAATTCTGGATTTTTATTAAAATCTCTTGACTATTAAATGTTGACAACGAATTTGAAACCATTCTGAACATTTAGCCAAACAAATACATAACTGCAGGCCCGATACCATCTCAAGGGCTCCCAGTTTGAGACTGCTGATCGTTTCCAACGCCTTCATTTTGCAGATCAGGCAACTGAGGCTCAGTGTGAAGGTGACTTGCTCAGAAGCACACATCTGTTTAATAGTGGAATGGGAAGTAGAATGTTAGCCTCTTGGCTTCTAGCCTAGGGCTTTTCCAATACAAACATCTGCTTCTATTTTCTTGCTAAGAGTTAAATGATGTTCCTAATTACACCATTTCAAACTTTGTACATTGTTTTTAAAAATGATGATGATATTCACCGGCTTTGGAGCACATGATTTGCAATAAATGGCTTTTCAGTTACGTGATCACATAACCTAAATTGATTCTAACAATTAAGACCAGTATAATTCTACTTCCATTTATGCATCAAGAAAACTTTCTGCATCTCTTACTCCCCCTGCATTTTCCCTCCCTTCATCTCTTTACTAAATCTAGCCAAAAATAGAAAAAAAAGTAAAACATTTCACAGGAACCATGTTGAATTCTCTATCATGAATACGAACTAGGTGGACAGGAAAAGAAAAATACGCTTGTGAATCAGTGACTGTAAAAACTAAACCATGCATACAAGGCATTTCAGGGCAGTCTGCTTGTTTTGCCAAAGCAAACATAATACAAAGTAAACTTCAAAAGACCTCAATGCACTTTGGAGGAGTAGAGATAATTCTTCTAAGACTTTCAGTGACTAAAACCTCCTTTATATATTAGATTTTTCTTTTTCCTTTTTTCAGAATTTTTAAAAAATACAGAATATTGCAGAATATAACAAACATCCCTACAGAGTAGCTACTAGTTAGGATTGGAAGTTTCAGCCTGGTTGTCCAGGGGCCTTTGCTTTTAGTCAGAAGAAATTAAACTTCACAGAAAAGTGAAATTCCTTTTGCCTCCTTTTCCTGTCTTATTCTTATTTCTACCTCTCCATGAGAAAACTATTATCATGAATTTTGTGGGAACCCTTCCAAACTGCCATATAGGTATATGTACCTCTGAATATTATATAGTATTGTTTTATGTTTTCAAATCTACATAGAAGATATCACATTTAAGGTACCATAGCCCATGTGTTTCATTAAATAACAAGTTAGAAAAAAAATCTATCCAAGTTGGTGGATACGGATCCAGTATAATTTTCTACATTTTACTTGTTCATTTCAGTGGATAGCTATCTAGGTCATTTCCAATCCTTGAATCACTTTAATTTAAAATATTTAAAGTAGGTAAGTAAATCAATAAATTTTCTTGAGAAGAATGCCAACCAGTATTGAACCAATACTTTACTATACCATTCAAAGGGTGAGGACGAATAAAAGTATTCCATACTTTCTTCTAGACCCAGAACTCCTGACCCCTCTACTAGGTCATTGACTCTACTGTATGGAAAATATGTTATGAATGGTATTCTTGTGAAGAAAGCATCCATAACTCTTGTGAGATTCTAAAAGGTATCTATGTTCTCCAGGAAGATGAACAAACAACTGTCATTTTAAAATGTCTTCTGCTTACCATAGGAAGTCATCACTGGCCTTGTGCTGTTTTCTCACTTCTCACCATCATTCTTTGAAGGAACTGCCATCTTTCATTGTGGCTTACAATTAAATTTAACAGTTAAGTATTGATAATGCATGGAATGCCAGCAGCCCAGACAAGTTGCCAGGAGCAAGGACAAGAGTAAGCAAGGAAAAGTGCCGGTGCTCACTGACCTGAAGGTTAATTAAGAAAGCAGTGCTGAAGCCCAGAGCAGCTGTTTTTGAATGTGGCTCTGCTGACATCCTGGTAGGATAATTTTATGCTGTGGGAGCTCTTGTTAAAGGATGCATAATAGGGTGTTTAGCATCATCCCTGGCCACTACCCACAAGATGCCTGGAGACCCCTCCCCACACGTTGTGATAACCCAAATGTCTCCAGACGTTGCAGAATCACCTGCGGGCCGAAATCTACCCAAATAGCATTGGTTTTTTATGTGACCAGCAGCCCCAAAGGGAAGTATGGATTTCAGTTGGAAAGATGCTTCCTTTAATGAGCAATCTGTGCGATATGGAGGTGTGAGTTCACATAGGACAAGAAACATTGCCTGAAATACTTAGAGAAGGATGTTCTTGTCTTGGCAATGTTACAAAATTATTTTATGACCGTGCGCAAGTCATTCAACTTTTCTGAGCCTCAGGTCCTTTTTTTTTTTTGTAAAACAGAATGGTTGGACAGTTTTAACATCTGAATCCTTGAGGAATTATCAGGATGGCAGTGGGGAACTAGCATTTGGAAGCTGCTGCTATTTGGGGAAAAATAAACACAGAGAAGTGCTGTGCAAAATATTGAATGTCATCAAAAGGAATCTTTTTATTAGAAGACATAGCCTCTGGATGTGTTTGCCACATTACTTCTTTTAAAATGATCTTGTCAATTGCCTCCCTCATTATAAAGCAATCTTGTAGACTCTATTAACATGAATTGCAGGCTGTTTATCTCTCTTGTAAATTTTGTCTTCAGGAAAGGGGGCCAGATTTATAGCTAACAACATTTAAGACTTCTTTCTTTTGGCCGCAGAACAGAGACAGCCAGTGTAAGCTTCTCTGGACCACTCAAACAATGTGATCTTGGATGAACTGTCCTGAAAAATAGAGTGACACCAGTTCCACTAACACTATCTCTTTGATTTCTACTTTGCCAATAGTGATATGGTCCATTTGTACCTAAGTAGGTACCAGAAATGGGTGTCATTAAAGTAACTGCTTAGCTATTAAATGCTCTGGCTTTCAGTTTCTTAATCTTATGGCCAATATTCCAAATGGATGGAAAGGAGATTTAGTACTGGAAATTCTTAAACTTTCTCCTATGGTAACTATGTGCATGTTGCTATCCTTGTCTATAATTCATTTCCCCCAGGGCTTGGTTCCTCATTATTCAGGGATCAGCAAAAAAGCCACCTCTTTACCATTCTAGATAAAGTAGTCCTCTACACTCCTTTGTCTCACCTGTTTACCTGTTTATTAACTGTCCTACCTTACTCTAAGGGTAGCTCTGTAAGCATAGGACTTATTTTGACTTATTTATTGCTGTATCGCCAGCACCTAGAACATAATTGGCACATTGTAGGCATTTACAAAGTACATTTTGTTTTAAATCATGCTTTTGGTGTAATGTTTAAGATCTCTGTGCCGAACTCTAAATCAAGAAGATCTGACTCCCTATTTTCCTTTACAAGTTTCGTTGTTTTTTTTTATTTAACATTTAGATCTATAATCCATTTTGAGTTAATTTTCATGTAAAGTGTATAAAGTTTAAGTAAGAGGTTCATTTTTTTTACATAGATGTGTAATTTTTCTAATACCAGTTATTGAAAATGCTAACATTTGTCAATTGAATCATCTTAGTTTTTTGTAAAAGCTCCATGGGCCATTTTTGTGTGAGAATTTCTGGATTCTCTATTTGGATCTATTGATCTATGTGTCTATCCCTTAGCCAGTATCTCACTGTCTTGATTACTACAGCTTCATGGCAAATCTTAAAGTCAGGTAGTGTTGTTCCTCCAACTTTGTTTTACTTTTTAAGATTAAGTATTTCTTGAATGAATACTAAATGAATTAAATGCTTTCCCCTTCTTCTTTGCTTTGTTAACTCCTCCTAACCCCTGGGCTCTTAGCTCAGGCATCATGGCCTCAGGGAAATCATTCCAGATGACCCAGGCTGTGTCCCATCAGCACCTGTAGACTCCGGGTAATACCATGAGTCTCTCTCCTCTTGGCACCCTCTTGGTTCTCATTCAGGGGTGATTGTGCCCCCTGAGGAACATTTGGCAATATCTGCAGACATTTTTGGTGGTCACAACTGGAGAGGAGGGGCGTGGGGATACCCTAGTGTGGAGAGGCCAGAGATGCTACTATACATCTTAAAATGCATAGGTCAGCCCCTCAATGACAAGGAATTCTCCAGCCCAACATGTCAATGATACAGAGGTTGAGAAACACTGCTCCCAACAGGTTGGTAATTTGACGTTTATTTGTGTAATTCTTTGGTTAACATCTGTCTCCCCTACTAGACAATAAAAGTATTACTATAACTTGGGATTTGAAACCCATGAAACTTTATCCAGCCACTCTACAATTAGGACCACGAGGCAGTTCACTTTGCCAGTTCCTAGATGGAGCTGATAATGAATTATATTAGAAACAAGCCAAACATCAGTTCTCTGGTAGGAACACAGCAGAGTAGATATTTAACCAGTTAACCATGCATAACAGAGCCCAAGAAGCAAATCCCAAAATGCAAAGAGCCAATCAGTGAAGAGTATTCAAGTGTTGATAAATAAAATGGTCAACCACAGGAACACATGAAAGAATTTTGCTGTGGCCTTGTTATATGTAAGATGTGCCATACTTAAGGCTTTTGGTATTGATGGGGGGAAGGGGAGGAGGGAATAAGTAAATTGGCTCCAGAAAGACCTAAGCTTAATAAATGTAAAAACAGCATTCCTTCCACTTGAGAAAGGGAAGCCTACTCATCCTCCATTTGAAAGAGGTATAGAATTTAACACAGAAGGAGAACAAATGCTCATATCCATCTACACTGAAGGAAAAACAGAAGGTTATGTAGTAGTCAAAAGACAGCCTTGTCAGGAAATGGTAGCTCTTTAATCCCTGTAACGATGGGTAAAATCTTCCTCCTCTTTAACCAATTTTTGGTAAGTCCAAAGAAGATGATCTAGTTTATTTGTTATGCCTCTAAATAAATCAAAATAAAGTAAGGAAAGTTCATGTGTCCTTCAAATTGTCTTCTAAAAATTTTCATAAGAACTCAGGTTATCCAAGGGTTCATATTTGGAGCCTATACTTTTCACTAACAGATTCTAAGTTGAAGAGGCTTGATGTAGTACAGACTCTTTGGCGGCCAATACACTTCACTCAAACATACACGTCACCAAGAGACTGCAAGTACACGCTTTGAATTGGATTTAAAACAATAAAGATTTAGCATAATCCTCACTGCTTTTAAAGTTATCCACAAAGGCCTCTTTACTGGCTTACTTTAGGGATTCAGCAGACTTAAAATTTCTGTCCTTCTCAACAAATGCAATAATTTGAAGTAAGAGACCGTTAGGAAACAGATGGTAAAAGAACCGTTGTTTATTTTCTTCTTATTTTTGATTTTAATCTTTTCAAGTTTCCAAGGACTCAAAACAGATGTTTGTGACCTGCCTTTTTTAAGGCAGCAAAATAAAGCTGACCCTAAAGTGTTAGGGAGAAATCTGTTTTAATCAGTAGTTAGAGTTGATCTACTGAGTTCCCAGAGAGTCTTTTAATCATTCAAGACAAATCATGACACACATTTTTAAACAATCCTCTTTACTATGTGAACCTCTTTTCTAAAGAAGGACACTGTGTAAAAATGCTCTATCCTGGTCTTAAAGCAGACCTCAACTATTCACTTTGGTGCCAGTTTATAGAGAGGGTTCTATTTAAAATCTCCAGAATCCAGATGACATCTTTCATCCCTTACAATTACACTTACCAAAACAGATATATGGGTTTTGACACCCACTCTTCCATCCTTGAACCTCAAACCTCTGGAATTTATCACTTATGATCAACGGTCTTCACCCAGGATAATTTTGCCCCGATGGAAAATCTGACAATGCCTGGAGATATTTTTGATGGTCACAACTGGCTGGAATGGGAGTTGGGGGGAGTAGGGGAAGTTGCCATCCATTAGCAACTAGTAGGTAGAAGACAGAGGTGCTGTAAAATAAGCTAAAATCCACAAGACACCCCCGACAACAAAGAATTATCTAGTCCAAAATGTCAATAATGCCAAGGCTAAGAGATCCTTATCTATGATTTTTACCACATTTAATGGAGTTAAATGTGTACATGCCTGACAGTTACTTTTTAGTAGAGTATTTTAAAAACAAGATTAGCCTTTACTTTCTTATCTTTCAAGATAAGAGCAATTACTGGAGCAATCAATGATTTCCTCAATTAAGACTTCCAACATCAAGACTCCATTACTGACCTTTCAAAATAACTCCTCTATTTTGGTACCTGGGGAAACCATGTAATTATAGCTAGTGGACATTCCACCGGAAGAGCCATCCATGGAAATCCAGAGTTGGCACCTTCTCTAGGACTTCAGAGAGAAAGCTATTGATTTTCTAGAATCCTTTTTTTTTTTTAAATGGGCTACACACTGTTGTGGTTAAGTTTTTATTCTCAAAATGCCAAAGTAAGTAAGTGCTAGCTCAAATGGCTAGTCCAGTATTTTTAGAACTGCACTGTCCCCAAAGTTGTGGCTTAAAAGGAATGAAACTCATCAGCCTACTTGCTGGTGTTACCCAGTAATGATGTTCTATCTAGAGGTGCTCAATGCTCACCAGCCAATTCGTCTTACAGTGGATTCTCCGAGAGGCAAACCCTGAGCCAAGGATCGGGTTCTCCCATGAGACACAGCTGAGAGAGTGGGATAAGGTGGATAGGAAAGAGAATAAGGCCAGGTAAGGGTGAAGCCCCAGCCTCAATGTGCCCCTGCAGGGACTCTGGAGCAGAAACTATACCGTACCCCACTTGAAGGAAGAGGAAGGTGTTGGGTGTTTATACTCTCACACCAGTCACTGGCTTCTCTCCGTGAAGGGAGAAAACTCACCGGCACTTTAGTTTTATCAACGGATCATTATATGAATGAAGAGATGTGGATGTAAGATTTTAAAAGTCTTAAATTGCCTAATCATTCCTTTTCCCTGTTTTGGGTAGAATAGGTACAGGGAATATTTAATTTTTTTCATCACTGTCAGAAAAGTCATAATATTGTGTGTAACAATAGTGTTATGTTACATACTTAATAACATGGAAATGTAACAGCAGTGTTACATACCTTATATAGGTAACAAAGAGAGAAACAGGGAGTGCTTGGGATGGTGGCAAACTGGAGGAGTGTGCTTGATCTCATGGGGGCAGCAGCCACTAAACCGATGGCAGTTGGAACCATGTGGGAATGCAGGCCTAGTACTGCCAAAACTTTTGATTTTCAAGGGAAGACAGAAAGTACAAAATTTAAGAGATACCTCCTGATTTTTAAATATTGTCAGTCAAATTAAAAAAATTAGCACTGTGTGAACCAAACAAAATATGTCTGTGGGCTGGATTTGTCCTACGAGCCACCAGTTTGCAAGGCCCTGGCTCTCCAAAGATCATAGGTCAGTGTGGGTCTTGTTACCTTTCCTCTTCTTTCTTACCACTCTCTCCCTTCAATTCCTAGAATTCCCAGTGGCTGATGGACCAGAGTGGCCAGTCCCTATAGTTGAGACAATCCATTGTTTCTTACAATAGTGGTCACAGTTGACACAGGTGCCAGGGAACATTTTGGGTATGTTACTTGAATGGCGGAGGTGATTAAGTCTACTCACGTTGACATTCTTTAGAGGGAAATGGCTAGAGCAGGTGGTATTTCATAGCTGAGCTTAAGACAAGGGCAGTCAATCAGTCACTTGACAAAACTGGAAAATTTGTCATTTGAAGTTCTTGGAAATGGTAACAAAACACTCAAGTGACCTATAAAAGGCAATGCAACTTTCTACCTACCTTGATTTATAAACCTTCCCTCTCAGATATCTCACTCTCCTATAAGCCATTTTTGCTTTATGTGTGAGAAAGCTTGCTTCAAAGTCAGCATTCAAGGAAACAAGAGTTACAAAACAGTGGAATGACATCACACGTGCTCTCAACGTACTCAAACTCAACTATGTGAGCTTGGCCGAAAGAAAAACATTCTTTCACTTACTCCTTCTCCTTCTGCCCTTCAAACCAGACCCTCTGTAGCCCAAACGCAACAAAACCAAAAAGAAGTTAACTCTTGCTCTTTGATCTTCCTAGAGTTTGAGCTCTGTTAATTTAAGGACAATTAATATATCTTCAAGGGAAATTTTGACTATATGATTTTTTTTTTTGCTGATTTTAAAGCTGATCTCATCATAAGATAAAACATAACAATTATCATACTAGTATTAATTATAGTAATAATAGTTATCATTTGAGTGCCTTCTTGTGCCAAGCACTGAGTTAAATACATTAGAATGTAAAACTCATACATTGACTTAGTTAATCTTCCTGAGCAACTCTACTTCAGAAAAGTAGAGTTGCTCAGGAAGATTAAGAAGCTCAGAATTATTCCCATTTTACAAATGAAGAAATGGAGACCCATATTCATATATAGGAATCGGTCTTAGGTCACATGGCTGTTAAGTGACAGAGCAAAATTCAAACGTATCCATCTGACTAAAAGCAAGTATTTTTTGGAGAGAATATTAACAGTTATCTACTTATTAATGGTAGTAAAGATTCACTATTTGTTCAATAATAAAAGTAATCATTAAAATAATCTCTTACTAAGAGCAATGTTCCTGGCAGTGAACTAGGTGGTAAAGTACAGTTTTGTTACCTTGCATTCTGCAGGTTGGTTGAAAAAATAGAGATGTGAATAAATGATTAAAGCACAAGGTGAGAGCTATTTAGAAGTTTTCTATTTAGAAGTCTCCCCAGAATAATAATTTTTTGAGGATTTTTTTTCATGTGTACTCTCATCAATCCCAGCCCTCAGCTGTTAGACCAGTTGGAAACTCCTAGATAACTCCTCAAAGTTCTAGGTAAAGAATCTTCATTGGCAAGTTATACCTCTGAGCAAGCCGGATAGCACCTACTCACCCTTCTTAATTAGTTTTCTGAGCTTGTTAATAATTGTGGAGTCTGCAGCTTTTAATATCTAATTGTTGTGACATCATCCACAGAGATTTCCTCCTGGGGCACTGTTTCCTAATGTCCTCACCGTTCAATTTATACTTCTATTACTGAGAAAGCTGCCAAGCATTAGGCAATAGTCAGACCAATAAGAGGCTACAATACAGTGCACCTCCTTTCTCTCTGTAGTCCGGCAAATAATCCAACACAATGGAGCAGTCCTGGAAATAATGCACCCATCAAAGCCACTACAAAAACATGAAGCCAAGCAAAGGAACCATCTCCTATATTTCAGGGATTTGGGGCTTAGATTTCATTAAGCTAAAAAGATAAAGATTTGACCTTTGGCTGCAAAACAAATATGAGGTTGTTACTGACTAAAGAGAAGTGTAAGCAAAGATGATTATTCTAACATATTTGCTGAGAATATTTTTCCCTTGAATTTTACAAATACACTGGGTATTGCAAAGCAGAACAGCCACATAGCCAATATTCTTCAGAGAATATGGTTTCCTGGGAAGTGATATCTCCGGAGGGATTGCTAGAGAGTTTCTGATCTGTTGTAAAATTGCCTTCATAAAGATCTGGGAGCAAGGCAATAAAACATAGAAGGCAGGCATGTCTCTAGGCATCTCATGACACTCAGTGCTCCACAGAATTATCCTATTAAATCTCCATGTATCTTATTAACATTATAATAGCCATAATTTATTGTGCATCTCTCCTGTTCCAGGAATTGAACAATAAGATTTATGATCTATTTTTTCTAATTTCAAAGTGACGCAAAAAATGTCAGAACTCCATCTGTTGTGGGTCTTTTTAAAATACGCATTTGCAACAGGAAGAAAATATCCTCAAAGAGGTGAAAATTGTTTTTGGGTGGGGTGGTTAAACTTAACTCTAATTTTTTATTTTGTTTTGTTTTTCTAGCTTTATTGAGATATAATTGACTACATATAACCTTGTATTAGTTTTAGGTGTACAACACAGTGATTTGATATATATAGATACTGCAGAAAGATTGCTAAATAAGGTTTGTTAACACACCCATCACCTCACAGAGTTACTGTTTTTTGGTATGTGTGTGGTGAAAACTTTTAAGATCTACTCTCTTAGCCGTTTTCAAGTATAAAATATAGTACTATTAACTACACTTATTATGCTGTACACTGGATCCCCAGAACTTACTCCTCTTCTAACTAGACTTTTGTATCTTTTCTCCCAACCCTGCTGCCCCTGGTAACCACCAATCTACTCTGTTTCCATGAGTTTGGATTTTCTTAGATTCCACATATAAGTGAGTTCAAACAGTATTTGTCTTCCACTGTCTGACTCATTTCACTTAGCATAATGCCTTCAAATCCCATCCATTTGTTGCAAATGGCAGGATTTCCTTCCTTTTTTATTCCTG
Organism: Manis pentadactyla; assembly: GCF_030020395.1. Lineage (NCBI taxonomy): Eukaryota > Metazoa > Chordata > Mammalia > Pholidota > Manidae > Manis > Manis pentadactyla. The sequence goes on along the minus strand of NC_080019.1, from coordinate 220,154,718 downwards.
AAATATATGTAGGTAGATAGCTATAGATATATCACATTTTCTTTATTCATTCATCCATTGATGAACATTTAGGTTGTTTCCATGTCTTAGCTATTGTAAATAATGCTGCAATGAACTGGTGGGTTTCTCTCCAAGAAAATAATTTCATTTTCTTCACAGATATACCTAGAAGTGGAATTGCTGGGTCATATGGTATTTCTATTTTTAGGTTTTTTTGAGAACTTCCATAACATTTTCCATAGTGGCTGCAATTTACATTCCCACTTAGCATGCACAAGGTTTCCCCTTTCTGTACATCCTCGCCAACACTTGTTATCCCTTGTCTTTTTTGATAACTGCCTTTCTATCCAGGTGTGAGGTGATCTGTTACTGTGGTGTTGATTTTCGTTTCCCTGATGATGAGTGGTGTGAAGCACCTTTTCATGTACTATTGGGTCTTCATATGCCTTCTTTAGAAAAATGTCTTTTCAGGTCTTTTGCCCATTTTTAAATTGGACTGGTCTCATTTTTGCCATTCAGTTGTATATTTATTTATGTATTTTGGATATTAACTCCTTTTTAGATATATGATTGGCAAATATTTTCTCCCATTTCATACGTTGCCTTTTCACTTTGTTGACTGTTTATTTTGCTATGCAGAAACTTTTTTAGTGTGATATAGTCCCACTTATTTTTGCTTTTGCTGCTAGGGCTCTTGATGTCATATCAAAAAAATTATTGCCAAGCCCAATGTCAAAAAGCTTTTTCCCTATTTTCTTCTAGGAGTTTTACAGTTTCAGGTCTTACACTTAAGTCTTTAATCATGTTGAGTTAGTTTTTGGGAGTGGTGTAAGATAGGGGAACTGGTTTCATTCTTTTGAATGTGGACATCATCTTCCCAGAATCATTGAAGAGACAATCTTTTCTCCATTGAGTAGTCTTGGTTCCCTTGTCAAATATTAGTTGACCATATATGTGTGGGTTTATTTCTGGGTTCTTGATTCTGCTCCATTGGTCTATGTGTCTGTTTTTATGCCAGTGCTATGCTGTTTTTATTACTGTAGCTATGTAGTATACTTTGAAATCAGGATGTGGGATACCTTCAGCTTTGTTCTTCTTTCTCAAGATTGCCTTGGATATTTGGGGCCTTTTGTAGTTCCATATGAATTTGAGGATAGTTTTTTATATTTCTGCAAAAATTGCCATTGGAATTTTGATAGGAATTTCATTGAATCCATAGATGGCTTTGGGAAGTATCAATATTTTAACATTAATTCTTACAATCCATTATGAAACTGCTTAGGGGGAAGATATGAAAAAAAAAGGTCTTGAAACATTGCTTTAAGAGATAGTTGAATCCTAGGGTGTTTTTTTGTTTTGTTTTGTTTTTGGTGTTGGGGTGGGGTGAGGTTTGTTGTTTTTATATTCGAGTGTAACAAAAATTTTAAACTATTTTCATCATTACCCAGCAATGATAATCATGACTCAAAATTTCCCATTTGTATATCTTATTTCATATACTCTTATGTTGGGAAATTTTAAAAGAATATTTCTTTTCTTGGACTCATAGGCCTTTACCCTGGGTTGAGGGCATTCGATAAAATATTTGGAATGGTTCACAGACTCCCCCTCCTCTGCCTTGTAACCTATGCTGTGGGATGCTGTGCTCATGCATAAATATCACAACAACAGGGAAGGAAGATGTTATCATTCTCCTTTTACACGTAAGACAACTAATGTTTTGAAAGATTAAGCCAGTCATTTCCTCAAGGTCTCATAGCTGGTTTGTGGTGGATGGGATTGCAACCCAGTTCAGGAAGCTCCACTGTCTGTGCATATTTGGTCCATACTCCAGAATTCTCAAAATGGTAGCCCAGGGGCCAGATCCAGCCCACTGACATATTTTTATTTGGTTAATGTAGTATACTTAATGTATCTGAATTTGTTTTCAACATTAAAAAATTGGGAGACCTTTACATTAAAAAGTCTGGATTTCCAACTTCTTAAAAGACTAGAGGCTGGGATCTTATATCCTCCATGGCAACATAACTGAAATTAAGTGATGGATTACCGTTTTGAAAATATGGCACGCCTACTCCAGTCTACCTCAGTCCCCAGCCCTCCCTATCATCTTATATCCAAACCCCTTCATTCAACGGCTCTGTAGACATTTGACTCTGTGACCCCTGATATTTGGTGTGTTTGATTCCTTTCACTCCCAGTGTTTTCTAACATCTTCTCTTCAGCAACTTTCCTTTTCACTCACCCATGAGATTATTTTAAAGAGGGATTTATGAATCCAGGGTAATTTACTACTTCATTATTTTTTCTATATTTCTCTACTAGGTTAACTTACTCATTTTCAATGAAAATGAGACCAATTTTCTTTTTCTTCTTCCAGTAGCTGTATTTCCTCTGAAAATCCTCTTAATTCATTGCTTATTTCCTGAGGGTCTCCATTTCTGAAATTCATATGCTGCTAAAACTTAAAATAGTCAGTCTCTCCCAGCCTGCAGTTTTGAGCTACACTGCTAGGGCACATCCACAGCACTTCGGTTTCAGATTATGTGATTATGTGAGGACTTTACCCCAACCTCTGACCTTTTATGGGTCAAAATGAGCTAATGGGTCTATATAAAGCTCTTTCCTTCTTGAATTCTTTCCTTACAAGTACTTTTATTTTGACCTGTGGTACTTGGTAGATGAGTGCTTGAAAAATAAGTGGTCTGCATGCCAATTGTAAATGAAACTCAAGAACTCAAGAACTTGATCAGAGAGAAGGAGGAAACACTTAGGAGTATATAATTGGTTGGGGACATTCCAGTCTGTCAATAGCTCCATCTCTATGAAGGCTTGAGAATCCAAGAAACAAATCACAGACATACCTCATTTTATTACACTTTATTTTATTGCGCTTTGCAGGTAGTGTATTTTTTTTTTTATAAACTGAAGGCAATGACTAAGTCTCACAACACCATAAACCTCAAGATCAACATGTAATTTCAAGAAGGTAGACAAAAAATATGGGGGAAAATTTCACCCAACCTTTCCTCTAAGAAAATCCAATCTTTCCTCCTTAAAAACATCTGTAACTTTATTTTATAAATTATCCCAAATGCCAAATCCAAAGGACATTTGTTCAGTCCTTTGTATTTTGGAAGTCTTTGATGCTTTGGAAATATTTACTGATCCACCTTCCTTTCTTGAAACTCTTTACTACTTTGGCTTCTATGAAAACATATGCCTGGTCCTTCTCCCATTCACTTTTTTCTTGGTGATTTCCTCATCCTTCTCCAGCACTTTAAATACTGTGGTCCCCAAGATTCTGCCCACGGCCCTCTGAACCCCTTACTTCACCAACATACTTAATCCAACGATCTCATCCACTTGCATTATTTCCAGTCTTCACTTATTTGCTGATGCCTCTTAAGACTAGAGCTCAGCCCTGAACTTTCTCCAGAGCACTTCAGGTTTACACATGCAACAGTTGATGGACTTCTACACACCTGTGCCCCATATCCACAACGGAACTCAGGATCCTTCCCAGAAATCGATTTCTCTCTCATTTCCACCATCACCTTCATGAGGACATGCCTCATCTCTTGCCTCAGTATCCTTCCAGCAACTCCGGGACTCCAGGCATGTTTCCCCAGCTCACTTCCAAGCCCATGTCCCCTCTCTGGCTTCCTGTCACCTTCAGGGTATATACTAGTAACAGAAACTTCTTTAAGACCAGATTGTAAATATTTTATGCTTTGCAAGCCCAGGAAAAACTGAGGTATATGTAGATAGATGAAAGATGAAAACCATTTTTAACTCATGGGTTGTACCAAAACCAATAATGGGCCAGATTTGGCTAGAAGGCACTTGTTAGCCATCCCGTGTCTCTTCTCCTCACGGGGTGCAGAAGGTCCTGCTTGACATGGCCCTGCCACTGCCCTCTATTCTCATTTCTCACCACTCCCCGCCTCCCACTTCACACTTCGGCAAAGCTACATGGCTTGTAGTGTCATGCTCCATGTTGCTCCCTTCCTCTTTGCTTTGCTAATACTGCCCCCTCTGCCTGGCATGCCTCCTCTCTCCTCAACTCTACCAGACCAATTTGTAGCACTTGTTATTACTCAGCTCAAGGCCATTTTCCTCTGGGAAGGATTCTTGTGCTCTCCACCACTTCTTGGCTAACTTAGCTAACTTGGCCCTTCTAAGCTCCCACAATTCCCTGTGCCAGTTGCCATCATCACTCTAACCACACGGCAGCAGAAGTATTTATTTTTATGTCCGTATCAAGCACTAGACTGAATTCCTTGATGAGCAGAGCAGATCTTATTCCTCATATGTCCTCAGTGCTTAGCACAGGGCTTGGCACAAAGCACACATTCAATAAATACCCAGTGGCATTTAATTCTGGCACTGTCTATTCCTCTTCAGTAGAGGAAGAATATTGTATCGTAAATGAGTTATTTGAAATACCTGTATTACAGCCTAACCACCGACAGCATCAGTGGCTTATTTCTAGTTCAGGGAGATCTATTCAATTTCAATAATTCGAAAGTCATTTATGGATGGCTTTCATTTATGGAGTTTCTTTGGGTGGAGCATAGCCAAAATAACACCATGGCCAGGGATTCAATAGCTATTTAGTTGAGAGTACTTTGCCCCATCAGGTGACCACAGGTGGTATCTCCAGCTCAGATGGCTGTTTTTCAGATTCTGGCCATTTGTCACCTGGAACTTTAAACTCCAGACACAGAAATCCATCATGCTTGGCTAAGGAAACTGTTCAAAGCACATGCCTCTGGCTAGAAATAGAACATGCTCCTTGTAGGAAATGAACAGTATGTACAAAGTGTATTTAATATAGATTATAATATAGAAAAACAATAAACATAGAGAAATAGAGAAAATGGTTCAGCCATAATTCCACCAACAGGAATCAACAAAATGTGGACACTGATCTTCTGCTATAAATTTCTTCATTGCTGTGATTCTATTTGTGCCATTTAATTTCCTGATTTTTTTCTTCTGCTTTACATTATATCTAGAATATTCTCCTAGGTCCCTGAAAACCTTTGTAAATGTCACTTTTAATTATTGCTTAACATCCAGCATGTGGCTATACTATGATTCATATCATCACTGCTCATATGTTGGAAATACCCATAGAATGTAAAATAAAGGAATGTAACATTAAAGTCTTCCTTTGTTTTAACAGTCTAAATTAGGTTCAAATGTAAGTCAAAAATTTTTTTCTACCTAAATAAGCAAAAGATAGCCAGTGTGTAGAATTGGCATTAGGTCTGAAACAAATGAGGAGATAATTCCCTTCCTTGTTTTACAGATGAGTAAAACACGGGTGAGAGAATTTATGACTTTATCCTGGAGAACACCATCAGAGCAAGAATTTCACTGCAAACAATCCAGGATTCTTTCCAAGAAATGTGGTTCAGGGCCATGCTGGCTCACAGAGAAATGAAGCAACTGAGATAACAACCGGCCTTTCCTCTTCAGCACATTCATGTCAGGTATGCGCCACTTATGCCTCTAAAACGGCATATGCCGGGTTCAATGGCATCTTCTATACTCTCTTAGCCCTGCAATCTGCCAACCCCTCCCTTTCCCCTTAAGGTTATAGTCTGTGTATACAAAAGGGTGAAAATAAGCACGCATGCAACATATATTATCTTATTCATTCCACTCATTTATGGGAACAGAATATCCTCATTAAACCCAGCTCATTAGTATATGGATATGGTCATATTTTACCAGCAAATGAAACAGATGTGCATTCCATGATCTTTTCTGCAAAGAATCCTGCAGAGAGAGAATAGCAAGAATGAGAAATAAAGACTCAGTTAAGAGAAAATGTTCACCTGGGTTGGGCTCTCATGAGCACAAATGCAGGATTGTGAAATTCACATTCTATTTGAGAATCAGAAGTATGAAAAGCATGGAAAATTCTCAGATTCTATAAAATATGAGCTATAAAATATGAGACCTCATATATTACTTGCAGACATAATGTTCATGTTTATTTGTCGTGGTCATCAGATTTTCTGAGTGGGAATGTGACTTTATGTTTCCTTTTCTAGGAACACAACCATTCCTAGTCAATATGTTAGCTAGGGAGCAAAAGACGGCTTGACAGCATATTTAATTCAATCCTTTACTTTGAAATGAAAATTGATGTCAGTTTCTCTCACCACATCAAGTTGTTTTCCAAATGCTAAACTCCCCTGTCTTTCACCAAACTTCTTCCTATCTCATTTGTCAATATCTTTTTATTTTCAAAAATATTTCCTACTAAACTTAAGATTAAAATGGACTCCTTTCTGTCTTACCTGCTCACTCCCCATAGTAATATTTTCTTTGTTCTTAGAAACCTAGCATAGAAGGCCTCAAAATTCCCAAGGAAGACAGTGTCAGCCCCATTATTCTAGGGAGGCTCCATACAATGAAAGAAAAACGTCCCAGCTATCTTCTATCAGCATCTCACCAGGAAAGGAGAATATGAGTTATTTCCCCCAAGTAAAGAGGATTCTTTGGCATTTCAAGTCCAAAAGCCTTTCTATGACCTCTAATGTAATTTCCTTGTAAAGTCGCAAGAGAGAAGATGGAAACAGGAGAGAAGCATCCAAGAATCAAGCCAGGATAAACCCAAGCCAACAGTCCTAATGTATTGAGCATTTAATGTACCCCTCTCATTGGCTACATTCTTCATATACATTACCTTGCTTGGATCGTCAAGAAAACCCTAGAGTTAAAGGTGTTAGTATTGTCTTCTTTTAGATAAGAATAGTGAAGTTCAGAGAGGTTAAACACTTGCCTAAGCTCACACAGATAATAGGTTGCTCACCTGGGATCAAATCCAGACTTCATTTGATCTCAAAGCCCTTGTTTTTAATTACCAAGTAGTGACTGTTCCCATGCATGATTCATGGGCAGAAGTAAGTCATTTGGGGCTACTCTTGAGTTCAACAGGGTTGGACTATATAAACCTCCCCAGGAAGGCATTTAGGCATATTAGATCTACCTAATTCATTCTACACCTACAAATAGCTAATATTTATTATGTGCCTATTTTACACAGACAATAGCCTAACCTCTTACATACATTACCTTAATTTTTATAAAGATCTAGTTCTGTTATTCTTCCCATCTTACAGTGAGAAAATGGTGGCTTGGTAAGGATGAGCATGTTGCTCTGAGTCACATAGTAGGTCGTGGAGGCAGGATTTAAGCATAGTTCTCTTTGACTCCAAACCCTATGTGCTTTTAAATTACTGCATTGCTTTTGATGTAAGAATATTTCTAAGAGGTGGAGAAAATAAACTCGATTTCTGAAAAAATTTCTCTCCAACTGTGTAACACTCTTGCTACAAAATAGCTCCATCTTCCTAAGATTTTCTGAAAATTATGAAACCCAAATTAATATTCTCTACAATTCTTTTGCTACAACTGTTTTAGAACTCCAGCATAACCATCACAACCATGTTTTATGACAATAAAGTTCTTCACCTAATTTTTAAAAATGTCTTCTTCTCAAATTTATTTTTTGAATTTTGGTGTAACATAACAAATAAAAGCTTTACCTCCCATCCTTACTATCACTGCTTCTCCTAGAGGAAACACCAAAATAGTTGCATGTGTTACACCCCAAACATTATTTGATCCATTTAGAAACCTAGGTTCCCTTGATATAAAGTTGTTAATCATTTGATTTTATACAAAAAGAATTGTATTATGCCTATTGCTCTGTTCCTTGTTTGCTTTTGTATCATATCATGGATATCTTTCCATGGTGGTATATATAGAACTACCTAATTCTTTATAACAATCCACTTTACTTTGTAAAGCTGAGTTTAAATTGTGATTATAATACATTGTATTATCTTTTTCTCTCTGCTGACCTAACACTTATACCAGGCTCGTAAAAGGAATGCTGGGCTCAAGTTTTTTAAAAGTGAACACCAGTCTATTTTCTCTCCTGGTATACCTCTAGTGGAAATCATTTTTCTCTTGCACATATTATATTACCTGGACTGCTTCATTTTTTTTTTCCTGCCAAGAGCCAGTCTTCAGTGTAAAGGAAGCTCTTTTTGCTACCAATTGTTCTGTTCAAATGAAAAAGTGGGGTCCCAGATGGATGGACCAGCAATGGCTTCCAGTAAACTCTTTCAAAATAACCATTTTGCAACACCTTTGTTCATGTGAGCATTCTATGAGGAAGAAATAATTTAATATGAGTTGGGGCCTCCCTGCCTCCCAGTTTTATGTGTATAGGAGTGTGTGATGAACAAGCAGATTGTCATTTAATGCACTAATCTGTGCAATGCTCTCCTCAATAAAGTTTTAATTATTTAGATGGTCTTGAAGACAGCTAACATGCTTAATACACTGCACAGCACAATGCGCAAATCACCAGAGCAAGAGAAATTACAAGTCAAAGGGAAATGAATGGTCAGCTTGTAGCCAGAGCAGACCAGGTCCTCCACAATGCCATTTGATTTGAAGCTGAGTAATTTCAATGGGCAGCAGCACTGAAGCTTTTATCTTGTATGTGCAAGGGGCTCTTAAAAATCATGCACATCCAGAGCATTTAACTGTAAAGGTCCCCATGGAGGGTGGCCTATGAGCTTGACTAAACTGAAATGTTTTGGTTTAAGAGTGAAGAGAGACATGGGGGAGGGGTCATAACCAAGCTCCTGGAAAGCCTGGGGTTATGTCTTCAGGGACCAAACCGGCTGAGGCTTTCTGTCATGGTTCCAGAATAAATAACTCACACAACTCATTAAGAGTAGTCTCGAATAATTAACATCTGTGCAACCAGACAGTTTTGCCTCAGGACCATTAAGAAGCAAATCCGAAAGTGAATGGTACACAATGAGCAATGGGTGCCTCGGGAGAACTCCAGTTCTCCTTTTGTCCCCTCAACAGACAGGTCTGAGATGCATTTCATAAGGCTCCTTGGAAAGGTCCCGGAGACTCTGCAATGGTCACATGGAGCAGCGCTTTTACATCGTCCGTCCCACCTTCTCTGTGTCACTCCCTGTCTGTCTCTCATGCCTGCTCCCTGAGGTCCCTTCCTACAGACACCACTTGCACATGTGTGCGGGTACACACATGCATGCACACCCAGAGTGAATGGTCTGGTTTGGAACCACAGATGATACTTGGGAGGAGGTAAGGGAGGGTAAGTGGCAAAGGAGATGGAAAATGAGAACTGAAATTAAATTATATATCAAAATACAAAATGGGATATATATTTGTGATCTATCAAAATACAATGATTTCAAGCTAAGAGATCCACTGTGATGTAGAGCCTATACTAATCAGACTAATTAGAACGCTTACAGTTCAACACATAAATAAATGTTAAGTCATCCTTGTTTTATCTCCTCTGTTTCAAAATTAACGGTTAGAGGGGATATGGATTTATTAATATGGGTAACTGTTGAACCACTGTGTTGTATATTTGAAACCAACATAACATTGGGTATCAATGATACTTTAATTTAAAAAAAAAAGAAATAAAAAAGAAAAGAAAGAGAGAGCCTGCCTGGGCCTGTGGGAGAATTACAGAGTCATATATGAAAGTGATGGACATCCTTTCTGTCCATATTCCATTGGCTGGGACTCAGCCCCATGGAGTGACTTAAGTGCAGGGGTGGCTAGGAAATGCAGCCTACCTGTGTGCTCACGAATAGGAGAACACAGTACCACTAAACACTAGCAGCCTGTGTCATAAGCAGGAAAATTTAGCTTGGACTTTATAAAAAATTGGTTAATGTTTAGGAACCCGAGCAGCTATGCTTCAATCTTTTTTTTTCTCTGGAGCCATATCCTCCTTCTCGGCTTCTTCCTGCACAACTTTATCATTCTTCTTTCCCATCCCCTCCCCTCACCCCCTCTCTTTCTTTTTCTCTGTCTGTCTGTCTATTTCTGTCTTCTCCTTCTCTCTCTTCTCCAGGTAGACTTGAGAGAAATCCATTGTTTTGTCTCCCAAAGTGCCTGCTCTCAAAATAAATAATTTAATTTACTCATAAATGTTACCAAAATAAGAGTTCTGTTTGCAATGAACGCCTGATGGAGGTCCTGCCTCAGAGGGGGAGTCCTTCTTGGAGGGAGATACACTTCAGCTGAGATGGGAGGAGTAAGAAGGGATAACGTGCTTCAGGCAGCAGAATGGTAGAGGACCACAAGCAGAGGGCCCGACATTCCATACACAGGTGGTCAGGGAGAGGCAAAGGGTGCTACCTAGGCTGGTCTGCAGCAAGTAAGAACGTCTACACCATGATAAGAATTTTGGATTCTTTCCTCACAATATGGAAAGTCAGTCCCTTCTCTTTAAATATTTATTCTTTAGAATAAGGGCCTCTCTAACTCTTAGGCTTTTTCTTCAAAAATTAGCAAGAGTAGCATAATTGCGGGGCAGAGTGGCTTTGACCACATGTTTGACTACAGCCATAGGGAGTGGAAAACCCAGCCATGAACAAGCTAAGCCCTAATGCATCCTAACCACACAGTCCTCTCCTCTTCCGATTAGCTAATCCATGCCATCGGGAATGGGAGACGATGTCATTAAGAGTTAAAGTCCTGGAAATGATTTCATATAATGTATAATTGCCTGAAAATTGATAAATGTAGAAATCAGGCAAAGGTTGAACTGAGACATGCCTATCCCATTTATGCTAAGATTTTGTTTGCAGTGTGTTTAATAGAGCTACACTGGCTGAAACATTAACAACATTGATTCTCTCTGCACAGTAATCACCACAGCATGTATTTCTTCATCTGGATGGAAAGTTGATGGCAGAAATGTGCTGTTAATGATATGCTGGCATGGTATTTCCTAGATTACGAAACACAGACCAAAAATTTTTATTAAAATATCCTCTTGTCAAATGCAAAGTTAAATTAAACAGAATTGTTCTAAATGGGGACAAATTTCTTAATGCTGATAGGAATGGTACAGACATATTAAGGAGAAATGCACCCATGATTATATAAACACTGATTAACTTTATACAGTTTTGCCGGTATTTGGTGAGAAAAAGAAGTAAAACTATTTTTACAGACCAAGAACCAAATTAAATATAAATATCATGGAAAATAAAAAGACCTTTAAATTATCATGAGAATTATACAGTACGTCTTGCTCTTAGTTCTCTAACAACCATTTTCATATGCAATCCCAGTTCTAGTATTTACTAGGGATATGACTTAGGCAATTTATTTAATCTCTAGGAAGTTCAATTTTTCTCATCTGTAAAATGGTTATCTTAATTACATCAAATGCTGTAAGTTTATTTTGAGTATTGAAATATTTTCTCTAAAGCATTTTGTACAATTCCTAGCACTTAATAGAAGTCAGCACTCAATAAAAGACAGTTCTTATCTATAAAAGAATTTCCCAACAACTCTTCAAAATCAAAGCTTCTACGTGATCTCTCAATAAAGTATAGTTTTGAGATACTACTAGGTATTTGGATATAGATACACAAAGAAATGGAAAACCTCATTTTCCTTTCCTTTGAAGAATTTCTAATACTTTGTGGGGACTATAGCTAAGTGAGGTTAAATACCCTACCAGGAAATATTGTGATTAAATGATAAATTGACCTACATTTCCTAAAACTTATGAACTCTTTCAAAGAGAAGTGTTCTCTCAGGCTCCCAGGGTTGACTTGAATTATTCTTACTATAATGCTATGTAAATGTGCACAAACAGAAAGGCGTGTTAAAACTCCTTGTTGCTCTTGAGTTAACTATAAAGCAAAAAAAAGTGCAAATAAGCAAATTAAATACAAGGTACAAAGTCAATAAATTCAAACAAACGAGCACTTAATGCATTCAATAATTTTACTGAAACCAAATGGTGTTGGAAGGTTTTGGTTTGGGGAGGTAAGGAGGAAAAAAATGTCAGGCAAGGCTGTCTAGTAGAGTTTGGGTTGGCAGAGAGGATGAAGAGGAATAATACTAGGGAGGCGGTGTCTTTAGGGAGAAAGTCAGCTGCTTGGGAACCTGAATAGATGGTTTATTAGCACGTTTTGATGGAAGGAAGGAAAAACAATGATAAGAAGTGAAAGCTATAAAATTAAGAAAATTTTCCTTCCAGCTAGGAGCTATCTGTGCTTGTTTGAAGACACAAAGAAGGAGCCATTTGAAAGAGAGACACTGATGATGCAAAGAAACAAATGGGAGACAAGTGAAGAAAGGCCCGGAGGGAAGAGCATGTCAGTGTCACTGTGGCACTAATCTCCTTCACCCACACTTTTCTTTCCTTTCTGCCAGTAACAGACACCCACCTGCCCCCACACCACTGTGATTGGTCTATGGAGAGGCTGTGGAACCAAATTTAGCCAATCACATTGTTTCTTGTGAGATTTTTGAACCTTGAGCAGAGTCTCAGAGTGTAGAATGGAGTCTGGCACTATCATTTTATGGCAGCATCCCAGAGGGAAAAACCACAACCTCTACTGCCAAGGCACTTACTAGGTCTTGTTTTTTGTAATTTCTTGGATGAATGAGTCTTCGCCTAAACTACCCAGAGGTACATTAAATTAAATGAAGCCAAAGAAAGTTAACAGATATGTAAGACACTAATGTTGTTGTAGAGACCCACTCTCCTTTCTTTGGGGCATATGGGAAGCATAATGAGTAGGTGTTAACCACAGGTTGATTGACAGACAGGTTAACAGGTTCAGGTGAAATGACTTCCAGCTTCTGAACAGACTGAGAAATTGGATTGTCTGCCAAGTGTAAGGTGGTAGAATGTGATTGTGAGAAGAACTTAACTTATGAAGGCATTTTTAGCTCCTTAGTTCATGGTACAGAATCTCTGTAGAGAGAAATTCAACATTGCTTAGAAGATGTTTTGACTAAACCAATTGCAAGCCTTTGGAATCTAGGTTTAGTTTGAGTTCAGTTTTCACAAGGGAAAGGGAAGCTAGTCTGCAAAATCAAGGGAAGGAAGAAATTGGATCTGGTGTATGTTGGGGGATGGTAGAGTGAGTCTAAAAGAAGCAATACCAGAAATGAGCACTACTTAGAGGAAAGGGATGGATAAAGGACCCCTGCAGCCACCCAATTAAAGTGGTAATTTAATGATAAAAGAAATGACTAGTGAATGGGGATTTTTTTTTTTTGAGTGGTGTGTGCTAAAAAAAAAAAAAAGTCCTCTCTATAGTCTTCCCTAAGGAAGCTCCCTTAAATGTTCCATCACTCCTGCATGCTTTGGGGAAAGTAAACATTAGTTTTGCTGGGGATGTGGGGAAGGTTAGACTAAAACAGTTGGACAAGATGCAGATCTCATATGTGTTACATAACAATCACTTGGGACTCAACAAGAGACAATAAGATATTTTCAAGCAAGGATCTGCTGTTGAAAACGTTGTTGGTGTCCTGAACTTGCTCTGATAGTGCAAGGGTTTGAGAAGCCTGGAAGCCGAAAAAAAAAAAAATGCATGTAGAAATGGAGGTGGTGTACATTCTGGCTAAGAGGGAGTAAGGAAGTCAATAAATCCTCTCTCAAGAAAAAAACTTATAAAACTGGACAGAATTGTCAAAAACAATTATTTCAGGGCTCTGGAAATGGACCAAAAGGAAGCAAGAAACTGAGAAGCATATATTCATGAAATACTGCTGAACTTTGGGTAAAACAGTAGGAATCTATGGCCTTCCTGCCTGTGGCTATTCCCACCCCCCACCCCAAGTTGGTCAGCTCAGTAGGTCTATTAGACAGGAGGACCATGAAAACTAGCAGCCTTGTTGTTGGAGGGGGCTAACTTGATTTAGAGCAGAGAGTGGAAAATTTGCAACCAGTAGGGAACCGGAAAGCCTGCAGCTCTCTGAGCCGGAGATTTCAATTCCTGTGGGGGTAACTGGCAGACTGAAGGATGATCAAGAACTTTAAGGGAAATGAGTTAGCCACTGAAAGGCTTAGTAAGCATTCCACAGATCCTTGGCTGCCTGAGAGTCTATACTCACGCGCAGTGGAGAATTGAGAGAACTGAGTGGGAAGTAAATACTAGGGAATGCTTAAAATTGCCCAAACTTTGAATGCTTTCCTCAAAGCAAACATAGACCCACCAGCAAAAGGTGGAAGTCATTTGGTCTGATGATATTTGTGCACAACCACAAACCAATCATTAGTCAACCACTAGGCCAGGCAGGCACAAGCTAAAACATAAAAATAAAACTAGGGAGAAACTGAGCAGAGACATTGGAGACTGCACATTCTGGGGCAACAATCTAATTCTGCAGATTAAGTACAGGCAGAAACAAACAGACAAAAGTAAAAACTGTCATAGGGATAGAGAAAATTAGACTCCATTGTTGCTGTTATGTAAAATATCCAGTTTTTAACAAAAAATTATGGGAGCTAGAAAAATAGAAGTGGTGACCCATATTCAAGAAAAAAAGTTGTCATTAGAAACTGTCTCTGAATGGGTCTAGATGTTGGATTAGCAGAAAAGACCTCAAAGAAACCGTTAAAAATACTTTCAAATAATAGAAAAAAATCATGTTTAAAGAACCAATGAAAACATGATGACAATGACTCAACAGGCAGGGAGTATCAATAAAGAAATCAAATCTATTGAAAAGAAACAAATGGGTATTTTAAAGTTGAAAAATTTAATAATCATAATGAAAAATTCACCGAAAGGGTCTATAGAAGAACTGAGAGGGTAGAAGATAGAATAAGGGGACTTGAAGATTAATCAATATAAAATGTTCAATCTGGAGGACAAAGAGAAAGGAGATTAAAGTAATGAAAGCCTCAGATATCTATGGGACAACATCAAGCATTAACACTATGAAATGCGTACCCCAGGAAGAGAAGGAGAAAGAGCAGAAAAACCATTTCAAGAAATAATGACCTAAAACTCCCAAATTTGATAAAATGAATTAATCTACAAATTAAGAAGTTTAATGAATTCTGAGTAGATAGAATACAGAAATTCTCACCTTGACACATCAAAGGCAAAGTGGTGAAAGACAAAGAAAAGATTGAAAGCAACAAGGACAAAACGAGTCATTATAAAGAGTGAAAGAACAATACAGTTAGTTGTTGACTGCTTATCAGAAATGCCGGCAGCCAGAAAAGCTCAAATTGCTGAAAGAAAATGACTATTAGGCAAGAATTCTGAAGTTTAAGCTATTCTAAAACTAAATTCTTCTTAAAAAATGAAGACAAAATAGAACTATGTTCAGATAAACAAAGGGAGAGATAAATGGCTTGCCTTACAAGATACACTACAGAAAGTGCTTCAGGCTGAATGAAGTATCTTCAGGCAATAACTCAAAACCACAAGAAGAAAAGAAGAGTACAAGTAATGATAAGTATGTAGGTAAATATAAAAGATTATATAGATATATTTTTCTCTTTTCTACTCTTAATTCCTTAAATGATTGAATAAAGCAATAATTAAAACACTGTACAACTCATAACTATAAGAAAGCTGGAGTGACAATATCAGACAAAATGGACTTTAAGACAAGAAATATTACTAGAGACAAAAAGAAAGATTGGTAATGATTAAATGGTCAATATATCATAAAGATATCACATAAATGTGTATGCACCTAACAAACCCCCTTCAAAGTACATGAAGCAAAAGCTGACAGAATTGAAAGGAGAAATTGAAAATATAAACAATTATAGTTGAAGATTTCAATATCCTATTGTAAATAATTAATAGAAAAACAATACAGAAAATCTTATTAGGAGTAATAATGAAAACTTGAGTACTTTCAACCACTTGACCTGCCATTTACAGAGTATTCCATGTGTAACAACAGAACACACATTTTTTTCAAGAGGAATTCATTCTTTTATGTGAACATTTTATGTGGTACAGACTGTATGATAAGGCATAAATTTTAAATGTGAGAAGTCATTCAAAGTGTATTTGCTGACCACAAAACAATTACATTAGAACTCAACAATAGAAAGAAATTTGAGGAATCCCCTAATGTTTGGAAATAAAACAATATACTTTTAAATAACCTATGAGAAATTAGAAAATCTTTTTAACTGAATGAAAATGAAAGTACAATGCACCAAAAATTGTGGGATACAGATAAACCAGACTTAGGGAGATTTACAGCATTGAAAGCCTATATTAGAACATGAAACAATGTTCTCAAGCCAGTAATACAAGCTTCCCTCTGAAGAAACTTAAAAAAATAAAAGCCTGAGTGGAAATCAGTGAAATAAAAAGCAGAAAAATACTAGAGAAATTCAGTGAAACCGAAAGTTTGTGTTTTAGACAAATCAACATTAGTAAGCCTTTACCTAGACTGACCAAGAAACGGAGAAGACAAAAATTATCAAAATAAAAAATGAAAGAGGTCATAACTATCAAGTCTACAAAACCCTAGATTCTTAGAAAACCCTAAGGCCTGAAGACTTCACTGGTGTCTTCTGTTAAACATTGAATAAAAAATATCAATCATCCAAAGCCTTTTTAAAAAACAGAGGAGTGTGAAGACAGAAAACCGTGCTGAAAATAATGAGGCAGCAGAAACCAGGCTTTGGGGTTCATATCAGGCACAAGAGAGAATGATCTTCCCCTCCTTCCACAGCAAAAAGGCTGCTAAACTTGTATTATTCAGAGTTCTTCAGAGACACAGAATGACTAGAATAGAATAGATATGAGGAGACTTATTATAGGAATTCCTCATGTAATTATGGAGGCTGAGAAGTCTGTGTGTAAGCAGGAAAACCAGGAAAGCCAGTGGTGTAATTCAGTGTATGTCCAGAAGCCTGAGAACCAAGAGTGTCAACGTCCCAGAGCAGGAGAAGATGGATGTTTTGGTTCAAGCAGAGAATTTGCCATTCCTCTGCTTTTTGGTTGTATTTGGGGATCTCAACAGATTGGATGGAACCCACCCACATTTGGGAGGGCCATCTACTTTACTCTGTTCATCTGTACACATACAAATCTCTTCTAGAAACACCCTCACAGACACACCTAGAAATGTCTTACTAGATATCTGGCATCCCTCAGCCCAGTCAAGTTGAAACCTAAACTTTACCATAACAGAACTGTTAGAACAATGGTTCTTCTCTTGAAAAAGTCTAAGACCTTCTTCTCTCCTCCCTTTCCCTCACCTTCCTCCTTCCAGGGAAGGTTGGACAGCTCTGACAAATAGCATTTCAACCTATATGGTTCTAGGGTCACAGAGAGAATTTGAAGGAATGATTAATAAAGATATGTACTACTTCCTGGGTGTCAATTTTGTATCAAGTATTTTCCCCTTTTATAAAATGTTACAGACATGGATATTTATTTACTCCTGTACTGCTGGAGTTAAGTCTGATGTTGAATTCAGTTTTTGTTACTCTATACTTGGAGTATACATCCCTTGACCCCACTGCCCCTCAACCACCATTTGAGGCCTTATTAAGATTTATATATTTATTCTTATAACTCAGAGTCTTCCAGGATATGCTAAATTTCTCACTGATTAGCTTAAACAATGACAAACCCGTTCATAGCTAGAGTTTCCTAGTGATTGTTTTGTTTTACCTACAGGTTTATTCCTATTAATGATTAAGTATAATCTCCATTCCAAATCCACTGAATTGTCTTATTGACTTTGTCCTTTGCATCTGAGACTGGAAGAGCATCTTAACTTCATCTACAACAGATATTTAATTTTCAAGTGTTTGTGGCTTTATTGATTCCATATGAAGTTTTTAAATCTGCCATTGCAATTTTTATTTTCTTATTGTCCCTTCTTTGCAGGTTCATCTCATTTCTCATTGTATTCCATGTTATTTTCATTTCAACTTAATTTCCTGATGGCAGTCTTCTTTGCCACATAGAGGTCATATCTTTCTTGCATTCAGTTAAGGACACCAGTTCTCTAATGCTCCCTCCCCCTCTCTGTTTTTGGGTAAATCTTTTTGAGGCTAATCATTTGGAGGCTAGTTCTGAATCTTCAGGCTAGTTCTGAATATTTCCTTTTCATTTTCTCCATATTTTTCATAGAATTCCTGTTGTTCTTGTTTTTCCTGTTTTTTCATCTAGAAGAGCCCACTGATCTCATTTGTTAATCAACAGGGTGTAAGGATAGCCAATGTATTCATACTTTGTCCTCTTGGTTTTATATGCTATTAAGATAGATGACTGTCTTAAAAGAGGCTCTTATTTTGTGCAAAGTAGCCCTGAAAAACAACTAAGATAAAACCTTGGGAAATAATTTGGGTGTATAGCTCCCATCTTCATTTTCAATGTCTGCATAGATTCATGGAGTGCAGCTCTGTTGGCCTGATGTGATTTTATTCTATTACTACTACCTAGTGTTTCATGAAATAAATGAAAAACTACAATTTCCAGGTAGTACCAGGGGGCATTTCCTATGTCTTCTCTTGTCATTTATCTCAATTTTCTGTCTGCTTTATTCCTGGTAGTTTTGGTGTCTTATTAAATGTGAAAAAGAGAGATCCTGCCAGGGTAGGGAGGGAGCAAGATTGTACAGAAATTAAAGACACCAATATGACTGCTTCACTAAGAACACTTGTAGGGTAAGGGGGAAATAGTTTAGTTCACTAGTATGTCTAACTTGCAATTTGGAGAGGTCTGACAGATAAAAGACTTCCACTTCCTACCAGATACACATTACAGTAAGGAAGTGGGAATTAATACAATATATTGGCTCTAGACTGACCATCAGTCCTAGTGTGGGTTACTGTTTTGATTTTCCATCATGATTATGGCACCATGTGTTCATATTTATTTTAATGGGACATTGTGACAGTGTGAATCCAAGGCTGATAATCAGATGTGATTCAAAATCTAAGCCACAAGGGAAAACTTCCAGTGAACACTTACCCAAACGATGATGTATGTCGTGTTAGTCTGAGCTATGAAGATCTTTCTGTATAAAAGCAGAAAAATCATGTTTCCTAATTAAACAAGGGTCTCAGTTTCATTGCACTTATTGTTTTCCTTTTACTGGAAAAAAAATAAAATTCTGTCTATAATGGATCCAACAATACTTCCAAAGTGAAAGAAACCTCATTTTTGTTTTGCATTTTATTACACTGCAGCTCTTCTATAAATTAAAAATGATCATGACCTTATGAGAATTTATTGACACCATAAATATGGTGAGATTATTTTATAATAATGTTACTTATTTCTCTTCTATAAATGCTTATCTTTCATACTCTGGTTCTTTAGGGGGGACAAAGGATGACTCAGCACCTCACATTTTAATGGATTTATCAGTACATATCTTAAGAAAAATGGTCAATATTTCTTTCTTCTCCCCATGATATCACATAATAAACTCATTGACTATTCTTAATCACAGACTGCTTTTCTATTGGTAATGTTGCATTTCAGAGTGGAGCCCAGTTTTGTTTGAACGTCTCATGATTTTCATGAAAACACCAGTTTTAAATACTTAAAGTCGGGAGTAAATGAACTCACTGTGACAAGCAAAACAGGCTTTGCTGGGAATGTAAGAGAGATGACTGGCTTGTACATGCTTTTAACATGAGCCTCTTAAGGGCTTTTTTTTTTTTTGTAATAAGCAGTCTCAAAAAAGTATTCAGTACTATTGTTAAAATAACAGCATTTACACTTGTCAAAGGGAATAAAGAGGCATCAGGCTGCTATTTTTCAAATTATGCAGCATTGATTTAGTATAGACTGCCATGTAATATTCTTCATGCACTTGCTATGTAAAAAATGTAAATTCTTAATTTAATCGTTTTTCCCCAGGCTCCTCCCACCCGTGATTTGTCTTCATTTCTCCAATTCTTTGTAGGAAATTAGGGGACTCATTATTCATGGATCAGGAAGAATTCAGTGAATCATGGAGAAAAGGTAATTTATGAAGGCAAGTCACTCTCTCATCCTCAATGTGCATAAATAATAATAATTTATTGTCATGATACAATGACCTGTTTTCCATTTATAGCTTTGGCCCTGAGAAAAATTAAGTGCAACATAATTTCCATGAAAAAGATCAATTAATGAGCCACTTGTCTGTCAGAGACAAACCTCGTTTGGAAGCAATTGAATATGCCAGTGAATTGCTTGTGCAATTTACAAAAGAAGAAAATGAGAGTTTCTTTCTTTTGGAAATGATACAAGCTCAAAGTTATGATATCCACTCCTGCTTTTTGACAAAGGAAATTATTTCAAAAGTGAATACTAAATTGTGTATTCCAAATCAAGTTCTTTTTGGTCACTATATATTTCTTTGGCTCTGTAATGTTCCTAAAAAGGTATCACATATTCTTTTCCAAAGTGTATGTACCTGAATTATGTGATGCATATACTGATACCCTCCTGCCAGGGCAACTGATGGCCTGGTTTTTAGTTGAAGTTTGAAAAAGTAACTTGCTTCTTGGTACTATTAGAAGCTAAAGCACCAATTTGTCTGATCCCCATTTTTGGTCAAATCTTCTTTGGTCAAGTTAGCTAAAGAAGGTTTTTAAAATTGAAGTATAACGTGTGCAGCAAAATGTGCAAATTCTATGTGTACAGCTTGATGAATATTTATATATTCTACTCAGAGTCTTTTCAGCCACCTACACGTCTCCCTCATGCCCCTCTGCAAGATGTAAGCAATACTTTGATCTCTTTCACCATATGTTGTTTTTTTTCTGGTTTTAAGACCTTATAAACAGAATCTACAGCATGTACTCTTATGTTAACCTTGCCAAAGGAGCCAACCTAAGACTGGTTTCTTTTCATTCAATTGTTCTTTGACTGAAGTAGGCCAAATAACTAGATTCTCTGGTTTTTTCAGAGATCCAAGAGCAGTCCTTTTTTGAAAATAACATGCCTCCTCCTTATAAGGCTTTGGGTGGAGTTTTACACTCTTTGGTAAAAGAAGCATTCATTTACTTATTCACTTATTCATTTATAAAATACATGTTTAACATCTACCATGTTCTAGGGACAGTACTAGTGGAGTTGGGAGGCTGAAGGACAATGCATGGAGAAACTGAGAGATGGTGCTATATAATGAGTTATAAGAAGTACATATTTGGTTATTCTGATGACCAAATATGTATTTCCCAGGTATATTTGTGATTATAACACTCCAGGGCCTTAAAGGTGAAATAGGTGTCTTGTCATGTTAATGAGAGACTTATGGACCCCACCCAAGGGCGGGGCCTGGAGGTTGAATCAGCCAATGGCCAATGATTTAAGTCGATCATGACTATGCAATGTGGGCCTCACAAAAACCCATGAGAAAATCACTTTGCTCTCTTGGATCCTGCTTCTCTGTTGGAGAGAGCTTCTGCGCTTAGAGAACCAGAATGTGTCCATGTGCCACTGAGCCAGGCCCCAAGCTCCATGAGGATAGAAGCTCCTTTATTTAGGACCTTGCCCTAGGTATTTCTTCATCTGGCTGTTAACTTGCATCCTTTAAGGTATCCTTTATTAAACTGGTAAACCTAAGTGTTTTCATGAGTTCTGTGACCTGCCTTAGCAAATTAATTGAACCTATGGGGGAGGTCGTGGGAACCTGAAATCTGTAGCTGGCAGGTCAGAAGCACAGGCTTGTGAGAGGCATTTGCAGTAGGGGATTGAGGGCAGTCTTGTAGGATGTAGCCCTTAACCCAGGGAATCTGGTGCTGTTATCAGGGCAGATAGCATCAGAATTGAGTTATTGAACACCCTGCTGGTATTCGAGAATAGGTTGGTGGTGTGTGTGTGTGAAGATTGGAATCAGGTCCAGGAATGAGAAAGGAGTCCGTTACCGCTGTGTATGACACTATTGCTGTATAGGAAAAAATACAGAAGGCCAGCGTGCTCCCAATGTATTGCGAGAGAAGGATAAGTTGTGAAATGAGATTGGTGAGTGGGTAAGGCAATAAACTGAAGAATTTTCTGCAGTTTGTACCTGTAAACTTCACACTGACTTCCATCCTGAATATCTTGCAATCTGGAGTTCCCCCTGGATTTTTGGTTACTGTGAATCAGCACACCAAGGGTTTCTTGAGGCCATTGGAGGAGGGTGGACCTGTGGGCCACAGAGAATGTCTTTAATTTCAATACTGAGACAGACATGCCATACAAATATTGAATATCATGACCATTATTTTGACTTACCTAAGGAGAGAACTGAACAAAGTGACTTAACACCCAAGTGAGGGAATCATGGTGGCATGCGATTCAGGAGTTCTGACACCAGTTCCAACTCTAGGATACCAATTCAGATCTAAGTATTTTCTATTTTGAAGCAGTGGCTGGAGAAGTATTTTATTATTGACATTATTTAGGATGGTCAGAGCATGGTCCTAATAAAAAGTAGACTTTTCACTGGTTTTATTAATGTTTTAAAATTCTCTGCAGAAAATGTACCCCTTCATTGCCTATGCACCCACTTTGATACACCTCCATTTTGAAGCAATAAAATTTTTCTTTCAGTCACTAGAGCCTGAGAAGAAGTTCAGAAAGGGCCCTCTATTCTCCAAAATTCACAAATTCTGGAATTCCACAGGAAATATATAATTAGATATTAAAGAAAATTATAAATTCTCACTAACATGCAAAGGAACACTTGTTCCACTTTTCATGAGATGGTAATAAGATATCTTATTATGTAAAATACTTATAACAATTATTTGTGTTAGATAAAAAGTATCTCTGCTAGTACTGTGAGCATTTTGAACCACACAGTAGAGCTTTGAACATTAGTTCTCAAACTTTTTAGTCTCAAGACCACCTATGCTCAATAACATTGAGAACCCCAAAGAGCTTGTCTTCGAAAATCTAGGAAACACTAACTGGAATAGAGCAGCATATATTCCATTAGCCATCAGAGAAATGATGTCATCACAGGTCATGAAGTCTCTGGAAAATTCCACTGTACTGTCATAAGAGAATGAAAATAGAAAAGACAAACAATGTCTTAGTATCATAATGAAAATAGTTTTGAGTTTTCAGATACCTAGACAAAGTCTTGGGGGCACCCCTCTTAAGGGTTCCCAGACCATATTTAGAGAAATGCTGGCATATAGGTTGATAATATTGGCAACTTCAGTTCCCCTCCCAGCTGTACCACAGGATTCTCTCTCTGACAGTTGATATCTTCAGCAATATAATGAGCACAATAATACCTCACAAGCTGATGGTGAGGGAAATGTGGTAAATTATAGATGGTATATTAGTTTGGAATTCTGGGTTGCAAACAACAGGAAACTGAATCCAACTTAGCTTAAGAAAAATGGGCACATTTAATGGCTCACTTATCTTTGAAAAGTCCAAAGGAGCTATTGTTTGATCCAGAGTTCATGGAGTCATGAGGGATCTAGCTAAGTCCTGGCCCTCTTCTGTATGTTGACTTTGTTCTCAGAATGACTCACCTCATCATGCAACAATGGCTGCAGGAGTGCCAGACCACACACCCTCCTACTACACCCTCCAGCTAAAGGGAAGTTATCTCTTGTGGAAGAGGGAAAAAGCTTCTTTTCCCACTACCTGGAATCAGTGTATTTTATTTACCTACCCATTATCAAATTGATCCTATAGTAAGAGGAAATAAATACATTTATTTGAAACCAATAGGAGTCCATCCCCAGAAGGATGGAGCCAATCCTACCTAAACCTCATGGCTGCAAATAATGGAGTGCTGATTCCCCAAAGGAAAATTGGATGCTTTGGTGGAAGAAGGGAGAAATAGATGCCTGGAGAAAACAAATGACCCCAGTTGTATGTAAAGTCTAGCATATAGTAGCTGTTCAGAAATATTGATATCTTTGTCTAATTTGAGAAATCCTTTCATGTTCCTGACTTCCGGGTTCACCACACTGGTAAACAATATGAAACCTCTCTGACCATGTAATTGTGCTGGTGACAGTCACAAGGGAGATACTTGATTCAGTCAAACCAGCATGGAAGTCTGCCTCCCCTATACTGTCAATCTCAATAAACATCATTTTACACTTTGAGGCATTTTGTAGTCTAATAGTGCTGAAATGGCCAAAGAGAATGTCTCTAAAGGAAATGAAAACTGCACTAAAGGAGATCAAATAGCTTGTCGGGGAGAAAATATGTGAGTTCAAATGTTTTTGTATGCCAGGCTGAGATTCTGACAATCAAATGCTGAAGATGAAAATGCTAGCATTCAGCTTCCATAAATAAGCTGTGGCTCCAGGGAAAGCCTGGTGTCTGAATCAAAGGAGGCCATATCTTCCAATCAGTATCACTCTCACATAAAAATCCCTAGCTGAGTTGTTTTCCTATCAAGTAGCATTCATTTTGGTGCAAAGATTTGAACACTTAAAAGGCACACATCAATAAATGGCACTATTTTGAGCATGTTGCCGATTCAGTGTGTGATAGAACAGGATTTTCACATGTCACCAGTATCAGAAAAGCAGCATGAGTTACAAAAACATTAGATCAGAATTGATGTCTGTAAATATCATTATCAATAAGTACAAAGAGGGACATAATGCCTTTTACCTGATGCACTTTTCTTTTTGAGTTTTTATATTAGGATTTTAGGGTAGCAAAACCTAATGTTATCTTCTTACCAATAGTTTCATTTATAGTCTAGCCCATTCTATTTCACTTCATCTTAAAATAAACCAGAGCCTAAAGAAAAGAAATATATTAGATCTAAGGGACTGAAGAGGTGGCCCAATTCAAACTCTGCCTTCTCCCTAATGGCTCCTATATTCCTTATAATATGCAGATTATTAGATAGCTGCAAACTTTTTTTTAAATGGGAAATATAAAAATAATTAATTTAGCCACCCATTGATTAGGTCAGAAACTTGAACTTTTTTGACATATTTTATAAGTATTGCATGCTCATAAAATCTTGGAAAATTTAGCAAAGTGTAGGTTAAATAAGAACTACCCATAATCCCACAAAACAGAGTCACCTAATGCTCTTGCTAAATATAGTTTTGTCCTGCTTTGTTCATTTAACATTATATTGTGAACATTTTCCCAAGTCAGTAGAATACTCTTCAAAAAAATTATTGACAATTTATTCTAAGAGAAAAAAATAAGGATTTGTCTTGTTTTCCTGTATAAACTCTATATCAGGGTAACCAAATAGTCATAATCAATTTGTGAAAGTTGCTGTTTACAGGAGAATTCCAGATAAAAATGTGTAAAGAATGATAATTTTTTTAAAACTACCATTCTGTACTCCCTAATGAAATAATTGGTTGTTTTCCAATGATGAACCAACTGATGAAAGATTGGGAGGATCAGGCCTTTACCACCTAAACTTGCTGATCACATTTAGCCTATTAAGAATGGAACAACCAGGCAGTATGTGCCAATATGTGAAGCAGTATGAAGAACACAGCACCACCCATAAAATATACTTGCTTTAAACAGAAAAATTCACAACCACCAGAATGGTTAAAATTAAAAAGACTGTCAAGGCCAAGTGTTAGTGAATTGTAGAGCAACTTCAACTCTCACACCTTATTGGTAGAAATGTAAATTAGTCAGATATTTTGGAAAACAGTTTGGCAATTTCTTATAAAATGCAATACATACTTACTATACTATCTAGCAGTTTCATTCTTAGGTATTTCCCCAAGAGAAATGAAATATGTATCCACACAAAGATCCATTCAGGAATGTTCCTACCAGATTTATTTTTAATAACCTCAAATGGAAACAGCGGAAATGCCCATCAACAGATTAGTGGATAAATAATTTGTGGCATATACATACAATGGAATATTACTTGACAGCTAAAAGAAAGGACTACTGATACACACAATAACATGGATAAATCTCAAAAACATTAAGCTAGTAGAAGAAGTCAGAAAAGAGAATATACTATATGATTCCATTTAAAGAAATTCTAGAATTTCCAGAAAATTTGCAACAATTTGCACACCTGTCTGCAATGTTTGAAAGTTCCCATCTTAATACACCCATATCATCACTGAGGCCAATCAGGTTCTAAAATCTTGTTAATTGGATCAGTAAAAATGGCTTCTCCTTGTTTTAATTTGCATTTCTTTGTTTCTTCGTAAAATTGAGTGTTTTTCATTTTTATGGGGAATTTTTGCCATTATTTCTTCTTGGAAATTATTGTTTAACTATTTTTTTCTATTTTTCTATTAACACTGTGCTCTTTTCCTTATTAACTTATAACAGTTCTTTACATATTAAGGATATAAATACCTTGTAATACTTGTGACAAGCATTTTTTTCTGTTTGTTTACCTTTTCATTTTTTATTTGTTTTGAAGAACTGAGCCTTTTTCTGTTATAATAGCCAAATTTATTATTCTCTTCCTTTTAGATTTATTCCATGCTTTTCTTTCCACAGGCAGAGATACAAAAATATTTGCCTAAATTTTCTTGTAATTTTTAATAATTTAATTATACATAAACTTTACATTTATCTGTATTTACTTCAGTATTTGGTCAGATACATAAATATTGTTCATCCTTTTTTGTATATAGACTATTTTGCAACCCCTTATTTGTAATCCACTCTTCTTTATCAGTTATCATATATCCATCACGTATTAAGAACTTACATATAGTAGGGTATCTTATGGAATACTTATTACATAGAGCTATGTGTCTATAATTATGTCATTACCACATGACTTACTGCTATATATGTTAATGTTTATATGGTTTATATTTTTAGCCTCTTATTTTTGAGAAGTTCCATAGCCTTTACCACCCATTTCATTCTCCAGACACTTATTGACAATAATCTGTTTGCCAAGTACTATGCTGAAAAGTGGAGGTAAAAATCTGAAAGGAGAGACCAGCTTTGAATTTTCAAACAAAATGAAATATCTGAATGTTATTAGAGCAGAAAATAACTTAAACAGCTAACACTTAGTGCTTCGCATGGGCCAGGCAGTATTTAAGTGTTTTATATACTAACACATCTAATCCTCAAAATAATCTTATGAGGTAGATGCTATTATTCTTTATTTATGATGGAAACTGGGCACGAAGTGTAACTTGCCCAAGGCTGTACAGCTGGTAAGTAGCAAGGCCTGTATTCAAAACTGGGCAATTCTGGAAATTAGAATCTCTTACACTGAGCACGGAAATATAAAATGGTACAACTATGGTGAGAAACAGTTTGATGGTCCCCCAAAAAGCTGAACACAGAATTACCACATGACCCAGAAATTCTACTTCTAGGTGTATACCCAAAAGAATTGAAAATAGTTATTCAAGTAAGTACTTGTACACAAATGTTCATAGCTCTATTCACAATAGCTAAAAGGTGGAAACAACTCAAGTGTCCGTCATCTGGTAAAGGCATAAATAAAATGTAGACTATCCATGCAGTGGACTATTCTTCAGTCATAGAAATGAATGAAGCACTGATATATGCTACAACAGAGTAGCATATCTCATGTTGTGTGAATAAAAACATGCCAAGTAAAGAAGCCAGACACAAAACAGTGACATACTGATGTAACTCCACTTACATGAAATACCCAGGATAGGTAAATTCATAGAAAGCAGTTAGTGGTTTCTAGGAGCTGAAGGGAGGGGTGTTAGTGAGTGACTGTTTTAAATTCCACTGAATTGTACATATTAAGATGGTTAATTTTATAACAATTTTACCTCAGAAGAAGAAAGGGGAGCAGTTTATTTTTAGAATTCTTGCTTTTAACCATGCATTAGACTGCCAAGGAAAATGAAGAACAGTAAACCTAAGCTTATCTGATCCTGAGGGCCAGGGATGGCTTTCAGAGGAGCTTGTGCTTGAGTGGAGTATAGAAGAATGAGTAGGGGTTTGCCAGACAGATGTGGTGTGCACGCACGCATGTGCACGTATGTGTGTGTATGACGGGCGGGGTGAGGCGGTCAGAAACATTCCAGACAGGTAAACAGTTCGTGAAAACTCATAGGCATGAACAGAGGAAGCAAAGGTGTTTTCATAATTATGCCATGTACAGCTTTAGTGGGAAAGAGAGGAAATGTCAGAGGGAAATGAAGTTGCCATGTGATATTAATTCAACATATATTTATTAATTGTACATTTTTTAAGATCAAAGATTGTAAATCTCAAGAGTGGTTTGTGGGTAGCAATATAAACTCATGTTGGCTTCAGGCACTTATTATTACAGCAGGGTCCAAGCATATTTAACCTTTGAACCTGAGGATACAGTGATGAGTTGCTTATGCATCTCTAGTTGTACTTTTTGACCCAACTCTAAATCTCAAACACATTTTCTAAAAAGGTATTCACGTACCGTTCATGCCTCTATACCTACCAATTTACTTTGTATTTACCTGGAGCAGATGCTGTCAGGGCCCTGCACATATCCCTTTGGCTGCACACTGACCATTCCTCAGCCAGGTGACCCGACGTCCAAATGCCAATGCCTGAGTCTCCTTGCCTGCGGTCTTCCTTTGTCACAAGAGCCCACACTCTCCATCTACACAGCACACCAGAAGTGCTGGGAAATTACACCCCTTAGAGGCGGCCTTGAACAAATGGCTGTGGGAAGGTGTTGGATACATACCCACTACCCTGTCCTTTCAGTCTCCGAGAGTCCCAGGCAAAATTAAGCTCCAGGGGTTTGCGGTGGCAATTAGCTTGGTAACACATCCTTTATTCACTTCCTTCTCTGTCTTACTTCTCCACTCCCCTACCTGATTTCAAATCCTTGTCTCAGAGTTTTGTCTGCTTGGGGAGAAACCCAAACTAGATATAATCCAAATGTACTTCCTCTGTACATTGTTCAGAGTCAGTCAAGGAAAGAGAATCCATCCCAGGTATTTCAAACACAGGGCATTTATTTTTATTTTATTTTATTTTTTCATTATTGTTTTAATTAAGGTATCATTGATATATAATCTTATGCAAGTTTCATTATGAGCAACATTATGGTTACTACATTCACACCTTTTATCAAGTCCCTTCCACACACACCATTACAGTCACTGTCCATCAGGATAGTAAGATGCTATAGAGTTACTACTTGTCTTCTCTGTGCTATACTGCCTTTCCCGTGCCCCCCCCTACATTATGTGTGCTAATTATAATGCCCCTTAGTCCCCTTCTCCCTCCATTCCCACCACCCTCCCCACCCCCTTTCTCTTTGGTAACCGCTTGTCCTTTTTTGGGTCTGTGAGTCTGCTGCTGTTTTGTTCCTTCAGTTTTTGCTTCATTGTATACTCCACAAATGAGGGAAATAATATGGTACTTGTCTTTCTCTGCCTGGCTTATTTCACTGAGCATAATACCCTCTAGCTCCATCCATGTTGTTGCAAATGGTAGGATTTGTTTTCTTCTCATGGCTGAGTAATATTCCATTGTGTATATGTACCACCTCTTCTTTATCCATTCATCTACTGATGGACACTTGGGTTGCTTCCATGTCTCGGCTATTGTAAATAGTGCTGTGATAAACATAGGGGTGCATCTGTCTTTTTGAATCTGTGATATCATTTTCTTTGGGTAAATTCCTAGGAGTGGAATTTCTGGGTCAATCAGTATTTCTATTTTTAGTTTTTAGAGGAACCTCCATATTGCTTTCCACAGTGGTTGAACTAATTTACATTCCCACCAACAGTTGTAGGAGGGTTGCCCTTTCTCCACATCCTCGCCAGCATTTGTTGTTCCTTGCCTTTTGGATGTTGACCATCCTAACTAGTGTGAGGTGATATCTCACAAATACAGGGCATTTAATACAAGGAATTGATTACCAAGAAAGAAGGGATGAGACCCAGATATTATTAGAAGCTGCTTTTCTCTGGCTTAAAATCAGTGGCCTATATGGGAACACAGACAGAAAACACTCAGGGAAGTCATTCCTGACTCCCTCAGATAAGATAAGCTCTTAATATCCACTTATTATGAGCTATGGCTCACCACTGATTTAACTTTTTTTCCCTGTGAATATTTGATTCATGTCTATCTTCCCCACTAGATTACAAATCCAAGAGAGTTGTAACAACATCTGTGTTTTCCTCACTGTCGTATCCCTGGAGCCTAGTATAAAATCTGGCACAGTGCATGAGCTCACTATCTAGTTGAAGGCATGACTGCATCAGTGTTGTGTTGGAGCTGGCTTGTACCAGTCCAAGAAAGCCAACTGCACAGTTTTCTTCCTAATTCTCCATATTCAGTGATGTCATGTTGGCACTTTAAAACTAAGCATTGTGGGGGTATTTACATCATAGAAATCAGCAAACACTACGAATAATGGCTGTTTTATTTGGAGAACCAGTTGTTAACCATTTAGCAGCATATAAATAACCAAATCCTGTCTAACAATGTAACATACCCAATGCATCCACTTCCATAGCTCAATTATGACTTTCACTGAAGGTCTTAGCATCTGGCTGTTTTTGTGGAAGGAGAGAAAGAAATTTCACAGATTTTTTCTCCGAAGCATGATTGGCTCAAATAACTTCAGTGTTGCCTGCTGTAGATTTTTATTGTTCCATTATTTAACAAGTAGAAAGAAGAAGAATCAGAAATAGCAAGTTGGGTTGGCAACTTGGTCGTCGTTTCCAACATTCATGGATACATGCAGTGGTGGCCCCACAGCCTGCTCAGCAACACGCAGGACTCAAGAGAGGCCTCCATCCAAGTTGTCTTTCAAACCTCTGCAAGCCCAGACACATGCTGATGTGACTGTAATCTTTCTCTAGATTCAATATTTTAACGTGAATTTGTTTTGTGTATAGGGAAGTAAATGCTTTCCATGGGATGCTCAGGTTCTGCCCTGTAGCCTTATCTAAGCACCAAGGTATTTGGCAGAGAAAATGGTAACTTCACCAACAAGGAGAAGATTGAAATTACTTTTATAGAAGAGAGAGTTTGGTGAGTAAAACGTCTTTTCTTTGAGCCAGTCATTGCAGTTAGGTTACAGAAGAATAATTTAGAATCTGAGGATATGGTTTAACATATTCAATTTAAAAGCAGTTATCTTTTTTCATTTCCAAGCCATAGAAAATTGAAAAAATACACCTAAATTTTTTTCTCTTGCAATCTCTGTGTGTAGTAGCATTACAGGCTGTTTTCATTTTCTTCCTTATTTTGTTTGTATTATACAGTTTATGTATTGGATTTGTAATCAGTAAAGTATGCTATGAATTAAAATGAAGCAGTTTGACGTTTTTTTTCTTTAGCACCCATGTTCACTACATGTAAAACCATAAGGGTAGTTGCCAGTGTGGTCTATTCTACCTTTACCTTTAGAGGTGAGAACATAACCAAGACTGGACCTATCATAAACACACATCCTCCTAAATGAGTGAATGGTCCAGGGTAGGCATGTAAGCCTTGGGAGGTGCCAGTGAAAGGTTTTCCATGTGACCTGACAAATGAATGTTGGGAAAGAAAAAGTATGTTTCTCTTTTTTGAATTATGAGCTATAGGGATACAGATTTGCGCTGCTAGAAATTATGTTTCTTTACTTGTGGAAGCAATCTTTTTGGAAAAGAAACCAAAATACCATGAGAAAGGAAATGAGACTCGATACACACAGATCAATGTGAGTTACGAGCTGAACTAGCTGCTTTTTTCATGGAATATGATCTCTGTTTGAAAAAAGACAGACATACAAACTGTGGTTATTCAGACTTGGGTATTTGGCAGACATTTTCTTGAAAATGAAGAGGGTGAGACTTTTACTTCAAGGAAAACAACTGACAGTTTTTGTTGCCAATGACAAAATTTGAAAGAGAAAAATGAAAGTTTTGCAAAATTTTATGAGCACCACTGTGAGCTCAACTCCATGAGTTTGATACCATTTTTCTAATGAGACTGGTGGTAATATTCACATATACGATCTTTGGTATTTTAATGAAATGTACACTATTTATTTGGAAGATCTGCACAGCTTAGTGAACAGGAATTTTCCAAATGATTGATTCTTGACGTTATAAAATTACACACGGCTAAAAGATCCATGCAAAGTTCAAGTCAGATCAATGGGTTTTACTGAAACAGAATACAGAAAGTTCACTGATTAGGTTTCAGATTCCACATTGAAACTAATATTCAAGGAACTACCTTCTGTCTTCCCATGGTGATAGCAGCATGAGAGCAACCCTCATAGCCCAAGACTATTTCAAGCTTTTTCTTGCATCATACCTGCAAAAATCCCATTAGAAAAACAAATCACACAGCAGAACCCAAAGTCAGGGTGGGAAGGGTAGGCGAGGAAAGATGGTACAAAGTTTCACAACAAAGAGTGTGGATATAGAGTGGGGTGATGCATCCAGACCATTTTTACAGTCATGGACCTATCATAACTCTTTGCTAGGTGGTTTGCATAAAATAGATCAAAATCTGAAAATAACCCTAAAATGTGGGTATTTGTGTAAATAAGGATTCTTGATTGCAAGGGACAGAATCCCCACAGAAACGAGTTCAAGATAAAGGGTATTTATGGGCTCACTTAATTAGGAAGTGAATGAATTAGGGTTACTTAACATGTTGGAATTAAGAGCATGGCTGTATCTAGAGGCCCTGATGGGGTCTTTGGTTCTATGTCTACAGAACTTAGCTTTGGTCTCCTGTGCATGTTAAAGCCATTCTGCAGATGATATTTTCTCTGAAGCCAAAGGAGTTGTCTCACAGTAACTCTCGGTTTACATGATCCTTACAGTTTGCAATCCTGGCGGAAGACAGAGCATCTTTCCCAGTGGATTTGTTCACAAACTCCTTTGGAGGCACTCATTGGCCAGGCATAGATTATGTGTTTATGCTTGAAAAGGTGTCTAAGCCAAAAGGTTTGAGAACTGCTGAACTAGGTAATCTCTAAGGCTCCTTCAATTTTAAAAATCCTAAAATTATTATTGTATTAGTTTTTATCTCCTTGTTGGATTACAGTAGACTTCACATTCTCAAATAGTAGGATCTAATCATTATATTATACTTTATTTATCATATCTCATGAAATGCCCCACTCACAAGGAACTGGGAAAAGTATACTTAAGTACTCAGGGTCATCTGGAAGCTGGCTACAGAAGAAGACCAGACATACCAGAGCCTACAGTTCTTTTAACCTTATCACGCTCACACAAAAGTAACAGCAAAATCAAAAGATTCATATTGTAACAGAACTGTATTGCCAGTAGAATTACATTTTGTGTAGGAAATCTAAATTCAACAATTGATATTATAATGGATGCTTAGGTACTCTCTTATCTATCTAACCCCAAAGGAAATCCTAGTTTAAGGAGGGTCAGTAGGTTCATCTTTTATGCCAAATCCAGTCAATTGGTGGTAGCTGCCTGTATTGTCAGACTGTGAAGGATCTGGAAGCCAGAGAAAAATTGGTATTGACAGATGTCTGCCAAGAATACAGAAAGGAGGAATAGTATATATGTGCCCTTCTTGACTTGGCTTGTTTTTGCTCTCAGTACCTAACTAAACAAGCAGACAACTTTCATATAAGACTCATAAGAAACATCACTGAAAGGTATAAGTATTTCATGAGTTACCTAGAGGCAACTATACAAAATATGATTTAATAATTTATGCAGAAATAAGCAGCACTTTTGAACAAATTTTGTAAACTCAAACCAAACAGCTACAAATGTCTCATTCATTCATTTTAACAGTTATTAGGAGCTTATGTTGGTCATGCACTAAACCAGGTCCTAGAGAAATCAAGAATTATACAATATGCTCTGTATCTCCAGATACCATTGAGTCTCAGCTGAAACAGACTAAAACTTCCTGTGTTTTGTAAAAGGGATAGCCCTGGTCTTAGCTAAGCTCTCAAGGGCATATTGTATGTTATTACTGCTAAACAAGAAGCTGACCCAACAGAATTAATATTATGGCATCATCTAACGTGAACACAATCTTTTAACATCCACAACAGCTTTCTATTTGAAGTCTGTGCATACTTTTGGCACAGACTCTGAAGGAAATTGTATGCACACATTCAATTACCCTTATAGGTACAAATTATCCATTGCTGTTTTCTCTAATGAGAATATGACTTATGACTTACCTGCCTGAAATGAGACTCATTATTCTGTGTAGCAGGCATATAGCTGGATGGGTTAACATCAGCTCCTAAGCTCTGATGGCTTTTATTCTTCTGTTTTGACATGTCTCACAGCTGCACATTACAAACAGAAGGGATACCCGTGGTAGCCTTCATGCTGCTTGTGTAATATGTGGTGGGTAGTTTCTACACTGTAATTAATATTTTGGATCCTCACTGATTGATTTGGCAGAGAAAAAATAGCAGTCCAAATCTGACAGTTGCAATCCAGACTGGCCAAGCTACTTATGTGGGAAGGCAGTACTTGTTTCCCAGTCTGTCCTGATGACATAGGTCATGATGAAGTCTTTACCTCCCCAGTCATGGCTGTGACATGGCATGTGTTATCACACCTTTGCAGTGGTCTTGAAGAAACGCACTGCATACGAGTGAACAAAACACAATAAAATGCTTCCAGAATGTTCTCAAATGACCTAGCTATGTGTGTCTATGTAGGACTGTTTAGCAACCACAGGACAGGAGTATAAATAAGCGGCAGGAAACATGACACTCCATCGCAGAACAAATCACCTTGACTCTTGAATTGTATTTTCTGTTAAAATTTCCCCAGGGGTCTTTGAGTGTGGGAAGCTGCATGCCTAGAGGAAAGATCGTGGGCTTCACAGTCAAGCAGACATGGATTTCTATTGTAGTTCTCTATTTATTAGCTGTGTCCTCTTAAGCAGAGTTTTTAACCTGTGGAAGCCAAGTTTCTCATCTATAAAATCATAATAGTGATTCTTACCTCACAGGGTTGTAGTAAAGTTTAAATACTAGATATAATGTAATGGGCACCAAGTTGGTGCTTAGTGATTATTTTTCTCCTTCCTCTTGGGTCTATATCATTTTATTGAACTTCCATGTTAAGGGAGACATTTTTGTTGGCTCACCAACTTTTAATAGTTTTCTCAATCAATGCCTTTAGTAACTAAAGGATGGCTGGTTTTTATACAAGCACAGGGTAAACCAGTGAAGTGGAATGTTTAAGTGTTTGACTCCATTCTTTTTAGCATTCTACCCATGATTATTTGGCCTCTCTCTTGCGACTCTCTGCCCTTTTAAGGAGACAAACACTCAAGCCATGGCCATTTATCTTCACATTGCTGCTGGTGGAGTGACTTGTTTTGTGCACAGTTGAGACTGAAAAGAACAATGTCCTGTCTTTCCTTTCACCCAGCTTAGGAGACTCATCTGTCTTGTGGCTACTGACACCAACGGCTGCTTGCAAGTCATCGCTGGGCAGGGCAGCAGTGGCTTTAGAACCCACAGAGGACATGAAGACCATTCGTGTTTTCCTTCTTGTTCTTTCACAGATCCTCGGCCATTTTCTCCCTGGCAAAATGCATCACTGGGGTGAGCCCCAGGGCTGCCAGATTCTGTGGTGCACATTCTGCCAACTGGTAGCTCTGGCTGCTGCTTGTCTCTCAGAAGGGGCAAAAGAGTCATTTTGGGCAAGGATACCAGAGACCTGTCCATGAAGAATGGGCAGGAAAGTCCTGGTTGCTTCTTAGTTTAAGCAGCAGAACTTTCCTTCTCTGTGCTCCCCAAGTAGACAATGATGCAAAGTATCTCAGAGCTCAGAAGCAATTGACTGTAGCTGGGTGTGGCCAATGGTCGTACAGGGGGCCAGGGTGGTGGTGGGTGGTTTCTAAAGTGTTGAAGGCCAGTGAGAACTGGAGGGTGGCACACATGTATCCATTCAGTCTCCCCAGCGGGTATGAGGGTGAGTGGGAGAGGGAACATTTTCCTGGTACCTCTGCACAAGTTGGAAAACAACCTAAAAAGACCTTAAATTATCCAACCAGTTGTTCATGTTTCACCAAAAAGAAATCTTAAGTTGCCCAATTAACTGTTCATATTTGGGGATATAGTTTTTGGAGAGAAATTCCATGCAAGTGGCCTTTATTTCTGTACTTTCCCCCAGGGAATTGGAAAATGGGGTATTTATAGTTTCTCACTATTTTAATATGCATAGTTTGTTTTTTTAACTGCTGCATTCGGCTTTGAGAAAATTTGTATTATGACTGCAGGCAATCCTGGGCAGTAGAAAGAGTACAGACTTTAAAGCCAATAAGATAGAGGTTCAGACTGGCTTGGCTACTCTCTGTTGTGTGGCCTTGGAAAGTCATTCAACCTGTCAGAGATTCTATTTCTATATCTATAAAATGGTGATAATATCAAGTGACTTATAATTGTGTATCCTGGATCCTTTCCTTTGGGTATTTATCTTTTCTACTTTTCATAGATTTAGTAAGAGTTAACCCCACAATGGGTTAGAAAATGACCTAATCTTGGCTGGAGGCTTCCTCTTCCTGGCTGTTTAGGAAGAGAATTATAATCCAGACCTGGCCAATGATGGACCACCAAGGGACTTTTCTGCCAACCATTGTGAAATGCTCTCTTTTCCTTTGGAATGGCAAGTAGCATGACCAATTCATCTGTCTTTGCCTAGGGCTTGCTCAGTTATGGCATTAAATGCCCCACATCCCAGGAAACCTCTTAATCATAGATACACCAGGTTTGATAGTCACCCAACTTGCAGTCTGCGAGGATGTTTTGAACCTGCAGTTGCTACAAGGGGCTACATAGGAAAAGTTTTCTCCACAATTGAGGCAAAACACAGAGGAAAAAGTTTGGGAGATGAAGAGAGACAGAGCATCAAAGACCACATTTGGGCCCCATGTCCAACCTTGCCACAAATCAGACATGTTAAGTAACTTTAATCGGTTTGCTTCCCAGTAAAATAGACTTTTGCCTGAAATTGTTCATATTGGCTCTCTACTGCTTGCAATCAAGAATCCTTATTATCATGGTAATGGGTCCTTCTCTAGATTAATGCAAAGCATTTAGCACACAGAGAGAGAAACACGAGGATCATCATAGCTCTGGTTAAGGGGAAAAGGGGCCTGATTTCCTCCCCCAACCCCATCCATGCCCTCCACCATGTAACTAGTGACCTCTCACTCTGAATTGTTATTTCTTTCAGTCAGTGGATGTGAGCAGAGTTGAGCTTGGGAGACTGAACTTGCGATGGCTTTCTCTCCCTTTCATCATGAGAAGGACCTACTTGAGCTCTTCTGTTGCAGAATGAGATTCATGTTGCTGAGCCAATCAGCCAGTAGCCAGTAAACCTCACAGACTCATGAGCTACATCACTCTGCCTTAGAGTTTGGGAATGATTTCTATAGTACTATTATGGCCCTAGGTAACTGAAGGGCTAACATTTATGGAATGCTTACTATGTTCTGGGAACTATTCGTGTATTACATAATTTGATCTTCACTACAATGTCCTGACATATTAATAACACTTTATAGAAAAGAAAACTGAGGCACAGTGAAGTTAAGAAACTTGCTTGAATGCAGAAGAGCCAGGACTCAAATACAGGCAGTCTGACTCCAAAGCATTTCTAACCAGTGTGGTCTACACTGCACTACTTACCATATGCACACTACAAATCAGAATTCAAGACTGCAAGCCATGATTCATTAGTAGGTCATGAAATCAATTGAATAAGTCAAAACCAGCCCTTTTAAAACAGAAGAGAACAGAAAATATTAGAGTATTGTTTCATGAAACAGGTTTGTTTTATACATATTCATATTTATGTTTCCATCCTGAGCTGCCTTGTGAAATACACTTCTCACTGTGAATCACAGGCAAAAAGCTTGATAGCTACTGCAATAAATGTTAGTTATTCTTATTATTATTTCTAAACACTATTAATTAGCTAAATATGGTTAATACCAAGTTTATTATTATTCCACTCCCCACCCACCCGCCCCTGGTTCTTACTGCACAAATTGAAGAGCAGTTTCCTGACTTCACTAGAACAGAGGTGGCAGGGTTCTCAGAGGCCCTTTACAGCTGTCATATTTCAGATGTCACCATCTGGGCCTGCTTTTTCTCCTCTAAGGAGACAGGAAATCCTGTCACTGTGTGAGCCCAGGAAATTCCTTTGTACTGAAAGAATAGTCCCAACAGGCCCAGTCAGATCCACAATCACAAGCAAGGCAGGGTAACTACACCTAAAAAAAAACCCCTGTTATTGGCTGGGGATATGGACTTTTAAATTGAATTGAAGTTTTTAGGCCATTTTTCCCTCAAGAGGCCTCTTGTGGCTTAAATGTGTTAATCAGTCTAGGAGCTCTGTAAGTAAAATTTATATCGAGTTGTCCACACTCTGAGGAGTCATTAAAATCAATGTTGTAATTGATAGGTAGTGAAGGGCCATTTTGGGCACATAATTTTGTCCATTTACTCTGTTCAATAGTGCCAACCAAGCAGAAAAGATAGGAAGCGATGGGAAAGGTAAAAAATTATGACATAAATAATTCTTCTCCACAATCTTGGTGTCTGTTACTCCCTGGACCCAAAGGACTATAGCCAGCACTTTTTTGTCTTGTTGGTATTCAATCCTCTCATGTTGATGGGCTTATTTGACAACTTTATTTTGAAATTGCATTTAGACTAGTATAATGAGTATATGATAGAGAATGTAGAATACTGTCAGGATGATGGCTGCATATTGTATCTTCATGTGGAAAGCAATCAGGGCGCTAAATTAAAGGAAATTGACTTTGCTTCCTACCCAAAGGTGTTTTGACATTTACATTGACATTTATGTGATGAAATGCTGGTGTTTTGGTGATGATCAAGGTGGTACCCTGCACCTTAAGCCCTTTGGTTTTGATTACCTAAGAGGATTCTTCCTCTGCTCTCCTCTGTGTGGTAATGGGATTGTCTTCCGTTTAAATGCATTTCTTCTATGGGTTTCTCAACTTTCACGAGACGATGCTAAAAGGACCCTACCTCCAGTTGGGTTTCCCCTGAGTCATTTGGTTTCTGTTCACTCAGAAAGAGAAACAGCAGCTTTATAGGTCAAAATCCCATTCTGGATTGTCTGCTTTCTAGTACATGGAACCGTATCTTATGTAAGGGTTAAAAAAGAAAAAATCACTTGAAGTAAAAATTCCCCTTGAAAAAACCCCTTCAGTTAACCATAAGGTACAGTGTCATTCTATCCACTGTGAGAGCCGTGAGGCAGTTTTTCTTCCAGCCCTGGAACAGATGGCTGGTTCTGTGGTTCACACCAGATGAAGTAGTTGGCTTGCACCAAGGAGCCATGTTGTTTGAGAAATACATCATTTTACATGCCAGAATCAGACCTCTGGCCAAGAAGATTCTCACTCCTTAAGGAGCACAGGGGACAGAAAAACAACTGAAGGACACAGATTTGTGTCTCCCACCTTGGCATTGCCATGGCATACATGTCCATTTAGTGAACTGTTCACTGTTTTTCAATTGTTTTATCCCTCTCATCTTTCTCTACGTCCACTGGAGCCATGAGGCTTCCCTGGCATGGAAATTTTGGCAGGCTGCTAACAGGAAATTAGAGGCTCAGAATGGCACTAAACTAGTCATGAACAATTACAAGACTATCACTGATAGAGCACAACCTCATCTCATTGTCAAGGAGGTTCTCTTGTTGGCACACCACTCACTTTCTCATTCCTCGGTGCTGTACTGCAGTGGAGAGAACTGTCATCAGCCCTGGCTTCATTTTAGGTTACATCCAATGGTGTGCTAGTAAACTGAGTCTTTGAGGGAGAAATAATACCCTTTTTGTAGTGTTTCTTGATTCCCATAGTGTATATACTCCCACAAGGGCTGATTTTCAGCTACTGACATGAAGTCACTGATCATGAACTTGTAAAGAGATTCACATAATCCACCCTTTGGAGCTGGCTCCAGCAACCACTGGACACTCTTTTGTCCAGTCTTGCAGTAAATTTTGCCTCTCTCAATACAGTGTCCCATGACCCCGTCAGTTCAGTGTTGAAATGCTATAACCACGTGTTAATATCATCCTAGATACTGGACGTGATTTCACAGCACATCTATGAAAGCTTTTCAGCACATGAGTATGTATGATACACTGGCTGAGAGTCATGGCTGTGGGCTGTTTCCAGGGACCATAACCGTTGGTTCTTGCAGCTATTCTAATATCTACTTTGGATCAGGAAGCCAAAAGAGCAGACCCCTGGTTATATGCTTTGCTAACAGCCCTTCTCTGTGAAGCCATCACTGTGTATTGTGGGGGAGCTCTCAGAAATGGCCTAATGAAACACAACTGCATGAACCTTATGTATGTTGTCTGGAAGTTACTGCTGGCGTCTGGCAGTACCCTCCTTACGGAGATCCTGGGGAAACTTTCATCAGGTCTCAATACCAGGAATTGTTGTACTTCTAAGCAATTTGCTTTTTAATGTTTGGATCCTGATTTAATTGATTGGGTCCCCCCTTTTTTTAATTGAAGTATACTTGACATACCATATTATATTAGTTTCAGATATACAACACAGTGATTCAACATTTACATATATTACAAAGTGATTACCATGATCAATCTAGCTACCAACTGTCACCATAAAAAGTTGTTAACAATAGTGTTAACTATATTCCCTCTGCTGTACAGTGCATCCCTGTGTCTTATTTATTTTATAACTGGGAGCTTGTACCTTTTTATCCCCTTCCCTTATTTTGCCCATTCCCTCATCTCTCTCCCCTCTGGCAACCACCAGTTTGTGCTTTACAAGTCTGTTCTGGTTTTGTTTTGTTTGTTTGATTGTCTTGTTTTATTGAGTCACATATAAATGGAGTCATATGGTATTTGTCTTTCTCTGACTTATTTCACTTAGCATAATATCCTCTAGGGCCATCCACGCTGTCAAAAGGGCAAGAGTTCATTCCTTTTTATGGCTTTGTAATATTCCCTTGTGTATATGTGCCACATCTTTTTTTTTTAATTTTTATTAAGGTATGATTGATACACACTGTTATGAAGGCTTCACATCATGTGCTACACCCTCTTTATCTATTTATCCATTGATGAGCACTTAGGTTGCTTCCATATCTTGCTAATGTAAATAATGCTGCAAAGAACATAGGGGAACCTATATCTTTACAAATTAGAGGTCCCTTTTTTTTATTGGCAGCCAGGAAATGTGGTCTCAAATTTTCACTTTACTCATAATAAATGTGTCAGTTCATTATAACATCCATTTTCTTAATTCTTATGTCTTCTTCATGCATGCATTCATTCAACAAATATTCTAATATTGTATGTGTCAAATACTAGGCTAGAGACTTGAGATGACCTTAAAAGAAAATATTTGTTATCTTTTGATCCTTTACAATAGTGGAGTCAGCCATTAAATAAACTGTTCTGCAAATAAATACATAATTCTAAGTGATATAAGTGCTCTGAATTAAGAAACACAGGATACTGACCTAGATAGGGCTGTCACAGTGCTATCTTGGTTTTTATTTCCTTTCATCTCAATTTTAAATTATCCAATCACATATTTTATGTATTCTTAAGAATGAATAGCTTTAAGGATTAAAAAAAAAAGAATGACTAGATAACCAATGATAAGTTTTTCCACTGCAACTATTACAGCACTTGCCATTTAAGTTCAAAGCATGCTCTTGGAAACTCAACATGCATTATGAATAAAAATAAATTATAATAATAACCATATAACAAATGCTGTTTTTAAAGTGTCAAGTATTTTAGTAGTTGATATACTGTGTGGCCCTGGCTTGCCCTCTGGGGCTGTTATCATCTGACAACTCTCAGTGGTCAGCCCTCACCAGGAATTTCCTGTGCTTGGGAAAATGAGCCTTGCCCAAGGTCAAGCCCCCTTTCAGGGACAGCCTGTATCCAAAGACTGGTAGATGCAAGAGTATAAAGTTGTGGCACCCCACCACAACTTGGGACATTTTAAAGTGACATGGCAGGACAGAGAACAGCAGCTAGATTTCTCCTTTGCCCATCCCTCCTGCGCTCATTCCGACATAGCTCATCCTGAGTGTACTCCCTGATAGACTTCCTACCTCTAATCTTTTTAGCATCTGTTTCCTCGGACACCAAATCCGCAATTAATAACTTGCATGCCACCTTCAAATTATCATCCCATTTCACAGATGAAGAAATTGAGGCCCTGTGGAGCAGGGTGTGGGTTCAACTACACCCAAGCAACGTGGCTACAACACTTAGGAGGATTCACCACGTACACAGTAGCAGTGATTTAATTCTACCTGTTGCCTTCAGCAAACAATCTTTTGCTGTTGCTTTTGATTGACTATTTCAATGACAAAGAACTCACTATTTAAAACAAAACAGTTCACTTCATCATTAGTTGAATCTAATGATTAGAACTTTTTCTTGTTATAGAAAGCCAAAATCTGTCTTAACTTCTGCCCATTGGTCTAGCTTCTGCACTTCCTCAAAATGCAACATAATTCTGCAGATAACTGAAGGAAATTGCATGACTTATTTATTCTCTCCTTCACTTTGGGCCTGGGCCACTCAAAGCATGGTCCCTGGGCCAGCATATTAGCATCACCAGGGAGCTAGCTAAAAATGAAAACTCTTGGGTCCCCCTGCGACCCACTGCATCAGAATATGCTGGGATGGGGCCCAGGGCGCTGTGGTTGTACAGGTCCTCTGAGGGATTCGGATGCAGGCCATCAGAAGCAAGTCCGAAAAGCACTCTTGTAGGCCCTGCAGCACCCAGTGACCTGTACATGAGGTGCTTGGAACTCTCAAATCAATCAGGAGTTGGCTCTCTTACTTTTGGGAAAAAAATACCACCAAGCATTATAAAACTGCCTATTTTTAGCCTGCTCACACATTTGCCTTTTGAATGGTTTCAGTCTCCAATGTCAAATCATAATCATCCACTGTGTTTTGACCCTAGAGCCTGAACTGAGAAGTGGTATCGGTGGACGGCTACTATTCACTCAGTTGTGTAGACAGATGGCAGCCAACTGGACCTATCAAAAGCTACAGTTCTTCACGATCTTACTGCTATGCTTGTTTCGCCAGTCCTAAAGATACCTGCTGATGGGGATCCTGATCCCATTTCAGTAAACTGTTTTTGAAAGTCTGTATTGTTAGACTAAGTCAGACTTTGGACTAGTTCTTATAAAGAAAGCACTTGAATGTGTGGAGCACTTATTAGGTGACTGACTCTCTGCTCAGGCTTGACAGGTAGTGTCACTGGACCTTCCCAATGACAAATGAGGAAACTGAAGCTTAAAGAGATTTTGTTACTGTCCAAGGTCAGTCACAAGGATTGAGAAGGGACAGGCCTAGGAGTCGAAGCCGTTGCCCATCTGGATTCTCACCCTTATATAAGCTAAATACTGACAGCCAACGTCCTTTTCCCCATGCAGCCTTCCAGACCTGACAGACTGGCTCACTGCCCCTTGGTGGTGGTCCCATGGTGTGCTATTTTGTTATTTACCACATCATTTTGAAAATAACTGTTGCAACGGTCTCCCTTACCAGACAGTAAATGTCTTGAGGATGGGAATTGTGGCTTCCTGGATATCCTGCACAAATAAAGCCATCACAATATGCTTGATGGAATAGAAAGTATACAAATAAAAATGGTTCTTACAGTTTTGTGCACATGAACTATGAACAGCGTACTCAGCATTACAACATGCCTTGACTATTACAGAATGTTAATCCCCCAACTTTATTATTTTGTTATGTTATGTTACTCTAGCGTCAGATGGAAAACATACAGTTATTTTTTAACTTTGCAACATGTCACAGAGTGAGTTGGTATAAGCTTTTTCATTGTTGCCTGAGATTTATAAATTTAGTAGAGCCAGGATATGGCAGTTAATCAAATGTTGCCAATGAAAAAAAGAAGAGAATTTTAGTTTTGTAAAAATAGCGGATTAACAGTAGAGAGCAGCTCATAGAGTCTTTTGGGACTTTTTGAGTAGGACTGAACTCCAGTATTGCCCTGAATTTCACCAAATAGCAGAGATAACACTCTCTTATCTAGCCATACTTGCCATAACTGGCAGAAGCTATAGGATTTTGAAATGTCTTTGGCAAAGTTTCCAAAAAGATTGGTGTTTAAATCTTCCCAGAAATCATGCATGTGAATAAAATCGTAGCCAAATCTAAAAAGGTCAGACATGAGCTTTTTGCACCAAAGGGATTCTAAGGGTGGAATGTCTTCACCCTTCTATCTTCCTTTTAAACTGAGCCTTCAATAACTTTTCTACCATTGGGAACACATTATGAGTTAATAATAGAATTAAAGATGAGGAGTGTTTTGCTATTTATTTATTTACACCCTGTACTTTTTAGTTAAGAAGTAGACATTTAATGATAATGGCTGCTTTACCAAAACCTTAAGGAATAGAGATTAAAGAAACTACAAGGACACAATCCACAAATACAGAATGTGTGACCTTCGACAAGACTACATACTTAGTCTCTTCAAAACGTCAATGTCATTAAAAAAAAAAAATTGGTGGAAGAACTGGTCTAGAATAAACAGACATAGCAACCAAACGCGAAGTATGGAACTTGATTTGTATTTGAAAAACAGCCATAAAAAGCATATGGGGGATAAAATCAGGAAATGTTAGTATAAACCAAGTAGGAGATGATACTAGGAAATCATTGATAATTATGTTAGGTTTGAAATGGTGGTGTTTCTGTAGGAGGATTTCCTTATTATTAAGAGATACAAGCTGGAGTACTTGTGGGTGAAGCATATGCTCCTTACGATGTACTCTGAAACAGCCCAGCTAGAGAGAGAAAAGTGGGGAGGAAGAGAGGGAAATGAAGAAAAGAATGTCAATAGTGTCAATTCTGTGTGATAAGTAAATGAGTGTTCATTGTGTTATCTTTTTCAACTTTTGTTTATGCATGAAAATGAATTATAAATTTGGGGAAAAAAAGAACAGGAATTTCAGTGGAGTTAAGCC
This sequence comes from Manis pentadactyla, assembly GCF_030020395.1. Lineage (NCBI taxonomy): Eukaryota > Metazoa > Chordata > Mammalia > Pholidota > Manidae > Manis > Manis pentadactyla. The sequence goes on along the minus strand of NC_080019.1, from coordinate 220,109,973 downwards.
TGCCTCCTAGCTCTGCCATTTATTAGCTTGATAAAAAGTTCTCTGAACCTTGGTTTTCTCATCTGTATAGAAAGGTTAATAATGGTTCTTATTCCATAGAATTGTTCTTAAAAGATGACACACATATCTTTACACATGTACTTCACTCTATTATTGTCATTATTATCATTACCTCTCACTAGATACTGAAATTTCTTTTTATAGGTATTATGTATCACTTTATCAGTTACTAAGTTGCAGTTTAGGTTTTTTCAAGGCACTTTTATAAATGTCTTTTTTGAAATTCATACTAAACTTTCAAAATAAACACAAATAGGAAAATATTCACATTATTTACTATTTAATATTACCTAAAACTTTCTACATTTTATACTGATTATGTTAGAAAGATGGAAATAAATATGCACTAGAATGAAATGAAAATTATTACAGTGTTACTTTTCAAAAATAAACATCCAGTCTTTAAAATAAACCTATGGGAAATGCTAGAAAATATAAATATTTTAAACAAAAATACTTTAAGCATTTAAATATTTTAGTGTATTCCTTGCAAACCAGTTACTTAATTTAAGACACAACTATTCCACTCTCTTTACACTAAAACAGCATGAGTTAGATGATTATTATGGTTTATCATGGGATTCCACTATATCCTGTTTCCAAGACTTGAACATCAGTTGTAGGAGATACTTATAAATCAGGATAACATTAATACAAAAAGAGATCCAATTGATTTTCAGCATCTTTTTGAAAGATGCTTTAGAAGTCTGGCTGGGGAAAGAGTTAGGACAATTGTTAGCTCTGGTCTTAACTAAGGCCACTGGGGCTGGTAATAATACCAGCACCACAATAATAGTAGCAGCACCCACTGATTGAAGGCTTACACTTAGTAACAGCTAGCATTATCTAAGTTACCTTTCTCTTGTTACTTTGGGCAAGTATTTCTGGGCCTAATTTGTCTTTTCTGATAAAACTGAGTCATTAATAACCTCCTACTTGTTCTCCCACCACCATGTGACAACCAAATAAGATACGGTAAGTGCATGTGCTTCAGAAACTGTAGAGTGCTTTACACACACAGTGTCTTTAGTTTCTGTTGAAGAACCAACATGGGAAGAAGCACAGAGGAGGATGTTTTCATTCTTCCTTGCAAGCCCTTGTTGTGAGTGCATAAGTGCTGGAAACCTCTATTTGGCAGACAAATGCATTTTTTTCTGGTGCAATTGGAAGGGACAGGTTGCTTATTGCTTCCCAACCTCCTAGAATATGAATTTTCTTCACCTTTATTCCTTTCCTTTGTGCTCATTGTTTGCAATTTTATAGAAGCCAGTTGTGCTGCTTCTGAGAAAGTGTCCAGGAAGAAGAATATATACTACCCAGGCTGGGGCCAGAAGTGGAGATTTGTAAACAACAAAAATGCTATATTTGTATTCCAAATAAAGCATTATTGATTTTTTTCCAACATCAAAATTTACTGGCTTGATATATGATGCCAAACCATGAATTAATCTCTTAGAAAAATACATGATTTGGAGATCAAATTTTTTCTGCTCTTCAGTTTTTGGAATGTTTCAACTGCCATTGGTATTCTATTTATGCCTAGACACCAAAGGGTGAATGTGATTAAAATGCAATGAGACTGTGTGTGTCAAATAAAAAATTCTTCACCTACGTGTCCCTAGTACATCTGTGCTGTGTGTCACCCCAGAGTGGAGAATCGTTGAGAATTTTGCTTTTTATACAGTTATACTGAGTTAATAAAGCAAGAGAGACTTTCAAATAATAGTTGATTCATTCTAAAATTTAAGGTATAAATGAGGCCATGTGATGTGATGTCTTTTCCTTTTTTATAATAGGACAGTAATGCTTGTCCATATACTTGAAGAGTTGAATTTCTGAGGAGGTCTGTGGGGAATTTACTTCTATCCCAGATGTCACAGTGAACAGCCTGACAATACTGTCTTTTTCTAGGAACAAGGATGACAGTGCAAATACATAAGACACCTTGCAGCACCAACCTCAAATTTTGTTTAAGTTTTAAATGTCATCAGTCAGCAGGGTTAGTGTTTTTCTCTATTGCAATGAGGTCTGTCAATTGTATTATCCTGGGATCCCAGTATGAATCTCTGCAGGTTAGAAACAGTATTTCAAAGTCAGGCTATTGAGTTAATCCGTACTGTAAACTGTCATTCCCTTAGGAGACATGAACTGGGACAAACAGGAATGAACTAAATCCTCAGGCCTGTTGGGAGTTGTGCCCTGTGACCTTGTTTACCTAGGAAAATGGTCTTAAAATGTTTCACAGCTTTGTTAACCCTGCTGTTTACCACAGACTAGGAAGAATTGGAAGCTCTCCTAGATTGTCTTTGGGAAAACCATTTATGTAGCTATTAAGACCCTAATTATGAATCAAAATGTAAAATAAGTATAGCCTTTGATTCAGCAATTCTGCTTCTAGGAGTTTACTCTAAGGAGGTAATCTGAAGAATACACAAAGGATTATATCTAAGTGGTTCATCAAATTTTTTGTGATATTTAAAAATAAAGGAAAATGACATATCCATCAATAGGGGATTGTTTAAATAAATGTTGGTTAACTGAACTTTGTAGATATTAAAAACAAATACATAGGTTCATTTGTATTTTAATTAATGATTCACTAATATCGACATTGATATTCATACAGCAATAATGGTGAGTGAAAAGCACATTACAGAACAATAGAATTCCACATCAGTAAAGTGTGTGTTTGTGTGTAACTATACAACAGAAAGGCTAATCACCAAAGTGTCATCAGCATGCCTCCCTGCATTACACAGATGTATTTTTGTTTCTTCCTTATGTTTCTTAGGCATTTTATAAAGATCTGGGGTCATTTTTATCATTGAAGTCATTTTTATTCAGAAGAATGATCCTCTCTGCAAAATTCACACTATTAGTAGTTATTGGCTAACATGAGAGCAGGAGTTCCTCCAGTTGGTGAAGGACTTACTGATCTCTGAAGGAGAGAAGCCTACAGAACTCCACAGTGTATGCTGTCAAAAACATCCCCGGACTTGGGGGCCATGAGATTGAGACTCCCAAATCACTCTCAAGCCACAAGTGTGTTGTTACCACATCAAAGACATTGTCTGTTTTCTCCTCAACAAAAATGAAAGTCATAATCACTGCCTTACTGCTGTCATGAGTTGTTAATAATACCCTGAAATGTTAGTTGCATTAAAATTTTCAGAACATTTCACTTTCATTCTGCCCTACAATGCTCACAGGTACACTATAATGTTCCCCTTTCACAGATCAGGAAATAGTATCTGTGTTTTCATCTGTTAAATGTGGATAAATATCATACATATCTCAAAGGGTTGCTGGGAAAAGTAAGTGAATTATACATATAAATTGCTGAAAACAGAGCTTGACATATGGGTTCTCAATCATATCTGATGTTTTTTCCTCCTACTGCCAATATCATCATCATTATTATTAAGCAGCTTAAATGGTTTCATCAAGTTCAGATGATCATCATTTTTTCAAGTCATCCACTGAAACTGTCTTTGAAATGGCAAAGCTGTACCCAATCTTAACTTTGATGCTGATCGCCCTGTGGCAGTGTCATTTCAGAGGTAAAATAATTCATTAAAAGGTCATTTGATAATTAGGATAGCAAAATTCCTTGATAGGTATAAAAAGCGCATGTACTGAATCTGTACTGATCTATAGAGAAAAGTAATCCAGCAAGAAGTAATTTCTGCTTCTTCATCTATTGAAAATGAAAAGAAAACAAATCCTAATGTTAGGTATGTATAGTTAAGCACTCAACTACCTCAGTGACATTTCTTCCTGCTTACTGAGAAAAAGCAATAGGATTAAGAAGGCATGAGACATATTGTTAATTACATTATCTGTACAATGACATTCTATGCCACCATTCAATCTCTTATTTTAGAAGAATACTATTGATATGAGAAAATTTTCACAGCATATTTTATGACTAAACATTGGCAGGCCACAGGGCAGTGTATAATTACAATAAAAATAATAGTAGGAATAAAAAATAATAGTGCTTGTGAAGTGTTTTGCCTGTGCTGTATGTATGTGCTGCATGTATGTTTTCATATTTACTCCCCCAAAGAACCCTCGGAAGTAGGAACTGTTCTGTTATCCCCATTTTACAGCTGAGCAAAGGGAAACATTAATAATTTGTTCAGGATCCAGCTAGGATTAGAATCCAGATGTGTTCTCCTCCAAAATTCAGGCTTTTAACCACTATGGTGTGTGAGTGTGAATAAAAAAAGGAGGAAAAGTGAGGGTGAAAGAGTTGAGGGGGACAGGAGACAGAGGAGAGGAAAAGACACAGGAAGATGATGATGTATGTTTAAGGATTCATCCATCTTCCTGGGCTGACGGGTCTCTGAGTGGTGTGACCTGCTCCATCATTTGCAACTGTAGGAATTATTGTAAGAGGTAAAACCACTTTTCATTACTGTCTTTCGAAGTCAATTTCTGGTCATTGCTGAACCCAAATTTACATAAAAACAAGACCCTCAGGTCAACCTCCTGAGTTTAAGAAAAAATATTCTGCCCTGAAATTGGAGTCACATTGCTGACAGGCTGTCCTGGCAGGACAGTCGTCCCCTGTGGCTGAGCAGCAGAAATCCACCCACTCCCACCAGGCAGTGGGTGGACCACAGCCACCTGTCACCATGGTTGCTAGAGGCCCAAGGGAAGGAGGTAGTTCCAGAGTGTGACCTCTGGGTGACACACATGAGCATTTAAATGGAAATGGTTGTGTTGATCTACTATTATCTGGGATCCCAGTATCAATTACGCAGAATTTTCCAACCACTCTCCCTGGCATCCTGCTCTCTCTGTGACCATCTTTAGGCCAAGTCCCAGTTATCAATAGCTTTCAGTTATTGTCTCCAGGACATCTGACAAATGTTGTTTAAGCACAAGACACTGTCCAATAGATCTATACAAGTTTTGACTGTACCCCAAAATATTTGGAGGGCAAATAAAGGCCTATAGTAATCTCTGATCTATGTAACAACTATTAACCACACCAGAGTACCAGTTCCTCATTACAGGCTCAGGCCATTATGAACAGTGCAAGTACCCTGTACATTTCTCCATTCTGGTTGTGCTAACTTTTCCCACTTGGGTTGGCATATCAGCATAGAGGGCAGTTATTTTATGGTGGAGACAATCTTGAAGCTCTTCTCATTTATAATTTAAAATTATATTTCTTTGCTAATTTTCCTCTTTTAAGGTTAGTGGCATTCACAGTATACATACATTTAAGTTCAAATTTAAATAGACATTGGTACAGCAGAAATACTACAAAATTACATTTTTAATATGTGCCCTTTTAGAAACCTTATTGTGTGCAATTTGTTTATAAAGAACATTCCAGATCTATAGTGTGTCCATGTGTACTGTACTTTATGGGCAATTTCAGGAGTTTCCAGGGGTAATTTAGTCTATAACCACTTTTCACTTTAGGCAACATCAATCCACCTTTTAACACCACCACAATCTTAAGCTGAAATTCTACTGTGTTTATAACAAATTATTTCTGATGCTTTCAATGATGGCTCCAAATCCACAAAGTGCTATTGGACAGTGTTTAAATATTATTTATGACTAGTTCAAGGTAGCTGTTTTTCCTTGCTTAAAATTTGTGAAGTTCCTGTCATCATCTGTTAATATCGCATGTTTGTTCCCACTGAGTACCAGACACTGCATTAGTCTAAAAATATATTTCCTTTCCACTGGGCTTTCTGAGTAAATGGATTTAACTGCATGCTTTTATTTTTGTGTCACTAGCAGTGGAAAGTTGATATGATAATAGTTTCATTGATATCAGAGAGGCTCAGGTTTGTTTTCTTTACACAGATCATAGAATAATCTTTGTAAAACATCAATCCTCTTCTGTTACTTTGCTTATAATCTGTCAGGAGCTCCCGTTACCCACAGGATGAAGTGCAAACTTCAGGTACGCATGGCTTACAAACTCTGCTTGCTCTTTGCATCCTCTCTCAGCATTTCTCTCCCTTACATGCACGGTGTTTTAGTCAACCACTCTCTTTGTACTCTTCAGTAATGCCAGGCTTTTTCACCACTCTAAACCTTTGCCTCTGCTGTTCTCTCTGTCAGGAATACCTGTATCACACTCACCTTCTTGCTGGGCTTATGCAACTTGAACACTGTGATCCAATATCACTTCCTCAGTTGTGCCTTCCTCTCACATATCTTCAGTATATTCTTTTTTATTTTTTATTTTTTTTTTATTTTTAAATAATAATAATTTTTTTTTTTTTATTGAAGGGTAGTTGACGCACAGTATTACATTACATTAGTTTCAAGTGTACAACACAGTGGTAGAACATTTATATACATAATTCTAGGTTCCAGCTATCACCCTACCAAGCTGTTACAATATCTTGACTATATTCCTTATGCTATACATTACATCCCGGTTACTTATTTATTTATTTATTTATTTATTTATTTATTTTTGTGAGGGCATCTCTCATATTTATTGATCAAATGGTTGTTAACAACAATAAAATTCTGTATAGGGGAGTCAATGCTCAATGTACAATCATTAATCCACCCCAAGCCTAATTTTCGTCAGTCTCCAAACTTCTGAGGCATAACAAACAAGTTCTTACATGTAGAACAAATTCTTACATAATGAATAAGTTACATGGTGAACAGTACAAGGGCAGTCATCACAGAAACTTTCGGTATTGCTCATGCATTATGACCTATAAACAGTCAGTTCAAATATGAATACTCATTTGGTTTTTATACTTGATTTATATGTGGATACCACATTTCTCTCTTTATTATTATTATTTTTAATAAAATGCTGAAGTGGTAGGTAGATACAAGATAAAGGTAGAAAACATAGTTTAGTGTTGTAAGAGAGCAAATGTAGATGATCAGGTGTGTGCCTGTAGACTATGTGTTAATCCAAGCTGGACAAGGGCAATAAAACATCCACGTATGCAGAAGATTTCTCTCAGAACAGGGGGGGTGAGGTTCTAAGCCTCACCTCTGTTGATCCCCAATTTCTCACCTGATGGCCCCCCTGCGACTGTGCCTGTCTTAGGTTGTTCCTCCCTTGAGGAATCTTACCCGTCTCTGGCTAACCAGTCATCTTCCGGGGCCATACAGGGAAATGTAGAGTTGGTAAGTGAGAGAGAAGCCTTATTGTTTGAAAAGGTTAGCTTTTTACTTCTTTGCATATTTATGCCCTGTGGCTTCTATGCCCAGCATTTGTCTTGAGGTATCTTTACCACTTGGAGGAGTTATGATACTCGGTAAATTTGATATGAGGCACGAATTCTATTTAAGGGTTGTAATTAGGAAGGAAGAAGAAAAGCTATAGAAGTAGCAGGCGGAAGAAAACATGGGAAGATTGATTATTTTTTGACATATCTTCTTGTAGAGTAACTTCAGCATATATAGGTTTTAAGCTACTACTTAAATTGCGCACACACATTAACATAATAGGAGTATAGTTACATAACCAAAGCATATCTGTAATTACCAGCCATCTCCAGTGAAACCAAGAAAACCAGTTAGGCACCTTAGGCATTTGTGAAAACTTACCTTTGATATAGTGGATATTGTCCAACTGAACTTGAACAGTCTGAGAGAAATCAGACTAATTAAAACAACCCATTCCTGGGGACTGTTCACATGCCATATGTTCTTTTAACAGTAAATAGTCTGTAGTTGTAAGAGTTTGGAGCGCTACAATTTGCACTTCTCCAAATTCTTGGTTGAGTTCCAACAGTATAGATCCAGTCAAATTTGTTGTTTTACTGTATGCACAGGCCAGCTTAGATATCTCCTTCCTCATTCCCATGGCAAGTCCAGGAACTGGTGGGATGAGTGCATCTACAGCTGTAGCAGTGCGTGGATCTTTGTTGGGGTTTTTTGATGATCATCTTCTGGCATGAGTCTTCCAGAGAGTGCAGATGTTGGAAGTTCTTTTTCATATCGTATCTTAGTTCATTTTCGGGGTAGCCCAATTAGGCTTTGATCCTCTGTATAAACACAAACAGACCCTTTGCCTACACTTTTATATGCCCTTTATACCCTTGTGTAGAACTCGTTGGAGGTTACCACACAGGAACTGCCCTTTTTTTTTTTTTTTTTTGCTTTGTTTTTGGTATCACTAATCTACACTTACATGACGAATATTATGTTTACTAGGCTCTCCCCTATACCAGGTCTCCCCTATAAACCCCTTTACAGTCACTGTCCATCAGCATAGCAAAATGTTGTAGAATCACTACTTGCCTTCTCTGTGTTGTACAGCCCTCCCTTTTCTCCTACCCCCCCATGTATGTTAATCTTAATAACCCCCTACTTCTCCCCCCCTTATCCCTCCCTACCCACCCATCCTCCCCAGTCCCTTTCCCTTTGGTACCTGTTAGTCCATTCTTGAGTTCTGTGATTCTGCTGCTGTTTTGTTCCTTCAGTTTTTCCTTTGTTCTTATATTCCACAGATAAGTGAAATCATTTGGTATTTCTCTTTCTCCGCTTGGCTTGTTTCACTGAGCATAATACCTCCAGCTCCATCCATGTTGCTGCAAAAAAAAGAAAAGGATTTGCCCTTTTCTTATGGCTGAGTAGTATTCCATTGTGTATATGTACCACATCTTCTTTATCCATTCATCTATTGATGGACATTTAGGTTGCTTCCAATTCTTGGCTATTGTAAATAGTGCTGCAATAAACATAGGGGTGCATCTGTCTTTCTCAAACTTGATTGCTGCATTCTTAGGGTAAATTCCTAGGAGTGGAATTCCTGGGTCAAATGGTAAGTCTGTTTTGAGCATTTTGATGTACCTCCATACTGCTTTCCACAATGGTTGAACTAACTTACATTCCCACCAGCAGTGTAGGAGGGTTCCCCTTTCTCCACAGCCTCGCCAACATTTGTTGTTGTTTGTCTTTTGGATGGCAGCCATCCTTACTGGTGTGAGGTGATACCTCATTGTAGTTTTAATTTGCATTTCTCTGATAATTAGCGATGTGGAGCATCTTTTCATGTGTCTGTTGGCCATCTGTATTTCTTTTTTGGAGAACTGTCTGTTCAGTTCCTCTGCCCATTTTTTAATTGGGTTATTTGTTTTTTGTTTGTTGAGGCGTGTGAGCTCCTTATATATTCTGGACGTCAAGCCTTTATCGGATGTGTCATTTTCAAAGATATTCTCCCATACTGTAGGGTTTCTTTTTGTTCTATTGATGGTGTCTTTTGCTGTACAGAAGCTTTTCAGCTTAATATAGTCCCACTTGTTCATTTTTGCTGTTGTTTTCCTTGCCCAGGGAGATATGTTCAAGAAGAGGTCACTCATGTTTATGTCTAAGAGGTTTTCGCCTATGTTTTCTTCCAAGAGTTTAATGGTTTCATGGCTTACATTCAGGTCTTTGATCCATTTTGAGTTTACTTTTGTATATGGGGTTAGACAATGGTCCAGTTTCATTCTCCTACATGTAGCTGTCCAGTTTTGCCAGCACCACCTGTTGAAGAGACTGTCATTTCGCCATTGTATGTCCATGGCTCCTTTATCAAATATTAATTGACCATATATGTCTGGGTTAATGTCTGGATTCTCTAGTCTGTTCCATTGGTCTGTGGCTCTGCTCTTGTGCCAGTACCAAATTGTCTTGATTACTATGGCTTTATAGTAGAGCTTGAAGTTGGGGAGTGAGATCCCCCCTACTTTATTCTTCTTTCTCAGGATTGCTTTGGCTATTCGGGGTCTTTGGTGTTTCCATATGAATTTTTGAATTATTTGTTCCAGTTCATTGAAGAATGTTGCTGGTAGTTTCATGGGGATTGCATCAAATCTGTATATTGCTTTAGGCAGGATGGCCATTTTAACGATATTAATTCTTCCTAGCCACAAGCATGGGATGAGTTTCCATCTGTTAGTGTCCCCTTTAATTTCTCTTAAGAGTGACTTGTAGTTTTCAGAGTATAAGTCTTTCACTTCTTTGGTTAGGTTTATTCCTAGGTATTTTTTTTTTTTTTGATGCAATTGTGAATGGAGTTGTTTTCCTGATTTCTCTTTCTGTTGGTTCGTTGTTAGTATATAGGAAAGCCACAGATTTCTGTGTGTTGATTTTGTATCCTGCAACTTTGCTGTATTCCGATATCAGTTCTAGTAGTTTTGGGGTGGAGTCTTTAGGGTTTTTTATGTACAGTATCATGTCATCTGCAAATAGTGACACTTTAACTTCTTCTTTACCAATCTGGATTCCTTGTATTTCTTTATTTTGTCTGATTGCCGTGGCTAGGACCTCCAGTACTATGTTAAATAACAGTGGAGAGAGTGGGCATCCCTGTCTAGTTCCCGATCTCAGCGGAAATGCTTTCAGCTTCTCGCTGTTCAATATAATGTTGGCTGTAGGTTTATCATAGATGGCCTTTATTATGTTGAGGTACTTGCCCTCTATTCCCATTTTGCTGAGAGTTTTTAACATGAATGGATGTTGAACTTTGTCAAATGCTTTTTCAGCATCTATGGAGATGATCATGTGGTTTTTGTCTTTCTTTTTGTTGATGTGGTGGATGATGTTGATGGACTTTCGAATGTTGTACCATCCTTGCATCCCTGGGATGAATCCCACTTGGTCATGGTGTATGATCCTTTTGATGTATTTTTGAATTCGGTTTGCTAATATTTTGTTGAGTATTTTTGCATCTACGTTCATCAGGGATATTGGTCTGTAGTTTTCTTTTTTGGTGGGGTCTTTGCCTGGTTTTGGTATTAGGGTGATGTTAGCTTCATAGAATGAGTTTGGGAGTATCCCCTCCTCCTCTATTTTTTGGAAAACTTTAAGGAGAATGGGTATTATGTCTTCCCTGTATGTCTGATAAAATTCCGAGGTAAATCCATCTGGCCCGGGGGTTTTGTTCTTTGGTAATTTTTTGATTACCGCTTCAATTTCGTTGCTGGTAATTGGTCTGTTTAGATTTTCTGTTTCTTCCTGGGTCAATCTTGGAAGGTTATATTTTTCTAGGAAGTTGTCCATTTCTCCTAGGTTTCCCAGCTTGTTAGCATATAGGTTTTTATAGTATTCTCCAATAATTCTTTGCATTTCCGTGGGGTCCGTCGTGATTTTTCCTTTCTCGTTTCTGATACTGTTGATTTGTGTTGACTCTCTTTTCTTCTTAATAAGTCTGGCTAGAGGCTTATCTATTTTGTTTATTTTCTCGAAGAACCAGCTCTTGGTTTCATTGATTTTTGCTATTGTTTTATTCTTCTCAATTTTATTTATTTCTTCTCTGATCTTTATTATGTCCCTCCTGCTGACCTTAGGCCTCATCTGTTCTTCTTTTTCCAATTTCGATAATTGTGACATTAGACCATTCATTTGGGATTGTTCTTCCTTTTTTAAATATGCTTGGATTGCTATATACTTTCCTCTTAAGACTGCTTTTGCTGCGTCCCACAGAAGTTGGGGCTTAGTGTTGTTGTTGTCATTTGTTTCCATATATTGCTGGATCTCCATTTTGATTTGGTCATTGATCCATTGATTATTTAGGAGCGTGTTGTTAAGCCTCCATGTGTTTGTGAGCCTCTTTGCTTTCTTTGTACAGTTTATTTCTAGTTTTATGCCTTTGTGGTCTGAAAAGTTGGTTGGTAGGATTTCAATCTTTTGGAATTTTCTGAGGCTCTTTTTGTGGCCTAGTATGTGGTCTATTCTGGAGAATGTTCCATGTGCACTTGAGAAGAATGTATATCCCGCTGCTTTTGGATGTAGAGTTCTATAGATGTCTATTAGGTCCATCTGCTCTACTGTGTTGTTCAGTGCTTCCGTGTCCTTACTTATTTTCTGCCCAGTGGATCTATCCTTTGGGGTGAGTGGTGTGTTGAAGTCTCCTAGAATGAATGCATTGCAGTCTATATCCCCCTTTAGTTCTGTTAGTATTTGTTTCACATATGCTGGTGCCTGTGTTGGGTGCATATATATTTAGAATGGTTATATCCTCTTGTTTGACTGAGCCCTTTATCATTATGTAGTGTCCTTCTTTATCTCTTGTTACTTTCTTTGTTTTGAAGTCTATTTTGTCTGATATTAGTACTGCAACCCCTGCTTTCTTCTCACTGTTGTTTGCTTGAAATATGTTTTTCCATCCCTTGACTTTTAGTCTGTACATGTCTTTGGGTTTGAGGTGAGTTTCTTGTAAGCAGCATATAGATGGGTCTTGCTTTTTTATCCATTCTGTTACTCTGTGTCTTTTGATTGGTGCATTCAACCCATTAACATTTAGGGTGACTATTGAAAGATATGTACTTATTGCCATTGCAGGCTTTAAATTCGTGGTTACCAAAGGTTCAAGGTTAGCCTCTTTAGTATCTTACTGCCTAACTTAGCTCGCTTATTGAGCTGTTATATACACTATCTGGAGATTCTTTTCTTCTCTCCCTTCTTGTTCCTCCTCTTCGATTCTTCATATGTTGGGTATTTTGTGCTGTGCTCTTTCTAGGAATGCTCCCATCTAGAGCAGTCCCTGTAAGATGTTCTGTAGAGGTGGTTTGTGGAAAGCAAATTCCCTCAGCTTTTGTTTGTCTGGGAATTGTTTAATCCCACCGTCATATTTGAATGATAGTCGTGCTGGATACAGTATCCTTGGTTCAAGGCCCTTCTGTTTCATTGTATTAAATATATCATGCCATTCTCTTCTGGCATGTAGGGTTTCTGTTGAGAAATATGATGTTAGCCTGATGGGTTTCCCTTTATAGGTGACCTTTTTCTCTCTAGCTGCCTTTAACACTCTTTCCTTGTCCTTGATCTTTGCCATTTTAATTATTATGTGTCTTGGTGTTGCCCTTCTTGGATCCTTTCTGTTGGGGGTTCTGTGTATTTCCGTGGTCTGTTCGATTACTTCCTCCCCCAGTGTGGGGAAGTTTTCAGCAATTATTTCTTCTAAGATACTTTCCATCTCTTTTCCTCTCTCTTCTTCTTCTGGGACCCCTATAATACGGATATTGTTCCTTTTGGATTGGTCACACAGTTCTCTTAATATTGTTTCATTCCTGGAGATCCTTTTGTCTCTCTCTATGTCAGCTTCTATGCGTTCCTGTTCTCTGATTTCAATTCCATCAATGGCCTCTTGCATTCTATCCATTCTGCTTATAAACCCTTCCAGAGTTTGTTTCATTTCTGCAATCTCCTTTCTGGCATCTGTGATCTCCTTCCGGACTTCATCCCATTTCTCTTGCGTATTTCTCTGCATCTCTGTCAGCATGTTTATGATTCTTATTTTGAATTCTTTTTCAGGGAGACTGGTTAGGTCTGTCTCCTTCTCTGGTGTTGTCTCTGTGATCTTTGTCTGCCTGTAGCTTTGCCTTTTCATGGTGATAGGAATAGTCTGCAGAACTGGGACGAGTGACGGCTGGAAGGACTTCCTTTCTTGTTGCTTTGTGGCTCTCCTCTCCTGGGAGAACAGCGGCCTCTAGTGGCTTGTGCTGCGCAGCTGCGCGCAGACAGGGTTTCTGCTTCCTGCCCGGCTGCTATGGAGTTAATCTCCGCTGTTGCTGTGGGCGTGGCCTAGCTCGGGCAGCTACTCCAAAATGGTGGAGTCGCGTTGGAGCAGGAGCTGCTGGGAGGCTATTTATCTCCTTAAGGGACCTCCCTGCTCCCTGCAGCCCAGGGGTTAGGGTGCCCAGAGATCCCGGATTCCCTACCTCTGGATTAAGTGACCCGCCCTGCCCCTTTAAGACTTCCAAAAAGCACCCGCCAAAACAAAACAACGCCCACCATAAAAAAAGAAAAAAAAATTTTTTTTAATTAAAAAAAAAAAAAAAGTTTTTAATTAAAAAAAAAAAAAAAGGTGGTCGTTCGTTTTTCTTTATTCTCCGGTGCCAGCCTCAGGCCTCTGCTCACCGGTCTTTCTGCCCTGTTTCCCTAGTATTGGGGTCCCTATCCCTTTAAAACTCCCAAAAAGCGCTCGCCAAAACAAAACAGCAAAAAAGCAAAAAAAAAAAAAATGTTTGCTCGCTTTTCTTATGCCTTCTGTCGCCCAGCCTCCAGTGCCCGCTCACTGTTCTTGCTGCCCTGTTTTCCCAGTATCGAGCGCCCTGCACTCTGGCCCGGATGGCTGGGGCTGGGTGCTCGGCAGTCCTGGGCTCCGTCTCCCTCCCGCTCTGCCTGCTCTTCTCCCGCCGGGAGCTGGGGGGAGGGGCGCTCGGCTCCCGCGGGGCCGGGGCTTGTATCTTACCCCTTTCACCAGTCGCTGGGTTCTCTCAGGTGCGGATGTGGTCTGGATATTGTCCTGTGTCCTCTGGTCTTTATTCTGGGAAGGGTTGTCTTTGTTATATTTTCATAGATATATGTTGTTTTGGGAGGAGATTTCCGCTGCTCTACTCACGCCGCCATCTTCTGCCCCTCTCCTTCAGTATATTCTTATACCTTGACCTAGGCATTTATCACACATTATCGCCCTCTATCAGGCTGTGAATGCATCAAAAACAGAGGTTATGTTCTCTGTAGCTTTGTAATCCCAGAACCCAGCATGGTGCATGGAACACAGTGGTTCTGCGAATTTTGAATGAATGAATGAGTGAATGTCAGAGACACAATTTTAGAAATCAGTTGGTACAGGTGTTTTTCAAGGGGGATCCACAGAAAACTGCAAGGGCTCAATGAATTTCCTTGAAAATGAATGCTACATTGTGATTTAATCTGGGTGCAGATATTTGTGCACCCATTTATTGAGTAGCTGGTCCATTGCATGCCTCAGATTCCCAGAAGAACTTCTGATAAAATAATAGTTACAAATGACTGAATCAATGTCTCCAGAAAACTAAGGTACATCTTTTCTCTGCTGCATGACAAAAACAAGCAACAAACAAAAACAGATAGGAATAGGGGCTTTTGAGATAAATAAACACATGGGCATGAGTCTCCCTTAAAACGAAGTCAGTGAGATTGTTTCATTTCAGTCCGAAGAGTAGCAAATGCTTAAAATATCTGCGTTTGGAAGGATGTGGACCTAAGCAGCATGCAGTGCAAACCCAGAGCTTAGTTCACTTATTTTTGTGCCCACTGTGGAAATATGAATGACAGGGTTGTGCGTGGTGGCAAGTGAGGTGGATTCTCCCTTCCGGCTGAGTCATTCCCCCAAACAATCCCTCTGTGAAGTTCAGAGAGCCGGGGGGAAGTGACATGGGTTTGTGTATTCCTTGTTATTTGAAATCTGTAGCTAAATTACAGTGCCACTCAAGAGGGCTTTTTTCTGCCTTTCTTTCTGGCTTCATAAATTTCCCTTACATTTGTCATTTGCTTTCATAATCTGGTGTTTGTACAGTGTCACTGGCAAAAGTTAATACGTGCTTCTTGCTACCCCAGGAATTCCTGCAGCTCCATAATGATGGAATTAATCTATACATGTGGTCTCTAAAAGCACCTCTGGGTTTGACTCTTTGAATCAAAGGCAGAGTGGAATGGAAGGGATCTGTTGGAATCATCATCATTATCTAAATGGATGCAAATGCAGCAAATTGAATCCTTACCAGAAATGATGAGAATCAAAAGGCCTGCTATTTACAGGTTTAATTGTAACGGGGCATTGAGACCAAATTACCGAGTAGGGGTTATGAGCACTTCAGGGAAAGTGAGTGGCCCCCACATTTATTTTTGCCATCCTGATGGGTGTTAGAAGATGGAGAGGCTTTCTAAATATTTGTGTGCTTCCAACTTGGGAGAGTATTTTGGCACATTAGGAAAATATGGCATGAGTTCAAATGAGCTGAGTTACATTAGCCTCCTCTCTGGTTAGTTTGGAATAAATGGCAACCTGTCTTTGCAATGCAGAATAGCTGCCTTTTACTGAGCACGAACTATGTTTCAGGCACAATGCTAAGCTCTTTACATATATTATCTCACTTAACTTTCACAACCCTATGAGGTAGATTCTGTTATTTTCTTCACTTAATAGCAAATCTGAGACAGAAAGAAAGTACTTCAACTAAACTAACATAG
Source organism: Manis pentadactyla (assembly GCF_030020395.1). Taxonomy (NCBI): domain Eukaryota; kingdom Metazoa; phylum Chordata; class Mammalia; order Pholidota; family Manidae; genus Manis; species Manis pentadactyla. Next base: position 220,093,959 of record NC_080019.1, on the reverse strand, counting down.
TAAATGGTTAAGTCAAGATATAAACATGTATTTGTCTGACTCCAAAGCCAGAGTTGTTGATATGTGAAATAATTTATTTCCATCACCAAAGCATTGTTTTATCAGCTCATTAATTAATTCAACAAATATTTACTGAGCACCTACTATATGCTAGTTTCTAGGTACAAAGAACAAAGTGAATGCAAACAATTTTTCCTTACCTTAATGAACTTGTCGCCTCCAGTGAACATACTAGAAATAATTAGAAATGAAATTCCATTATTTTTTATGTAAATCATTCTTGCACTCTTCCTTCTCCACATCAGTTACTATTTATTGAGCCTTTAATATGTGCCAGGTGCTATTCTGGGCACGATTTATCTCTTAACTCTTTGAGGTAAGTGTGATCAACCCCACAATATGATTAAAGAAACTACAGTTCACAGAGCTTAAATGACTGCCCATGTCACTGGCTACTATGGCAGAGCTGGCATGTAAACCCAGGACTTCTGATTCTAAAGCCTAACAGTGTCACCCATGGATTTTTTAAGAGGCCACTGTGAAAACAGTGGGGATAAAAAGCTTAAGGAATAATAAAAGCTACTATGTCCTGAGGTTTATCCTCCACTCTTAATGTCCTGCGCGTGGGTCTTGTTTGTGCTATTTTCCTGTTTTTCAGATGAGCTAACTGGGGTTTAGAAAATGAAGTAACTTGCCCAAGATCCACACACAAAGGGGTGATATATAAGCCCACATCTGATTGGCTCTAAAGCCCCATATCTTACTAACATCACCCAGAGCATTCCTGGGGTAATGCTCATTTTCAAAAGGAATTCTGATAAAGCCCTCCAAAAAGCAACCACTGAAGAGTACAAATCAATGGTCAGGGGCCTTCTTAACAAGCACCTCCATCCCCAAGACCCGTATGACATTATTTTGCCCTATTTTAAAAATACCGTTTGTTTTCCCTTCTTGCTTGGTGGGAGAATGGTGGCGAGTATGTGTTTGGGGCATGGAGCTTTAATAACAGGGGCAGAAGGATGCTGAGATGATACTGAAGAGAACTCAGGAAACCCAAGTTGATCTAAAGGCTCGGGGCCTGGCCTTCTGCAATCTCCTTCCATCTGCCGGTAACAGCTCCCCTCTGGAAGGCTAAGGTGGGAGAAGACAGTCGTTTTTAAGCAGGAAAGCCTCTTAGCTTAGTTGAGGCCTTTCACCTTGTAAAGTGCACGAATCCTGCCCCTCTCAGCCTCTCCTGGCATGTTGCTGGGTTTCAGGTTCTAATTCAGCTTCAGAAGGCTGGGGCTCACAGGCCTGAATATTCAGTGCCTAGTATCTGAAAGCTTGGCATTCATGACCTCATTTAACCTTTTTGCCCGAGTTACCGGAAGCTATGGAGCCGTGGCTGTGGAGGCGAGCTCAGCATGAGGGCAGGGGATCCACCGGCCCCCCATTGCTGACGGAACGCCTGACTGCTCTAAATCGTGAACTAGCTCTTCAGGAGACCTAGGAGATTTTATTCCATCTTCAAGATGCCTGCTCCTTTTGGGTGCTTACCCGTATTTCCATTTGTGAAAATTAACACAACAAACCTCCCTGACCAGGGTGTCAGGAGGCCAGCAGGAAAAGCGTTCACGGCCATCACTCTGGTGCCACCAAGGGGGAAGACGTAGCTAGCAGCCGGATTGGAACCAGAAACTATTCAAGCTACTTTACTACCCAGCAGTGGAGGACCAAACCTTTCTGTCTCTCGCCTCCCGCCCCTCGCCTCCTTCTCCTCGCCGCCCACCTCTCGCCTCCCGCCACAATCCAACCAATGAGAGACTGTCACAACTCACCCAATGAGAAGGTACAATACATGAGCTCCTCTGGTTCTGTCCAATGGTCCTTTTGCTTAGAATAGCATAACCAACTCCACCCTTTCAGCTATAAAAGAGCTAGTTTTCTTTTTTGTTCCCTGGACCTGTGTGTGGTTTTGCCTCAGTCAGCTTCTGCCAGTTTGCGATTCGCTGCAGTTTCTGACTAAACCTGGTTTTGCTGGTAAAATAACTTTGAATTTTAAAGTTAACACATTCAAACTCGATTATTTGGAATAATGTGTTGAATCTCTGGTGCTTTCATTTAAAAATCAGAACAGACATGAAACTTGAAGAAATTGAGTGCAAAACGGAGGTTGATTCCCAGCTTGAGAAAAACATTTTTTTTTTTCCATTCAGTCCTGTGAAAATGCTAAAATGTAAATGTAAATCTGGATTTAACATTAGGTCAAATAAAACTCTGAACTTGTCAGGAAACATCACATCAGACTACTCAAATTCTTTACCTGATTTATGATTCCCATATAATCATATACATTTAGAAGTCTTATTATGTGTTTGAATACTTCCACCAACGGGGAGCTCACTCTGGTGCTGTACTTGTCAGGTTTGAATACCTAAAACTTTTGCATACAAAGTAACTGGGATAAAAACATAAACCAGTAACATTTCTAGTACTTATATTCAATTTTAAACATTTACTCATTGTGCCAGGCATGGGCATGATCAAGACAGGTAGAAATCCTGCCTCTGTGGACTTTACATTATGTTTTCAAATTTTTACTACAAAAAACTCAAACACAGAATAATAGAGATTAGGATGACGAATGCTTGTGTACCACTCCCCAGCTCAACAACAGAACATATAGCCCATTTTTGCCTCATATTTATCCCTTTCCCACCAGATCTTCCTACCATTCTGCTAGATTATTTAAAATACATTCCAGGTGTCATGTCATTTCAGTTGTATCTCTTTTCTTCTTCATATAACCACAATGTCATTATTCACACCTAAAAACACTTACTAATAATTTCTGAGTATCATCTAATTTCCAGGCAGTTTTTTTCCTTCACATCTTTCTGTTTGTATTATAAATGTTTTCTTACAGTTGATTTATGTGGAGTTTTACTTTTTAATGGGACATGTTCTTGGAACATAAACACAGCTGAATCTTGATAATACTAATAATATAGATGGATAAACCCAAATGGAAGAGTATTGATTCTTTAAAATATATAAATTTAAATGAACTCAGTCTTCATTTTTAATTTTTCTTGCTTTTAGAAATTTATCTTCTGGAGATTATTATGAACATGAGATTGGCCACAACACTTCTGTTTTCACCATAATGGTTTCTTCTTTTTTCACATGGCTTTCTTAGTTAACAAAGCACAGGTCATGTTCGTGATGCAATAATACTGCTCCTTGGAAAGCCTATTATTGTGAAGGCCTCTTGTCCTCAGAAAACATTGAAAGTCAGTGGAAAAATAAAATAGAACTGTTGATCCAGCAGTCCTACTTCTAGGACCTAACACAAAAGGCAAGAGCAGTAGTAATTAATATATGCTGTATTTACATATTACATAATCATATAAGTTGCTAATAATTCTTTAGTTACAAAGAACAATGAGATAAGCATCACTACATATATACGTTAAGCATTAAATTTATGTATCAAGTATATATAATAATATATTTATGTATTATGCATAACAATGTCCCATCTCATTGTTAATTATAACGTTGAAAAATTTAATCCATTGATTGGGATTGGTTAAGGAAATTAAGGTCCACCTATACAATGAAATACTACAAAACAATTAAAAATTATTATTCTGAAATATATATTAATATGCAAAGATAAACAAAATATTTTTAGATGAAAAGTAAGCTACAAAATAATATATAATATTGTTATGCAAGATCTCCAAGATATATTAATTTTTAAAAGACACAAAAGACTAAAATATTGTATATGTATACTTACTACATATAAATTAAAATAATTTTATAATATAAAAATAATATATATTATTTTAAAATTCAGGAAACACAGAAAAAGCTTAACAGATATATATTGAAGTAAACTTACTGCCCAGAGAGAATCACTGTTAAGATTTTGGCAAATAGCTCTCCAGACCATTCTGTTCATTCCATTTTATTATATTCTAAATGTGCATACATATGTTTTGAGTGTCAGAGCATAAATGCAATAATGACAAGTGAGGCCATATTATGTGTACTTTCATATATATGTATGTGTGTATACGCATACATACAGAAATTATAGATGTGTGTATATGTATTTGTATATGTTTATGTATATGTATAACATATATAACTTATGTATTATATAATTTATACATATAATATGCATATTACCTATATTCACAGTCCTCTCTAAAATATAAGAAGCTCTCTTTATTGAAAAAATTATTTCAATGAACTTTCAGTGTATACTTTGGCATATAGGGTTAATTTTTGTTTAAACTAATCAAATTTTCTCAAAGTATTTCCTGGGAAGTATGAAATTGAATATACATACACTGATGAAAATATCTTTCTCACATTGGCCGACCTGAATGTGTTCTTTCTTTTGCTATATTGCTTACATTTATTAGTTGTGTTTGTGAAGAATACCTCTCAGAAATTTCCAAGGCAGAATTTTAAACTGGGTATGATAGAATTACCCTCAAGTTTTGGGCAGAACTTCAGGACTTGTTAAGTTTGCATTTAAGAAGCCAGAACTCAGTACTTATTTTTTAATAAAAAGGGAAATCATTTACCTTCCTATTTTCCTTTTCCTTTCCTCTTGCTTTCATTTTTCCTCTCTTTCTGGCTTGAAGCCAGCATGGTGGCTGAGCAAATGAATTAAAAAGTATATTAGGGATAATGGGAGCCAAATTTCTCACTGCCAGAAAAGATATTTATAGATGGAGAAGGAAGAAGGCTAAAAGGAATCCAGCAGAGTTGGATTGGACTTGAAGATGGCTATAAACTCATGGCTTTATAATATAAATACCCAGACACATGTAAATATTTATAAATGTGTTTATGCACATTTGTGTATATTTATATACATATATTTGCTAGCTCTGCCTATTGAGACACAAGAAGCAATGACACCCCCATAGCAATGAGTACACTAATCACTCAGATCTTGGTTTCTAAACACCATCCTTTCCCAAATCAACCAGGGTTTCTTGGAGAAATGTCTGATTTCAGGGTTTTGGGTAATGGAAGGTTCAGTACGAATGTGGCATCTTATTGCATCAGAAAATAAGGAAGGGCTCAATCAATAATGATTAAAGGGTACAAGAGCCAGCCTAAAGGAGCCCTCACTTCACCAAAGAGGGGAAACAAAATTAAGATGGTAACAGATTATAATGCATTTAGTAAAGTGAAACTCTATGGCCAAAACTGACTTAAATAAATAATAAATGGAGCACCAGAAGTAGTAGTTTAGGTGGGAGTCATCAATGGATGCTAATGATGGTGTGTGGAGATTAGATAAGAATAGGATTTGGGTGTAGTTTTCTAACCCTCTCCCCCCAAAATATTAATCAATTACAAAGAGAAACAAGTGAATTTAAGTTCTAAAAACCATTTACACCTCCTTGACCAGGTGATCAAGCTTACTGTCATCAGTGAGGGAGCAAATCCACATCACACACCTCCTTTTGTGGTGCATAGTAAAGAGCACGGCATCATTTCTGGGGTATTCCTTCCAAAAATGCATGGCCAGAGTTTGGTCATGAGGAAACTGGGTAGACCCAGATTGAAGGTCATTCTGTAGAATGAAAAGCCTGCACTCCTTTAAAGTATAGGACATAAAATACAGGGAAAAACTAAGGGACTGTTCCAAATTGAAGGAGTCTGAAGTGACAACTAAAGAATAACTAAATATGAAACAGATCCTGGATCAGGAAGGACAAAGAGACATTAAGGGAAGCTGGCCAATTTGGAAGAGGTCTGTGCATAAGATCTGTGTTGTGCTGATGGGGAGGTTTAGATGCCGATTTTGCAGGAGAATGTCCTTGTTTTTAGAAACACTGGAATGCTTCGGGATGATGGAATATCATGTCTGTCATGACTATATTATCATGACTAATGATAATGTGAATATGTATAGAGATCATGAACAATGGAGTAAATGTAAGATGCTAACAGAGTCCAAAAAAAGAAAACTCAGGACATTTTGGTGCTATTCTGGCAACTTTTCCTTAAGTTTGCAAAAAAACTTTTTGCAAAGTTTTTTTTTTTTTTAAACTCAAGTATTAACAGGGGAAACTGAGAATGGTTTTCATACTAAGAGAAATGGTAAAATAATATTATCTTCCACTTATTAAATACCAAGCACTGTATGCACTTTACCTCTTATCCTTAGAGGGATCATCTAGAGAGATATTACTGTTCTCTCTTTAAAGAGGCGATAATAGAGGCAAGAGAGATTAAGTTACTTGACTAAAGTCACACTGCTAGTTAAGAGCACAGAACAGATTTAAATCCAGACAACCTGCTCCCTAAGCCTACACTCTCAGTCTCCATGCCATGCACTCCTCTATGTGATCAAAAGGGCATTAAATTACTAGAATTATTATTAGGCACCTCTCATGGGCCAGACACTCTACTAAGTACTCTTACATGCATTCTCTCATCTAAACTCTCAACTTTGTGATCTTCATTCTATCTTTGATTCAGTGAGGCGAGTGCAAGTTTCATTCATACAGCTGGAAAAGTGTGGGGGCTGGTGTTTGGAGCTGAGTCCTATCTGGCTTCAAAGGCTCTTCTCATCACACCAGGAAAAGAGAAATTTCTTGCCAAATGATGATAGTGGAAAAGGCATGGAGGGGGCTGGTTACAAGTTTTGGGGCTCATGCTTTGAGACTGTTCTACTTCTAAAATGCTGGATTAGTATTAAATAAATATGTAGGGCAGAGTTGATTAGGCATGACAGGCACAGTGCCTTTGACTCAGGATACATTTAGGGGGCCACAGAAAAGTTATCATCTGTTTTTAAAATCAGATAAAAAATAAATATAGTCCAGTTTAAATTAAATTTGTCTTAATACTAAGGTAGTAATAACATAGAATTTTAAATTCTTTTTATTGGAGGAAGGGATTATGAATGCAAAAGTGTTCAGGGTCCATGGAAGTCACAATATGGCCCAGCAAGTGAATTTTTCAAAAACCCTTGTAAATGAAAATGTGCCTTGGTCAGGATACATACAAGCCACACTTAGCAAATGAAACTCCGAATTATGGGTAGGCTCACTCAGGACAGATTGTGTAAGATTTCCTGCAAAAGGAAAATTGTATTACACTGACTGCATAAAGTTGAAAATGATTAGCCACATAGTGAAAAAAATATTCGGTCCATGGGGAGAAGATACTGAAGTCATATTTCAAAGCAGCAATGAGATAAAGGCAATAATGGACTTGTGATTTGGCAGATGTCCTATGTGTTTTCTGTGTCATGAGCTATTCTATAGATCTCTTAGTCTTTGCTGGTGATAAATCATATTAATGTCAAAATTTTTATGTTACTCTACCAGCCAACTAAAAGACTGCTTGGCAACATGAAAGGAAAAGTTGATGATTTTTTTCTTTTTAACTATGTGGTGTTCTCTCAGTACTTTTTGTTTTTGAATGGAGGAAAAGTCAATGAAACTGTTTTAAGCTAAAAGAGAAGTTACTGTATAATGTAACTCAAAAGAATACGGCCAGCTATCTGCAGGTATGGCTTGTTCAGGGTGAAAACAAATTGACCAAGATCTAATCCCTCGCCAATTGTCAGCTTGGCTTACCTGTCCTCTGTGTGTTACTTTCTTTCTTAGATTACATGAGATGGCAAGATGGCAACAGCAGTTCCTTGGGGAAACGAAATATTTTTCCCAATATTCTCATGAAACTCAGGACTCACTGTGTAGATCTGCTTGTCCACTTACTTACTGACTGGCTGAGGCCTGGGTTAAAACTTCTGCCCAGGCTGATGATAAGAGAGAACTGGATCCTTCAGTGAAAAGTGAGGGTAAATTAAAGTTATCAACAAAACAAAAAGACCCCAGAAGTCTCTGTATGATCACAGAGTTCTGACTGCTAGTGGTATATTCCTGAATATATGTAAGAGGAAGCCTGGCCTAGTGTTAGGTATACAAGCTCCAAAATCAGAGTACCTGGATTGCTCCCCTACCTGTTGGGCAAGTGATTTAAATGTTTCACTCCTTAGTGTCCTAATCTGTGAAATTAGGACAAAAGTATTTTCTTTACACTGCTTTACATGAGTCCAAATAAGTACCCACAGTATAATCAACATCTAATAAGAAGTAAATTGGATTGCTGCTGCTTTTAGCCCCAACACACAATGTAGAGTTTGCACACCACCACAATAATTACTAAAATATGTGAAAATGTTCTCTAATCATGAAAAATATTAAAAATTATTTTCATTTTACTCAAAGTCAAAAAGGATAAGATTCTTTAATAAACAAATTACAAAGAAGGAAAAAAGATGGGGAGAACCCATAGATGTTTTGAAACTTAGACTTATTAATCAATCTTAATGTGTGGATTCCATTTGGATCCTGATTTAAATTTTTTAAAAATATTATAATGAAACCATTAGAAAGTTTAACATTGACTAGATCTTTGATAATACTGGGGAATTATTGTTAATTTTAGTATTGAGGTCATTGACATTGTGTATTTAAAAGCCCTTGTCATTTAGAGATACATAGTGTAATATCTACGAAGTGGTGTGATAAAGTATGTGGGATTTACTTTGAAATTATAATAAAATGAAATAAAATAGTGGAGAAGCTGGGTGATGGGAACATGGGCATTCATTAAACTGTCAACTTTTTTTTATTCATCCAAAATTCTTCATTGTATTAAGTTAAAAAGATAAAAGAGATGCAAATTCCGGGCCAACAGGATTTCAAAAACCTAATTCCTCCAGACCTTTATCAGTCTCTAGTGACTTAATCTCAATCTTTAATCTCTGTCTCTAGCACCTTAATCTGAGCATAACCTGACCAGGGCAGAGGCCCGTTGGGGAGGCCAGAAAGAACTTTCAGCCTCAGCCAGGAATAAGACATTCATGTGTGGTAGATTCTAGCTTTATCCAAGAAATCTGTGACTCCCTAACATTTTCCTTCATGCACTCAGTTTTTTCTCTTGTAAAATCAGGGAGTTATGCTATGTCAGTGGTTTTTAAAACTTTAAAACATTTTAGTAACAGACAATACTTGTTTCAGGTGAACTCTTCCATAGGATGTTTGATGTCTGAAACAGATATAAGCCTAACACCCAAATTCATACTCCTAACACCCAAATTCAGATGACCGAATTGATTAAGACCACAGAATGTGTGATTTCTTCCTCCTCTTTTCAGTAGATGATCAGGTTGATGAGAAAAAAGCAAATTAATGGAATAAGCTCAAGCAGCTGTCAGCTAGAAACCAGGAGATGTCAGAGTCTCGTGAACGTCATTAAGCAGGTCCAAGAAGTCACCTTATGCCAATGTCATTTCATTATTTTCCAGACATCACTGGTACTGAGGGTGAATGCAAGAAAACGGAATTATTTTCAAAAACAAAACAATCTTTATGTATCTAAATACATTAAGAATTTTTAAAAATGTGTCTTGCCAAATGAAAGTCTTCTTATGATACTTTCTTGGGAATAAGCAGGTGGCTCAAGTTAGCTTAATCAGGTCATTTGTCTCTTCTCCTGAGGTGCAAAGTGACCACTGTTGCTATTTACTGCAAGGGATGGTCACCTCCAACTGGTTGGCTCTAGTCTCCTTTTCCTCTGAATGTTTGTACAGATGTATCCACCCACATCTGGGCAGGGTTTCCATTTACTCAAGATTGCAACACTGATATCTCAAAAAAAATCCATGTTCTCCCACCAAGTTTCTAATCAAGAGAACCACAAGATAGGAAAATCTCTACTAATCTTTAGTCCTCCTTTTTACAGACCCACTCTCCTAACACGAAATGGTTTTTTTTTCCTCTAGAGTCTCCTGGAACTAATTGGATAATCACTTAAACAACCTCTTTTTTTTTTTTTTAATAGATAACTTTGTCCAGGAGTTTTTAAAATTCAAATCTAGTTTATCTCTCCACTTTAAAAGGTATTCTGTAGTTAATACCCACCTTCCCCTTGGGCCCGTTAAGCTTCACAAGGATGAATGCTTGTCCAGCTTCATTACGAGCCCACAGTGATATGATTACTTTTTAGGTCCTCAGTAAGTATTTGGTCTGTTTCTCATCAAAGTCAGTAAAGAGTTAAAAACACAGACTGAAAACTCAAGGAGTTTTGTTATTTGTATATTTAATATCTGTATTTGGTTGTTTATACACACACATAATTGTTAATATAGGAATTCAAAAGTTACATATAAAACATATTCAACAGATACTCTAAGGTTACATAGAAAAGGCATTGCTATTACTTTTGTGCACTAAGTCTCCCTTTTCTGGGGCCTGCATTAAAATTTTAAATAGAATTGGAGGAAAATCAACACATCAAGTAGAGTTTTAAAGCATCAGCAATTATTCTTATTGCATTACACAAGTCTGTATGTACTTACTGAGAAGGTGTATGTACTTGGCACTGTTTTAACCATTCTATGGAATTAAGCTGGGAGGACAAGGGCAATTTCCATTTAGGTGGATTTGATGATGTTAAGGAAATGTAAGGGTTTGTCTTTGTTACAGAAAACCTACAGAGCCTTTACGCTATCAGGTTAAGGAAGCTGCCCCTCAACGTCAGCCTGGTTATTGATTTCCATTCATTTGTATGTGTGGACCAGTTGTGATGCTTTTTTATATTTGGGGGTTGACATGAGACAATCAAGTGAAGACATTGAACACACATACTTCCTATTAGGATAATTATTTCATAACAGTAAGGACATCTTAGTATTTAAAATAACAGGTAAAGCACAATATTTTCAATGGACTAAATTTTGACTTGGAAAATTCATCATGTTGTGGGTTTTTTTCTTTCCCAATTCACTGGGAAGTGACAGAAATTCTGCTACCAGTCTCTGCCTGGAAACCACTGGTGTGCCTTTGTGAGGGCTCTCGGTGTGTGAAGTGCTTATTTGTATTATGTCTGATGGAGACAGTGAGCAGCTTGGCAGCTGTTAGGATGCCAATCAAGATCTAGCACACTCTGGAGCTTTCTGTCTGCTCCCTGGAGCTAGTTGCACAGCAAACATCAGAGCTATTTCGCTTTGACTCCTGGGAAATGAGGACAGATTGCAGGAAGGAGGTGAGGTTGGCTGTCACCTGCCCATTGGCACTGTAGGAAGTTTGTTGGGTGTGGAGAGGAAATGGCATGAATTGCAGGAAAGTATAAATCCTGATAAAGCCCTCGGGTGGGATAACAAGCCCTGGGCTCCCCTACAGAGCCTTCCTTCACTTGTATTCCAGGGCTAGGGATTAGCCAGAGAAAAGCCAGTGAGCCACCAAATGGTGCCTAATTTTAAACTGATATGCCACCTCTCATTCAAGTACAGTTTGATCTGGCAGAGAGCCTGAGCTGGAAGGATTATTTCTGGTGTGATGTGGCCTAAGGTTAGGAGCTCAGGCTACCAGAAAGCTTTCAGTAAGTTTATCAGACCTTCTGGGAGGTTCCAGATCCTGCTACTGTCTCACTCATAGGCTACACCTCAAGGTCAAGTTCAGCTGAGGTAGCACAGGCAGATTCCAAATCAGGAAATGGGGTTATTCTTTCCACAGTAATGCTTTATGTTGAATAGGAACTGAGAGGAAGGATCACAACTGAGGGTTCCATGAACGTGTAGGACAGAGCACATCAGTGAATAAGGCAGCAAGGGGGCTTCCCAACAAAAGAGAATGTGGGCGCATACATCACTGTAAATGTTCTAGAAGCCACACTAAACAAAGCAAAAGGAAACAGGATGAAATTCATGTTAGTAATATATTAATAATATATGATAGTATGTTATTTAACCCAGAGAAACAGGGTGAGACTAATTTTAATAGGATGTTATTTAATGCAATATATAAAAAATATTGCCATTTCATTGTATAATCAACATAAAAAAACTATTAAGGAGATATTTTGCATTTTTTTCTACTAAGTTTTTGAAATCCAAGGTGTATTTGATGCTTACAATACATCTTAATTCAGACAAGCCACATTTTAAGTGCTCAGTAGCCGCATGTGACTAGTGGCTCTTATTTTGGACAGCACAGATCTAAAGGTTAAAATCATCTTATTACTTTTTATTTCAAAAACATTTATTTTACCTTATTATCAAAAGGGAAAGATGTTCAAAATACAATATTAAAAAAATAGCTTACAAAGAAGTTTTGCATTTTTGTTTCTATTTTTAATATGTAGATATATTGATAGAAAAAGGTTGAGAAAGTTACATGTGAAAATAAAAACAGTGGTTACCTATGAGAGTCTGATTAAAGTGGATTTCTTTTCCTTTTAATTTTTTTTCTTGATTTCCTATGTTTTTTTCCTATAAGGAATACTTAATATTTGTATGAAGGAGAAATAACAGGTATATAATTGATTTTATCAAAGAATCTGAAGCAAATAAAATGATGGTTTGACATTTGTTAGTTCTGAGCAATGATTAGACTAGGTGTTCAGTGCAGTATTCACTGTGTATACACAGTTTACAATTTTTTCCTCTAATACCGAAGTTGAAATGTTTTAAAAATCACCATATTCATTGAAGACAAATTTAGAAAATGTATGTAAACAAAAGATGGAAAAAGAGTTAATGTATTAGAAAGATAGGTATATGTATGCACATATATATGTAAATACACATGTGTATTACATACACCTTTCTTTTCAAATAAAAACAAAACCAAACAGCATTTCATTCTGATTTTTTTTTTTCACTTTCTTCTTCCATGGTTTCAGAAGGTTGGTACTTTCTGCAGATACAGTATAATCTTAATGACCCATAGGAGAGAGACAGTGGTGCAGCAGAGGCAGCCTTACAAAGGAATTTCAGAGCTGGGTTTATACCTGCACAACCCAGGCTCAAATCCCAGTGGTACCACTTTCCAGCCACATAACCATGGGGAAGGTACATAAGCCCCTCAGTTGATATTGTTGTTGCTTGTTTTTGATCTATAAGATGGGGGAATTATAGTATCCCTCTTAGAGGTTTTAATGTCTATAAAGTACTTTGAATAGTATCTGGTGCATAGTAAGCTCTGTAAGTATTTGTTAAGTAGTCACAAAATTACGTCTCTGGCAAAATTATAGTTCTCAGAATCTACTTCAAACCAACTTATTATAACACTAAGTAGCCTAATACTCCATTACTTGACTTTTTGAAGAAATTACAAAGACTAATTCCACATGTTTCATGTTATATATTTTATCCACTTCATGGGGATGTTTGTTTCTATATATTGAAGCACAGTTCCTAAAGTACAGTTTAAAACAGACATATAAATGGAGAGTTAATATGAAAAAAAAAAGTAAAATACTCTTTTCAGGTTAAGTAAAACAGGGTCTAACCAGAATGTTCAGACACTAAATTCCAAATCCTTTGTCTTCTTTTTCTGTTTACTAATTCTGGAAAGGAAAGGGAGCTGTCTGGCAGATTGTAATTTAGTGTCTGGCACACATTAATAGTAAATTGGATTGAACTGAATTGAAACCTAATGATACTGTTATCCAAAATTCATGAGGCAAAAAGATGGTGAAACACCCCAATTAAATCAGTATTTTTTAAAAGAGCATTCTCACTGACGCTAATTTATATTGCCATAAGTTAATCCCATAATCATGGTTTTGATTTATTGAAATAAATTGAACCTATTATTTGGGATATTTAGAGAAAAGATTCAAAATAATTATTTTATTTTACTTTTACAAAGGAACGGAAACAGTTTCTGCAGCAATGTCCACTTGTAAAGCGGTAGCATTGCTTATATTTTTGCACCTGTCTTCCATGGCTTTTGAACAATTTTTGGTAACATGTTGGGGAGGAGCAAGGGGGAAGATATTAAAACCCTGTCCGACACTGCCATCTGTTGCTAAATTTCCAAACTGCAACCTTGGACTCATTTTTGCCTCAAAAATGTAATTCAGTGCTCCAAGTTCCTCTGTTATTCAAATTCATGTAAAACCTGGGATCCACATTAGAGTTATGTTGGAATATCAATATAGTATAAATAAAATTTCAAGCTATCAAAACAATTGAGTTGATGGTTTCCCTTGTAATGATGAAGAAATGCCAATCTCAGATTTATTTTTTATTTCCCATAAAAAAAAGTGGTCATTATCATTTAAGCTCATTCATGGGGCTAAATCAGCAAAATAAAAAACCCAAAGCTCTAGCCTCTCTGCAGTTTACTAGATTAAAACTAAATTATTTTTATTTTTATTTTTGTCAAATGCTCATGTCAGCATTCCCTCTTCATTCCACATGGAGAGGATAAAAAAAACCTGACACATCTAAAATAACACACTTGTCTTTGCTAAGTCTAATCTGAAACCCTTTGGTAACTGTAGTGTCGAGTGGCTTCTATTCTGCACGGACTTAAGGTACAGTCAGTAGCAATTCAGCATTTTGCTAAGTTGAGGCCATGGGGAATTGAGTTGATTTTGGCAATGGGAGCTGGCTGTTCCCATGCAGGGTCTGCAGACCAGCCAGGCAAAGCCAGGACATGCCCAGTGAGTGGACTGTCCTACTCTGGGATGTACCCCGGCCAAATGGGCTCCCACTTTCAGATCTTCCCTGAGTTGGAAGGCAAGCACACTTTCCCCAAGGTTGCTAGATTTTTACTAATAGTTGTGATGCTCTTCTTTTAAGCTAAAGTTCTGCAGTCTTGACACCAGCACCAGCATGCTTTCTAGTTTAATATAAATGTGCTTGGGTTTGAACTGTCACTTCTCCAGAAACTACCTGGTGTTGGCTTTGAATCAGTCACCAGGGTTAAACAGATGTGAGTTCCAACAGGCTTAGTTCCTTGTTAGGGGACCTTGTTTGACTGCTGCTGGTGGCTTTCTGAGCCTGAATTTCCTATTCAGGATTCCTTAGCTTCAAGTTCATATATAACTTCACATTTGGACTTAATAGGGTTCTATTAACACTCCTTGAAAATATATGTGTTGTGTGTGTGTGTGTGTGTCTTGTGATTATATGCATTTTTGTTCTCAAAGGGTCCCTAAGCTTTCATCAGGTTTTCAAAGTGACCTATAACTTCTCTTCACCCCCAAACAGTTAAAGCTTTCTGTGATTCTGCTATTAAATGAGAATTTTAATGGTACACACTCACAAAATTGTTATGGGGTAGATCAGGTAGGGAAATAAGGGCAGAATGCTTGGTGTTACTTTGGATGAGGAGACCAGGTAGGGATCAAGACCATTACTAAAAATAAGACCAAGAGTAAATGTAATTTGGATTAGCGGACTTACTTTGAATCACTTAGTAACTGGCAGCACTCCCCTCATCTCGCTACAGTGTCTCCTATAACAGTCCTGTCGATACGACCCCACTGTCATAATGGGCCTGATTTGACTGAAGGCAAATGAACTGTGATCTTTGGTGGGGCCAGTCTTTTTAAAAAATCTAAATTCCTAGATTACCAGCAGAAAAAAAGTGCTTCTATGTCAAATCAAGGGCTTCCAGATTACTCTAAGGGTTTATAGAGTACATCTTCCATTATATGATTAGAGAGGACATCAAACAATGTTGAGGTAGATGCTTAATAAACATTAGTTCCCATCCACTATTTCATCTAGAAAAAGCACAGTTTAATAAGAGGAATTCATCCCTCACTGAATTAGTCAGGTTTTACCTGATGACCAGAGTTGTCCAAAGTTCTGTTTCATTATTCAGGAAAAGCAAGTATAATAGAGTGAAAAAAAAAAAAGCACTGATTGGTAGTCTGAAAGCTTTGGTTTAAAATTTCACTTTTTGGGGGTGATCTTGGGGAAAGAACAAACTGAGGAGGACGCTAATTCTTCATCCATACAATGGGAATTTTAAAAATTAACATTTGGATTTTATTTTAAAAAAGAAATTAACAGAAATAACAGTCTTCTACTTTATATTATTTTGATAAAGGTTAGGACGAAGCATATTTACTGACAGTTTCACTTGAAATTCTACTTTATTGTTTCTAGAGAAAAGTACAGTTAATGGCACTTTTAGGATATTTCAGAACAGCAAAGATTAAATAGAATTGAGGTGATTTCTCACAGAATGGGGATTTTAATCCCTGAGTTATAAAGAGTCATTGAAATAAGCAATGCACACGGGAGTCACTCAATAGATAATTGGGTATGTGAAGTCAGAAAAAGTCCCTATCGGGCTTTAACTCTTCACAACTGGGGTCTGTGCTTGGTCGCTGGCTGAGGGGCTCCCAGTCAGCAGTGGCCCTGAAGCACGAAGAGGAAGCAGAGAATGGGAGCTTGGACACAATGCTGCAAACACAAGGTGGACATGAGCTCACAGAAGGACCCACTGCAGCCCAGGCAGAAGGTGGACATAGATCGAGGGATACAAAGCACAGCATGTTAGATTTCTGCCACCCTGCGGCGGGAGTAATTTATAGTGAGTGGTCAGAGATCATCTCCTGGAGGAGGAGATATTTAAAGATAAGAAAGGACTTATGTGCCAACTCTTGGTCAAAGAGTTCCATGCAGAAGCAACGTGACAAGGTCATGTGGTAGAAACAAATTTTGTGTTTAAGGTGCAGTGGAAAAGGGAGGGAGGATAGAAGATCCAGCGCTGCACACCTGCTCTTCCCTGTCTGGAAAGCTCTTCCCTCAGATCTACGTGGCTGCTCCTTGTGCTCACTGAGGTCTTGTCCTGACGTTTCATCTAAAACTGCCCACCTTACCCTGGCCCCCCATCACGCTCTACTTCCTTAGCCTGCAGAGTGGATTGAATGGTATCCCCAAAAGCTATGTCCACTTCTTAACCCCTGGAACCTGTGAATGTGACTTAGTTTGGAAAAAGCGTTTTGCAATGTAATTAAGGTGAGGATCTTGAGATGAGAACATCCTGGATTATCCAAGTGGACCCGAAATCCAATGACAAGTGTTCTTACAAGATACACAGAGAAAAAGGCCGTGTGAAGTTGGAGACAGACAGTGGAGTCAGGCAACCACAAGACAAGGAATGCCTGGCACCACAGAGGTGGAAGGGGCGAGGATGGATCCTCCCCGGGAGCCCTCACAGGGAGGATGGCCAGGCCCACATCTTGATGGTCTCCATAACTGTGAGAGAATACATTCTTATTGTTTTAAGCCTTTTGACTTGTGGTACTTTGTTATGTAGCCCTAGGAAACAAACTGTGTCACTTGTGTGTGACTTACTCATTTGCTATCTGCTTCCTCCCTCTGGATCATGAGCTCCCTGAGGGCAGGGGTTTTGTTCTGGTTCACTGCTCTGTCCCCAGATGGGTCACTGTTTTCCACTGATTCTGTCTTCTTAAGTTACCCTCCTAAATAGAGAAGATTCAAAACCGCTGTCCTTTCTGTCTTCTCGCCTTGGTCGACAGGAGTACCTGTGCTTCTGCTTTGTGGATGAAGCTTGACTCAAAATGAAATCATGCATCAGGCAGGGTTCAATCAGGAAAACAGAAAACACACTAGGTATTTTCACAGGAGATTTAGGATCGGGTATTAGCATACAGATACTGGAGGGCTTAAAGGGTGAAAAAAAAATGTATACACTGAGATAATCCAGTTTTCAACCCCTTGGAGCTGGTGAAACCAAAGTGAAGTTACAGGCAGCCAGAATTTAAAGAGTAGAGGCAGAGCCCTGAAGAACTTAAAGGACGGCACAACCTGGCTGCTGTTGGCTTCTCTGGAGGGCACAAGGCTGGTCCTGGGAATGCCAGACGGACCTGGAGGCTGGAACCAGCTGCTGCTCTGGGCTGATGGGCCACTGCTGGGCAACTCTGTCAGGCACAGTAAGCGAACAGGGAGAAGGGAGTCCTTTCTCCAAGACCTCTTTGTTCTCACTTCCCCCTGCCTTCTAAGCTCCCTGTATGCTTCTGGTTAATAGAATTTAACCAGAAGCCACCTGGCAAAGGCATCTGGGAAATGTAGTTTTTGCACAAAAACCAGAAAAATAGAGAGATGGACTTGGAGCTCAGAGAAAAAAGCTTGATAGTTAGTATAAAATGGTGATCATGTGCTTGTTGGCCTGACATCAAAAAACATAACAAGGATTAATCCTTGGCAATGCTATGCATATGTTTAATTATTTAATTATCCTTTTGTGTAATTTTTTGCCTAATGTTTGCCTTACTAGACATCAAACTCCATGAAGGAATTGATTGTCTATTTTCCCCCTGTTGTATCCCCAGGGTCTAGAACAATGACCATCATGGAGTTGTCCTTTCTAAAAACTTGTTAACTGCCTGGCTGCTTTTCTGGCTTTTTTTTTGTCACTTGACCTAATGTTTCTGAAGGACTATGCTATCCTTTATATTATAATGAAAAATCGTTTTTTCTTTGTATAAATACGACATGACCCTTGCTCTAGTGCTCTTATCCCAGAGGCAGGGTGGTGAGTGAAGGGGAAAGTTGGCGGAACGCTGCTGCAGAGTCTGAATTACCTCACTGAGCTGTCTGCACCAGGCCAGTTACTGTCAAATCTCCAGTATCTGCTTCTATTTGTTTCTTGTCGACATAATCGCGGACTCCTTCAAATAGGCTTTGTTTTGGAAATTGTTTTACAGTCTGTCCTTATGAAAACTCAAAACTGTTCAGTTTCGCTCTGAATAATGTGAATATGGTATAGTATATAGTTCTTAATGAGGGGTGCTTTTGCCCTTCAGGGAATTTTAGCAAGATCAGAAACATTTTGGCTATTATAACTGGGATATGATACCCATACCTAGTTGGTGGAGGCCAGAGAAGCTGCTAAACATCCCATAATGCACAGGACAGCCTCCACAACAAAGGATTATCTGGCCCCAAAAGTCAGTAACATCAATTAAGAAATCCTGATTTGGTTTAAAATAATAATTTTTGTTCATTACTCCATGAAAGAAAGTATGATACGGGAATCTATAAAAAGATTGGACTTCAAATCTCACTTCTTCCTCATGCTAGCATTATGATCTTAGGGAATTAGCAAGTTGCTGAAGACTTCAATTTTTCATCTATTAAATGGGGGAATTAAACTCTGGTTTGTTGCACTACTGTGAGGGTTGCATGAATTAACCCATATATAGTGCCTGGCACACAGGAATCTCTCAATACATAAATAGCAGCTGGATATATGAATAAAGCATATGCATTTGAATGAATTTATGCTATAATAGACTACTCAAAAGTACTTTAACTTCTTCACTGCTTTTTCCCCTCAAGAAATAGAAATACGAGAAACTACATTAAAGCACAAATTTCCCAGAGCAAAATTTTCACTAATGGTGTTTATTTTAATAAGGCCTTGGTCTACACAGTCTAACTTATTCTAAGGGTCTTAATTGCAGTGACCACATTCTTCAAAGCAATAATCTCATATAAGAGTCAAGAGTTAGAAGAGGTCAAAATATGAATATACGGCGACGAAACAAATGTTTGAAATTGAGGCACATCAATGACACAGCTGGGAAACACTTTCAGAGAGTTACAAATGTTAAAAAAGTAACAGCAATTAAACCGAACAAAATTTTCAAACTTTGTTCACTTAAAAACATTCACTATTACTTATGAAAGATCTTCTACTAAGTACAGTCCATTTAGCTGTACCACAAATTACTCAGATTTTTGCTGTCTATTGCTTGCCTAAGATAATATATTGACAAAAGTTTATTTTTCTGGCTAGTAAAGCATTGCAAGCCCATTTCAGGAAAACTTAGAAAACATAAGAGATTGAAAAGTAGGCAATGATAAAAGTGGCCCATAATCTAATAACCTAGAGAGAGACTGGACATTTCAGCATGTTTATTTTTTCTAGACACTAAATAAATGTTTGTGGGGCTTCCTATGCAGATTAATACTAGGAGTGGATAAACTCACTGGAGCCTTTTTTTCCCCACTTTGCATCATACCTAGTACATTTTGGGTGTACCTCTCTTTCAAAATATTTGTTGGCTGGTTGAATGGGTCCTTAATTAAATATGTATATATTAGGCTGTAAAATTGTATGAAAAAAACACATATGGAAGGCTTAAAATCACAAGTTACCTTTTATAACTGCTTATGTATTAGGTTATATCATGTGGAATATGTATATACACATACCTAAAAAAAGTAGAAAAGTAATTACAACCTCTATGAAATCATGAGATTTTTGAGGACTGAAAGTAGATATTAGTCCTCTATTATCTTTCCTTATATTTAAATATCAACCATGTTTCTACATTGCTAGTGGGAATGTAAAATGGTGCAGCCATTATGGAAAACAGTGTGACAGTTCTTCAGTAAGTTAAACATAGAATTACCAAATAACCCAGAAATTCTACTCTGGGTATGTTACTAGAGACAGGTTCTTGGTCTCATCATGAGAAGGAATTCAAGAACAGATGCAAAAAGTGGTTGAGCTTTAAGTTTTATTTGGAGAATAAGAATTTAAAGAAAAGCAGGAGTACATACCTGAGAGTTGAATGAGGGCAGACCCAGAGGGGGTTGCCTCAAGGAAACAATAGGGATCCTTTTTATGTAAAGAGAGATGAATATTTACTAAGTGGGGATAGTTTCAAGGGGAACAGATGGGGTCTTCTTGGAGATCGGCTTGCTCTACTCTCACATTGGTAGGGGGGAGTTTTTGGCTCTATTTGGTTCTCATCAGAATTGTCATGGTGTGGGGAGACACGACTTTAATATGTTAATGATTGCGGGGTATGGTTTTTACTAAGTTAATGAGTGTATAATATATTTTGGGGTGAAGTTTGGGTCAACTTCTCCTCTATGTTGGAATAAGACAATTTTGGCAGGTCTGTTATCTATAGTCATATTCCCCACATCCCACAAGAACAGCTTACATGGAATATGTAGAATGTAGGCATCCAGCTGAATGTAAATCAGCCAAGGTTCCCACCTCTCTTCCCTACTCTTGTCTAACTACTGTAACAAGTATACATCCAAGAGAATTGGAAACAGGTGTTGAAACAAATATTTGTACATGAATGTTCACAGCACTATTCACAATAGCCAAAAGGTGGAAGCAACCCAAATGCCCACCAATAAACAGAATGTGGTACACCCATACAATGGAATATTATTCAGGCATGAAATGGAATGAGGTACTGATATGTTGTCAGGCAGCTGCATCTGGGGAGGCCTCTTCCTGTGTACTAGGTGAAACTTCAACCAAGACAGGGGAAGGTTCTTGACTCTGATGGTTAAAGAATACTTAAACAGGTCAGATGGGTGTAGGCAAGGAAGGAATTCATTGAAGTGAGAGTTGTAGTGAATGGCAGCAGCCATGCATGCAGTAGAGAGAAAGGAAGAGTATAGGGAGGAAAGGGGAGCTCATTGAACTCCTGCTTGGCATAGGGACAAATCCCCTGCCCAAAGTCCTAAATCCAGAGTCACCTGGCAACATGTGTTTGCTTGAATCTGCATGGTATGGGAACTAAGCCCCTGCTACCCCATGATTTGGGGGCACCACAGAGCTCTGGATGGAGTGAGTCTATATTTTGAGAACTTCCACTTCTCTACTGATCTGAAATAAAACAGGGAGAAAAAAAAAGGATTGTGTTAAAACTAGATAGCTGAATGAAATAGCAAAGTGACAAAGACATTTACCACTGGAGGTGTGGGTCGGAGAGTTATTGCATTTATCATGGAAAAGAGTTCAGAGATAAGTGCAATCGGCTTATGCAACAAGAAAGTTTTATTTGATATAAGACAGTACATGCTCAGATGGGAGTGCAGGTAACCTCAAAGAGGAGGCACACTTCAGGGTTTAGGGTTTGGGGTTTTATAGGGCCTTTTGGATAGGGGTTGGCAGAAGGCATGATATATACAGGTGATTCATAATTCCTTTGAAGTTTTGTCTTAAGAATAGGGCTATTTAGGTGACTGTGTTGGTCTGGATCTCCGTATTCTTTATTCAGGTAGGTTCATTTACACTTTGAAGGTCTATCTCCTGTCCTGGTTACAAAGTCACCTAATTGATAAAGGGGCTGGAAGAAAAGGAGAAACAGCATATAGATTAAGTTAGAGAATAGGCTGGGTCTTTTTCACAGGCTAAGGAGATTTTTTCAATGGCATGACCCTTGTCTCATTTCCCTGCCCTATCTCAGATACATGCTACAACATGGATGAACCTTGAAAACACCATGCTAAATGTTAAGAAGCCAAATGCAAAGGCCATATAGTATATGATTCTATTTATATGAAACATCCAGTATGTTCATAGAGATGTAAAGGAGATTAGTGGTGGCCAGGGTCTGGGGGAGGAAGGAATGGAGACTTATGGTTTCATAGATGCAGTTTCCTTTTGGGGTGATGAAAATGTTTTGGTACTAAATGGTGTGGCGGTTGCACAACATTGTGAGTGTGCTAAATGTCACAATGGTAAATTTTGTGTTATATGCATTGGGCTGCAAATCAAATCAAATTGCTTTAAGAAAGTGGATTTGTAGATAAGAGAATTCAGTATATCACAAAACTGGGAAGCTTAAAGGTAGAGAACTCAGTCAGGGTTCCCCCTCTCATTTTTGCTCTCCTTGAAATGTTGGCCTGATGCACAAGAGGTCTTCCACTGTGGGGCAGGAGAAGGCAGCAGACAGCCTCACCCAGATCCTGGCTTCCATCCCCAGCTGAGGGACCCCAGATGAAAGAGGGAGTCTCTTAAACTGGCCAGGCACTATTGGGTAGTGGTAGGAAGAGAGATCTCCTGGCCTTCGGCTCTACCAGCTATGTGATCTTGAGCAAGCTACTTAATCTCTGAACTTCAGTTCCTCATCTGAAAAATGGAAACAGTCGTAGTCTCCACCTCCTTGGATTTTGTGAGGGTAAAACGAGTTGTATGTACAGTGCTTGGAACTGGGCCTGGCACATAGCAAGTGCTTTTTATAAGGGTTAGTTACTGTAATCATCACTGCCATTCACCATGGGCTCCAGTTGTTAAATCTAGCGGCAGATCTTGATTGGCAAGGGGTGGGCCAGGGACTTGCCTGTGCCCAGGGATTTGGCTGGACAGGCCCAGCAGAGGGAGTTCTCACAAAGAATGAAGTCATTACCAGGAGAAGAGAGTAAGGGAGCTGGGCCGACATAGACGCCAGTGACTACCATTGCTACCTGGAGTTTCAAAGTCCCCACTCCCCTGGTAGAAATACTTATACATGTACGGTGAAGGATAGCACTTATGCATTCACTCTGGGAAGCCCAGTTTTAGTCATTTATGTTTATTATGTCATTTGTTTCCCCCAAAGCCCTTTAAGATAAAATACCTCTATCATTACAAGTGAGGCGACCACCGCCCAGAGGAGGTCAAAGAATTTGCCTAATGTTGCCAGGCCAAGGGATGATTTCCCACAGCCTGTCGCCAAAGCCTCAATTCTCAGCCATTTGATTTTACTGCTTTATGCTTAACAGCAGCTAGAAACAAGTCAATGAAAGGTAAGACAAAAATGTTGGGCAATTTGTATGGGTGGCATTTGTGTTGCTTTTAAAAAAAAGAAAGGACTTGTTTTTTTTTGAAGAGTAGATGTAATAGGTTCTGCCTTAAAGGCAACATATGAAGAAAGAATAAACACAAAATAAAGTCCTCTTTACTGTAAAATGTTTATTGGCTTGTATAAATAGCTCTACTTTCCTAGGTTTCAGTCCCTCAGTCTTGCTGAAAATTTTGAGAGCTTGGAATGCGGTTATCTGAGGAAGCCCTAGACTCTCAATTCTCAAGTATTTGTGATCTTCAAGTGGGTGGCTCTTACTAACAGGCTCACCCAGCCAGGGACTGTGCAAACAGGTCATTTTCCCAGACAATGGCAGGATAAATTCAACCCTGGGGCATGAGTGAGTTAATTGTCTTCCATTGTGAGTCTTGCTCAAAGCACCTCTGAGCAGAAAGTTTTTAGGACAAAGTGCCCCAGCTGGCAGTTAAATAAGGTAAAATGTGCTCATTTTGGCTAAACATCCCAAACTATTGGATAAAGAAGGAAACACTGTTTTAAAAAACAACTAAGAAGAATGTGGAGGACTGGACCCATTCCTGCATATAACAAAGTAGAGACTCTGCTTTATATTTTAAGAACTGAGATAGATTGAAGTCAAACATGTTTATTTAATAACAGAGTAAAAAAGAACAGCTGTGGAAAATATTTAGAAGATGATACACAGAGAATCACACATAGAGATACAGTTACAGCATAGACAAAAAAAAAAAAAAAAATGGTGCCAGGATATCAGAGTGTTTCTCTTTTTTCTTTTTTTAAAGTCTTATTTCTCCAGAATTTAAAAAACACAACTTTGTGATTTTCATGAAGCAATTAATTGCTGCCATTTATTTAAAGTTCAAATAGCACAGATACGTGTTATCACCTAGCACTCTGGTGTATTTGCTTTGCACCAAATAATCTAGGTACATTAATTTATTCAGCCCTTTTTATGGAGGTGTTATTATTACTAACCAGTTTTAGGGGCATGAACAGGGAATTGCTTTGGCTAAGATCACCCAGCAACAAGCTGAATTCAGGCTCTGGATCAAAGGTCTGTTGGATTTACAGTACTGTGCACAACTGCTGGAACTTCCTGGTCTGTAGAGGTTTGTCTAAGGAAAAAAGTGGAAGGCACAGTTGTGCACCTATTACCCCCACTCACCTCCCCTCCAATCCCATCACTACCTGAGGAAGGTGACCAACTCCTCTGTTTGCCCGAGATGTTCCCTTTTAAAGCCAAAATTCTTGTTTAGGGACAAAAAAAAAAAAGGAGGATAAGAAAGAATAAGAATTAAGATCTCCATGAACCAGAAATGAAGAAGAAAAGTGCATTGGAAGAGTAATGAGAATAATTGTATTTTCAGAGGAAAGAAACTCTCAGCAGATGAATGTCAGTGAGTCAGGAATCCACTGCTGGTTCCAACCCTGGACACCTGCATGATCGTAGATGAGACTCTGCCTCAGTTTTCACATTCGTGAAATGGGAACAGGAAGTCCTGCCCTGCAGGTAGAGAGCATGCCTGTGAGGATGGGTGAGTATAAAGTACTTTGATTAATTGTACAAATAGAAAGCATTATTATTAGTATCCTAGTTAAAGAACTAGCCCACAGATTTTACTGTGATTACTGATGTATGGCTCAAAGAGAACAATCACAGGTCTATGAAAGAGGCTAAGTTGGTGATTTTCACAAGTATAAGGTTCACCCAGAGAAGTTACTAAAAAATGCAAATCAGGAGCTTCACCCCAGAATTATTAAATTAGATTCTAAAGGAGTGCAACCTGTGCATTTGTCATTTTAATGAGTTCACCTAGGGAATTATGATGCAAACCCTCCAGATTCATGAGCTGGAGTCTGGTGAGCCACACAACAACAGGGGGCGCCATTCACAGACGTAACAGACTTGGTAGGCAATGTGAATGGCAGCAGCTGGAGCTGGGCAGTGCCTGGCCTGGGAAGGCTACTCTGGCCCTGTGACAGGCCCCACTGAAAGCTGTCAGAAATGGCCATTGACCCTTTGCTCATGATAGAGAAAAGGCCATGAACTTCTGCTGAGCACCTGCTGCACATTAGAACTTTTCACATACATTATTGTTTTTTTTTTTTTTTTGGTTAGAATTGACATGAAATAACATTAACCATTTTAAAATCTACAATTCAGTGGCAATTAGTACATTCCCATTGTGCAATCACCACCTCTAATTCCACATATGTTATCTTATTTAATTCTTACAACATTTTCAAAGGTCAAATATTTGTTATTGGCATTTTTGAATGACACAAGAAAGCTAGAAAAGCTTTAGGAATTTATCTGAGATTGGAAAATTTGTAAGGGTTGAAGCGGGCATTCAAATCCATAACAACCATCCAAAGCCCTTTCAAAATCATGAGTGGAGGGAGGGACTCCAGGGTTCACTATTTTCATGGAAAATATGGAAATGGAACATAGGACATTACAGCTTTAATTTCAGAACATTAGTCTAAATCAATCAATAAGTATGACATCATACCTCTCCCTAACTTTTCCCATTCTCACCTCCAACCAGTTACCATCCTCCCTTGAGAACACATTCTACATGGATGCCCAATCATGAATTTAAATTTAACCTTTAGGCAAATCAACAACTTTACTCTGATATGTAAATTCAGGAAAAGGAAGAGAACTTTCCCAGACTGTAGGTAAGCCATAGAGAGTAACATAAGACAGGATGTGTCTTCTGTCCCAGGACCCCTAGGATCCAAGTATATGCAACCCTGCTCTGCTGAGCAAAGTGGGCAAACATGCTGACAAATCAAAACATCTAGACACTGAGAGATCTTGGAAATAAAAGGGCTTATTGAGCCTTTACAGGTGCAGCCAGAAAAAGGACTGAGTGCTGGGACAGAAAGATTCTGCCTCACCAGCAGCAAGGCCAGTTAATAGAAATAACTTGTCCATCAGACTGAAGACACAGGGGACATTTATAAGTGGTCTTAAGGAAATAAAAAAATCACTTTGGCCACAGATAAGCAAGGCGCACTTATGCAAAGTGTGGAAAGTCTGGGGAGAAGTGGTTAGCGTGTAGAGAAGGCTTGTGGACTGGTCGTTGATGGTGGTCACTCACTGTTCAAGTGCAAGCTGGGTGAGTTAGTTTTGGTAGTTCTAGATGATCGTTGAAATGATTTCATCCAGAACGTGGAGTTTCTGGTTAGCTACACCTGCAGTCGTTGACTGATGACCTTCCCCTGTCTCTCTCCCTCATTCTCCCACCCTTATGTCACTTAATTTAGGGCACTTCAGAATTTTTCCTTATCAATGCCTTTAGACAGGACGACTATGTAATTTTTCATCCAACTGTGATGTTCTCAAAAGGATACTTGGACTGGACTCCCGAACAACAGGCCAAACCGACACTGTGCAAAACAAGTGCGGACATATGGTCGCTCAATTTGTAGAATTTCTTACCAGAAGGCTGAAAAGCTATCATTCCTCAGCAGTGTCCAAAGGCAAGAGAGGAGCAAGCAAATTATACTGAGAAATAACAGAAAACAGTAAAACTCAACTAGGAAAATCCAAGCCAAGTGAAATATACATGAAGATTTAAAGTCAGTTGATGGCAAAACAATAGGGGAGAAAGGAGTGAAAAGTAAGAAAGTATGCAAGAAAATATGGACCAGGCCAAGCCTAATGAAGCTCAAAAATCCGGCACCTATAAAACAAGCAGAAGCATAAAACTTCAGAGAGAGCCTGTACCAAACCAATTAAGTCCAACTAAAATGGCTGTAAAAGAAATGCATTTTGAAGCTGGAGCAGAAGCTAAATGGGAATCAGATGACTTAGAAGAAAAGCCAGCAGATGACTCATAAAAATATCCCCTGAAAAGGAAAGTTAACAAAAAAACAGAGGAACATCCAAATAAAATGAGTTCTACCAGTTCAGGGTCTGGTCCAGCAAAAAGTTTCTCGTGGCCTATCAAGTCACAGGAGAGAATTGCAAATCCTGTTTCTAGCACAGTTCACCGCATTGGGGTGGAAAGGTTAGGCAGATGGCTGGTGTGTGTGTGTGTGTGTGTGTGTGTGTGTGTGTGTGTGTGTGTGTGTGTGTATGTGTGTAGCTGAGCAAGATAAATATGGAGCTGCTCAAGTTAACCAACTCCCAGCCTCCCTGACTCCCAATTCTTGGAAAGGGCGGGTGGGATTTACCGAGCGCGGAAACAAGCCTTGACTTTTGCTTGCCGTGTGTGGCAGTTTTCTGCAAGCAGTGCTGTCCTTTTATTGGGTTGTAGCTTCTTTCTGCATTTCAGTCTTGTGTGATGGAGAAGCAAGGATCTGGGAATTTTAAAGGCCTGACTCAAAGCTTAATTTTTTCATCGATACCTGAGTTACCTCTGGCGTATACCTTTTGCTTTTATGGTCTTAGTTTTCCTGTCTGTCGACAGAGAAAAATATCATTTCTTTTGGTACTTGTGAGGATCAGGATCATCCTTGGGAATTCCCAGAGGATTTGCCTAGCACACAGGATATAATCAAAATAAAGGTATCTCCTTCCCCTTTCCTGTAGTAGAAAAGAAATGGCTAAATGCACAGGATATGTCAATTCTTCCCCAAAGTCCAGTGATATTTCGTAGCCATATCAGGACTAAGATTCAGTGTTTCTGCTTCCTCTTCCCCTGCATTATGCTCTTCTCAGCCTGCTCCACCCCTGTGTCCACCTGCAGCTGGGGCAAATGGCCCACAGTGTGGGCGGTTTCCCAATCCAAGCACCAAGATGGCCGTGCTGTCTGCCTTAGGACTTCTCCCACACCGTGGAAGTGACTCCACTCCCAGCCAGACAAACCTGGCAGCGGGGTGGGAGGGGATTAATAAGGCTCAGAGGCAGACCCCAACCAGTGAAGGTCAGGAGTCACTGGGAGAATGGTCCCAGTTCCTGGGAGGTTCTGTAGTGTGATTGACCCTCTTGCCTACAGCAGTAACCTGTGGATTCTACACCCTTTGCTAGCTTCCTCCCTTTCCCTGTCTCACTCTCCTACTCCCTCCCAAAGAAACCACCAGCACCCAGGTCCTTGTTTCAGGCCCTGCTTTGGGGAAACCCAACTAAGACACCATCTGTTTGCTCTGTCTTAGGGGAGAAGCCTACCTGGCTTTGCTTTCTGCCTTCTGCTCTCAGAACTGCAAACATCTCTCTGTAACAATACCATCATAATAAAGGCTGTCATTTATTGAGCATGTACGAGGTGCCAGGCAATGCGCAGAGGGAAAAGAAAGTTAGTATGACAAGTCTAATACAACAATAGCAAAACCCTTTCTTCTAATGGTGCTAGCATAAGTTAGATCTACATTTCTTCAACATGTGGCAGAGAAAGGAAAGCAACAGAAGACAAGTCACAATTCAGAGGAAATAGGAAATCAGAGTAAGAAGCTAGGAGACAAGTAAGCCCCCACCCAAACACTACCCAAAGACCACCCCCCACCGGCTTTCACAGTGTAGATGGGAAGGTGGACTAGAGCCAGGATGTTTTATAAAGGAAAGTGACTCAAATTGCTGAACTTTGGGGTTTTAGGGATACCAAATAGTTGAATTATAAATTCACTATGCCACTTAATTCTCAGTAATCAAATGATGATACCCATTTGATGGATGAGCATGTTGAGGCTCAGGGGAGTTAAAGTGACTGGTCTGAGGTTTCAGGGGCCCTGACTTTGAAGCCTTACATTACATACATCCTGGACTTGGTTTCATGTTAGACTAGAAAGGACCTCAGATCTCACTCAGAGCTGCTCATCCCATTTTGGACCATGTTTTTTAAAATCTTGGTTTAAAATGTTTTTCATATTGGCTAAAAGTGTAAGAGGAAGGTTTTGAAGATTCATTAAATTCCTTCTTCCTTTATTTTATCTTCTAATGATCAGAGAAGAAATTCTTCTTGCACATTTTATTCATCTTCAAAGTCCTGCATGGGTCACACACATGGGCGTTTGTACAAACAAGCATGTGCGCACATGCACACACACCACAGTCCAGTTGGAACAGTACAGACTGGAGTTGCGTATGTGTTACTGCATTTCTGTTGTTGATCAAGTATTGGAGATGTTTGCTTGGGTCCTCTGTACTGGAACTAGGGATCGTGTTGCCAGAATGATTCCTGTTACAGAATCTGCATTGTATTAGGAAAGAGCAACATCTGCCTGTGGACTGTGTGGCCTTCCATGCATAGATTGAGTGCAAAAAAAACACCCCCAGTGTCCTCAAGGTTCCCAAGCATTTCACATCATGTTACAGGAGAAGGCATTCATTATTTATTCATTCATTCATTCAGAAATAGTGAGTTCCTTCTTTGTATCAGGCACTGTTTTAGGCATTTGAGATCAAATTAGACCAGGAAAATCAAAGAGTCTCTGCCCTTATAAAGTAAATGGTAAAAATAGACAATAAACAATAGAAAAATAAGGAAATTATATAGTATATGAGAAGGTGATAAATGCAATGGAAAGGGGAAGCTCTAGAGCTGTGGGAAAGGATTGAGAGCAGGTGAGACGTGAGCTGCTGTCTAAACAGAGTAACCCACATAGGGCTCACAAGAAAGGGACAACTGGGTAAGAACTTCAATATTAATAATCCACAAACAAGCAGGAGGCCCGGGGAATCTTTCTGAGATTGGCTTGGCAGTGAAATTCTGGCCTGGAAGGTCCGCCTGTCTCATGACTGTGCCTGTGAAATTCCACAGGGAGGCAGCAGATCCTATAGTGACCGCAGCCTTGAGGAATTTGGACAATGAAAGTCTTGTGCTTCCAAGTTGCAGGGACGGTCTCAAGGTACCTGTTTTGGGCTTGAGTGCTTGTCATGGCATTTCTCCCTTTTCTTATTCACTTGTTTGCTGCATTTGGTTTCACGGCTCTTTGTAACAACGGTAACAATAGTCTCACATATTGAGACTCTGATGCACTGTCGCGTTTACAATCTCTGAGCTAGATCTTGTTACTGTACCCATTTCTGAGAGTATGATGCTGAGGCTCAGAATCTCATCACAAGTGAAGGTGGGAACCAGAATTTGCCATAAAGTCTTTGGAAAACCTAGAGAACCTGACCTGATAAAAGGACAGAATCTTTTTAGGTTGGTTTGTGAAGCTCACTTGTTTCAGGCGGGACGTAATTCAGTGAATTGAAAGCTAGAAGCTTGAAGATAAGCAATACTGAGCTGGTAGTAATAACCAGTGTTTACTGAGCAGCACCAAGCACTGTGCTAAGTGTACACACGCTGTGTCATTTAATCCTTAACCATTGTACTGCACTGCGTCAGATGAGGGGGAGAAGTCGCCTACGGTGTGCTCACTGCATTTCAGGCATTGTGAATTTTGTTATACATTTGCCTCTCCAAAGAACGTATTTATAAATGTCATACATGAGTGACATAAATATTCAAACAACCCAAAGGTTTATAATGTAAAACCAAACAAGACAAAACCTCCTTCTCTATGTCAACCACTATGAGAATGTGTATGTACTCTTCCATAATTAAAAACTAATTATATGTGAAGCTATATAAACATAATATCTGAACACTGTAAGTTTTTATTAAACAGTGTAGAATAATATAATATAAAAACGTTGTCTCTCCTAGTTTTACTACCTAAGAAGAATTGCCAATAACATTTTTAGATTTTTTTTTCCTCCTGGCAGTTATCATTATAACTTCATAATATAGATACCATTAGTTCTTGATTTAGTAACTTCACCACATAGGTATTGACTCTTTGGTAGTGCATTATTACCCAACAAACTCTCAATTTTTGTTAACTATTATTTTTCAGCTTTTTTCTTTTGATGAATTTTGGGGCTTTAAATAATATATGTAAGTTTCTATTTTTAATATATACAATTTGAAACATGCCTGTTAACTTTTTTAAACTTAAAAAAGCGAAAATGGGGGCACTTATATTTATTCCATCTCATATGGTCTAGCTTCCTCCTGCCTCTTACCAGTGACTGGTCAAAGTTGGCTCCAATTCACCCTGGAGTCTGTTTTTATCATCTGTCCCTCTGGGGACAGTCAGAACACACACCATTTCCAGAAGTGATGGGGGCAGCCGGAAACCATGGGGTGTAACTGGCTGGTCTCAGTTGCTGCAGTGTTAGGTGGTCTGAGTCCAGCACGTCCCTATGTGTCTGTGACATTGGAGAGGCTCAGAGAATCGAGGCTGAGGCTGTAAGTTAGTTTTGTTAATTGTATCTAACACTGTCATGTTTCCCTTTTTTTTACACATAATTGTTTTATGCATACACTAGTTTCTTGGGTGTTATTAAAGTTATTTTATTTTATTTTATTTTAAATATGGAATGCTTCACGAATTTGCGTGTCATCCTTGCGCAGGGGCCATGCTAATCTTCTCTGTATCGTTCCAATTTTAGTATATGTGCTGCCGAAGCGAGCACTAAAGTAATTTTTAAAAATATGTTAATCTTATCTTTTCCCTGAATGAGTCTCTAAATGTTTCCTGGAGATTCAGTTGTGCTGCTTGTTTAATTTGGCCTTTTCGTTTGTTGGTTTTCGTCAGATAGTTGACGTTTAGGTGCTTGTTTATTTTAATAATTGTAGAAGGCTTATGACGACAGCAAGAACAATAACAAACACTGAATGAGTGTTTACTATATGCCAGGCAGTATCATAAACACCTTGTAGTATCAACTCCTTTGATCCTCATATCACATAAGAATGGAGTTGCCAAGTGGACCATACAGGATTCAAACCCAGCTCTCTGCTCTCTGACTCTAGAGCATGAGTTCTTAACCACTACATAACACGGTGTTGTGTTTGGTCTGCACTTGGATATCATTTTGGTTAAAGCATCAGAACTTTAGGGTAGTCTGAAAGTCAAATAGCGCTTGTGGGAACAACTGCTAGTTGACCCCATACCCCATCTCCTGTTCTTCCCTGGTAGGAAATCCTGTTAGGAAGTTACATGACTGTCCCAAATAAACACCATGTTTCCAAACTTCCCTTGCAGCTAAATGTGGGCATGGGATTACTTCTGGGTAATAGGATGCAAGCAGTAGTATGGTGTGGTTGCTTCAGTGAGACTTCCTAAGGAGACTGATAGCCCCAGCCCGACAGGCTTTTTTCTTAGTCCCTTCCACTTCTCATTGAGAGGAGGGTGACTCTGGACTGTGAAGACGGCTGCTTCCTAGAGGTGGAGAGCTGGGAGGAGATGTGTTCTCTCCTGAGTTTTCATTGAACGAAGCTGCCATATCAGCACTTGGCTACACTCCACAGACTTCCCCTGAGGAAGGAATAAACTTTCTCAATTGAAGCAATTGCCATTTGTGCACAAAAAAGAAAATCAGGGCATTTATATTTATCGTTTGTTGTACTTCCTATTGTTTTACTTGCAGCCTAATATAATCCTAACTAATACGGTGCTAGAAGGCTTGCACAGCAGTTACCTGGCTCATGTCTAGCTCCCCAGACATGTGCAACACTTTTCGCTTATTTCTTCCCATATTTGCATCCACATTTCTAAATGATATGCTTTTGCTGCATTTTCTTGATTAATCAGTTTGGCAATACTTACTGTCTTTTGTGGTGGACATGAAATCACTCTCTTAAATCTTTCCTTCCTCTTCCCCACTATCCCAATATAAATCTATTATAATATATTTAGTTAAATGATACTCTCTAATTACACTGATATGAATAAGTGAATATTATTCACTGAGGAGGCCAACTTAATTTTGCTTACATTTCTTCTTTGGTATAATTTTCCTTTTATAAGTATGGGTTTTCTCTACAATTGTGAGGTTTTCCTTTAATACTCTTATTGGACTCTTATTTTTATTT
This sequence comes from Manis pentadactyla, assembly GCF_030020395.1. Lineage (NCBI taxonomy): Eukaryota > Metazoa > Chordata > Mammalia > Pholidota > Manidae > Manis > Manis pentadactyla. Next base: position 220,060,756 of record NC_080019.1, on the reverse strand, counting down.
TCCATTTTGCAGGTGAAGACTTGGAGGCCCTTTTTGTCACTATGATGATAATAACAAACATTTATTGGGTGTTACATTATGTCAAACATGCTCATTAAATGCTCCACAGTGCCTATTATATTCCCTACTTTACAGAGCACAGAGTTAAGACAATAGAGCTTAAGTAACTTGCCCACGATCACAGAGCTAGTGTGGCAAAGTCAGGATTCAGACGCAGGTCTTTCTGACCCCAGAACTCATACATTAGAGATGGGAAGGAGGAGAGGGATTTTTGTCAAAATATTTAAAATTCAGTACAGTGTGAGAATGAGCATACAGAATAGATGCTAGCCTCACCAAAAGGGAAGACAGCTGTTACTAACTGGTGCATGCCAGATAAATATGAGCCCTCTCTTAACTAAGACTTCTTCCTCAGCTTAAGATGGAAACACAGCATTTTGCTTTTGCTTTTGTTTCTCACTGCCAGTCTGTAGATGAACCTGGAAATTTTGCTTTCAAGTAGAGGAAGGGCAACAGCGGAAGTCTGCAGACTTCAATTTTCTAAATAGAAAACCTGAATTAAGCAACGTGCTGATAGTTCCCATAGCTAAATGGCAATGGGAAAATCACACCCTAAATCCTCAGCTTGAGAACCCAGACGCTCCTAACTCTGAGACAGGACATCTTTCATGGTTGTGGTCTCACATTTGCTCCCTTGACTACCTACAGGGCTCTGTGAGGATATTTTCCAAACTGAATTTCTTGCAGACACGGCAAAAAAGGTGATCCGGCTACTTGGTGTGCCGGTGTTGATATGGGAGATGATGTGAGATGCTCAAATATTGGCACTTCCTCGAGAGAGATTTTGACGAATTGAGGGAGAACACAATAGGACCTTTAAAACTGGAGCCATCCCAGGAAATCCAGGAACTGTCACCAGCATAGAGATATTAGAAGTAATGAGATTAATAATGAGATATTAATGGAGCAATGGCTAACTCCTGTCCTTTGAATCAGTGCCTTCCTGGGTGTATATATAAATAATGAATTACAGGAATAATATTACCTGAAGTTTACAGGGTATCTCCTAGCTGTTTGAAAAAGCTGTCTCTCCCTGAGGATCAGTCAGAGGAAGATTTTTTTAAATTATCTTGAATTACTAAGATGATCACTTAGTAGTGAATAATTGTTTCCTACCGGACTCTCAAAAGTGCTTAATTATTTGTACAGAATAATTTTCTCCAGCTTTAAAAATAAACTTGGAAATTGCCTAAGTCCCTTTTTTAAAACCCCTCTGGGAATATGCCACTAATATAAATGAAATCAGTGTCTACACAATTCCCAGAGTAGCAGTGTATCCTTATCCCAGTCTATAAAATTAGTATTAGAATGCACACTTCTTGGGGTTATGGGAAAGGCTGAGAGATGATAATCAGCAACTGGCCAGGCTTTTCCACGTGTTTTATAAGTATTTGTTTATATGGATTTCTTATTGATGGGTTATGTGGTCTGGTGACAGATGGAGTTAATTTCCTTCCTCCTCTTCCTCCTCTTTTTCCTCCTCCTCCTCCTCTGTTTTCTCCTTCTCCTCGTCCTCTTCCTCAACCTTGTCTTTTTAAAATAAATCCATGCAGTTTTCAGAAAGAACATGGAATTTTTTGCTATGCTCGAATTTCTCTTTAACTTGCTGAAGTCGAGGAATTGAGCAATCACAGCTACAACAGTGAGTTAAAAGGACACCACATTTGGAGTTTGTTGTCCTGGACTGTAGAGTTGACCTGACTTTTGTTGCTGGTAGAAGGAAACCAGTGAATAGCACTATTTTCCTTTGCCCCAACTCCAGCTTATAACCAAGTCCAAGGGAGAGACAGAGTCACGTGAGGCAGAAGACAAAAATACAGACTTTTTGCTGGTAAAAATCAATTGAAGAAAGTAGGCAGATCTGCAGCCACTTCTGGACTTTGTAAGTGTTTTACAGAAGTTGAGACCTTGGTGCATCAAACCTGAGCAAGAATTCACATTTATGGGATCACGGCTTTACCTTCTGTTTGGGGCAGAGGAGGAAAGATGAACTTTTGAAGCTGATTCTTGAAGAAAGTTCTGGGTTCAACTCTTAGATCCTTACTGTCTGGAAGTAGGAACAGAGCATAAGACACCCATTTCATACCAAGTGCAGGGAAATCAAGAACCAGAAGGAAAAAGAGAATCAAGCAGCATGCTCCTCCATTTCTTCTCCCAACATTTATTGAGTGCTTTCTTTGTGCCAGCCAGCTCTCCAAATGCTGTCATGAAGTATTTCATTCCCTCCTGGTGAGGGCTGAAAGAGGCAGGTACAGTGATCCCCATCTCTATTCTTATAGCTGACATTCTTCGCTGACAAGTGGTGGACTTGAATGACACGTTGAACACAAGTTTGATTCCAGGACCCTCATGTCACCATTCTCCAGAATTACTTCAGAAATGCTACCCATTTCTTGGTGGTGAAGGAAGTAGGGCTGGATGTGTTACTTCAATACAGATGCAAATGAGCATGAGGAGGAGAGATTAAAGTTCCCAGTATCATCACTGATTGTGGAGACAAGGAAGATCTAACCACTTCTCTTCCATTCCCAGCCTTATTTGTAAAGCAAAGAGGTTGGACTATCATAGTGCAGTTTATTTGTGCCACACACACAGCCACTCTCCCATCATGCCATGAAGCAGTGTTGATGATCAATCACAGCCAAGGTTTGTGGGGCCTGAAACATGTACAATTTTGGGAACTCCTTTAGGAAAAAGAATACAAAATCACAAATATAAAAATTCTGTATGAAAATGAATATATACATAGAATGAGAAATGGGGAGTTTGGAACTCATAACATTTCTTTTGGGGTATGCTGGGCTTCTCTGGCTGTTCTTTCTCTCAAAGCTAGTTTGGTTCTTCTCTTGGAGATGTACCACCTAGATGGTTAGCATTGGTCTTGTGCCTACTTACTAGAAAAGGGGGATCCCCTCTGAACCTCTGCCTGTCATGCACCAGAATTCAAGACAAACTCTATGGCTTAAGAAATAACCTTTGTTGGAGGAAGGAGAAATTTACATCAGTCTTGATCAGCAAGAGAAGAGAATGCCTGAGTCCTTCGTTCTCTTGTTATTCTACAAAAGGCTACACCAGATCAGGGCATCTGCTGTATCCCATCCTGTGGGGGAAATCATAGCTTACTGGCATCAAGAAGTCTAGATTTGAGGGTCAGCTATTCAGAAGGAGCTTTCTGGTAGAACCAGCTGTCCAGCACTTGGAGACCTTGGAGCCTATGGGATGTTGCAACCTTTCCCATAAGGGAAAGGGAGTCCCTGGTCCCATGGGAAGCTGGGCTTGAGTACAGCCATTTATTATAGAAGAAAGGGGCACCTCTGATCTGATGCCAGCTAGCCTGCTGTCCATTTCATCTGGAATGAATACACAGGACCACCTCTAGACATTTTGGTCCTTATACCACATCTACGTTCACATTACCTGATGTCTTAAATGGTTCACTGTGTAGTCCACTATTTATTGAGCACTTATCATCTGCTCTTTAAAAAGATTGTATCTTATAAAATCCTGCTAATCCTCTGGGGTAGGTACTATCGTCATCTCTATCTTATAGAGAGAGTAACAGAGATGGTGTAATTCCCCATTGTCACAACCAACACACGGCAGGTGTGGAAACCTGACTCTAATATCAGAACCAATGTCTTGAAATCTTTTGCCATAAGGCTTCCCAGCCTGGCAGGGAAGGAAAAACAGGGTTTAGAAAATCAAACTCTCAAATCTGGGATTTGGCCTGCCAGTCTTCAGTGTGCACTTGGGGGCCAGTCCCTTCTAGCCCAGAGCTGGCCATACAGCTAGTCCTGTACACAGAGTCATGAATGAGTCCCACATGCCATGGTTGGGGAATGGATTAAAGGAGATAATTTTCTAAATGGTAGCGCTATAAAAATATTAATGAAGCACAGTTTGTATCTTCTTCATTTTTGGAAGATTAGTGTCTGCTGGATATTCAGTGATGGATGTTAAATGAATGAATAAAATGAGAATACCTATAAGGTTGAGATCTAGAATTTTGGCATGAGTTGGAAAACCAAAGCCATAAAGAAATTGATGAAGTGGACTCAATAATATCCTATTTCAGTTCACGCATCTTTGATAATAAGCCATCAACAAAGACACAACACTCACATGCTCACATACACACCCACGCACACATCACACCCCATGCACTAAACACTGCAAATAATTCTCAGAGTCACATATGACTAGATTACCTGGCAAAGCTTTCAATGAGATTCAAGGGCTTCCTTTAAAATTACTGCTGACATTGACATTACACTACCAGGTTAATTTTAAAAATTGATCTGTCTTGGGTGTATCATGGAGGTAAAAATCAAGAGCTGTATTTCATTCCCTCTCACCTTTCCAGTGTAACTTTCAGGTACAAATATAGATTGAAGTGTTGCTGTTGTTAAAATGACACACTTTTTCACATAGGCTAAGATTAGAGAGTTTTAGAAAAGAAATTCACAAGGCTGTGGTCCAGCCCAGGAGGCCCTCATTGTTGATTTTGCAAAGCAGTAAGAAATCAATCAGCCTACCTGAGTTTATTGAGCACCTACTATGTGCTGTGGATGAGTCAAAAGGATGTTTTAAAGATGTGTTTTTCTTGGTGTGTTTTCAATGTAGCTGAAGAGATGACATAAATATAGGCAGTTTTACTAATGGCACAGTTAGTGCATAACAATTAGGATTTGTGACTAATATCATAAGTAATAGAGATTTAAATTATAAAATAATATAATTAACTGCTTACTAAGATATCTGGGGAATTGACAGTCTTAGAGCAGATTGAGTGGTTTAACCATTTCAGCATTCTGGGTAGGTATGTCTGAGGTAGTTCTGGTATTTTCCTCATGGTCACAAGATGGCTGCTGCTCATTTATATAAGACATTCATTCTCAAATGTCCAAAGGCAAGGGGCTTTCTAGTGGGAGAGAGTTCCTTGTATACTCTTCTATTTTTTATCATATGAAATAATTTTTGCCCAGAAACCCTCCCAAGAAACATACTCTTATATTGTATTGGCCAGATCTGGACCACAAGGACAAGCCTACCCCTAGGGAGTCTAGAGACAGAGGCATTTCGGCCTCCATAATAGGAGGCAACAAAGAATTAAGAGAGTTGGCTATTGCAAACCAGCCCAGACTCCAAAACAGTGATTAATTGCCAAATACTGGCATAGACATAGCTTTCCAATAGAGTTTTCTGCAGTGATCGAAATACCCTGTATCTGTGCTGTCCAATATAGTAGCTGTTAGTCACTGAGGCTACTGAGCTCTAGAAATGCAGCTAATGTGACTAAGAAAGTGAATTTTAATTTTATTTAAATTTAGATAGTCACAGAAGGCTAGTAACACATTGGACAACATAGAATTATAAACAATATTTTCTTGGCTATCAGAGGCAAAACAGAGATGTCACAATAGGCCAGAATAACCTGGTAGCCTTCACAGAGGATGAAGAATTCAAATGGATTCAAAGGATAGTTAGAATTTGGAAGTTTTCTAAGTGGATGAGCTTGCCCTAAAGCAGGAAAGCAGAAAATAATAAGGCATTCTTAGGAGATGCTAAGTGGATCAGTTTGGTGGGAGAATGTTTTTTTGTGGAGGAATGGGCGACAAGATGAAAGGCAGGTTCAAGTTAGATGGCAAAATGTTTGGATACCAGCCTGAACTGTGTGCAATAGACAATTCATGTTGATGAGAAAGAAAAGTGGTATGAAGTGGTTTCCTAAATGGGAAACCATTAATCTTGTGATGGTAAGAAAGATTAGAATGGTGATACTAAGAAAGACAGAAAGCAGGAGATTCAATTACAACAACAATTTCCAAGTTCTTCGTATTATGGCACATATGGAAAATGATGTATGTGGTGGGGCAAATGGGCTCTTTAAAGACAAGGACTGGGTCTTTTGTGATTGCTAATACGCTATACCTGGTTCAAAGCAGATGTTCCAGAGATCTGGGCTGAATGGTAGAAGAGAAGGAATATAGTGAAGTGTAGTGGACAGAGAATGGACCTTGGAATCAGACCAGGCTTGAACGCCAGCCTTCCTGACAATAACTGTGCGACCTTTAGCAAGCTACCCATACTTGGCGTGAAATGTAGGTGATGTGAGCTACCTCTCAGAGCTCAATATACAGTAGATGCTCAACAAAATATAGCTTTTATTACTAAGATGAAGAAAGGAATCATTGAAATATGAGTACAAATAAAATAAATAAAGGAGTAAGTGTAGAAAAAGAAGAGCTATGAGCCTGGGGAAGACATGCAGGGTGCAGAAGAAAGAAAATGATTTGGAGAGGGAGAGAAAAAGAGAGAAAAAGCAAGAAGGAGAGCATGAGAAAGGAAGAAGCAGACCAGTTGGAATGTCAGGAAAACATCAATATGGGGTACATTTTACTGGCTGAAAAAGGGCATTTTTAAGAAAAATCCAAGTCAACATTGCTACAATTAATGTCTTAATGGTTATAGTTTATGGGGTACTTCTGTGTGTTTATAAATCTCAAACACTGATGCAAGGCTCTCAGTAGAGAAATCTTTGAAGAAAAGGATTAGGCTGTTTTGAATGATCTAACTGTATCCTAACTAGAAACAGTGGATAAAACAACATTCCAAGGTCTTCTGTACATTTTATGATATCCACAGAGTGCCTGGTGGTTGATAAGAAAGTTTAAACTTTATGTGGTTGGGCTTTCAGTGTCTAGTAGAATCACTGGAAGGAAAAAATTTGTAGAGAATAAAGAAATGGTGCAAGAAAGGGAAGCCCTATCTACATTAGGCCTCTTGAGAGAAATTAAACCTCCAAGATTTATTTCTCTGAAGTCATTTCTTTCTGAAGAGATAAAGAACATAAGGACTGGAAAGACATGGTTCTTTGAGACATTGTGAAACAACCCAGAAAAACACAACATCTACAGAAACAGAATCAACAGTTATGCAAATGTCCCTCATTCCATTATGCTGGATTTGGAAAGAAATTAGGCCAGACTCTTAATGATATCAGATTGTGGGAGTGAGAGCTCTGAAGTTGGCATTTGTGAGATTTGCTGTCTACTGTCCATTCTTTCTTCATCAGATAACAGCGTCCTGATTATGCTTTGGGGAACCGTCTTTCTCTCACTCTTAATTCAGGTCTTTGAATGGAGCCAAGTTCAGCTGCCCTGTACTCTCTGTTCCTGGAGTACATGTGTGACAAAGACCTGGTCAACAGAATATGACATCCATGCAAAAACAGTGATTGGTTCAGAGATAGATATTTACTCTAAGGCAAGCCAAATCTGGTCTATCAAGGCTAATCCTGGTGTTTTCCTTGAGCACCTGAAAAAGAGATACACCCCTCATTATGATTAGCACACACAGTGTAGGGGGGTCACGGGGAAGGCAGTATAGCACTGAGAAGGCAAGTAGCATCTTATTATGCTGATGGACAGTAATTGCCATGGGGTGTGTGGGGGGACTTGATAAGATGGGTGAATGTTGTAACCACAATGTTGCTCATGTGAAACCTTCATAAGATTGTCTATCATTGATACCTTAATTAAAAAAAGAGGTACAACTCTTTTCTGTTGAATGTAAACTTGGGATGGTGTAAGTCTGGGGCTGCCAGATACCATCACTGGAAGAGAAGTTGTCTAAGAATATAGTCAACAAGGTGGAAAACAGTGTGGAGGGGTGGGGAGGGATCTCTTACCAATGACATTGCCTGAACTTCTTGATGCATCTATACCTGAGCTTTTCAGCTGTATAAGCTAACAAATATCTTTTATTATCAAAGCCAGAATGAATTACTTTTTAATTACTTGCAACTGAAAGAATTCTAACTAGTAAAACTCTAACAAAATGTAAATGCATTAGTGTATGGACAAGGAATACTACCAGACATATATCTTTCAACATAATTTTCAAAGAGTTCTGTTATATGAGGCCCACTAACCCCTCTGTTTTGAAGATGAGCACTCTGAAGCTAAGAGAGATGAATAATTTGGTCCAATGTCAAAGAAGAAAAAAAAAAGCCATTTAAACAAGATGATAGAGGAACAGTCACCAAGTTTCTGAAGGATGGCCAAATCCATCCCACCCTGGTTTTTGTATGCCACACAAGTAGAAATGGTTTTTACATTTTTAGATGAAAGAAAAGAAATGAAAAGATGAATATGATTTCATGACACATGAAAATTATATGAAGTTGATACTTTGGAAGACAGTTTGATGGTTTCTTACAAAACTAAATATACTCTTACCACACAATCAATCCTGCTCCTTGGTATTTATCCAAAGGAGTTGAAAACTTAGGCTCTCATGAAAACCTATGCACAGGTGATTATAGCAATTTCATCCATAACTGCCAAAACTTGGAAGCAACCAAGATGCCCTCAAGTAGGTGAATGGATAAATAAACTGGTACATCCAGACAGTGGAATGTTATTCAGTGCTAAAGGAAATGAGCTTTCAAGTCAGAAAAAGACATGGGAGCAACTTAAATGCATAACCTGAAAAGGCTTCAGCCTGTATGATTCCAACTTTATGACCTTATAGGAAAGGCAAAATTAGGGAGACAGTGAAAAGATCAGTGGTTGCTGGGGGTGTATGATGATGAAATGAATAGGCAGAGTACAGAAGACTTTTAGGGCAGTAAAAATACTCTGTGTGTGATTATCATAATGGTTATATCATTATACATCGTATACATCCGTCCAAACCCATAGAATGTACAACACCAAGAGTGAACCCTAAGGTAAAACTATGCAGTTTGGGGTATTATGATGCATCAGTGTAGGTTTATCCTTGGTTAAAAAAAAATATACCCTTTGGTGGGGGATGTTGATAATGGTGGTGGCTATGCATATGCCGGGGTGGGGTCTATGAGAAATCTCTGTATCTTCCTCAATTTCGCTGTAAACATAAAACTGCTTTAAAAAATAATGTCTTTAAAAACTGTATGAGGTTCCAATTTCAGTGTCCACAAGTAAATTTTTACTGATTCTGAACTATTTCCACTCACAGATTTGACTGCTTTCATCTGACTGCTTTCACATTACCCTGGCAAAGCATGTGAGCAGGTGAGACAGAGACCATATAATATGCAAAGCTCAAACTGTTTACTCTCTTGCCTTTTATGGAAAAAATTTACTGTCCTTTGTGGTGGAGGAAATATACATGGAGAGATCTCAGTTCCTAAGCAGTATACTACACATACACATTCGCCTGTTGTATGTGTATACATGTGCACATACATACATACAGTTGGGAGAATAAGGATAGAAAGAAAGAAGTGGCTTTGCTCACCTGGGGCTGGACCATCGCTTGCACATGATGTTATAGAAATACTTTCCTTCAATGGAAAAATAATTTTCAAATATTCTTAGCAGCAGAATTCCTTTATCAAAAGAAATTTCCAGTAATCGCCCCAAATTTATAATAGTTGAGGCAGCACTTTTTTGCATGTATTTCTAGCTATGTCTAGTAATTGTCGCCCTTAACCTTGCTTCCCTTTTTCCCAGCCACTGCCACCCCTACCAATTCTAGCCATGGGCCCAAGACACTGCTGTGACACTTCAAGTTAGTTTGAATACTTAAGTAGCTTGGAAAGCACTGAGGGATTTTTGCTGTAGACCAGTGGTTTCCAAACCTATCTGCATATCAGAACAGAAAGCAAGAATGTGACATTTGAAAATGAATTCCTCATCTGCTTACCTTCTGTCACATACTTCAATTCCTTATCAGCAGCTCTGTGCTAGGGCCCCCAAATCTGTATGTTCAGCAAGATCTTTAGGCGATTCTGGTAAGTGGCTAGGACTAGAGTTACTGTTAAAGGTAATCTTAAATTTCTTGCCAATTCTAAATTCCTCAGTTCTAGGGTTGTTCCAGCATTTTCAAATGAGCTTCCTGATGACAGATGTAGAAGTTTCACAAATCATTTCAGCACTCTTTTTCTCTTTTAAATAAAATATTCATACATCTGTAAAAATTCAAACTGTACAAAAGGAAGTTTCTCTCTGGCCAGAGTGCTCTAGTTGCCCACCTTATAGGTGCTTGGAGTTGCCAATTTTGATACACCTTCCAGAGATGGAATGTTGGCATAAACAAGTATTTGTGCCCATCTGTTCTTCTATTTTTTATACCCAAACTAGAAATTCATACACACTTGCTATTTTCCTATATATTTAATGCTATTAAGTATATAAAGTAAAACTCTAGTGACTGAATAATATTCTATTATATCTATTATATCTATACCACAATTTCTTTATCCATTCATTTGCCATTGGACACTTAGGTTGTTTCCAAATCTTGGCTATTGTAAATAATGCTTCAGTGACCCTGAGACTGCATATTATTTTCCAGTTAGTGCTTTGTTTTATTTGAATAAATACCCAGAGATGGAATTGTTGGATCATATGGTGGCTTTATTTTTGGTTTTTAAGGGCTCTTTACAGTGTTTTCCATAGCTGCACTAATTTACATTCCCACCAACAGTGTACAAGGGTTTCCTTTTCTCCACATCCTCACCAACACTTGCTATTTCTAGCCTTTCTGGTGACATTCATTCCAATGGATGTGAGATGATATCTCATTATAGTTTTGACTTGCATTTCCCTGATAATGAGTGATGTTCAACATTTTTCATGTTGGCCATCTGGACGTTTTCTTTGAGAAAATGTCTATTCAGATGTTCTGCCCATTTTTAAAAATCCAATTGTTTATGTTTTTGCTGTTGAGTTATATGAGTTCTTTAAATATTTTGGATATTAGCCCCTTATTAGATATATGATTTGCAATATTTCTCCCAATCAGTAGATTGCCTTACCATTTTGTTGATGGTGTCCTTTGCTGTCCAGAAGCTTTTTAGTTTGATGTTGCCCCACTTATTTATTTTTGCTTTGTTGCCTTTCCTTTTGGTGTCAGATCTAAAAAATCTATGTCAAGGGGCTTATACCTATATTTTCTTCTAGGAGTTTCAGGATTTAACATTCAGTCTTTAGCCTATGTTGAGTTAATTTTTGTGTATGGTGTAAGATAGTGGCTGGATTTCATTCTTTTGTATATGGCTGTTCAGTTTTTCCAACACCACTTATTGAAGAGACTGTCCTTTCTCCATTGTATATTCTTGGTGGTTAGTATACTTATGGTTTTATCTAATTTACCTTATTTACACCTCTGTGAAGTAGATGCTCTTTTCTTTGTTTTACAGGTAAGGAAACTGAATCTCTGAGTAGCGACATCAGCCAATCACATTCCTATGTACTGTAAATAGCAGTATTAGATATGAAACTTTGTCTTCCATTTTAAGATCCCCAGTTCATTTCACAAAATGGTATTGAGCTCTAAAAATGGATCCAGTGAGATGTTGCCTGTATGATTTCAAATTTAGATTTAAAAACCCTCCAATGAGTAGTAGTAATAATATTCCACAAAGTTTTTTTTTACCAATGCGCCATTGAAGTAAAAGGAGGAAGGACAAAACCCCCTTTCTTCCAACATGGGAACAGAGAAATGGAAGATTTATATGAGAAGGCTACAAATAGAAGCAATAGAAAATGGTCATCCTAACTGAATTCAATATCTGCTTATTCTTTAGGTCTTTCTAAAATTTTCTCTGTGATAGTACCAATTAGTTACATCTCAATAAGAGATATATAATCTGACAAGCCTGAAACCCTGATAATTAGGAAACTCCTCATTATCACTCATCTTTTGAATAGTGCAGACTGGCAGGCAAATTGGTCAAGCTTTAAATTGGACAGAAATTCCAAAAACCTCTCCCTCGTGTCAGGAGGAGAAGAGAAATACTACAGAACATGGGGCCCCTCTCTTGAACTCATTGAATCAGGGGATTCAAACCCAATAAGGGGGTCAACTTACTAGCTGGGGCTAAAAATCTACTCTGACATCTGACATCCTTGCTTTTTAAATTGGTAGTCTCCATATAATAGCCTGGGGTTCTCAGTTGATTGCTGTGTCCTGTCTAGATACATAATAAATTACTCAACATATTGTGACTGTGAAGCAGAAAAGGAAGCCTCACTCTTAGTTAATAGTAATGGTAGCTGATATTTGTTGAACATTAATTTTTTCATGAAGCACTGTGTGAAGATCTTTTATACTGATTTTCTTACTCACCCTAGCAACAACTCTCTGAGGTGGATCCTCTTAACTATCCCTGTTTTACCGATAAGAAAGCCGAAGCACAGAAAACTAAATAGCTGTCCTATGGACACACTGCTAGGAACTGACTGAGCTGGGATTTGAACCTATTACTGACTGATGTCATGATTATTGGCTGTAACTGCTAAGCTCTAGTACGAGGCTCCAAAAGCCATCCCACCGAGATAGTGGGGACCGTTCCAATTCCAGAACTCCTCGTAGGATTGGTATCCTTCTATACAATTTGCCATCCCTTAATATAAAAGCCTACTTTCTGTATGTTATAGTCTGGGTCCTTTCAGAAACAGATGCTAAGGCAGGATTAAATGTACCAAAGTTTATTGTAGGAAATGGCTGTGATAGAAAATGGAGAGGATGCAGGAGCCATTGGCTCTCACAGCAAATCTGTCCCCAATAAAGGAGAGAAGGAAGTTCTAAGTGCAAACTAAGGAAAGTTTGGCAAGGCCAATGGGGAGCACTGTAGCCAACATCAGCCGTCAGAGGAGGCCTGTGCCTATCAGGACTGAACCCGCGTGCTCAGTCATGGGCTATAGGAAGCAAGGCCTCAGCTCAAGCACAGTGATGCCCTTCAGTGTATAGTGGCTGGGGCTTTGTAATAATTCTCACAGAAGATGGAAGTCTGTGGTTCACATTTCCCATGGTTGCCACACGCCACCTTGAGAAATCCAGAGCTGAGCAAGTTTCAGACTGAGCTACGGAGCTAGAGACCTGAAATAATGGGCTTGAGCCCTGAGTCACAAGGGACGATTGTGGATTTGGAATGTGTGCTAGGCCAGAATTTAGGCAGTAGGAGACAGACTGGGTTACAGGTACCTACCTGTCAAAAGACTTCTGACAGCCTCTGGACAGGTCTGGATAGGTGAGTACAATAGCAACTTTGTTAGCCTGAATTTGGGCAAGGAGGTGAGGTGAGGAAATCAGAATCAAGAGCTGGGAAGACCCTGATAGGAATCTCTTGTGTGTTTGTTAAGGACTTCAGAACACTGACACTACATATTTCTCTTCTCTTCAATGGCTCAGACAAAGCTATTTTAATCAGTAATTACATTAGAAGCTACAATTAGTTATTGCACTAACAAAAAGAAAATCATGAATAAGCACACACTAAGTACTTATTCCTATGCAGTGAGTATTTAAAACACAGTTCTTAATGTCTGTCCAGTGCTTAAGGCAGAGTTGTAGCATAAGCAAATTTAACTAATGTATGCTGTAAACACACACACACCCCCGCCCACCCACCCCCCACACACCCAAAAGCAAAAAATGAGCAACCCCCTTTACTTCAAAGAGGGACATTTGTACAAAATAGCCCCTAAAATTAAGTTACTTCATCAGGAAGACCATCAAAGAAATAAAAGATTTGTTTCCAATGTTGGGTAATATATTTTTGGATTCTAGTTTCTATTTTCACCAAATTCATGACATAAAAAGCTTCCTATTTTGAACTCATTTGTGTCACCATGTCTACAGAAGTACACAAGCCTATCCCCTTTAATTATTGAAAAGCATCATTCATTTCATTTAGGGCAAATATTGGTCATTTAGAAATACCTGTTGTAGCTGATTCCCATCAAAGATCAGTGTTGTTGACACAATTGTCAAAATACATGATTATTAACAGCCGTCTTCGGTAGTGGTACTTATAAAATGCTTAACATTCTCGGTCCCCTAACTCAGTACTTTGTGAGTTGTGTCTTTCCCTGCTTTCAAATCTGAATATCTGAGTAATAAACAGCACCATGACAATTCCAAGTTGAGTTTATCTATACTAACTCATTAAGCTTCAGTACTCTGTGAAGCATGAATTTGTTACCCATTGAACAGATAGGGAAGCTGTGTGAGAGGATTATTCAAGGTCGCACCATGAGTCACAGGGCCGTATCAGAACATGAACACTTGGCTTAATGGGTATTTTTGTGTCCTATCAGATGTTTTATCTAGACCAACCTCAGGTTGCCAGCAGCAGGCTCCACCAAATTTAGACTTCAGTGATCAATCTCAAAGTACTTGGCAGAAGAGATGTTTTTGTCATCAAATTTCTAAAGCAAAGTCCAAATGACTCCACCATTGGTTATTTGATGACACCACATGTTTTTCAAACCCACCTTCTGGTTCTGAAAGGAGTAACGAAAGTTGCTGAGGAATTTTTGGTTCTTTCTGCTCGCCTGTAATGATAGTAAAATGATCTTCCATCTTACCCATCTGTAAAGAAAGAAGTATTCTGCTTTCAAAAAGGTGGCATGACAACCAACTAAAAATGACAGAAGGACACTCTCTGACAAACAAGAGGTCCCCAAATGACAAATGCTAAAAGTGTTGATCACCCACATGTTAATTGGCCTCCCGGAAAAATCTGACACTTCACAAGCTGTGCACTGATTATGTGCCTTGGCCACATCCCTCCCATTAGAGCTAATGAGCACCTCAGGGACCTGCTTGGCCGCATTCCCATTGTACACACCGAGCTACGGACGGACACCACATTGGAAACTCAAAGTCTCTCCCTCCCGTGGGAGTTGTTTTGTCATGTTTCATTTGGAGTATATTCCTAATGCTATTGTAATAAAAAAATAACTGAGTTAATAACATGCTGTTTTTTGGAAGATGGTTTAGGATTTTTCTGAGAAGTGATAGAGCTTTTGGCTTTTTTGTTTCTATACTAAAAGTAAGAAGGACCATTTGGCAAAAACCCAGCTTATAAAGATATGGTATCACTCTAACCATTAAATATAAGGAAGCCTAATATAGGCTTCTAAGTTATTATTTTTGTCAAATGCTTAACTCCTGAAATTTCCCCCATTATCCTTAACTGTATGAATTTTACCAGGGCTACAAAAGCAGAAAAAAAAATCATGCTACAATTTCTACTGTCTCCAACCAGTTGTTTGTAGGTTATCTTTAGAGTTAAGAAAAAAAATACATAAAAAATTTAAAGCATTCATCTGCACAGTGTAATTTGCACAAGGAAATCAATAAGTAGAATTTTATCTTAGTTCACTATCACGAAGGAAAACAACACATTTAAATTTTGCTTTAACAATATTCTGTTGGCAATTTCCAGCTTGGGCACACAGTTCACACACCCTCACACATCCTTCCCCCCCACATACACTCTCTGAGACACACACACACACACACACACCCATACACTGTATCAGTTCTTCCTATGTATACCCTCACCATGTTATCTAGATTCTACTGCATATATTGACATCTCAGTAGTGGTTTACTTTTGGATTGGTCCAAAAATCATGTGTGTATGTGTATGTGTGTGTGTGTGTTTTAACAAATGTTTTCAGAAGGGTTAACTCTGTGGGATTTAAATAGGCGTTCTAAAATCAGTGTGTGTGTATATGTTTCATGATCATACAAATCTGAGAAATTCTGAGATAAAGGGAAGCAAATCTCTTTAGGATAGAATTTCTCAGAGCATCTAATGAACTAATCTGCTCTGTGCAACCTTAAGGGAACTATATTGTATATTGAGCTGTGCTGTCCAATTAATTGCCACTTGTCACATAGCTATTGAACCCCTGGTTGTGGCTGATCTGAGTAGAGATATGCTGAAAGTATAAAATACTAAAGCAGAGAAACTATCTCATTAATAAATGTTTTATGTTGATTACATCTTGAAATGATAACAGTTTAGATATATTGGATTAAGTACATTAAAATGAATTTCACCTGTTTATTTTTACTGTTTTTAATTTGGCTATCATAATCTTTAAAGTACATATGTGGCTTGCATTATATTTCTGTTCAACCATGTTGGTACAGAGCATTTTCCAAACTTATTTGGCCATGAGAATTAGTATCTAATTGATGTAGTCTAGCAGACCTTGAATTCTGAGATGATGCTGCCCACCATTAAGATGAGGGGAGGGTCAGCCTTCACATAAAAAGTAAAGGTGGTTTTGTATTTGCCTGTGAGCTCTGGTGGTACTGAGGTTGAATGTTGTGTTTAAAAGTATTTTGCTGAGATCTTAGTATGTGCCAGGCTATGTACTAGGCATAGGTCAGTGAATCCTTTATGTAGTGCTCATAGTGTAGTAGTAGAGACCAGCAAGTAACTACTTTGTGCTAGTCAACACTTACTCAAATGCAGATTCCTGGGCATCACCTCAGACTTATTGAATGAGCTCTCTAAGAGTGGACACTTGAAACAAGGACTTCCAGTGATTCTGAGACACCTTACTGTTTGAGAACAATTGTGCTGGTTAGCTGCGTAAACATGAATATAGGATTTTCACCTGTCAGCTGATTGGTCGCAAGCAACAGAAATGGACACCAGCTATCTCAAGTCAAAAAGGGAATGAATTGGAGGCTATGAAGGGCTTAAAGAATTGAAAGCAGGCTAGAGAAACAGGATTGAAAGACAGCAAGGAAATCTCAGAGGCTTGGTAGCAGGGACTTGTGGCTTAAGATTGTTGAGGATACCACCAAATGTTCCAACTTCCAAAGGTTCCCTTTATCTTTGCATCATGCATGTGAGATTTACAGTGAGAGATAGACGTCAGGGTCAGGTATATATTGGAGAAAGGACAGGATTTGACGTCCTCTGTTTCTGTTATAAGAACTAGCACTTGGGGGTAGCTTTTGAATATAGCCATCCCTCTTTACCACCTGCAAGATTACAAGTAATGGGGAATTCCTCCAGAAACAAAGTCAAAATAGTTTTCAGAAAATGTATGTGATGACACGGGAGAGAGAGGGCTTGAACTACCCACTGTAAGACCCTATAGTACAATAGTCCCCAAAGTAGAAAATCTAGTGCAGAGGTGTTAGTTAAGAGAGGGAATATCAACATACATTATTTGAAATTCTTCTGTAGGGAAGATGTGTCTCTTCTCCCCCATTTATTTATTTATTTATTTATTTATTTCATTATGTATTTATACCAGTATGGACACCTAAATCTTTCTTTCTTTCTTGGAGTTATAATCCAATACAGTTGTTTAGTTTGTTGCTTAAATTGTCCCACTTTACCTATTGGGAGCTCTATCAGACTGGTTCCTGTGTCCTCTCTTCAAATCAGTCTCTATACTAGACTAGGGTTCTTGAAGGCAGGGACTCTGCTTTATTTCCCTTTGGAGAAAATGCCTTATCCATAGGTGTTCAGTGTGATCTTGAAGTTAATGGTCCAAGTTATTCTTCTGACTCAGCAAATACTCTCATGGGTGAGGTTGCACACGAAGTAGCTTTTTCAAGGCAGTACTTAAGGAGTGTTTAACAATTTCTAAAGTCCTGTTATATGATGCCATTTCATCTCCACAACCTCCCTGTAAGTGTGACATTAAAGATATTTAACAGCTGGTATTGGTGAGAGCACCACGGACCAGCCAGAGCCTATCCCAGCACATAGTGACTGATAATTTCCCTGTCTACACAGCAAGGATTATAAGTCCATTTTATAAACTGAGATCAAATATTGTGCCCAACACTGCAGAGTTGGAGATAAGACTGGATTTTTCAATAGTGTTTTCCTTACAACACCATGAATTTTGGATATTAAGGAAGTGAACTTGAATTTTGAAACTAAAACAGATTCAGATGGACTTTTTACTTTTTCTCAGAATTTCTCCCCAGGAATGAAATGGCACATTACTGCATTCAAATTCTAAACCGAGGATGCTCAGATTGCCCCTTGACACTTTGATAAGACTTCCTTTTATAGTGAGAAGGCAAGACACTCTTTCTTGTTTTTTTTGATATACATCAAGTTTGAAAGTGTGATTTTTCTATTTTCCAACGTGGGACCCCATCCTTCTATAGAAATGCTCCTTCAACGGGCTGGAAGAACTCTGAAGGACTGATGTCACCAGTGGCCTGGCTCTTCCTCCTCAGTCTGCTTCACTGGTTGCCTGTAGTTCTGCCCAGCTGAGTTGGTACGAGGCTGCTATTCTCACTGGGCAGTATTTTTGAATTTTTTTCATTTTATTCTTCATT
Organism: Manis pentadactyla; assembly: GCF_030020395.1. Lineage (NCBI taxonomy): Eukaryota > Metazoa > Chordata > Mammalia > Pholidota > Manidae > Manis > Manis pentadactyla. The sequence goes on along the minus strand of NC_080019.1, from coordinate 220,042,585 downwards.
CTATGGGACAGTTCCCTGGGTGGAGATGGAGGTTTGCATTTTCTGCCTTCTAACAAGGGAGCCAAGTCAAGGCATACACCTGTGTGCATGCATGTGTGTGTGCACATGCACACGCGCGCATCAGGGTGTAGGGATTGTGGATCATGGGCTCCACTTTGTTTTTTGCTGACTCATTCAAAACCCCAGAGGTCCTTTACTTTGAACAGGTGCAATTACTAATAGAACAAAAACCTTAGCAAGTATCTGTGTAGAAAGACAGTCTTACTAATAACTCTGTGTGAGACTTTGTTATTTATTCTTTTCAACACGATATTCAGGCAAGATGACTGCAATGCTTTGGGCTGTGGTTAGGGCATCTGGTAAAAATAACCAGAATTGTTTTTCTATACATTTTAAATGGCAGTAGAGGTAGATGGTAATGCTGTTTACTTGGGGTGGATGTGGTTATTCAGTTTTGAAATGTAACAACTCTGCTTTTTTTTAATGATAGGAATTATTAATGGGTGTCAAATAATAGTGTTCACATGCAGCTATGAACACAATATTCATACTAGGTTCATTTTAAACAGGAGAAGTTCTTCACATCCTTCTAGACGTAGGCCTTTCTTTTAAAAATAAAATGGAATCAATTGCCACTAACTACAAAGGTTATGCTTTATATTAATATCATTTCCTTAATGGAGAATCTAACAAATGTTTAAATGTGCCTCCTGATTTGCACAACCTTCCATAGCCTGGCTCCCTCTTAAGGCTCCTCCACTGTCCACAGTATCAGTAGGACCTTCAATCCCTGGGCCTTTTAGGAGGAGCAGAATCACTGAAGATGCAATTCTTACAGAAGATGCAGCAGTAGGCAACCGTGTTTGGAATAGAATATTTAAATTCTCAGCCTTAAATTCCCCATCTTGAAAATGGAGATAATATTAACATCTATCTTGTAAGGTTGTTTTGTAAATTACATGAGATAACTGATTAAAGGTTTCTTTACTATGGAATTAAAGCTCAGTAAAGGTCAATTATCATTATCGTCATGTTCAGTCCTTTTGGGGCCAGGGTTGACTGGACCATAAGTGGGGGAAACCAATGACTAGTCTAATTAGCATCCTATGCTGAAAATGGCATGACTTAAGTCCTCAGAAATTTGGCTGGATAATACTAAGAGGAAGAGGTTGCAACTTAGAGAAACTAAAGCTGAAAGGTCAAAATATAGAAGAAAGGTCACAGTGAGAACCACGATGAACCACAAGAAAGCCCAATTTCTAGCCCTCTTTGATTTCTGCCTTGTGCAGACACTTAGTACACTATCGAATTTACTCATCTAATCGTGCAATTTTGTTACTTTTGACTTTTGAATATGTGTATGTGTTGGTTTTATGCCCCTGTATCATTTAGGGTCCAGATAAGAAAACTCTGTTACTCCAGGTATCTCAAACAGAGAGGATTTAATATAGGGAATTGGTTACACAGGCAATGAAAGAGCTGGAAAGTGAAACAGGGGACATGAGATTGTAGCAGGAAGCAGTACCAGCCCTCGAATTGATGAGAAAAATTATATAAATTGCCCAAACCCAAAATCTGGAGCTATATAGCAGAAGGTGGAATCATAATAGGTTGCCAGGCGGGAACTGGGATCAGAGGGAGAGAGGCTGTCCTGCAGAGAGGGAGCTGCAAAGGACACATAGCCATGCCATAGGCGTCCTGTGAGGCAGAGTGGAGAAGTACTCCAGCTTCTGCCCTTGTCTTGTCCTTCAGTTTTGTATCAGTGCCTCCTTTTGGCCAAAGCACCTGAAAGCCAGAGGGCAATGGTTCTAACGAATGTGTTTCCCTAACAAATGGAGCTAAGAGCAAAAGTGTAACCACATGAGCTGCTCAGTGTCATCTTTGGCACCTCTTGGGTTTTCCCTCTCTGTAGATAGTAAAGTCATCATTCTTGTGATAGTCATGTATTATTGCCTTTGTTTGGGGTATGATTTTCTCTAAAGATGAGAGCTGTGAGAAGAGAAGCACAGAAATTCCATAGACAAATTCAAGAGAGCAGGTTTAAAAGGAAAAAGGATAATTTTGAACTCATAGAAGTCTGCAGCTCATGCAATCTTAATGTTTTCCAGCTATAACCTGATGACTCAGAGGCTTTTTTTTTTTTTTTTGGTTTTGTTTTAGCAAATCCTGATTATCAGTGTGATCAGCCCTCTCTCTGGATCTGCAGGGAATGATTAGCAGGAGGCTGGCTGTGAACTGAACTAGATAACTTTGCACTTGAAAGGGATTCGTCTTGCATCCTTAATCTCAAGGATATTTTAAGTAGCATTTCAAATAAATGTTTGCACGTGACCAATGTTGGTGACGCATTCTGAATTTTGTATATTTTATATATTGCTTTATCACCTTTCCAGTCACTCTGATATGTTTGTGTGTGTGTGTGTTTTAATTGTATCTCATTGAAAATATCAAAGCAGTTGAAAATCCTAGGCAGTTCTTACATTGCAAAAGCTAATTTTAGTTCATCTATGCAGTGTCAAAAATTGTATCCACCTGTAAAGTGTTACTGTGTGACATAGATTTTGTCATTTCCATTCATGCAGAGGTAGATTTCAGTAAGACTGGCCCTTAACATCCTGCTGATATTGCTGGGCACCAACCAGCAAAGTGAGCTTTACTACTTTAACATCCAGAAACCCTAAGGGAACTTCTTCCAAGTCTAGTATTAATTTATCCTGATATTTGTTCTTCTGTTCATGCTTTGCCTTAAAGAGTTCACTCATAGTGTATTTGTTTTTAAACCAATGCTTGCAAGAGCCATCACCTTACTGGCAAACAAATCAAAGACTTACTGAATCTTGGGCTGAACATATCCCTGGATGTCCATGAAGACTGGGATTGCATAGCCATGAACTCCATTGTTTATAACATAGCTTGCTACACTTCACACATTTGTCTCTGAGGTCACCCCTTGTTTGTGAAAATATTATCCTTCCTGCCATTTATAGGAGGAATCAACCCAGCTATATGGATGTAGGCATAGTCTGTTTTGGGAGAGCCTGAGACATTAATTCCACCACCAATTCCTGAATATGGGATCCAGAGGGAAACTTAGGCCTCATCTTTCATTTCTTTGAGTGTGTCAGGTACATAGAGTTGGATACCAGTGGGGTGATGGCCAGGTGCATATTAACCCTCTTTCCCTGAGAATCACCCTTCTCCACATACACAGAGGAATGGACCCCAGGCAGCATGTTTATGCAACTTGACTTCATTCACATGAATTGTACCAGAGTGTTCAGTCACGTGACCCATTCAAAAACCAATCAATCACTTTCTCTATCCCTAAACTTTATTACAAAGAGATTGCAATTCAGGGTGGCCAGGGGCCTTGAACCAAGGAGAAATTACCTGGGAAGTTGTAAGTAGACATTTCAGCCAAAGGCATTAAGTTTAAGAGAAATGAATTGCAAAGAGAGTAAAGAGCAAAGCAGATACGGAGAGAAAAGCTAAAGAAAAAGAGATGAAAGTATTGCCAGGTGAATTCATCATCTATTACTGTACAACAAATTACTTAAAACACAGCAGCTTAAAATGACCAACATTTACTATCTCATATAGTTTCTGAGGGTCAGAAATCCAGGTCCGGCTTAACTGGGTATTCGTGGCTCAGGGTCTTTTATGAGTATATGGCTAAGATGTTGGCTGGGGCTGGAGAAATGCACGTGCAAACACATTCATGTGGCTTTTGGCAGGAGCGTTCTGTTCCTTACCAAATGACTCTCTTTATTTGGTCGCTTACATGACATGGCAGCTGACTTCCCACAGAACTGAGAGAGCAAGATGTTCGTGGAGCTTAGTCTCCTCCTCTTGGGTGGGTGCTAGACTTAGTAATTCTTCCAAAGAAAAAAATACCGAAAGGGAAAAATAGTAACTATCTAGTGGAGAATTACAGCAGATATTATCTAACTGCAAGGGTGCAGAGAGTTCCCATATGCCTCCTGGAAGGAGGAAAATGGAATATTGGTGCTGAGTCCTGATGGTCACTGTGGTAAGGAATCCATGGCAGAGTGCCACTAGCGCGTGTCACTGCCCTTCTGCTTCCTCAATCCTTCCTGTTTCCTTTTTTTCTCCCTTTCTTCTTATCTTTATATTTTTTCATTCTTTTCTCCTCTCTTTCTTTTAAAACCTCCTTCCCTTTCCTTAAACAATTATTTTCTAATCACAAAAAATAACATGTCCAAACTGCAAAAAATTCAAATAACACCAAAACAGAAGAGCATTTGCCCATTCTTTTCTCCTGCGTGAAGTAACCACTTTGAACAGCTAGGGTGGGGAACATAATTTCCGATCAATTTGTACACTATGCAGTTATAAATATTACAGGGCATTGTTCAATTACAAAAAAGTACCACACACCACCTAATATTTTGCCACTCGTGTTTTTATTTAACAGTATAGCTTGGACACCTCTCCTTGTTTAAGGCAGAAGACAAGAACAACAATGATGAAACATTAACAACAATCATTGGTTGAACACCTAAATTGTGCCTCTCACTGTTTTGGGGAAGGGGTACTCAATTCTAAATAAGACAACATCTCTGTTCTTAAGAATTTTATATTCTGCTGAGGAAAACTCTGTATCTGGTTCTGTCTGTATCATTAATACTTGTGAGATCTTAGCCAGATCCTGACGTTATCAGGCCTGTGTATGTGTTTGTGTGCTTTTACTCAACGACAGAAATTAAGGGGTGGTCCATGTGCTGTCACTGGACCTATGGGTCTAATTTTAAATGAAGTAGGATTTCTGTTTGTAGTAGGATCAGTGTCAGTGGACCTTGACTAACTGTCTCAAGCAAGACGGGGAATTACTTGGAAGAGTATTGTGCAGCTCAGAGATCAAAGGAAGAGTTAAGCAATCATTGTCTGTGGAATGGCGGAACCCAGCATCCTTGGGGGGAATCTCTGTGGAAGAACTCATGGGTTGGTTTTGTAGGCATTGCTGTTGGGTGACTCAGCTCCAGCAGTCTTCCCTCCTCGGGTTTCTCTGTCAGACATTCAGCTTTCTGTGAGAGAGAAGCTTGTTGTTCGAGTCTAGGTCAGCAGTTTACTCCTCTGGTCAGAAGGAGGTGAGCACTGCTGATTGACCGCCAAGCTGGTACTCTTAGGAGAAGGAAAGAAGGAAGGCTGACTCAATCAAAAGCAGCTCTTCGTTGCACTGATTTTTCAGTTTTCCTCATCCTGTCCCTGTCTTTATGATTTACTTGTCTTTATGACTTTTATTCTATTATAAATTTTCTCAGTTTTCTGCTTTTCTTCTGTGTAACAATGGCTCGGGTTTGGAAGCCAGTGACGGGCTTAACTGAGCTGGTGAAGCTTCAGCGTTTCTAGTCTCTTCTTTGATGACTCTGAGAAAACACCCACTGGGTAGATGGTTGAACTGCAATACATTCACCTATTTTTCAACATATGGAGATTCAATGATACCACAGTACTTCGATGCCTTTCATGTTTTCTGAAGAGCAAAATTAAAAAAAACTCACAAATTCACTTGCAGCACTATTTATACTAGTGAAAATTGGAAACAGAATGATCCAGAAGGGATTGGTTAGAATAATCATGCTTCTCTTTCACAGTCATCTCATCCCATGACTCAACTCTGTTTTGTTCTTCTTTAATTATAGATCCTTCAGGGAATCTGAATAGAGATATGGGATCCCTCACTAGAAAATGCACATACATTTTGCATACAACATAAATGTTTGGGGTATGTGCAAACCCAGTAAAAGTTTACTTATAAGTCCAGAGATGGTTCACAACCATTTTATATACTTTTGATGTAATGGAATACTATGTAGGCTAAATCACTATGATATGAGTATATATTAATATGAAAAGCTGAGAGCTAGGGAGAAACTGTAATAAACTTTTATGATAGCCTTAGAAATTGGTCACACAGAACAACAGCACTGATTCAATGTAGGAAGAGACCACCAGGAGACCAGGATCCCTGGGGGCTATGTTTATCTAAAGTCTCAAAATAGGCAAAAATAAACCACATAGGGGGCATACTTAGGTGTTAATATTATAGAAGAAAAGAAGGCAATGATTACCATAAAAATGGTTACCTCTTGGAGGAAATGTAGTATGAGCAGACCAGGTTCAGTATCTCTAAAAGAATGCATTTATGTTATGTGTACTTTTCCCAAGTGTAGTATGTTTCATAGTTGCAAGAAAAGTTTCTTTAAAAGAAATTAAACCTAAAAAAGGGGCATTAGCACACATAATGTAGTGGAGGGACACAGGGAAGGCAGTATAGCACAGAGAAGACAAGTAGTGACTCTATAGCATCTTACTACACTGATGGACAGTGACTGTAATGGGGTATGTGGTGGGGACTTGATGAAGGGGGGAATCTAGTAACCATGATGTTGCTCATGTTAATTGTATATTAGTGATAACAAAATAAAAAGAAAAAAAAGGAAACACATACAAAAAAAAAATAATTAAACCTAAAGTGAATTGACATGAGAAACAGAAAGTGTTCTTTGCTTTTTTATGTCTCACACGTAGATCAATGGAGTCCTAAATTCTAATTTAAAGTATGGTCAAAGGAAGAGTAAGAACAATGATAATAGCCACAATTAACACTAATAATAATAATACAAAATTAGCCAGCATTCCAGACAGTATAAAGCAAAGTGCTTTTACTGATTTTGTTATTTAGTTTTAGTTTTTCCTTATTTATTCCCTTCCTTATTTAATTTAGTTCTCACAACAACTAATTTGATTCTATTATCCCCTTCTTACAAAAAAGGAAATTGAGAATTAGGGTGAATTAGGTATCTTGGCAAAGGTCATATAGACAGTAAGCAGTGGAGCCTGGTTCAAAGCAGTCTGTGTGCCCTTCTGATGCAGAAAAAGAGGTCAGACTATGGTATACATCTTAGTTCTTTACTTTTGCCTAAATTGAGCAAACTTTCTAAACTCTTAGACGGATCAGTCAACCAGTCTCTCTCATTGTAGGCCTGGAACAAAGTACTAAACAGATTTTTTGCAAAAATCCTGTGTGGAGTCTGTCATGTGTCAAGCACTGGTTTATGATCTATGTATTTTGCAGGCATTAATTCTTTTGCAGTCTTCTGACCATCCCCTGATGCCCATTCTAATTCATCTCTAAGAGCTAACTCTCTGGGGACCTCTCCATCTCTGGCCTTGATGCAGGCCGGAAGTTTTGTTTTCCTAACTGCTTGACCTTTGGCCCCTGGGGCTTGATATTTAAGCATATTACTTTGGCAAATCATTTCCACAGCAGCACTTTGAGACCTTAGTCCAACTAGGCTCTAGGGGAAAACAAAGATGAATATATTTTCATCTGTAACCTGACAAAGGAGTCCTTGTCTTTAAAAACTCTGACAATTTTTTGTGTTAATATAGATGGGAACATCAAATCCTTTGAGGTTTACCCCTGTAACATTTACCACAGGAAATGTGCATGCATCTTGCCTTATTTTTGTTTCTGATTTTAGTTCCTTTAATAAGTGCTAAATATGATTCATTCATTTATTTTCTAGCATGCTAATTCTCCAAATCACCAACTAGCAAGTCTGAACTTGTCTGCCTGTTGTTCTAATGGAGAGATCTCACCCTCCTTATCAGCAGTGCCACTGGGACATAAGCTAAATTCTACTCTGATAAATCAGTTTAGACTAGGAAAGAATCCTACTGATGGGGAAGTTATTTTGTTCAATCAATTGTTTATTTGCCTGATGTACAAATTGACTCTGTGGAAAATCTAAGAAAAATCCACGTTCCTTTGCGTTATCATTGCTATCAGTACAGCAAGGAACAATGTGAGTTTGCTAGAAAATGTTTTTTTCTTGTACTTGATGGCTAATCCATTCATTTATTCAACAAACAGTATTGCATCTCTCTTGCGGGCATAGTCCTAGCCCTCAAGGAGCTCAGTCTGGGCTGGGTACAGGTGTGTTGGGTATGTGTATATGGTTGTGGTGGGGCTGGATTTGTACAGTAAGTTAGCAGATAATTAAAATACAGAGTATTGCAGATAGTGTATTTGGGGAACTTAGGAATTAGGCCCCAAACCAATCTGGGGACCCGGTAAATGTTGACAGAGTAGAGCAGGGCTTCCTGAAGAAGGTAACACTTGAGTTGAGTCTTGAAGGCTAAAGAGGTGTGTTGAGCCAAAGAGGAAGAGAAAGTCTTCCCAGAGAAAACAGCCCCGCATGTTCCAGGAGCCTCAAGGACTCTGAGAGGACTGGAGCTACTGAATATGGAAGTCAGGGAAGGATCTGAGAGGCCGAGAGGAGTGAAAAGATCTGTGTTATGGGTACCTGGGTATCCAGTGTTAAAGAGCCTGGTCTTTATTCTGTAGTAATGGGGATCCTGAAAGGGTTTAAAATAGAAGACAAGATGAGACTTGTATTTCAGAAAGATCCCTCTGGGCAAAATTTCAAAAAGGTGTGCTTTTTGGCCTTGCAATTCAATTTCTAGCAATTATTGTGGATGAGAGTAGAGAGTCAGCTTCTAGATAATAGTGAACTTGTACTTACTATAATAGTGAAAAACTGAGGACCAACATTGCAGAGGTTAGAAATATAAACTTCAGTCAATTTTTATAATGGAAAAGATATCTTAGAAACATTAAAATGATGCTGTAGACAAGGGAAGCTGCTCATGATGCATGAAAGGTAAGAGTAGATGATAGCAGAGTGTTCAGTATTATGTCCTTTTGAATATTTCTTGAGACTATGTTTATCTATCTATCTATCTATCTATCTATCTATCTATCTATCTATCTATCTATCTATCTATCTATCTGTCTGTCTGTCTGTCTGTCTGTCTGTCTGTCTGTCTGTCTGTTTATCTATCTATCTACCTACCTATCTATCTAATGACATATATCTAGGTACAAGTATCTCTGGATAGTGGCATTATGGGTCTCTGTTTGTGGGGAAAATTGCAATATTTCCAGAATCTCTTGCCTGGCTTTAGCACTTCTCCATATCAGTAGGTGTTTCCAATAGGTGATTACAAGGGTTGGGGGAGCAAGGGTGTATCTGGAATGGAGAGGCCGGGTGGGGTCCCGTTTTGCAGCCGGGCTGTGAGAGACACAGGCGAGCAGAAGTGGACGACTGCTTGTAAGCAATAAACGGGTTTCTCCCACTTTATTTCTTCATTTGACTGACTTTGGCTTCAAAGGTCATTTGCCCTGGGCTGGGAACATATTTTCTCCCTGGAGTTACACTGTTTTATTTTTTCCTTTTACTTATCTACATTTTTCTAATTTTTATATAATAAACATTATTACTTTTCTCATGAGAGGATAAATCTATTTAATATTTTACATAAAAGCCAGTAACATGGCTACTTTGATAGCCGTTTAGAGGAAAAGAGAAAGAAGTGCTCACTTTGAGTGTATATATTCCGTCTTTTTGCTAGATTATCTCATGGAATGTTTGGTGTTGTCCTTACTCCAGTTCCTTTTGCCTCAGACACCTTGAAACAAGCATGAAGAGCAGGACCTTCTTTAAATGCTCTGCATTGGGTTTTGAGTCTCAAAGTCCATGCGAGGGTCAACCCACTCTTCTTCCATTGCTTGGTAGCTGTGAGGTGATAGCCACCTGCTGCCACAAGCCTGGCTTTGGGATTCATGATCTACAAAGGCCCTTTTTGTTTTGACTCTTTCCACCAGACTTTAGTCAATCTCCCTTGAATCCTCTTCCCAGCTAGGCCTTGACTTTTGGGCTTTATTTTGCATCAACCAATTTTAGCAAAAATCCTGCCAAGCATCATCACCCTTAATATTTGATCACCTTGTCATCCCCCGTCATCCCCCCACCATCCCCCTGGGGAATATCTGATTATCTTAGCCTGCCTTCAGCAAGAATCCTGTTAGGTCAGTTTAGCCAAGAATTACACTACTCTTCTAGTAATTTTCTACCTACCAGTCACCTTCCACCCTCCCCTCCCCTCTTGTTCTGCTTCTTGGCTATAAATTTACAACTGTTTCTTGTATAGGGAGTGGAGTCTAATCTCTCTCCTGTACCATAAAAGCCCATTGCAATAGTCCCTTTACCCATGGCCATAGTTCCCACGAATAAAGTTGGCTCTGCCATTCTTTAACAGATGTCAGAATAATTTTTCTTTAACAGCTTTTAACAAATTCAAACCATTCCCAAACCCACAGTTCATCTCTTAACCGTGCTGTCTTCAGTTGCTACACTGCCATCAGCTCTTGTTGAGATCAAACAGGTTTCCATTTAAATCACCTTCCAGCTCTCAGCCAGTGCTTACCCATTTAGGTTGCCGTTTATATTCAGATCCAAGCCTCACAGATTTTGTATTGGATTATTTATTAATCAATCTCTTTTTTCCTTTTGCCTAGCCTCATTTTGGTACCCTCCTTTTTGTGTGCTTTCTTTCAGCCTGGCTCGATGCTATCCCTTAAAGTGGTGGTTCTAAAGTTTCCGTGTGCAGGAGCACCATCTGGCCCTCTTGCTGAAAACGCAGATTCTCAATCCCTATCCCTTTGAGATTCTGGTTTAGTAGTTCTAGTTCTGGGTTTAAAAATCTGCATTTTAATTGGCACCCCCAGTATTTCTGATGGACTTGGTTCTGGGGCAACAGTTTAAGAAGGGCATACACCACTTTCCTCTCTGGGTCTCCTCACCATAACACTCTTTTCCCACACCTTGCCCAGGGCCAGAGGTTCTAGAAAACTGCCTTAAACAGCACTTGTAAAAACAATTTATTTAGAAGATTGGGATCCACAGACTCCTGGAGCAACAGTAGATGACCACAGGGTGGTGGAACATGGTACTTCCAAAGTTGCAAATGACATTTTGAGCATGACCTTTTCTCTCTGGTAAAAGGGCCTATGACCTTCATCAGATACTCAAAGAAATCCACTACCAAAACAGTGAAAGAACCGTGCAAAGTCACTAAGCAGATTCATGCCATGATAATGAATCACTTTCCCATTTGATATGTTTCATGTCTGGACTTTGTGTAGCTTAGATTGTTTTCTTGGGGCAGGCCTATGTCCGAGTATATATTCCAGTGTCTTGGCACACATAAGGAAAACATGGTGGGTGAAAGAAATACATGCTGGTGCAGAAAACTTGTCTATTGACTGACTCACACCCCTGCCCCATCATTCTTTTCCCTTAGAATTTTTCTGTTATTTACATTGTTCTTCAACCTGGACCTGTCTCACCTTCTTTTTGAGTAACTGAATACACTCAGCTGTTTAATCCTGTGCTTATTAGAATGCATTTCAAATAAGAGAAACAAAAGTTGAATTAAATTGTTAAAAAAGAGGACGGGGAGGGGAAGCTTTACAGGTTTCTGTACACATAATTGAATTTATTGCTGCCAGAGAGACTGCAAAACAATTTTTAAGTCTCTAAAGTAATGAGAAAACAAGGGTACTGAATGGTTTTGGGTAGTGAGCATGTCTTGCAGTTCGACTTTTTTTTTTTTTTTTTTGGTGAGGGCATCTCTCATATTTATTGATCAAATGGTTAACAACAATAAAATTCTGTATAGGGGAGTCAATGCTCAATGCACAATCATTAATCCACCCCAAGCCTAATTTTCATCAGTCTCCAATCTTCTGAGGCATAACAAACAAGTTCTTACAAGGAGAACAAATTCTTACATAGTGAATAAGTTACATGGTGAACATTACAGGGGCAGTCATCACAGAAACTTTCGGTTATGCTCATGCATTATGAACTATAAACAGTTCAAATATGAATACTCATTTGATTTTTATACTTGATTTATATGTGGATACCACATTTCTCTCTTTATTATTATTATTTTTAATAAAATGCTGAAGTGGTAGGTAGATACAAGATAAAGGTAGAAAACATAGTTTAGTGTTGTAAGAGAGCAAATGTAGATGATCAGGTGTGTGCCTGTAGACTATGTGTTAATCCAAGCTAGACCAGGGCAATAAAACATCCACATATGCAGAAGATTTCTCTCAGAACAGGGGGGGTGAGGTTCTAAGCCTCACCTCTGTTGATCCCCAATTTCTCACCTGATGGCCCCCCTGCGACTATGCCTGCCTTAGGTTGTTCCTCCCTTGAGGAATCTTACCTGTCTCTGGCTAACCAGTCATCTTCCGGTGCCATACAGGGAAATGTAAAGTTGGTAAGTGAGAGAGAAGCCTTATTGTTTGAAAAGGTTAGCTTTTTACTTCTTTGCATATTTATGCCCTGTGGCTTCTATGCCCAGCATTTGTCTTGAGGTATCTTTACCACTTGGAAGAATTATGATACTCGATAAATTTGATATGAGGCACAAATTGTATTTAAGGTTTGTAATTAGGTAAAGAAGAAGAAAAACTATAGAAGTAGCAGGCGGAAAAAAACATGGGAAGATTATTTCTTTGACATACCCTCTTGTAGAGTAACTTCAGCATGTATAGGTTTTAAACTACTAATTAAATTGCGCACACACATTAACATAATAGGAGTATAGTTACATAACCAAAGCATACCTGTAATTACCAGCCATCTCCAGTGAAACCAAGAAAACCAGTTAGGCACCTTAGGCATTTGTGAAAACTTATCTATGATATGGTGGATATTGTCCAACTGAACTTGAACAGTCTGAGAGAAATCAGACAAATTAAAACAACCCATTCCTGGGGACTGTTCACATCCCTTATGTTCTTTTAACAGTAAATAGTCTGTAGTTGTAAGATTTTGGAGCACTACAATTTGTACTTCTCCTAATTCTTGGTTGAGTTCCAACAGTACAGATCCAGTCCAATTTGTTGTTTTACTGTATGCACAGGCCAGCTTAGATATCTCCTTCCTCATTCCCATGGCAAGTCCAGGAGCTGGTGGGATGAGTGCATCTACAGCTGTAGCAGTGCGTGGATCTTTGTTGGGGTTTTTTGATGATCATCTTCTGGCATGAGTCTTCCAGAGAGTGCTGATGTTGGAAGTTCTTTTTCATATCGTAAATTAGTTCATTTTCAGGGTAGCCAAATTAGGCTTTGATCCTCTGTATAAACACGAACAGACCCTTTGCCTACACCTTTATATGCCCTTTATACCCTTGTGTAGAACTCACTGGAGGTCACCACACAGGAACTGCCTTTTTTCTTTTTTTTGGTATCATTAATCTACACTTACATGATGAATATTATGTTTACTAGGCTCTCCCCTATACCAGGTCCCCCCTATAAACCCCTTTACAGTCACTGTCCATCAGCATAGCAAAATGTTGTAGAATCCCTACTTGCCTTCTCTGTGTTGTACAGCTCTCCCCTTTCTCCCACCCCGCTATGGATGCTCATCTTAATACCCCTCTTTTTCTCCCCCTCCTTATCCCTCCTTACCCACCCATCCTCCCCAGTCCCTTTCCCTTTGGTACCTGTTAGTCCATTCTTGAGTTCTGTGATTCTGCTGCTGTTTTGTTCCTTCAGTTTTTCCTTTGTTCTTATATTCCACAGATAAGTGAAATCATTTGGTATTTCTCTTTCTCTGCTTGGCTTGTTTCACTGAGCATAATACCCTCCAGCTCCATCCATGTTGCTGCAAATGGTTGGATTTGCCCTTTTCTTATGGCTGAGTAGTATTCCTTTGTGTATATGTACCACATCTTCTTTATCCATTCATCTATTGATGGACATTTAGGTTGCTTCCAATTCTTGGCTATTGTAAATAGTGCTGCGATAAACATAGGGGTGCATTGGTCTTTCTCATACTTGATTGCTGCATTCTTAGGGTAAATTCCTAAGAGTGGAATTCCTGGGTCAAATGGTATGTCCGTTTTGAGCATTTTGATGTACCTCCATACTGCTTTCCACAATGGTTGAACTAATTTACATTCCCACCAGCAGTGTAGGAGGGTTCCCCTTTCTCCACAGCCTCGCCAACATTTGTTGTTGTTTGTCTTTTGGATGGCAGCCATCCTTACTGGTGTGAGGTGATACCTCATTGTAGTTTTAATTTGCATTTCTCTGATAATTAGCGATGTAGAGCATCTTTTCATGTGTCTGTTGGCCATCTGTATTTCTTTTTTGGAGAATTGTCTGTTCAGTTCCTCTGCCCATTTTTTAATTGGGTTATTTGTTTTTTGTTTGTTGAGGCGTGTGAGCTCTTTATATATTCTGGACGTCAAGCCTTTATTGGATCTGTCATTTTCGAATATATTCTCCCATACTGTAGGGTTCCTTTTTGTTCTATTGATGGTGTCTTTTGCTGTACAGAAGCTTTTCGGCTTAATATAGTCCCACTTGTTCATTTTTGCTGTTGTTTTCCTTGCCCGGGGAGATATGTTCAAGAAGAGGTCACTCATGTTTATGTCTAAGAGGTTTGTGCCTATGTTTTTTTCCAAGAGTTTAATGGTTTCGTGACTTACATTCAGGTCTTTGATCCATTTTGAGTTTACTTTTGTATATGGGGTTAGACAATGGTCCAGTTTCATTCTCCTACATGTAGCTGTCCAGTTTTGCCAGCACCATCTGTTGAAGAGACTGTCATTTCACCATTGTATGTCCATGGCTCCTTTATCAAATATTAATTGACCATATATGTCTGGGTTAATGTCTGGATTCTCTAGTCTGTTCCATTGGTCTGTGGCTCTGCTCTTGTGCCAGTACCAAATTGTCTTGATTACTATGGCTTTATAGTAGAGCTTGAAGTTGGGGAGTGAGATCCCCCCTACTTTATTCTTCTTTCTCAGGATTGCTTTGGTTATTCGGGGTCTTTGGAGTTTCCATATGAATTTTTGAATTATTTGTTCCAGTTCATTGAAGAATGTTGCTGGTAGTTTCATAGGGATTGCATCAAATCTGTATATTGCTTTGGGCAGGATGGCCTTTTTGACGATATTAATTCTTCCTAGCCATGAGCATGGGATGAGTTTCCATATGTTAGTGTCCCCTTTAATTTCTCTTAAGAGTGACTTGTAGTTTTCTGAGTGTAAGTCTTTCACTTCTTTGGTTAGGTTTATTCCTAGGTATTTTATTTTTTTTGATGCAATTGTGAATGGAGTTGTTTTCCTGATTTCTCTTTCTGTTGGTTCATTGTTAGTGTATAGGAAAGCCACAGATTTCTGTGTGTTGATTTTGTATCCTGCAACTTTGCTATATTCCGATATCAGTTCTAGTAGTTTTGTGGTGGAGTCTTTAGGGATTTTTATGTACAGTATCATGTCATCTGCAAATAGTGACAGTTTAACTTCTTCTTTACCAATCTGGATTCCTTGTATTTTTTTGTTTTGTCTGATTGCCATGGCTAGGACCTCCAGTATATGTTAAATAACAGTGGGGAGAGTGGGCATCCCTGTCTAGTTCCCAATCTCAGAGGAAATGCTTTCAGCTTCTCGCTGTTCAATATAATGTTGGCTGTGGGTTTATCATATATGGCCTTTATTATGTTGAGGTACTTGCCTTCCATTCCCATTTTGCTGAGAGTTTTTATCATGAATGGATGTTGAACTTTGTCAAATGCTTTTTCAGCACCTATGGAGATGATCATGTGGTTTTTGTCTTTCTTTTTGTTGATGTGGTGGATGATGTTGATGGACTTTCGAATGTTGTACCATCCTTGCATCCCTGGGATGAATCCCACTTGGTCACGGTGTATGATCCTTTTGATGTATTTTTGAATTTGGTTGCTAATATTTTGTTGAGTATTTTTGCATCTACATTCATCAGGGATATTGGTCTGTAGTTTTCTTTTTTGGTGGGGTCTTTGCCTGGTTTTGGTATTAGGGTGATGTTAGCTTCATAGAATGAGTTTGGGAGTATTCCCTCCTCCTCTATTTTCTGGAAAACTCTAAGGAGAATGGGTATTATGTCTTCCCTGTATGTCTGATAAAATTCCGAGGTAAATCCATCTGGCCCGGGAGGTTTTTTCTTTGGTAGTTTTTTGATTACCGCTTCAATTTCGTTGCTGGTAATTGGTCTGTTTAGATTTTCTATTTCTTTCTGGGTCAGTCTTGGAAGGTTGTATTTTTCTAGGAAGTTGTCCATTTCTCCTAGGTTTCCCAGCTTGTTAGCATATAGGTTTTCATAGTATTCTCTAATAATTCTTTGTAATTCTGTGGGGTCCGTCGTGATTTTTCCTTTCTTGTTTCTGATACTGTTGATTTGTGTTGACTCTCTTTTCTTCTTAATAAGTCTGGCTAGAGGCTTATCTATTTTGTTTATTTTCTTGAAGAACCAGCTCTTGGTTTCATTGATTTTTGCTATTGTTTTATTCTTCTCAATTTTATTTATTTCTTCTCTGATCTTTATTATGTCCCTCCTTCTGCTGACCTTAGACCTCATCTGTTCTTCTTTTTCCAATTTCGATAATTGTGACATTAGATCATTCATTTGGGATTGTTCTTCCTTCTTTAAATATGCTTGGATTGCTATATACTTTCCTCTTAAGATTGCTTTTGCTGCGTCCCACAGAAGTTGGGGCTTAGTGTTGTTGCTGTCATTTGTTTCCATATATTGCTGGATCTCCATTTTGATTTGGTCATTGATCCATTGATTATTTAGGAGCGTGTTGTTAAGCCTCCATGTGTTTGTGAGCCTCTTTGCTTTCTTTGTACAGTTTATTTCTAGTTTTTTGCCTTTGTGGTCTGAAAAGTTGGTTGGTAGGATTTCAATCTTTTGGAATTTTCTGAGGCTCTTTTTGTGGCCTAGTATGTGGTCTATTCTGGAGAATATTCCATGTGCACTTGAGAAGAATGTATATCCTGTTGCTTTTGAATGTAGAGTTCTATAGATGTCTATTAGGTCCATCTGCTCTACTGTGTTGTTCAGTGCTTCCGTGTCCTTACTTATTTTCTGCCCAGTGGATCTATCCTTTGGGGTGAGTGGTGTGTTGAAGTCTCCTAGAATGAATGCATTGCAGTCTATATCCCCCTTTAGTTCTGTTAGTATTTGTTTCACATATGCTGGTGCTCCTGTGTTGGGTGCATATATATTTATAATGGTTATATCCTCTTGTTGGACTGAGCCCTTTATCATTATGTAGTGTCCTTCTTTATCTCTTGTTACTTTCTTTGTTTTGAAGTCTATTTTGTCTGATATTAGTACTGCATCCCCTGCTTTCTTCTCGCTGTTGTTTGCTTGAAATATGTTTTTCCATCCCTTGACTTTTAGTCTGTACATGTCTTTGGGTTTGAGGTGAGTTTCTTGTAAGCAGCATATAGATGGGTCTTGCTTTTTTATCCATTCTATTACTCTATGTCTTTTGATTGGTGCATTCAGCCCATTCACATTTTGGGTGACTATTGAAAGATATGTACTTATTGCCATTGCAGGCTTTAAATTCGTGGTTACCAAAGGTTCAAGGTTAGCCTCTTTAGTATCTTACTGCCTAACTTAGCTCACTTATTGAGCTGTTATATACACTGTCTGGAGATTCTTTTCTTCTCTCCCTTCTTATTCCTCCTCCTCGATTCTTCATATGTTGGGTATTTTGTGCTGTGCTCTTTCTAGGAGTGCTCCCATCTAGAGCAGTCCCTGTAAGATGTTCTGTAGAGGTGGTTTGTGGGAAGCAAATTCCCTCAGCTTTTGTTTGTCTGGGAATTGTTTAATCCCACCGTCATATTTGAATGATAGTCGTGCTGGATACAGTATCCTTGGTTCAAGGCCCTTCTGTTTCATTGTATTAAATATATCATGCCATTCTCTTCTGGTCTGTAGGGTTTCTGTCGAGAAGTCTGATGTTAGCCTGATGGGTTTTCCTTTATAGGTGACCTTTTTCTCTCTAGCTGCCTTTAAAACTCTTTCCTTGTCCTTGATCTTTGCCATTTTAATTATTATGTGTCTTGAAGTTGTCCTCCTTGGATCCTTTCTGTTGGGGGTTCTGTGTATTTCCGTGGTCTGTTCAATTATTTCCTCCTCCAGTTTGGGGAAGTTTTCAGCAATTATTTCTTCCAAGATACTTTCCATTCCTTTTCCTCTCTTTTCTTCTTCTGGTACCCCTATAATACGGATATTGTTCCTTTTGGATTGGTCACACAGTTCTCTTAATATTGTTTCATTTTTTATCTCTCTCTATGTCAGCTTCTATGCGTTCTTGTTCTCTGGTTTCAGTTCCATCAATGGCTTCTTGCATCCTATCCATTCTGCTTATAAACCCAGAGTTTGTTTCATTTCTGCGATCTCCTTTCTGGCATCTGTGATCTCCCTCCGGACTTCATCCCGTATCTCTTGCGTATTTTTCTGCATCTCTGTCAGCATGTTTATGATTTTTATTTTGAATTCTTTGTCAGGAAGACTGGTTAGGTCTGTCTCCTTCTCTGGTGTTGTCTCTGTGATCTTTGTCTGCCTGTAGTTTTGCCTTTTCATGGTGATAGGAATAGTTTGCAGAGCTGGGACGAGTGACAGCTGGAAGAACTTCCCTTCTTGTTGGTTTGTGTCCCTCCTCTCCTGGGAGAACAGCGACCTCTAGTGGCTTGTGCTGGGTAGCTGCGTGCAGACAGGGCTTCTGCTTCCTGCCCGGCTGCTATGGAGTTAATCTCCGCTGTTGCTGTGGGCGTGGCCTGGTTCGGGCTGCTGCTCCAAAGTGTTGGAGTCGCGTTGGAGGGGGAGTGGCCGGGAGGCTATTTATCTCCGTAAGGGGCCTCCCTGCTCCCTGCAGCCCAGGGGATTAGGGTGCCCAGAGATCCCTGGATTCCCTACCTCTGGATTAAGTGTCCCGCCCTGCCCCTTTAAGACTTCCAAAAAGCACCCACCAAAACAAAACAACGAGCACACACACACAAAAAAAATTTAAAATTAAAAAAATAAAAAAATATATAAAAAATGGCCGCTTGTTTTTCTTTATTCTCCGGCGCCAGCCTCAGGCATCTGCTCACTGGTCTTGCTGCCCTGTTTCCCTAGTATTGGGGTCCCTATCCCTTTAAGACTTCCAAAAAGCGCTCGCCAAAAAAAAGAGCAAAAAAAAAAAGAAAAATGGCCGCTCGCTTTTCTTATGTCCTCCGGCGCCAGGCCTCTGGTACCCACTCACCGTTCTTGCTGCCCTGTCTCCCTAGTATCCAGGGCCCCATGCACGCACTGTCTCTGCGCTCTGGTCCAGATGGCTGGGGCTGGTTGTTCAGCAGTCCTGGGCTCCGTCTCCCTCCCGCTCTGCCTACTCTTCTCCCGCCGGGATCTGGGGGGGCGGGGTGCTCGGGTCCCACTGGGCCTGCGCTCGTATCTTACCCCCTTTATGAGGCACTGGGTTCTCGCAGGTGTGGATATGGTCTGGATGTTATCCTGTGTCCTCTGGTCTTTATTCTAGGAAGGGTTGTCTTTGTTATATTTTCATAGATATATGTGGTTTTGGGAGGAGATTTCCGCTGCTCTACTCACGCCGCCATCTTGGCTCCACCCCCGCAGTTCGACTTTTATCTGCCAATCAAATCAAGCATTGACCTTGGACTGGATGATAAATAGGTGATGTAGCCAGGACTTTGCTGAATCCTTCTGCTGGTAGGTGGTTGTGGCTCTACCTAGGCATTTAGGCAGTGTCCTGTGTCCAATGTCCAAGGTGCAAGCTGTGATGCTTAGTGACATAGTGGTGGTACTGGTGATGTCATCTGTAGCCCAGTTTTATGGCATATATTTTGGAGTTTTTCCTAGTTGTACAGCTTCTGTGCCAGGTTCCGCCATCCTTCCTGAGGGTCTGTGAGCTGCTCAGTACGCTTTCAGTAATTTCCCTTCTGTTTAATTCAACCATAGTTTCTGTTGTTTTTTTTCCCTCCAAACATAGCATGTGCAACTCTGCTTCTGTATTTTCCTCATGTCCATTTTCTCATTTTAAATGACATACCTTTTTATCTAATTTTACCAGAAATTATACCCCATTTAAAAAGTCATTATAACAGTGTACTCTCTTTCTCTCTCATTTGTTTGTTTTATTTTTTATTATGGAAAATTTCAAATGTACACAAAAGGAGAGAGAGTAGTGTAGTGAACTCCTATAACACATTCCCCAGTTTCAACATTTTATCATTCATGTTTCAGCTTTCCTTTCCACACTTCGTTTGGGGATGGAAGGAGAGGAGATAAAATATTTTATGGAGACTCCCAGACATCATATCATGTCACCCATAAGTGGATGGATGGATCTTTGAATAATAGGTAAGAAAATAAGATAAGCATAGTACCACTACCATGCTTCATAAAAGTAACAATAATTCTTTGGTATCATCCAATTCTAGTCCCTGTTCATTCTCTCCCAGTTTTCTCCTAAATGAATTTTGACAATTGATTTGTTGGAATCAGGTTCTGAATAAAGTCTATACAATGTATCTGAGTAACACATCTTTTTTTCCAATACTTTTTCAAATTTTAATTTAATTTAATTTTTATTAAGGTATCTTTGATATACTATATAATCTTATGAAGGTTTCACATGAGCAACATTGTGGTTACTACATTCTCCCTATTATCAAGACCCCACCACATATCCCATTACAGACACTGTCCAATACATTTTTTAAATCAATGAATGAATTAATTAAATTTTTTATTAAGGTATTATTGATATACACTCTTATGAAGATTTCACATGAAAAAGCAATGTGGTTAGTACATTTACCCATATTATCAAGTCCCCACTTGCAGTCACCCATACCCCAGTGCAGTCACTGTCCATCAGTGTAGTAAGATGCCGCAGATTTGCCTTCTCAGTGCTACACTGTTTTCCCCGTGATCCCCCACACCTTGTGTACTAAACATAATACCCCTCAATCCCCTTCTTTCTCCCTCCCCACCTGCCCTCCCACACTGCTCCCCTTTGGTAATCACTAGTTCCTTCTTGGAGTCTCTGAGTCATCTGGTATTTTGTTCCTTCAGTTTTGCTTTGTTGTTATACTCCACAAATGAGGGAAATCATTTGGCACTTGTCTTTCTCTGCCTGGCTTATTTCACTGAGCACAATGTCCTCCAGCTCCATCCATGTTGTTGTAAATGGTAGGACTTGTTTCTTTCTTATGGCTGAATAGTATTCCATTGTGTATATGTACCACATCTTCTTTATCCATTCATCTACTGATGGACTCTTAGGTTGCTTCCATATCTTGGCTATTGTAAAAAGTGCTGCAATAAACATAGGGGTGCATATGTCTTTTTGAATCTGAAAAGTTGTGTTCTTTGGGTAAATTCCAAGGAGTGGGATTCCTGGGTCAAATGGTATTTCTATTTTTAGTTTTTTGGGAACCTCCATATTGCTTTCCACAATGGTTGAACTAGCTTACATTCTCAACAACAGTGTAGAAGGGTTCCCCTTTCACCGCATCCTCACCAGCATTTGTTGTTCTTAGTCTTTTCGATGTTGGCCATCCTTACTGGTGTGAGGTGATATCTCATTGTGGTTTTAATTTTCATTTCCCTGATGATTAGTGATGTGGAGCATCTTCTCATGTGTCCTTTGGCCATCTGAATTTCTTCTTTGGAGAACTGTCTCTTCATATCCTCTGCCCATTTGTTAATCCAATTATTTGCTTTTAGGGTGTAGAGGTATGTAAGTTCTTTATATATTTTGTATGTTAACCCCTTGTCGGATATATCATTTACGAATATATTCTCCCATACTGTAGGATGCCTTTTTGTTTTGTTGATAGTGTCCATTGCTGTACAGAAACTTTTTAGTTTGATGTAGTCCCATGAGTTCATTTTTGCTTTTGTTTCCCTTGCCCAAGGAGATGTGTTCAGGAAGAAGTTGGTCATGCTTATTTTCAGGAGATTTTTGTCTATGTTGTCTTCTAAGAGTTTTATGGTTTCATGACTTACATTCAGGTCTTTGATCCATTTCAAGTTTACTTTTGTGTATGGGTTAAACAATAATCCAGTTTCATTTTCTTGCATATAGCTGTCCAGTTTTGCCAACACCAGTTGTTGAATAGGCTGTCATTTCCCCATTGTATGTCCATGGCTCCTTTATCATATATTAATTTACCATATATGGTTGGGTTTATATCAGGGCTCTCTAGTCTGTTCCATTGGTCTATGGGTCTGTTCTTGTGCCAGTACCAAATTGTCTTGATTACTGTGGCTTTGTAGTAGAGCTTGAAGTTGGGGAGCATAATACCTCCAGCTTTATTCTTCCTTCTCAGGATTGCTTTGGCTATTTGGGGTCTTATGTGGTTCCATATGAATTTTAGAACAATTTTCTCTAGTTCATTGAAGAATGCTGTTGGTATTATGAAAGAATTACATTGAATCTGTAGATTGCTTTAGGCAGTATGGCCATTTTGACAGTATTAATTCTTCCTATCCATGAGCATGGGATATGTTTCCATTTACTGGTATCTTCTTTAATTTCTCTTAAGAGTGTCTTGTAGTTTTCAGGGTACAGGTCTTTCTCTTCCTTGGTTATGTTTATTCCTAGGTATTTTATTCTTTTTAATGCAACTGTGAATAGAATTGTTTTCCTGATTTCTCTCTCTGCTAGTTTATTGTTAGTGTATAGGAATGCCACAGATTTATGTATATTAATTTTGTATCCTGTAACTTTGCTGAATTCAGATATTAGATCTAGTAGTTTTGGAGGGGATTCTTTAGGGTTTTTTATGTACAGTATCATGTCATCTGCAAACAGGGACAGTTTAACTTCTTCTTTGCCAATCTGGTTGCCTTTTATTTCATTGTGTTGTCTGATTGCTGTGGCTAGGACCTCCAGTATTATGTTGAATAGAAGTGGGGAGAGTGGGCATCCTTGTCTTGTTCCCCCATCTTAAAGGAAAAGCTTTCAGCTTCTCGCTGTTAAGTATAATGCTGGCTGTGGGTTGTCCAGTACATTTTTAATTGAGATATAATTCCCATTTCTAATATCATTTCAAAAATCTATAGTATTTATTCCTTCCCCTTTATTTCATGCTGTTTATCTTTTGAAGAATTTCTCAAGTTTTGGTTTTGCCTGATTGCATCCTCTTGGCATTATTAACATGTTCCTCTCTCAATTTTGTTATCCTTCTGTAAATTGGTGGTTAGGTCTAGGGGCTTGATTAGAGTCAGCTTTCACATTTTATATCCTAGGCTTTTCCTTTTTAAGATGTAGCTTAACCACATCTCCGTCCTTCACTTCATCTCCATCCCTGCCTTCTGTGGTTCCCCTTTCTCAAATGCTTGTAGCATTTCCTGTCTATCACTCTATCCATTAAATAATATTCTTTCCTATTCCTGATAAGGCAGGGACCGTATCCTGAGTAAATGGATCATTATGGCTGAACACTGCTATTTCCAGAGTAGATGCTCCATAGATAGATGTTGAGCCAAATGAATATGAGTACAAATCATACACCAATTATCTACTGCTTAGCACTTGCTGCCTTCTGTGTGGTTTCTCACTGGGTTAAAAGCTCAGCTCCTGGGCTCTGCCTCAGTTGAGTGCAGGGAGGAATTCAAATACATTCTGGCAGTCTGGGTACATAACACAATGCCATGGCCATAAGTAGTGCATGTCCATTGCATATTAAAATGCGGACCCTTGCCCATCTATACTTGCTGGATTTTATTGGCTCAAATATGAGGTACACATGACAGGCAGGTACAAAAAGTAAAGTATTAGATAAATATAGGTCATATTATTAGTGACAGTAATTAGAGTAGAATCTGTTGCCCTTGCTTTTGTGCTTTTAATATGCACATTCCTTGGTTGAACTGTATGAAACTATTGACTTTTACCACCTTTTAAAAAAAGAATTATCTACTCCTAAGATTTAATTCATTAATGAAGAGACATTCCAGGGGTCATTTGTCCGGCCAACTTTCTATTATGTGGGTTAATGGTATGGCCATCCGTAGAAAATTTTCCATTTAAAGGACTGAAAGGATTTTAGGGTGATTATTTGAAAGCTCTTTTAGTTGCAAGAGACAAACCTAAACCAAAGAAAGCAAAGAAACAAACTTTTTTTGGATTGATTTATCTGGGAAGTCCAAGAATATCTTACCTCTCTGATTATTGATCTTATATCATTCTCTCTCATTTTTTATTACCTTCTCTATGTAACTGCAAATAATTAGCTCCAAGTCTCCTGTTTCTAGCACCATGCTTCCAAAAATCCCCTGTGCCCCAGCAGAAGGGTTTAAAGGAGGATTTCTGGTCATGTTAGGGCTCTATGTCTATCCCTTAAAGAATTACTGTGACTGAGGAAATGGGGCCCACTTATTGGGGAGGATTAGGTCACATGCCCTTTCCTGTTGGGTGGCAGAGGGCATCAGAATCAATAATCCTGCCACATGTAATGGAAGAGAAGTTTTCCTGATCTACTGGAGTAGAAACGGTGTAGGGGAAATACAGAAGCTATCTGTTTGTACCTCAGGGTGACCTTGGTTCAGGGCTCTGCATGCAAGGGATTTCTCTGGAAGGTGTATGTAGTTGGAGGTAAATTCAGGGTTCTTAAGCTTTCATTATAGTTTGTCCCCTTCAGGTTTGGGCCATTATGTCTCGCGGGTCATTATTTAATATAATCAATGATGTAATGGACTGTTTAATTATGGTTCTAAAATGGTTATAAGCTGCAGTTCTTACATGAAGTTCTTGATAGCCTTCAAGGGGTCAATGGGCTAACATTACACAGAGAATCTTGTTTGTATCTGTATTTTCTGGGGGAGGTGGTTCTGTACTGTTGCTCATGAAAAAGCTTCTGCTAAACCAAATGACTAAGAAGACTCCAGTGTTTCTCAATGGGGGTACCACTAATATTTGAACAATAAAGTTTGTCACTGTGCAAGGTATATAGCATCTCTGGCCCATACCCCTTAAAAGCTTGTAATACCCTATGCTCAGTGAAATAAACCAGGTGGAGAAAGACAAGTACCAAATGATTTCACTCATTTGTGGAGTATAAGAACAAAGCAAAACGGAAGGAATGAAACAACAGCAGACTCACAGACTTCAAGAAGGGACTAGTGGTTACCAAGGCAAATGGGGTGTAGAGGGTGAGTGGGAAGGGAGGGAGAAATGGATTAAGGGGCAAATTGATTAGGGCACATAATGTAGGGGGGTCACGGGAAGGCAGTATAACACAGAGCAGACAAGTAGTGACTCTAGAGCATCTTACTGTGCTGATGGACAGTGAATGGGGTGTGTGTGGGGGGGACTTGATAATATGAGTGAATGTAGTAACCACAATGTTGCTCATGTGAAACCTTCATAGGATTGTATATCAATGATACCTTAAAAAATAAAGCTTGTAATACCCCCAGTTTATTATGATAATCAGCTTCTCCTCCCACATCCAAGCACCTTTAGCTGAGAATCAAGATAAAACTAGAAGTCTAAATTGAGTATTCTCTTTGTATGTTATCTTTCATCTTCCTTCTGGGAGAAGAGTAACATTTCTTTACTTTTAATTACTAATTCCCAGCTGTCCATCTATTAAGGAATCTGGGATTCCACATTCATGAACATGAAAACCCACTTTCTCAGGAGTGTTCAGATATTTCGTTGTATTTTAATGGTATAGCAAAGGACCTAAATGTTGGGATTTTGTATTTTTATATTGTGGGATTTTGGTAATTGCTACCATAAAATGGTATACCTTCTGCACTTTCTCCCAAATCTGCTTGAGATCCTTGACTCTAAAATCAACCCACCCTACTGGAGATTTTTCTGATGTGAAATTAAAATGTTGCATCATAAGGCAAAATGTGTAAACCTGCAACCCTTGGGAGATGCCCAACCGTTATTCTTCTCCCTTAGAGTTTTCCCCTAGGATGATCATTTAGTTTGTTACCTCTGAAAGGACAAACACAGATGAAATGTTAGCCTGAAAGGAGTATTGTCAAGACCTGGAGAATTAAAGAATGAGCACTGAACAGAATTTTTATAGATTACACATCACTTTCTTTGCCTTTGACCTTGCAACGTCTTCTAAAACAGGTTTGCCAATCTTTTTTTTACAGTTGAGGAAATTGAGGTTTCTAGGAAACAAGTTGACATGTCCAAGATTACACTGCGCTGTAGAGAAGGATTTGGGATTTCACCGTGCTCTAACTTTAAACGCCTCCCTCTAACTCTCTACTGCCTCCCTGACGCCTCAACACACTTTTAAAAGAAGGAACACATCCTGGCTGGGGCAAATCAGAGGCAGGGATTGGAAGCACAAACGAACCACAGCCAAGTCCGTAATTGTGTTACCTCAGTGAGTGCCGGGAAGCTCAGGCGAGGTGGGGGTACGGGGGTAGGATGTTGACACTTGTAGAGTGTTTGTACCCCACCACTTCACTCCTGCAATGTTAGGACAATCTCGTTTGAACTCCCAGCCAACTAGAAATTAAAAGCAGACAGTGACGACGCTGTTTTGTAACTTTCTTTTTAAATTAACCGAACCTTTCAAGTGCTGCTTTAGATTACAAGTGACTAATTGGATAAAAGGGAAAGAGCCACTCAGCTGGATGAATAGTATTGTAAGAGCTCAGCCTGCATTATAGAAAAAGAACGCAGAAGAACAATTTCTGCAATAACGTTTTAATTACAAAGTGAAGGCGAGTTTGTCCACTCTGTTCCGTTCCGAGGACAAGTTGATATGTCGCAGCAGCGTTGAGAAGCGTGCAGGCTCACAGGAAATCTTTTTATTTAAGGCAGGCTAAAAGTTTCTAGGGCCAACCCTTCACTGTGATAATCAGCTTCTCCTTTGCCCTTGGCGTGCCTCGCAAATGTCGGGGCTGAGAGGGAGGGTGACGGTAGGAGAGAGGGCTGAATCCGTTCTTATTAATATTAAGCAGCCAAGTCCGTACCCTTGAAGCAAGTGGGAGAGAGGAGGGAGAGGAGCTTCTGACATTGACAATGAATCCAAACAGGAGTTGCACTAGCGGTGTCCACCACGTTGCCACTGCCCCCGCCTGGCCTTCTGGGAGTTGTAGTTTCACCAGGAGCGGCCTCCGGGGTGAGCTGGGGCTGTCCCGTCCGGACCGAACTACAGATCCCAGGCAGCGCTGGGCTCCCGCCCCTCCCGCCCCGCGGCGAGTGTAAACTCACCGCGCCGGGGCGGGCGGCCGCGCGCGGGCAAGTGGGCTGAGCTCGGCACTGAGCCGGGGTGCACCGCTCGGGGGACCCAGACCCCGCCACTTCCCTCCGTCCCCGGCTCAGTTCTCTCTGCCGCGCAGTGCTAGGACGAGAAGCGGGAGCCATGCAGTCGGAATCGGGGATCGTGCCAGATTTCGAAGTCGGGGAGGAGTTTCACGAAGAGCCCAAAACCTATTACGAACTCAAAAGTCAACCCCTGAAGAGCAGGTGAGTGGTGACACAGCTGGAGGGAGGTGCGGCTGGCGGCCGGGGGGCCCCGCGCCTCCCACATCGGGGTGAGGAGAGCCGGGCGCCCGGCCTCTGGGACAAGGACCCAGTGCCCTTGCCTCGGGGCGCAGGGCGAACTGCTCCCTCAGCTTGGGGCTGTGCCGCAGGGCCAGTGCGTCCCCGGGGGTTCGGGCAGAGCGAACTTCGGGGGCGCCGCTGGCAGCCCGGGACGGCCCCTACGGGTGAGGGGACTCGTCCGGGGACACCAGCTGCTGAGACCGGGTGGGGGCTGGGGAGCGACCCGGGGCCGGGGCGGGGGAAGGGAGCGCTGACCCGGCCCGCTGTCCCAGCTGTGAGGAGGAAAGGGGAGTTTGAGTGAGCCCCTCTTCTGGAGATACAGCGGGTTGAGGACTCCGAGGAAAGTTTGGGGTGGGCTGAGGCGCGACGTTCGAGGGAAGCAATCAGCTCGTCAGCTGTCGCCTCACAGAAGTCGGGCTCTGTGGGGAAACCCGCCCCCGCCGCCTGCAGGTGAGGTTTCCCTGAGCCGCGCCTCCGGACTTCGCGACGCGGCACCTGGGCGCGCGGGTCCGGGCGGGGCGGGGGGCGGCTCCCCGCTCCGGGTAAATCCCCGGGCTCCTGGCCCCATTCAAATCCAGGCCTTCCCTGCGGGGGAAGAAGCCCCGGGACTGGATGGTGTTGGGATTGCCCTCTGCTTGGCGGAGACACGCGTTTACCGAGCAGTCTGCTGGGGACTTCAAGAACTTTTTAGGAGGGGAATGAAGACACCCGCTGGTCTGGCGCTGCGCCACCTCTAGTGCCCACTTTTGTGCTACCTCCATTCCCATATGGCTGTCGCAATGGGTTGGGTAGCTTCCTTTTTCTCTGTCCTGTGGCCGGCCACTCGGCACATTTCCATTGTTTACTAAGAGGGTGATGGGCATTTGAGGTTGTGATAATAAAGAAGGTTTTATTCTCACCCCTTGCAGTTGTGAGATAAGATAAGGCTCTAACTGGAAGTTCCAGCAGCGCCTTTGCACCCACCTGAAACCTTTCTGTCGACCCCTCATTGTGGGTAGGGCCTGGGAGAATGGACCCAGCTGGCAGAGGGGGTCCAGAAATTAGGAATGAAGAAGGGCAACTAAATCAGGAGTGAGGTGGTGTCATCTTTGTTTCTGGAGTGCAGGAGGCTGGTACTTACGGAAATCTGATCCAGGTTTGTTTCCTTCAGGGCTGTGTCAAAACTGAGTCCAAGTTGGGGAAGAAAATCTGGGAACAGCATATCCACTGACTGGGTTGCAGAAGCAGCCTCTTTGCAGATGCTTAAGATTCGAAGGAAACCTCCTTTGCAATTAGACGCCTAAAACCAGCCTTTAGTTGGTAGTTTCCCTTCATAATGGCTATTTTGTGTTTCAGCATAGAGTGTGTGCGTTGGGGGTTGGGGGTTTTGAGTAATATTGTGTAAAGGGTATTGTTGGTTATGCTCATTGGGGCTTTATCTGAATTCGGCTGAAGGGACCAGTGTTTTTCTGAGCAGTCTCTGCTTTTGCTTCTATAAGCAAATGCTTACATGACCAGAATGAGGGAGGCAGTGTGTGTGTGTGTGTGTGTGTGTGTGTGTGTGTGTGTGTGTGTGTGTGTGTGTCCTGAAAGAAATGAATTAACTGGACTGTTTGGAACATTTTTGATGGTAGCTGATACATAACATTAAATGAGTTTGAGAGAGTGAGGAAAATACCATCTGGAAAAACCCAAATGAATGCCATGAAACTCATGTTGAAGGATCTGGGCCTGCTCTTTTTCAGAGTCGGCAGAAAATTACTTCCAAGGGTGAACGTCCTTGGTAGCTACAGCACATGTAAGGAAAAATGTGGGTACGTGGGAAGCAATGGCTTTCACACGTTGAAGCTAGAAACAGGTGCAGGACAGAGCCGGTATGGAGAGAAAGGCTAAATTAAAAAAGTTGTTGTAAAACTTGTCTGTGGAGCAGACACATGCTCTTTGAAATAAACCAGTTAAATAAAATCTGTGAATAAATATATGGGGTTGGCAAAATTTCTCTATACTGTTTTCCACAGTTGTCTAACGTATTGTCACCGGCATCTGTTGTGTGACTCTAAGAGGGCTACACATTGTTCAGGGACTCCTAGTGGCTTTTTGTCTTAAGTCTGCCAGGCACCTTGCTTCTTCTAAGTCTGGGTTGGGGGAAGTTGAGATTGACAGGTTAAGACTGCTGTAGCCATTCTGTAGATCAGTTGTATTCTCCAGATTGTCTCTTGGAGTTGTAAATATGTCCAGATTCTGTCCACTTCTCACCAACTTGTCTGCTACCATTTTGGTCCAAGCTACCACCAGCCCTTGCCCTGGTCCTTCTACTAGTCTCTTAGCTGGTCCCCTGCTTCCTACCTTTACCTGCTCTGAGTGGATTTTCTGCACAGCAACCACAGTGTTTCTGTTAAAACTGGTTTACAATCAGGGGGTGACTTTGCCTTTCATTCCCCGGGAGTCATTTAGCAATGTCTAGAGACATCTTTGGTTGTCACAACCAAAGGAGGTTGCTACTGGCCTTTAGTCAGCAGAGGCCACAGATGCGGCTGAACATTTTGTAGTGCCTAGAAAAGTGTCCACAGCAAAGAATGATCTGGCCTCAAATAGTTGCCACTGAGGTTGAGAAATGCTGTGTTAAAACATGTCACATCATGTCATTCTGTACTCAAAACCCTCTCATGGTTGCTAGTTTCAGTAAAACTCAAGATCCTTAACATGGCAAAAAACAGCCTGTATATATGGTCAAGCTCTTTGTCAGCTCTAACTTTAGCATCTTTTGCATCCACTCTTCTGGCTCCCTTGCTCCTTGCTGTTCCTGGAAGACTCCAGACCCCTCCACCACAGAGCCTTGGTGCGTTGTACTCTCTGGGCATGGATGATCATTCGCCCAGAGAGCCGCAGTGCTCACTCCCCCACCAGCTTCAGGCCTTCCTTTAAATACTATTCCCATCAAGCTGGCTTGACCGTGCTGTTTACAACTGCTGTCCCTCCAAACTCTAATCTTCCTTGCCCTGCTCTTTTCTTCCTCATAGTACTTATATTGTAACCAACTCTGTATGTTTCTAATATGTTGCATTTATTATATATTTTCCACACTAGACTGCAAGCCCTGAGGGAGCAGGAGTTTCTTTCTGTTCCTTCTGTACTGCTGTGTCTCTGGTGTCTAGAACAGTTTCTCAACCTCAGCACCATTGACATTTTGTGCCGGATCATTCCTTGTTGTGGGGACTGTTCTGGGCAGTGCAGGGTGTTTAGCCACCTCCTTGGCCTCCATCTGCTGAAGGCCAGGAACACCCAATCCCAGGGTGTGACAATGCCCAGGGTCTGAGGGTCAGAATCACCCCTGTTTCAGAATGACTGGCCTAGAATAATGCCTGGCACAATAACGATGTTTGAATCTGTGTTGCTTTGTCTTCTAGTACTGGGTTCAGAATGAGGCGTTTGGTCCTGATTTTTGCATTCAACCTTGCATTCCTTTTAAAAAAGGTATCCACCAAGGTTTCCCCCAAGAGGAGCTTATATATCCTTCAGTTGGGCCAAGCTCAGGTGTGCAAGTGTTTCATGAGGAAAGCTGTTTCTTTCCTAACCTGAATGTCCTGGCCTTTAGAACTGTGAAGCTGCTGGGTTTAGATACTGTGAGCCCCCTTTTGTTCATACTGACTGACAGAGCTGAGTCATAGGAAGACACACTGAGAAAAGGTTCTAATGAAGAACTGATTGTAGTTTGCTTTCCTCAACAAGGTTTTTGAAACCTTTGTGTGTTCTCATGGGAATAAGCTCTGATTGGTGGGTTGGCAGGGGAAAAGTGGTGAATATGAACCCAGGATTCACGGATGTGGAGCAGTTGAGTGAGCTCCTGGCAGCAGAGGAACTCGGTAGGTCTTTGGGACCTGAAAAAACCACTTAAAAATTTGGTAGCATCTTTCATGATCCTTTGGTTTCATTTACTTGGTGCTAAATTCTGTGGCTTTGTAGTTGATTGTTACTAATGCTCTTTTCCTGGACAGACTTCAGAACTGGCCTAATATAAGTCCAGTTTGTTCTCTTCTTAAGTTTTTCGTAATGTTTTAGGTAAGTGTTATTTAACTTCCTGCAAATGGGAATGGGAATGAAAGCAAATATTAGGTTTATAATGGCTGAACAGGCTACAGTAGTGCTTCCCAAATGCTGCTTCATACATAGGTGTGTGAAGTTTCACAGGTTTGCAGTGAAATGAGAAAGACCAAGACTATTTTTAAAAATTTTTTATTAAGGTATGATTGATATACACTCTTATGAAGGTTTCACATGAAAAAACAATGTGGTTACTACATTTACCCATATTATCAAGTCCCCACCCATACTCCAATGCAGTCACTGTCCATCAGTGTAGTGAGTTGCCAGAGATCCACTATGTCCCTTCTCTGTGATACACTGTTTTCCCCGTAATCCCCCACACCATGTGTACTAAACATAATACCCCTCAATCCCCTTCTCCCTCCCTTCCCACCTGCCCTCCCACACCCCTCCCCTTTGGTAACCACTAGTTCATTCTTGGAGTCTCTGAGTCTGCTGCCATTTTGTTCCTTCAGTTTTGCTTCATTGTCATACTCCACAAATAGGGAAATCATTTGGCATTTGGAAAGACCAAGACTATTAATGTGACACACACTGGCACACACATATTTTGATATGAGGCCAGTGCCATTTCTTGGATTAATTCTGAGATTTTTACACCTATGTTCATATTAAAAATACACTTTCCTTATGAAATAATAATTCATTCTTGGTAAAACAAAACTGTCAGTCTTTTTGTTTGTTTTCTTGATTTTTCTCTCTGTCCTGCAGGGACACTGCAAGGAACTGCTAACATGGAAATTAAGAGCATTATTAGGCCATCACGGTCTGTCCCTAACCAGCTTGGTGACCTTGGGCAGGCTGACCTCTAACTTCAGTTTCCTCATCTGGAAAATGGGTCCTGCCTCCTAAGGATCTTAAGAAAATTAAACTGTGACATTCATTTTGGAAAAGTATTAGCATGATGCCTGGCACATAGTAAATGCTCAGCAAATGTTACCAAATGTTGTTCTTGCTATTTCTTTATTAGCAGTGAGTCCTGATATTAGGAAAGCGTTTGCATGTAGTTGACTCTGGCTTTCTTCTCTAAGGCCAGTGTTGTTATGCAATAAAATAACCTCAATTGTAGTAAATTCTCTTCTTTTTTTTTTCTTTTGCTTTCCTTCCAATGAGTTGTTCAGATATATTTTTTGCATTTTATATTTTTAATCTGACCCATGAAAATTAAGAAATTATTTTGGTTAAAAAATAAGCAGTTGTTGCATCAGCACAAGCAAAAAATTTCAATTCCACACATTATCTATTGAGTCCTAGAACATGCAAATTAATACCAGTAAACATAGCTAACATTTATTGAACCTGTACTGTGTGCCAGCCCCTGTTGTGTTTTTATATCTGTTAACTTAGTCTTTGTAAAACTGGCACAAGATGGTGATATAAATTAAAACAATAATGAGATTAATTATAACATTAAAAACAGTTCTTACTACATGCCAGGAACAATTCTGAATATATTACTTATATGAGCTAAGTTAATTCCCACTTGATCTTGCATGCATGTATTTTAATTATTCCTATTTTACAGAGAAGGAAACTGAGGCATAGCAAGTAGATAGGCCTGGATTTAAATCAAGGCCATCTGGCTGTAGCCCCATTCTCTGGTCTACTGGTCTGTACGGCCATGTAAGAAAGAGGCAGTGCACACAGCGGTGGGATATGCAAAGGTGCATCATTCTGTACCTTCTCCGAAACTCCCAGTATGGTAAAGGAAAGAACACATGGGCCTAGCTAAATGTAGAAGAGGACGCATGGTCACTGTGGGACATGGGCATCAGCAACTGATATTTAACAGAAGAAGGGGAGTCAGGGGTCAGCTTTGTGAACAAACAGGGGTATTTGAGTTTGTCCGTGAAGGTCATGGAACACTTAGTACTCAAGGTTAAACATATTTGTCTGTAAAATTAAATAAAATGCTAGGCACCTTGGAGGATATAGCCTAAAATAGACTTTCAGCATTTTTAGTTGCCTTTGAAATGTCTAATCAGACTCCCAGGTCTTCCTCATGTTCTGTGTGTACCTGATGGTGGCCAAGAGATTGGGTGCACTGGACAGGTTCAGAAGGAGCTGTACTAAAGCATGTCTCTGCCACTTAACCATTATGCCTATGTTCAACACACTTAGTTTCTTGGAGCTTTTGTTGCTTTACCATTTTACCTGTAAAATGGGATGAAGGACATTATACTCTTAGTGTTGGTTAGTTAAAGTTGAGATAAAACGTGTAAAAGTGCTTTGCAGAGTGCCTCACACATGTTAGTAATATCAATTCTTTCTTACCTACTTGACCATGATAATTTTTCCCTTCTCATAACAATAACTTAAACACCTATGGAATCATGTATCTGCAGCAAAATAGGCAAGATTGAGATGCCTTACCCTGGCACACATTCAAATCTTACTATGCAAATTAGTTTTGTGATGTGATTAGATGGAAAGCTTGATTAAAGTGGGCTTCTAAGTGTTGGTTTTGTGTGCTATTGGAGATTTCCTTTTTCCGAGTACTGCTATTTATAGCATTTATTTAAGTGGATGTATGTGTGTGTGTTTTTAATTCCCTTTGAGTTCTGCAGTGCAGTTTGCACAGGCTGATGTTTATATCTGCTCCAGTTGTGCAAGAAGTGGAAAATATCCTTTTTTTAGAACAGGTCACATGTGCTTACTGTCAGGAATAGGACCTCAGTGTAAAAAAATGTATCTTGGGACAAATCAAAGTTACTGAATTTCTCCCTTCAACTGCTTTGTTTCAGAACTGGCAGTATTGGGATAAATAATATGAAAAAAAAAATCCTTGGCTGACTTTTTTTCGGTCATTTTTTTCAAGGACAGTAAGCAACCATTTGTTTTGTGTGTGTGTTTGTGTGTGAGTTTTAAGTATAAAATGTACTTTGCTGTCAGGTTTTCTCAGCAAAGTAAATCATAAAAATATGTTTGACTCAACTCCAAATATGTGTTATTTGGAGAAATAATCAAGAAGATGGGGCATATATTAAGTGCAGTCATCACAAGTTTTTGATAATGTAAAGATAATTTAGCAGTTCATAAAAAGGTTTTTGTGAGCCTAGTGAGCCTGTGTACTCTGGAACAAGGAATTATGCCAAGTCATGAAGTCTGCATCCTTACTGATGCAGAAGAGGGCCAGAAGCCCTGCAAGCAGGTCCGGGGTCTCTGTTGAAATTACCCCTTTTCCTGTTTCTGATGATCTGGGGAGGAGGATCAGGCTTTTCATTTTTCTAAGTTGCTTCTTAAACACGGCTCCCTTGTTTCTTTGATACATATCTCCCCACTGCAGGGTTTCATCCATGGCATGGAGAGTAAAGTCCACCTTTGGAGTGTTCACACGAGGCACCTGTCCAGACATTCAGATGACATTCAGAACGATGAGGTTCTTCTCTTCAATGGCCAACATTTCTGGGGGCTTCTTAGGCTTTGGGCACTGTGCTGAATTTGTTATGGATGGTAACTCTTTGGCTAGTTTCCATCTGAGTTGGAAGTCGAATCAGGGCAGGCTGAATGGAAGGCAGTGTCTGGGGGAGCAGCAGAGTCTGGGGAGGGAGGTAAATGACAACCTCAGAATTGTGAGGACTCTGTTGTTCTCCCCAAGGTGCTTCTGAAATGTCCCTCAATCATTTTAATCAGAGGCAATATAACTTTGGGGTCAGAAGGACCAGATGTATTTTTCTTCTTTACATTCCCTTCTCTTTCTCCTTCGAATGGTTATTTAAACACCTGCAGTGCATGAGGCTCTGTGCTGGCCATAGGGAAGTGTAGAACCAGACAGGCAAGGTTCCTGCTACCATGGTGCTTCCATCCTGGAGATGGAGACACAGTTAATGAACCAAATAAATGAGCAAGATGATTTTTGGTGCTATGAAAGCTAAATAGGGTGTCAGTAACAGTGTGACTGGGAAAGAAGGGGCTTTATTATATTGGGTCATTGCGAATGACCACATGGAGAAGGTGATTTTGAGGCAAGACCTGAATTCTGAAGTAAATGTTCAAGTCTTAGTGCTACCACTCATGAGCTGTATGAGTTTGGGCAGGTCACTCAGCCTCTCTGAACCCTAGTTCCCTCTTCTGTAAAATGAGGCCATAGCTACCTTTCTGGGTTTCTGTGAAAATAAAAGGCAACACATGTAAAGCAGCTAATATCAGGAAGGACCCTGTAGATGCTCACGAAAACATATGGGACTTATTTAAGGTAATAAATTTATAATGGAGAAATAAATACAGACATTAACCTTCCCTGTGTTTATGACTTGATCTTAAGTGTTTTCCTAATGTTGAGTGAGTCAGATTGATGATTATCTTCATAAACTTAACTCTGGACTAAAAGTGGAGATGGATCTTATTACTGACATCCTTCATGTTTTGACTGTGCTTCCCTAATGCCTAGCCTAGGAATGGTTTTTGGTTGAACTTTTAATTACTTTTCAGTGTACAGGAGAGGTCCAAGTAACCTAGGATTAAAATGGAAAGCCTGAGACTGATTTAACAAAATATGCACGCACACCACAAACAAAAAACCCATGTAGAACTCCTGACTCCCAGTCCTGTGTTTCAGCCCCTAGATCACGCTTCCTGTCTACACTGATGTGAAAATATCAGTGTTGGTGCAGAAATGAAAAAGAAGAAGCATCTCCTCCCACACACCACTCAAGCTTTCATCAACATGGACATCCACAAGCAATGGCTCTTCATTTAGCTACTTAAATAAAAGCTCAAAAGCATTGGCATTTCAGTGGCTGTGTCCTCTAATTCAAATACTCATGGAAGTGGTAACTTGCAAAAGGAAAAATCCTGAGCCTTGTGAGAGCAAATATTTTAAATTTAAATGGAGTGAATTATGGGTCTGTGGAGTGCACTGGTAGAATCTTGTCCTTCTAAAAGAAAATTGTGGGTTATTGAGCAATTTGAGGAAGGCATCTGTGGCTTTCACCCTACCCACCCCTACCTCTTCCCCAAGATGGGACAACTTGCTGAATCATTCGTACTCCTTCATCTGTTTTCCTATGTGATCAAGGGAAAAGTTGTCATCCCCTCTGTTGGGAACATGTGTGTAGCTTATATTTGTAGAACAGGTTCTCCTTCTGGGAAGCTTACCTTGCTTCAGTGGGAAGAAAATTTGAAGCAGAGAAGATTCATTTAGCTTGATGGCTGAGGTTATATATAAAATTATGAAATGACAGACAGATAGAGATGCTCTATTTACTATGGTACCTTTATTATAAAATGTTCCTAAATGCTGACTCATTCTCAGAAGCATGTTTTTCGAAACATACATTTTATTTTTATAACTGGAGATTTGAAACTTGGTGAAAGGAATAGCACATGGAAACCCTGAAGATGGATTTCCTGTTGAACTTAGAACCTAGAGAAATCCTAATGACATTACCAGAGGACCTCCTTAAGATGTGGCCTTGCTGTTCAGCTTGCTGGTGATTGTCCCCAAAACTCTAAAATTGAGTCCATGAATGGACACAGTATCGTAACAGTGCCTTCTCCATCAGAAGGACTGGTATATTGTTGTTTTATTTTTTAGCTTTTAAAGTTTATCAGCAAAAGATGGAAAGGTATTACTTTGGGGTTATCTTTGCTCTTGTGTATTACTGAGCCTGCATAATTGTGCCACTTAAATTTAGAACATTGGCACTTTGGCCAGTAGAACCCTTTGTAACTAATTTATAATGATTTTGGCAGAGAATGACTGTGAATAAGCATTAAAATAGTATTGGCCAGTTAGGGTCATTTACTTTCAAGGGAAGAGGATGACACCAGCCAGGAATTCTTGAAAATTCTATTTATTTGTTTTTCAAGGAGGAGCTTTAAGTAGCTTACGTAAAACAGTCCCTAAAAATGTAAGCAACTTGGTATGATTCCTGGTGCCATTCGAAATGAAAGTTTGCCTGTTTGCTGCAGGGAAATATGCTTGGGCAGTGACTTGTGGGAGATTGGCCACTGGCTGTGGTGTATTGGGTTATTGGTGTGCAGAACTTCTTGGAACCATACCTTGCGTCATCTTAGCGTTGGCCATTCATCCACTGCTCTTTAGGTAGAAGAATGCTAATAATGTTTCGTTTAGGTAAGTACTAGATGTGAAAATGCTAAATGATGGAGTCCTGGAATGCAATTCTGATGATACTGATGTCATGTGGAAGCAGTAAATCTTTGTGGATGCAGAAATGAGTAGGAAGGTTTGATGGTACTTACATGGTCTTAGTATTATAGTCACTAGAATGTATGACTTAACTTCAGGGGGTGAAGGCAAGGATACTTCATAGGGGTTTAGTTTTGAAGTCAGTTATACTATACATCATTCTGCTGGCCTTTTGTACCTCTCTTTCACACTCTTGGGGTCATGTACCTGATGTCTTTCCAGTCAGTTCTCACTGGCAGCCAACTTCCCTGTACTTATAGATTTCCTCTAGTGGACACGCATTCTGCCTGCCCACAATCTCTTTTCCAAATTCTTCTAGCATCCCCTTCCCATATGTTCAGCCCATGTGTTTCAGTTTTATGGCCCCAGGAGTGGAGAACTGATACAGGCCAGCCACATTCCTTCATCACAGAGATTGGTTTCAGTGGGTGCATGTTGACTACTGAAAATGAATCTCAGGGTTTTGCTTGGGTGCTTACAGAGTTTCTTCCTTTATATCCTTTGGTCTTGAGCTAGGAAAGGTGTTGAGCATGAGAATAAAGCTACACCTTGGAGGCCAAGAAAAAAACAAGTCCTTCTATTGGGCTGATGTTAGTTACTGTAACAAAGTGACATGCCATAGTCATACATGTAGTAGCCTCGTTGGTAGGCAGCTTTCCTCCATATAGCAAATCAAGAACACAAGGTCCTTCCATCTTCTGGTTCTGCCATTGCCTATGACCCTGGAATCCTGGGTGTTCAGTGATGGAAAGGAAAAGAGAGAAGGCATTAACTAAGGTCCAACAGTGACAGGCATCACTCTTGCTCAAATTCTGTTGTCAAGGGCCAGTCTCATGTCTGCATCTGGATGTAAGGGTTGGGGCATATATAGATACCAGCTGGGCAGCAACACCTCTGTCCTAGAAAGGCGAACATATTTTGGTGGATAGCTAACCATAACTGCCATGGTCCTAGTAGTGTCTTCACTTCTATATCATGTCCTGTTCCTGGTAGGCGTAGTTAGGCCTAGCCTTGTACTTTTCTGCTGTTTAACCAATAAATTCCTTTTCTGAGTAGACATGGTTAATTGGGATTTCTGCTACCTGAATGGGGACTGCCCAAGCTTATACACTGCCTGAGTCCCAGCTCTATGCAATGCTTCCTATTCCAAGTTTGTTGAGCGAAGTCACTACCCCATTTCCCAACAACGCATCCACCACCATCACCTTAGTGCATTGGCTTTCAAAATGTGGCCCCCAGACCAGCAGTTTCAGTATCAGAAATGTGTTAGAAGTGCAAATTCTTAGACCCTGCCCCAGATATACTGAATCAAACTGTAATGGTGGTCCTAGGAATCTGTGTTTTAACAACTCCCCCAGGAGATGCAGATTTACCCTCCAGTTTGAGAACCACTACCCTAATGCTTTTACTGTACATCCTGTGTCTCTGTATTGAGTTGTACTGCTGTTTTGGGTTGAAAAATTCCTTGAATTAGAATACATTTAGTAAAAAATGCAGCACTGCTTGTTATGGCCAGGCCAGAGATGATCACTGATGAAAATTACTCACTGATTAAAAAAAAAAGAAAAGTCCTTTCTAGAAAGTTAGCTATCTGATCTACATTACTGACCCCTGGTAGGGTTTTTGGTTGAGTCTAAATGTGATCTCTGAGTGACTTGGAGTTAACCTAATTTTTACTACTATGAGGAGCTCAGGCCCAAATCTCAGAAGCTAACATCAGAAAGGACCCTGTAGATGCTAGGCTCAAAAAGTGAAACTTAAAGCATACTGCAGTCACTTGACTAAAAGATTTGGTTGAAAAACAAGGTGATGATGATTTTGAGTATGTCCACATGACCAAATTGTTTTTCACAAAACTTCTGCTGAATAAAATTTGAAATACGGACTGTCAGCCTGTTTTCCTGTCTTAATGAATTCCAGACAGTTTGTAGAGTGCAGGAGCTTTCAAAACAGAGGGGCAGAATGACTGCGACCAGCCAGCATCTGTTTTGTCACACATAAGGGTGTCCTGACATCCTGGAGACATTCCCCTTGTTCTCAGTCTCTCCCTTCTCTGATGGAGAGGTGCAGACAGTGAGAGGGAAGGGCAAGACCAAAGTTGTATCAGACAAATAGAGCCTATAGAAAATTTCCAGATTCCTTACTTTACCAGGAAATTCAACCTACCCCTAATCCATTGAGACAAAAGCATTTTGATTTTTTTTCTTTTCTGTTTCTGCATGCTGACCTTTTCCAAAGAAAAAGCCCTACTGTTTTTCTTGTAAACTGGTTACAGCTCTATCTGGTCTAATAGGTCTGAAGTTCTGGATTTAACCCTTGGAGTAAGACACATTTTTAATTTAAATTCCAATTTGACTACCTATTGTTTTTGTTGTTTTTTTTTTGTCTTTGGGCAAGTTACTCTTATTTCAACAGAGGGCCAAATGGGGTGTCTGGATAATATGATCTAAGGTATAGGGTGACTGTGTGCATTAAGAGAAATAGAGGGGTACATTGCTTAGCCTCAAAGCCTGGCTTTTAGTAATCAGTACCTATTTCCTTCTGTATCCATAGCATCAGCGATGAATTGTTGAAATGACTTTTTAGTTTTAGATACCTTAATGAAGAGAAAATATCTCAAAGGCAGCAGGGGAAGAAGAGGGTATATAGAAGAGCAGAGGAACTTAAATGATCCCTAAAATTTGATAACCAGCATCAAGATCTTTGAGAGTTGATACAGGTCAAGAGTGGTGAACTGTGGGATGCCTGACAGGGAGGTATTTAAAGATGGCACATGCTATTTACAAGTCTGGTGTTACTTTTTTGCTAGAGCAATCTTTGACTTTATCAACATGTTTCCGTTCATCATAATTATAGACTATAGCTAGGTAGAAGAATAAATAAAAAGAAGTACTCATTAGGTTTCACAACACTGGGCAGTGTAGCAGCTGAGCTCCATTGCTGTCACCACTCAGGTATCTATCATTCCTAACTGTTATGCTTCAGTTTTGTCTTTAGTGAGTTCCTACTTTGCCTTTTCACATTTAACATGACAGCCTCTTTATATAGTTATCTTTATCCAATATAATCCATACTGCCCCGTATTCTCAAACCTCAGAATTTTTATATATTTTCCTCTTCAAGGATTTTTCCTTCTAGTAGCATTGTACAGCTATTTTAAAGATGAGAACCTAATTAAAAAAAGAATTATTTCTTAGAGGAGCTATAATTCTATAAGTGTAGAGGACTTATACATACATATAAGTGTATGTATTTCTAGAGGAGCTAGAATTCTATAATTCTATATATATATATGTAAGCTATATATATAAGTGTAAAATGTTAGATTTACACTTGCTTTTCTTTGGCCTTTATGCTGAACTTTCTGAAAACTTGTTTGCTGTATTCCCTTGCATTTGTAAAGACCATTTCAGTTAACCAAGCGAATTTTCATCTACTGGTTAAACTGATACTGCTGGGTTGGTAAAATTTAAATGTCTTTATTCATATCGATTTGATACCTTTCTTTTCTTTTCTTTTCTTTTCTTTTTTCCAGCTTAACATATAATTGAATTAGTTATTAATTAAGATATAATTAAAATAAAAACTGTATATATTGAGGTTATGCAACTTGATATTTTCATATATGTATGTATTGTGAAAAGATCACCACAATCAGACAGCTTGCTTTTCTTGATCCTCATAGTTTTTCTCCAACACCTGTGGCTAACCTGGCCACTAGAAAGCAAAAAGGGGGTTTAGCCCTAATAGTAACCATCTTTCCCATTATATTGCACACATAAGTGGATGCCTTCATCAGTTACAGCTTAGACATGTTAATGGATACTGAGGTCACCTGCCTTATCAGATTGCTGTGAAAATTCAGCAAGGTAAGCAGAGTATTGTCTGTAGATGGGGTGCAGTAGATGCCAGCTACTGCCCCATTACTGCTGCTCTTACTGCTGTACCTCAGTACTGCCCCTCTGGGCCTGCTCTGCACCTGTGTGCTACTACTGGTGTCATTTAGTGGTTTATATAAGGATTGAAGAAGTGGTTAATCTGTGAGGTCCTGCTGGTTCTACCATTGTTTTGTCACTGCTGCTAAGTAAATAAATAATTTGGCTCTTCATATCTTAAAAACCCCCAACATATAGTCAATTCTCAAATGTTTTGGATTTATGCAGCAAGTTTTCAGACCTGTCCCAGGTTTGTTGTTGCTCAAGAGTCTGTTAGGCCAGTTCCCTCAGCTATCAA
The DNA here is from genome assembly GCF_030020395.1 of Manis pentadactyla. Lineage (NCBI taxonomy): Eukaryota > Metazoa > Chordata > Mammalia > Pholidota > Manidae > Manis > Manis pentadactyla. The sequence continues at coordinate 220,000,843 of NC_080019.1, read as the reverse complement.
CTATTACGTGCAGAGGGGTGGGAACTAATTTGATTACCATTTAATGGGAGCCATCTTCATGAGAATTCATACACACAGTGATACAAGCCCATATAGGATTCTCAAAGCAGTGCTTCTCAGTATTGGCAGTTTTTCTCCGGTATTGTCATGACTAATCGAAACTTGACTTGTGCTTAAATAGTTCCTGTCCTGACTCTTATAAGCAGGGAAAATGAATTTTCCTCTTTCCATGTGATTGAAACACACATACCCTGAAGCAAAAGAACATACAGTTAAGTGCTTTAGGGTGGTGGAAGGCATCAGTAACTTTTGAGAACTCTGTTAAATTATTTTGGGAAAATGTGTGAGAAATTATCTTGACCTTTTTCTTACTAGCTATAGGCCCTTGTTAAGTTTTTTTGAGCCTCAGTTTTCTCATGTAAAATATGGGGTTTATAGCATTACCTATTGGAACAGTTGTGAAGATTATAGAAGTTAATGTGTAACATGGCTAGTGTATATAAATACTCAACACACTGAGTTAGTTGTCACTACTGTTGGTCCTCAGAGATGAAATAAATTACAGCCAATTCTTGTTATTTGTGGTGTTTATGTTCTATAAACTCACCACAAACATTTTACTAGGGAATACTGCACCATGGCTCCTAGGGGATGCACAGGGTTAGGTTCCTATGAGCCTCTGGTTACAACATTTTTGTTAGCTTATTGGTATATATCCTTGTTTTATGTGTGTTTCTGTTTAAAGACATTTTATTTAATATATATTCTTGATTAACATTGAAGTCAGGGCCAACAGCATGCCTGAGTGAAGCTTATTTAAAAGCTGTATTTTCTCTGAAAGTCACATCACAGCCTTCTTGTGCTTAGCAATGCTAGACAGTAATCCAGCTAGTTTGGGGGGCCCTCTTGGTCAGTGAAATCACACACACAAAAATATAAAAATGCAAAAATCATGGCACAAAATAGACCTCAGAAAGGCACTTTTTTTTACCTTATGAGAGCTGAAACAAGAAGACAGAGTGTCACCTTGTTTGACCTCAGTTGGGAATGTACTTGTTGGGCTGCTCAAATATTTCACCTCTTGGCTGTGTCTGCAAATGACTGCAGAAACATTGCAAATACTGATTTTGGGGTTACAGATAAATTTTAGTGAGTAGGCAAATTTGCAAATGGGGAAACCATGGATAATGAGGGTTGATGGTATTAAAAATTGTTTTCCTGAATCTTTCATTCGCAGTTCTTTATTTGAGCTTAAATGCTCACTGGGGAGAATGTTTTAAAACACTGCTCTAACATTGTTGTGGATTATACATGAATCCACATTAATAAAGCTTTTCCAGGACCCTGATCTTCCATTTTTAACAGTTTATTTGCTGATAATAATGACTAATTACTTCTAGATCTTTAAAGTTGAGTAGGACTATTCAATTTTATTATTCTTTATTTTGATACAATTTCTACCATTCTTTAGGAAGGTGGAGTGTGAGAGTGGGCACCTGGGAAAAGAGCACAAAGATACTGTGGGGACCATTGTTGAGTCCAGCAGAAAGCAGTAGGATGCACTAGAAATTCTGGTGTAGGCAGTTTTTGAGGTCAGGCTTATTTAAGCATGGTCTAGAAGATAAAGGTGATGAGTCTTCTCAGTGTATTGAAAATTAGCATATTGTAATTATCAGCATAGTTGCCATTAATGTTTATAATGGTACTTGTTGGGAGTTCTTGGAATTCTTTTAAGAAGGGAAGCAAATAATTGTTTTAGTAGGTCTAGTCGTTTTGAGTTGCATAGCCAATAGATTACACGTTTTAATAACAACAGAGAACACAAATAACTATAACAGCAGCACCTAACATATTCAAAGCCCTTGCTACAGGCTGTGCCTTATGTTAGTGCTTTCCTGTCCTCTGCCTTTAGGAAATGGAAACTCACTAGGGTTATAGTAATGAAAGTTGCGTGTTGTTCTGCTTGCATCTGAAGTCTGCCTTTTGCATTTTTGTGCTATATCCTGGTGTATTATAAAAAGAATGGCTTGTTTAGTTTGTATGTGTGTACACATGTGCTTGTGTGTGCATGTCTGTCTTAGTCCTGGGATAAGAAAGGTGGTACCTGTGTATTTTTTTTTCCAGAGTTTTCCTGTGTTAGAAAAGTCAAAAAGTTGAAACAAGAGGAGTGAATAATTCAGATCTAGTTGTATTAAATACATATTAAGGTACCTACTGTCTACCAGGTACTGTGTTTAACATTTCAGATTCTTTTTATAATTCAATTATAATATGAGGTAGGCAGGATCCCATTTTATAGATGAAGAAACTGAGGTTTTGCCATCTTATGTCACTTGCCCAAAGTCATTCAAATAAGGATAGAACCAAGACTTAAACTGAGGACCATTTGACTTGAAAGCTTCAAACTTATCCACCCTTCCGCAGTTCTTTCTGTGTATATTGGGGTCCAGGGTGGGAGGCAGAATAGGAAGTGATCAGGGGTGACAACTCATGTTGATTTTAGAGTAGAAAGAGGACTAGGTGTCTGATCAAGTAAAGACAAGAGACTCTGGGTGTGGCTGAACATCTGAATCCAAGATAAATAGATCTGTGTATTAAAGGTGCTCACAACATGCTTGACTGCATAGTCCTTTGTTTTCAAAGCTGTTTCTAAAGAATGAAAGACTTTAGGCTGTGAAAGCTCCAAAAAAGGTAGCAAAAGATGGGATGGTGGATTCTTAATTATGCACAAGGGTACGATGTATAAGTTACAGATTTTCCTCATTAAAGATCTTCCATTGTTCCTAGTTGATGACATCAAGAAGTCTTGTCTATATAGCCAACCTACGGTCCACCACTGAATATGTAGCTCCTAACATCTTGATGTTTTTCACTCATCTCTCTTTCTCTCTCTCTCCAACCCCTCCCAGCCTGACTTGTTAATTGCTTTTCTTGTGTGTCTTCATAAAGTTGTAGCCAGTCTGTTCCATTCTGGACTGTTTATCTTTGAATGCCAAAGGACTTGAAACATCATAATGTTGTGTAATGAACATAACTTCTGCCTTGACATGTGGGTATTAAGAGCATTAGTCATTGCAAATGATTGAATTAAATATTTTCAATAAAAGGATATAATGATCTAATAGAGAGGAAGAAGTTATAAAAATACTAGTTGATGGCTTTAATGGTGAGCCATATACTTAGTGGGTTCCATCAGTGATGGGCTAAAGATTCACAGAATGAATGTAAAAGCATTCTTCCTCTTTATTAGTGGGAGAGGTGAAAGACCCCCAAATAAAAACTACTTACTTCTCAGTCGTACTAAGAAAAGTGTAAATCATCTGAATCTCCAATGCTTTTGCTCCCAATCCACTACCTTGCATGTATATTTAATTATTGTGAGAAATTTTGAAGATTTTCATGAGGTATTATCAATAGGGACTCTTGGGCTGTGTCTTGTTGGAAAGTCCTTAGCCTTGTAATCTTCTTTTTTGGAGAGCCACCAGGGCATCTTTTGCAGCACCGTCAGAAAGCCAGGGATTTCCTGAGTGAACAAGGTGGGTCTTTACCTGTGATGCTGATTTTATGAAGAGTTTTGGTCAGCGTTAGTCATTGTGAAACTATGTGCCTCCTGCCCTGGTTTATCTCTATAGACATCTCCCTGTGGCAGAAGATAGAATCCTCATCTCTCCTTGTCTCTCCGGCATCTAAAGATGTCAGAGGTACATTTATTTGCTTCTTGCTGGGGAGTGTGTAGTAGGTACTGTTCTTCTTGGATGGAATATTGTCTAGGTGAATGTTTGATAGTCAGTTTAGCAGGTTGATGTACTGTCTTATTTCCTAGAATTGGTGGTTCAAATTGGAGCATTGTGTGCTAACTCTCCTGTACCTCGCCAACAATGTTCAGTTGTTCTTATAAACAACTTCTGAACTAAACACCTTTTTTTTTCTAGAGAGGTTACAAACAAGGAAATTGCTTTAGTGTCAGAATAGAGGGCATAAACTGTATCTATGGCCACTGTTAAAAATTTCTCAACAGCCTGGATATTTTCAAGAAGCTGAAACAGGAGGAGTGGCCATTTATGGGATGTCCAAGTCAAAATTTAGCACTTAGGAAAAAATTTCTTTTCCATTATGACATGTTGTCAAAATTGATAATTGTTTTTGTGATCAAATAAGGGATTTCTGACATTTACAGGGTGGAGGGGATTGAGTGGGTGGAGGGGAGATCTATTTTCACCAGCTGTTTTTGCATCTGGTGATATTTCTGGAAGGAGTATTGATCTCTAATCCTCCTATGTACTATTTGGGATTTAATTGGTATCATCATTAACCACATCTTTAGATAAGGAGGTAGTTTTGAATGGGAGCCAAGCTACCTGTTGATGTAAAGTCTGTTTTACTTTTATGATGCCCATCATTAGCACCTCCTCCTTCCTGGCTGAATTCCCTGTCATTTTAAGTAGGCAGCAATTACTGGTTTGCTAAAGAAGCCGTCTCCTGCTGCCAAGGATCCTATTAATTATCACTCTATCTCTAATTTAGCCTTCCTAGTGTTGAGAGAAGGTGCATGTAAGTGTGTGGCAGAGCAGCTGCATTCACATCTTCATAATAATCTCCTTTCTGAGACAGTTCACCGGACTCAATGTTCAGCCAAAGGGCCAACACGGCCCTGGTGAGTGTTTTCAGCTTTCTTCTGTTGGGTAGTTGGGGGTCAAGTTTAGTGTGGTTTTCTTCTCCCTTTGACTCTGAGCTGAGTAAAAGTTAATGGTTGGCATTTATGTTGGGAATTCAGACCTGTTCTGGTCCATCTCTGAAATTAAATGGGCCGCCTTGAAATATTTCCGTGGTTTTCCCATGAGCTATTTTCTCTACCTGGGAAAAGGAGACCATGGCATTGACTCTATGCCAACTCAATTTACAGGTTCTTGTATAGCTGATTTTTTCAAAGAGTGACCATCTTTATATAATTTTGAATCTTTGGTTCTTACTGTTCATAAATGGCCAGGTCGCTTTCTGTTTGTTTTTGGAAATGTTCAGTTTCCTTGTTTGAATGGACCTTTTTTCCAGAAGTTCCACGGGATCATTTGATTAGGTTTGGAGTGCTTATGCTTCCTTTTCTATTTTCTATGTGATTTTTGTTAGTGTTGGTGTTTGAAGCTGTTGGAGTGATTCACTGCAAAGTGAATTCATTTTCCACGTTTTCAAATGTGTTTTTCAGTCGTCCCATATTTCTTCCCCCTCTCATCTCATTCTGCAGTCGTAGTTCTGTCATTCTTGCTGGATTCAATATAAATGCTGATGTCACTGAATTTCTTAAATTACAGCTGGCGGGGATTAACAGAAATTGTAAGAGAATACCACTTCCTCATTTTGCTATTTTCTTGACTAATTATTGTCCTTCTAAGTCCTGTAGGAGGATGGGGATTTGGAAGTAAGTTCTCTGTTTTGAAGTTAAAACAATTTTCATTTTCCTTTTTCTGTTAATGTTATTCTTCAAAAATAACTTAGTGCTCAGGATGCTACTCTAATGTGTCCTTTCATAACCTTGGACAGACCTTCCCCACTCAAGATTTTGAACCTTGGGTTGTCTTCTATCCTGGGTGAAGGGTTTTGAATACTTCCCTTAAGTAGAATATTTTTACCCAACAGTATTTTGCCAACTCTTGTTACTGGTATTAGGGGAAGGGTTGCGATTCATTTATTATTTTTTTCCAGAGCCTTTTGTTCTTTAAGGATGCCTAGCTCTGTCCCTGTTGTTTTCTTGTTTAGAATCTGAGTGTTTTTTGTGGCAGTTCTGATTGTTTGACACCCTCAGACATTTATTTTTTGGGCTTTCTAGTTCTTGATCTAGCAGTTCCAGTCTAAGGCCCAGGTTTTCTTATCAGTCTTTGTGGTGTAAGTGATGGCTTCCTGAACCTTGCCCTGGAGTTCTCTGGTCTTCTGGATGGGATGTCAGAGGCCACCTGGACGTGTGCATATAAATGGTGGCTGAGCACTGCTTGGCAGTGGTATTGATCAAATTGCAGTTCTGTGGAAACAGAAATAGAAAAAGGTTCAGCATTTGCACTTTCCTCTGCTGGTGGTTTTGCTTATTTTGTGTATTTGGAAAAGGCAGCCGTATGCAAACTGCTGACTTACTATTTTCCCTGGAATGGAAACCATTTGGATTATTTCAATGAGTTTTAGCTAAGATTTGTTTGTTCACAGTATTAGTTTTGTTTTCTGGTGTCCTATTTAGAGTAAGACCAGAATGTGTCCTTTTACTTTATGGAAATAAGTGCTACTAGGTGTCTCAGGATTTTGCAAACCAACTTGAATTTGGAAAATCCTATGTTTACTCAGTCAAAATGGAAACTCTTTAGTGAAAATTATAAATACAGATATATTTCCATTTTGGGTCAATTACTTTCTTTGAAAAAAGATTTTTTTTTGGCCAAATTATTTAAAATTTCAGAGCAGTCCTTTTTCCTGGTTAATTTTCCTACTAATTAATTTTTCAGATTTTAAAAGAGAAAAAAGATATTAAAAAGAAGAATTGAAGACTAAAATCATATGTGTATACTATTTGATGTAAGATGGTAACTTGACTTGTTCTTTTTTGTTGTCTTTGTGGTGGAATGGATTTAGTTTAGCTTTGAGTGGTAAGATTTGGATTAGGAAAAAAATAGAATTTCTTTACTGTAACAACTATTAAGCACCGATTTGAGTTCCTGAATATAAGCTAGGATTGCTCAACCCCCGGAAAGTAGCCACTTTAGGATCTGTATACCCTTAGTCAACACTTCCTTCTAAATTGGTGATGATACATTCTTTGAATTGAGATTTGGAAATTGTATAGCTAGCTGAAAAACATTTCAAATATGTAGAGTTTTTGGTTAAATGTGAGTTTTTAAAAGTTCAGGTAATAGAATAAAGGAGGGAAAGAAAGAATAGTTATGAATTGGTTGAATTGTTTGGAATGAGGTATTTTTAAAAAAAGCTTTTACATTTATGTAGGGGATGTCACTAAATATAATAATGGGAGTTTAATAGCTGACAGGAAGTAGGAATTGGAAACATATGAGGTATTCAGAGGACCTAAGGATTAGGCATCAAATAAACTAAATTTCACTTGTTTTTAACTTTCTTGAAGGTTTTTGTTTATCATTTTATCCCAGCAAATGGCACCGTGCAGGACCTAATGGTTACTCAATAAATGTTGAATGAATGAATGTATTGGGAGGCCTGATTCCAGGTCTGGCTGTGCCACCAAGTGATCTGTGTGACCCTGAGCTAACCGTTAAAGAGGACTCTGTCTCCTCTTTTTTACAGTGAAGGGTAGGGACTGGATTGGAGTGATTGTGTGGTATTCTGCTGTTCTTTTCCTTAGCTACACTGTAGTGACATGTTGCCAATGATCACCTCGCTCTGTCCTGTGAACCCAGGAGGAGCCAAGGGCCCTTCTGAATTCAGTGTCCCAAGCTTTCACAACCCCCCATGGATACTAGAAGTGAACCTGATTTGCTGTCTCAGAAGTACCTTCTCTCTGAGATCCCTTAATATGGTTCCTTGGTTTTGGGTCATTACAGTTTAGGTGCTGCAAACCTACTTAAAAGTAGGCAATATTCTATGAAGTTCCTTGGTCAGCAGGTGTTCACTTAAACAATAACAATGACAGCAGCACACACCATTGTCATTTCTTTCATTAATTTTTCATGTAGATTTAGGAGATTTAGATAGAACTTAATGAATGGGCCTAGACAATATTCCTTTGGTGGAGTCAGGTACCAAGAAACAATTAGATTGACAAAGCCTTTCATTTTTAATCCCCAGAGCCCATTTATCCATCTAGAATGTGATTGTTGAACACCTACTGCATGCCAGACACTGTGCTGGTTGGTACAGTGGCTGTCCCATAAGACATGAGCTCTACCTTCTTAGAACTCACAGTGACATGAATATGAGGCTAGGTCCATAACTGTACCTTTGGGGACAAAAGATGGAGGAGTCAGTTCCTTTGAGGGGAGAAGAAAAGAGTAACGTATCATAAAAGAAATGAAGTTTGAGGTCACTGTTGACAGATGACTGCCAAGCAGATGAGCAGAGGGCATTCCAGGTCAATAGGAGACAGCACAGTATGGGGCCTTTGGGACAGTGTGATCATGGCAGAAACACCAGGGAGCATGGCCAGATTTAAGCAGAGGAATAGCACTCTGGCTGCCAAATGAAGAACAGGTTGAAGGATGGCCAGATCCGGTGTCATGGAGGCCAGTTAGAATGGTTCCAGTTTCACAGTCTTTGTGAGAAATGATAATACACGTGCACTGTTCAGCCTTGAAGAGAACTTGTGATTGCAAGGGGATGCAACCTTGATCCCAGATTTCAAGGGCAGTGTGGGCAAAACTAAGACTGTGTGTACACTGCTTACTGGTGACACTAGTGATTGTTCATTCATCACATAGTTGGGTCCCTGTTCTTTACCATGTACCTAGGAAACACAGTGGTGAATAAAATGGACATGGCCCCTGCCCTCAAGAAGCCTATATTCTAAACAGGAGATGGTCAATTACATGGACAATTATAGATACTATGTATTCTTTATAACTTACATGAGCAAAATTCTAAGTGCCCATCCTATCCACAGAAGCCCTCCTTTTCCTTCAGCTAACTCATACTCTGACCAACATGCTCTCTGCTCCTTATAGTAAGTTTTGAGGGTAAAGTTAGAAAAGTATTACACTGTATGTGCCTTGTATTCCACACACACACACCCCAATTTAAAGACATCTCTCTTCATTCCAGAGGTAAACAAACACCTAGAAAAAGCATATGAGGTAAATCTGCTCCAGGAAAAAATTCCAGATATCTTCCGATATTTTCTGAACTCTGATGTTTTGTGTTGAATAATCTCAACTGTGTATTGCTAGATCCAAGAAGAAAGATCTTGGTTCTTGTGGGTCTTTCACACATAATTAGATCGTGAGGCTGGCTTTGGTGGCTCCTTCAAACTGGCCTTTACGTCTGGGCTCCAGGTTATTGTTGGTGTTAGGGATTCATGTGTGGGAGCAAGAATTTGCCTTAAGGCACCAAGACGTTAGATAAGTGGCTCATTTTAAAGAGCTGTTTACGTACAGTAATGGCAGTAACAACAAATTCTTCCCCAAAGAGAAATCTTTTCCACATTCTCTATCCAACACATGATAATCTTTAGATTATAAGGAGTCAAAATTCAGCTGGGTGGATCTGATAAAAATTCCTAGGGAACAGGCTCAAGCACTGTTTTTTGAAGACGAGGTCTTCTGGCTTATTACCGTGGTAATTGCAGCTGGCTTAGGTGGCAAGTGCACTTTGCCCATTTTTTGTGACTTGGCTAGGTGGTATGTAGTTGGGACTAAAACTCTGGAATCAGACTGTCCTAGGTTTGAGTCTCTAGCTATACTGATTAGCAGCTCTGTGAGTTTGGGAAAATGACTGAGATTTTCTTTTTTACCTGTAAAATGAGGTACTGGTTGGGTATGTAAGCCCTTTTGTTAAATGTGCCTGGCTTTTTTTCTGCTCTACTACTCTACGACATTGGGCGACTTGTTCTCTTTGTATTTGCTTTCCTTATCTGTAAAGCAATAACAATGATAATGATAATAATAATAATTCCTACCTCATGAGGATGTGTTGAGAATTAAATGAGATAATGCACTTGGAGGGTTTGGCATTACCTGGCACATAGCACTCCATATACCTTACTCAGCTATTTTTCTTACCATCATTACATTGAGCTTTCTAAAAAACTGTGTTCTTTCTGAAAGTTAAGGCATCACAAAATACATTCATTACAATGTGCTTTCCTTTTTCTTTTTTTAAAGTGAAGACTGAATAATACAATTTCTGCATTTGGAGTACAGTTAAAATACTGGATGTCTAGGTAAATTTGAATTTCACATGAATAAAGAATAATTTTTTTTAGTAAAAGTATGTCCCAAAGATTCCCTAGGATACGTACACTAAAAAAATTACTCTTTGTTCATCTGAATACAGATTTAACTGACATCCTATATTTTTATTTGTTAGGTCTGGCAACCCTAGTTTTGACACAAAACTTGCTGCTTTACCTTCTCATCCTTTTTTTTTACTCAGATGTGTATGGTTGCTTACGCAAAAACAGTGAATGTGACCCTTGGGACATGAGCATAGAAATAGTTATGCAAACTTGATGGCACTTTTCCTAGTATTTGTAGTAAATCAGTCTCCTAATTGGTTATACCTGTGTAGGCAGTGGGACTGTCAAATTGAGATTACGTTGATTACTTGTGTATACAGTGTGAAGTTGCTTGAATATTCTGAAATGTTTTAGGGTTGCTTCTATCCAGAGGGAACTATTAATAATGACACATTAATGGGTAGGTATGCATTCCGGAGAATCCTGAAAACCTCATCATCTTTGAAGGAAATTACCTCATTACTCTTAGAGTCACCTATCCAGAGAAGGTCATTCCCTATGGCTGGCTTGGTTTTCCAAGTAGGAAAATAAATGAGTGGTTAGGTTAATAATTTGGAGTGATTTCATTGCACTTACAATTTAAGTTAATTTTTAAGTAGGTTTGGTCCTTAAGCTATTAGACTAGTTGGAGACTTGAAGAGAATTAAATCCAAGACTGTGATCCTTTCAGTTCAACTAGTATTTGCTGAGTATCTACCAGGCATAAAGAAACTACAAAGGGGTAGAGAGGAATTAAAAGTGTAGATCTGGCTCTCAAAAACCCTAGTGTTAAATGGAGCAGCAATGCAAGACACAGATGATAAAAGAATAAATAAGGTCAGAGTCTAAGGCAAGTAAAGCCAGGTCCCAGACTGTTGAACGTAGGAAGTGATTCAATATGAGGAACCAGTGGAGTAGGGAACATATTAGGAATGGTCATATCTGAGAGAAACTCTTCTAAGATGAGAACAATTTTATTTGGGAAATGAATTGTTTTAGGTGTAGACTTAGCATTAACACTGACCTGGAGGTGGCCACATTTTGAAATGAATGTGTTATTTAAACTTGACAAAAATTATATACAGCATTGTAACTGGCTGTATCCTCTTCTCTCATGTGTCCTTGTTTATGGTCTAGAATTTCCAGATCAGAGATTTGACTTTATGTAGGTGGAGCTGGACTTGTTCCATGTTGGTTACTTAAATATTTATCATGCACCTGTTGTTGGTGTGGATGAGGCAGCCAGAGAGACTTGGGCAATGGTTAGTGATTTTCCCAGTGAGTCCCTTAAAACTAACTGAAGTCACTCATTTGAATATGGGTTTTTGTTTGCAATGAACATTTCCAGTGATCTCTGACTTAAGTTGGGCAAAATCAACAGCAAGAGAATTTCATGAGAAGCTTCTGCAAGACACTCTGAGTTGCCTAAATGTCTTTGAAGGCTAGTTTAACTCATTTCCTGTTGGGATAACACTTGTATATTAGACTTGGCCCAAGACAGAGTTAATAGCCTTAATAATTTGGAATGGTCCTAAATGATTCCCCTGCAGTGTGCCATTAGCAAGTGAGGAGGCTTCCACAGATGGCTTTCCACACACATACCTGCTTCAGTCATCATGGCCTTAAGAAAGGAGCTGAACCCATCTTAGATTTAATGGTAGAAATCTGGATTCCTGGAAATTAAAGGAGTTACTATTGTAGCAAACGCTGAAATACTTATAAATATTTTCAGTATATTTCATACTTACTTTCAATTAGTTCTTTTCTAGTACTTCTGCTTTCTTTTGGAAAATGATTCTTTGTGACATTAATGCCATTTAAAAATGGTCCCAGCATTTGGAACTTATTCAGATAAAACCCCAACTTCTCCAGCAAATGAATTAAAAAAAGAGAGGGGGTTCATGTTGGTAAAGAGGTTAGACACACCATGAAAAGCATTGGATTAGGTTGCATGCCCAGTGCATGACAAGGACTGCTGAGCCTGCAAATGGAAAACTTCCCCAGTTTACTGTTTGTATGTGTGTTGCGTGATAGAGTATAAATCAGACTGGAAATCAGCAAGGCATTCGTGATCCCTGGTATTTAATTATTGCAAATTAGGGTTAGCCCATGTCTGTCAAGTTCAGACAGGTTGTTTGTTTGTGGATGTTTTTACTATTTCAGGTACTCGTGAGATGAAATAAAGCCTGGATACAAACCTTTTTTGAGTACTTAAACATAAAAGAGCATACACTGCTTATGTTACTTTGGGTCTGTCTGAATTGTTACTTTTTTTTTTCTTGATGGCTGGACCAAATATTATGTATTTTTAATATCTGCTCTTGGTTCCTACAGTCTTGTTTCTGTCTGCTATTAATATTTCCCTTTATATATCTGTCATTAAGTTATAATTGAAGCTTGGTGTTTTATATTTAGAATGATGCATGGAGGTTCAGCAGTGCCAGCCATTCAGGCTTAATGGCAAATCTTGGTTCATGCCAGAAAGTCTTCGAAATCTAGTCTCTTTTTTGGGGTATCCAATCTAAGCAAATCATCCCCTTCTCCTCTTAAGCTGAAGGGCAAAGGGAAGCAATTCAGAAGTGATTTCTGCATCTGTACATGTAAGAGCATCCTGTTTCTGATAAAAAAAAAATGTTGGCTTGCTATTTCACTTTTCAGCCTAGAGTCACACAGCCTCAAAGGGGATTTGTTTTGACAAGTCTTTATGTCACTTCATTCCTTAGTTGACTGACTTTCACACAGGGCATCAGTGAATGCCAGTTCTAGAGTGGGCACATAGTGATAGTAGATGACACCCAGGCCACAGGCTGCATCCCAGCAGCTGCCAGACACATCAGACATTTCACAGCTCTTGGATTCTCTGGATTTGGGCCACATTTGAACTCCAGCCATCAATCCATATAACCAGTTATTCAACTAATATTTACTGAGGTTTTATTGTGTGCCAGGCACTCATCTAGGTTGGAGGAGTAGAGTGGTGAGCCAGACTTTTGAAAATCTGTGTACTCATGGAGCTTCCATGTGGCAGAGGGGAGGGCTGTGAAAAACACATACATAAATAAAATATGTAATATGTTAAATGGTGATAAATGCTAGAGAGAAGATAAAGCAGGGATGGGTTTGGGGAGACTTGTAGTTTAAAACTGAGTGGTCAAGGAAGGCCTCACTGGAAAAAAATGACATTTGAGGAAAGATCAGAAGGAAGTAAGAGAGTGAATCATGCCAGTATTTTTGGGGAAAAACTCAGCAGACCAAGAGAGGTACACAGGGCTTGGACAGAAGTGTACCTGAGTCAGTAATAGCATGACGGCCGCCATGGCTGAGACAGGCTCAGCAAAGGGGGAGAGTGGTGGAATGGCAGGAGATGAGGTCGGGGGAGAGGTGGGATCTGAGTGGAAACAGGCCTTATAGGGGTTTGTCAAGACCTTTGCCTTTCACTTAACAAAAATGGGGAGCCATTGCAGATACCCAGCTAGAGGAGAAACATGATCTGCCCAGTTCAGGTGGCAGCCCAGGTTGGTGATGAAAAGTGTTCTGAGAATTTGGAGATTATTTAAGTCATGGTTTTGGCATATTAGTTGAGCATTATCAGCTTCAATTTTTTTCCCTCTTATAAAACACAACTAGTGGACTAGGTAATTTTCATTGACCTCCCAGGTTTTGATACTGCCTATAAGCATTGACTGATATCCTGCCTTGCCTCCTCCCGTCTCAGTGAATTTGAGTATTTCAATTTTGTGACTGATTACATTTCTCTCTGAGTATGGAGAGCTGGATCCTAGATGTGTCAGTTATCTTACTGTACTTTATTTAATTTCCTGAAAATTTCCATAAATATCCTACATTGAAAACCTTACAAACTAGGAAGTAATTTTATATAATGAGGTTAAAGGTTGCTCACAGACTAAATGGTATGGGTGAAAACACAGATTATAAGATTTATTATGTAGCCTTGATACTATGTTTTTGTTGTTGTTACAGAAAATAGAGCTGATTTTTTGAGGTTTATAGTGAGTTATCAGTTGGGATAGAATGATAAAGAAGGCCCAACTTCTACCTCAAGGAGTTGAGTAGGGGGAGACAGTCCTGGGTGAAAGAGTACCCCACAAAGGATTCTTCATGGTACACAATAGGACAGGATGCCTTGGCCAGCCTGAGGCCCGTGGGAGTCCCAGGTAGACTAATCTTCAGGTGTACCTTCACCAGTATTCTTTAAGTTTGTTTTTGTCATCCAGTTAGACTTAGTGCCATGAAGGGTAGGAAGTGCCAGGGGCCCTGTAGCTTCTGTTCTACAGTCTTATCAATTTGGCTCTACCCTAACTTGCATCAAGTTGTTAAGCACATCAAGGTTCTGCAGTTAACTCTTTAAAGGCAGTTAAGGGACCATGTTTATTAATCAAGAATATTCTCTGGGCATCTCAACCCTCTCTCTGTTGCATCAGAATATTTCTTCTACTTCCTGTGATATCTTAGTGTCCCTTATAGACTGGTGCCCCAGATAGACACGTGACTGGTCCTTTCTTTTATCTCCCCTGTGGAGAAGTATTGTCCTAACCTTGCATTATCTTCCAGTTGCCCGTGAGGACTCTCTCAGGAGTAAGGTGGGGCCTCAGTCATTTAACCTACTGACATAATCCATTCCTCATGTTCCATTAACTGGCATTATCTTGGGCAGCCTAGAAAAATTTTAAGTTTCCAGGTTGAGGGTTCTGGGAAAAACTTCCCAGAAGATAGGAGTACTGCTGCTCACCTCAGCCTTTCAGCTGGGGCTCCTCACATACACTGGGGTGCTGAGGGCCTGGCTGCCAAGGGGAGTTGCCATGGTTACAAGTGCCATGACTCTCAGAAGGATGAGGCCAGCCCTTTAACACCTAAGCTGAAAATAGAGCTAAGAATTCTTGGCTCCCATGTCACACTGCCTCCTTTTCATTCTATTCTGTCTCAGGCCTTTAGACACATTCTTCTTTCCATCCTAAACCATTTCCTACCACTCTTCTGACTATTTGGTACTCCATCTTTCAGTCTCAGATTAAAGGTTGCTTCCTCACCCACTTCCTTACCCCCTCATCTGAGTTAGCTTGCTGTGCTATTCTTTTATGGTTTCCTGATCTTTCTCTTCATTCTATTTACTTACATACTTGATTACTTAGGTAGTTATCCTATGCAGGCATACCTTGTTTTATGGTGTTTCACTTTACTGTGCTGTGCAGATTGTACATTTTTTAAAAATTGAAGGTTTGTGGCAACCCTGAATCAAGCAAGTCTATCAGTGCAATTTTTCCAACAGCATTTGCTTACTTTGTGTCTCTGTGTCACATTTTGGTAATTATTGTAATATTTCAAACTTTCCAATTATTATTCTATTTGTTATGGGTATCTGTGATCAGTGATCTTTGACGTTATCATTGTGTTTTGGGGTGCTGTGAACTGCACCCATAAAGGATGGCAAACTTAATTAATGAATTTTGTGTGTGTTCTGACTGCTCCACCAACTGGTCATTGCCCATCTCTCACCCTCTTCTCAGGCCTCTCTATTCCCTGAGGCACAAGAATATTGAGATTAGGTCAGTTAATAACCCTACAATGGCCTCTAATTGTTCATGTGAAAGGAAGAGTTGTGTATCCCTCACTTTAAATCAAAAGCTAGAAATGATTAATCTTAGTGAGGAAGGCATGTCAAAAGCCCAGCAGGGTGAAAGCTATGCCAAACAGCCAACTTGTGAATACAAACAAGCTCTAGGAGGAAATTAAAAGTGCTACTATGATGAACACAAGAGTGATAAGAAAGCAAAACAGTCTTATTGCTGATACGGAGGAAGTTTTAGTGATCTGGATAGAAGATCAAACCAGCCATAATATTCCTTCCTTCCTTTAAGACAAAGCCTAGCCCAGAGCACCTTAACTCTCCTTAATTCTGTGAAGGCTGAGAGGTAAGGAAGCTGCATACGAAAAGTTTGAAGCCAGCAGAGGTTAGTTCATGAAGTTTAAGGAGAGAAGACATCTCCATTCCATAAAAATGGAAGGTGAGCAACACGTGCTAATGTAGAAGCTGAAGCAAATTATCCAGATTATCTAGCAGAGATAATTAATGAAGGTGGCTACACTAAACAACAGATTTTTCAATGTAGACAAAACAGCCTTATATTGGAAGAAGATGTCATCTAGGACTTTTGTAACTAGAGAGAAGTCAATGCCTGGCTTCAAAGCTATAAAGGACAGGATGATTCTCTTGTTAGGGGCTAGTGCAGCTGGGGACTTGAAGTTGAAGCCAGTACTCATTTTCCATATTGAAAATCCTAGGACCCTTATTTTAAAAAATATGCCAAGTCTACTCTGCCTGTGCTGTATATATGGAACAAAGAAGCCTAGATGACAGAACATCTATTTACAACATTTTTACAAGTATTTAAAACCCATTCTTAACCTACTGTTCAGAAAAAGAGATGTGTTTCAAAATATTACTGCTTATTGACAATGCATTTGGTCACCCAAGAGCTCTGATGAAGATGGACAACAAGATGAATGTTTTCATGCCTGCTGACAGCATCCGTTCTGCAGCCATGATCAGGTCCTTCTGACTTTCAAGTCTTATTGAAGAAATACACTTTGTAAGGCTAGAGCTGCCATAGACAGTGATTCTTCTGATGGATCTGGGCAAAGTAAATTGAAAACTTTCTGGAAGGGATTCACCACTTAAATGCCATTGAGAATGTTCATGATTTGTGGGAAGAGATCAAAATATCAACATGAACAGCAGTTTGGAAGAAGTTGATTTCAACCTTCTTGAATGACTTTGAGGGCTTCAAGACTTCATTGGAGGAGGTCCATGCAGATGTGGTGGAAACAGCGAAAACTAGAATTAGAAGTGGCGCCTGAAGATGTGCCTGAATTGCTCCATCTCTCAATAAAACTTGAATTTTTAAGAAGGAGTTGCTTCTTATGGATGAGCCAAAAAAGTGGTTTCTTGAGATAGAATCTACTGCCGGTGAAGATGCTGTGGAGATTGTTGAAATGACAACCAAGTATTTGGAATATTTCATAAGCTTAATTGATAAAGTAGCTGCAGGGTTTGAGAGGATTGACTGCAATTTTGAAAGAAGTTCTACTGTGGGTAAAATGCTATCAAACAGCATCACATGCTACAGAGAAATTGTTCATGAAAGAAGGAGTCTATCGATGTGGCAAACTTCACTGTTGTCTTAAGAAATCGACGCAGCCTTCCCAGCCTTCAGCAGCTGCCACCCTGATCAGGTAGCGCCATCAACATCGAGGCAAGATCCTCTAACATCAAAAAGCTTATGACTTGCCGAAAGCTCAGAAGATGGTTAGCAATTTTTAACAATAAAGTATTTTAAATTAAGGTATATAATTTTTTCCCCCCATAATGCTACTACATACTTAATAGACCATATTATAGTGTAAACATAAGTTTTATATGCACTGGGAAACCAAAAAAATTCATTTGACTGATTTCATTATAGTGCTCTGGAACTGAACCTGCAGTACCTCCAAGGTATGCCTGTGTTTATCTATGTGATCAGTGCCTGGCTCCCAGCTCCATGAGGCTAAGGAGCACAGCTATTTTGTTCACCATTGTCATCCCAGAGGTTAGCTCAGGGCCTGACACTGATAGGCACTGTATAAATATTTATTGAGTAAATGAGTCCATAAAAGAAAAAATAAATGATTAGGAGGCCAACTCTGCATTTTCACTTACCTATTCATTCTAAATGTCTTTGCCTACTCAGGCTAAGGGTAATAACTTTACTGACTTTGTATCTTATTCAGGATGCTGAAGATGTGATTTTTGTCTCCAGCATAACTCTGTGGTTTTCTGGAATTTTATTGAAGTTGTCTCTGTAAAACCCAAAACTCGATGACACACACAAATCAGCGTTCTTTAATTGGTGTAAGCTTGACATGTTGGGCTATGATTTATCAATTTATTTTGCTGTAGTTGCATTTTTATTCCTTAATTCTGTTTCCAGAAATGAGCTTTAATTCTGTTTAGATTCTCATCCATTCTATTTGTTAAAAATGAATAGAGAAACGATTGCTTTTTCTTAATAAGATTCATAATGCTTTTTTAGAGAGGTTTGTTTTGGCTTACATAATGGGACTTTAAAGTGGGCAGGTATAGAAAACTGAATGGTACTTTCTCTAGAAGAAAGACCAAAGCCTCTTCCTGTATATAAAAAAAGAAACAAGAGTGGATTTTCTTTATTTCTAAACTGTCCTAAGTGTTCATATCACAAAGATGGGCTTTTCTCAGGCTAGGTTGGCATCTTTAATTTGTAGAGAAAGCAGGCATTGTTCTGCAGTGTGTGTTGTGGTTGTACTGGCTCCCAGAAGATTACCTTAAAGGTATCTCTGAATAGTCACACCCTAAATTACACGAACTGAATAGTTTTAAAGAGGTGGAAAATCTGATGCGTGTTTCCCAGGCACTCATGCCTCAGGAAAAAAAATTGAGGTGGGGAGTGATACTCCAGTGCTTCTCCTTTATATTCTCCAAGGTGGTGCTTGCTGGCTATGTGACCCTGGACAGCTGAACTAACTTCTCTGAGCCCCAGAATCTCCATCTGTAAAGTGGACATAAAAATGCCATTTACCTCAGAGTTATTGTGAAGATAGGCCCTGGCTTGTATTTGAATCCTGGACATGTTCCTCATCGGCTGGGCCATCTTGTCCTAGTAACTTGAATCTTTCCATGTTTGAGTCTTCTTATATGTAAAATGAAAATAGTAACAATGTCTGTGACATACAGTTGTTACAAAGATTAACTGAGTATTTGTCAATTCCTTGTACCTGCTAAGGGCTTTGTAAATGTTTGCAGTTGTGATTAAGAAGACTGGGTCCTATGAATAGGTGGTCTGGGGTCATAAGTCAGTTTCCATCATGCACCAGATGTATGATGAAGAAGGTGCTAACTTCTTTGTGCCTTTGTTTCCTTTTTTTGTAATATGAGAATGATTCTAGTTGTAGTGCCACATTTTATGCAAAATCAATGAGATAATGCATATGTAAGGCATTTATCTAGGGCCTGGAACATGGAAAATACTAAGTCAGAGCTAAAGGGAAGACTTTTCATGTAATTGTTACTACCATTGTTATTATTGTTTCCATTATTTTAAGTGCTATTGCTAATATCTCTGGTTTACGTAGCACTTATCCTCTAAAATGAATTCCATAAGCTCTCTGTGGAAATCAACATGATTTTTGTATGGAAAATAATGTTGAGGTCTACTGTAACTGTTAGTTTATTTACATAAACAAAATTATTTCAACAATTTGAACATATTTAATAACTGTCTTGTAGTCATGCACTTTCAATTTTATAGGTCATAAAAGATCAAAGTTAGTCAGGGTCAGTGTTAAGTGGACAGTTGTATATTCATGGAAAATGACTCACAGAAAGCATCAAAAATAATAAAACATCCAAAATAATTTTAAAAAGCCATTACATAAACCATGTTTTAAGTCAAATCTGTACCTGTTTTGTATCTTAGCTGAGATTGTGTTCATAAAGTTTTGACATCGTTTAAATTTCTGATGTTAAATCTCACTTATGACTGATAACCATGCATCATAACCATGTGTCACCGGAAATGGCTGAGCATTGATTCCAGTGTTGGTAACATTTTCCACTTTAATCATTTGGGCCACTGTTTCTACAATATCCATTTTTAAACTTTTGTGTTGTTTTGCAATATGTCTTTAAGTTCAACTTCCTTTTTTTCTTTTCTTTTTTTTTTGAAGGTAGGTAAGGAAAGAGTGATTATAGTACAGAACTATAAGTGGTGTTTGAGAAAAGCAGGGCTTTGACTAGTGTTTGACCTGTAAGTCCCTGTGTTTTAATGGAAGATGGGAGCCTGCACTGAGCAGTAGGAGGTTCAGAGAAGTGCAAATGGTTGTACCAGATACTCTCAAGTCAAAAGTGCTGATGAAATTCCTAGATCTTATGTTTTGGAAGGATGAGTAAAGTCATTCCATCGAAAATATGTGGGCAGTCTTTCTCCAGTCATGTGCAAATATCTGCTGAGAAGATGGGATGGTTTGAAGGTTGGAACATGGAGAGAAAGTTATTTCAAGGTCATCATCATTGGGGCATAGAATGGAGGACTTTTTAAGTCATGATTAGGAGAGTAGGCTTTATTTGAAGGCCAGTAGAGAGACATGGAAAAGTTTTTAGGAGCTACAGGTGCTATTTGTGCTTCTGAAAGATCATTGTGACAGTGCCACAGAGAATGGACTGCAGAGGGTGGTGACAGGAACCCTAGTGAGGGGCAGTGCAGGCAGGAGGTGATGCTCTCCTGGACTTGCATGGTTGTTGTAGAGATGGCGATAAGGAGGTGGAATGGAAAGATGCAGGGGGATGAAGAAGCACAGCCCTGGGTGATTGGTTGGACTTGAATTTCGAGAGAGAGTGAGGGAGGAAGGCTGGCGTCCAGATTTCTCACGGGAGCAGGTGGGTAGCACAATGGTGCTGTTCACGGAGATGGAGCTCTTGGGAGCAACACAGGTTGAGGAGGGTGGATTCCTTGTGCGTGGGGTGTAAGGATGGAACAGCTGTCAGTTGAGGAGCTCGAGGGCAGGCACTGTTCAGTGCGCAGGGTTTGTGTTTCATTTAGGTTTACATTTTCATGCACGAAGTCAATAGCCAATTAACAGTTCCCTAAACAAATAGGGATTCATTTATCTCCCATAAAAGAGGTTCAGGGGTCTATCATTCTTTTAGGGGCTCCAGTTGTGAGAAATAGCCTTACAGTGATTTGTCTTGGCTTTTTCCTTATGTGTTTCACGTTGTGGGTGCAGAATGGCTGCTTTTCTCCAGGCATCATATCTGCTTTAAGAAGAAGTGAAAGTAAAAAAGGTTGCATGTGTACCAGAAAAATGCAGGCTTCCCCAGGAACCCCTTGTAATTGTCTCCTTGCATCTCACTGGCCAGAACTGTGACAAATGGCAACATCTGGTCATTTGCAGCTAGTTGCCTAGTTTGCCTCAGCCAGGTTTCTGGTAAGGGATGGAGGGTATGAAATGTTTGAGGATGCAGAGGAGTTTACTAGCATGGATGAAAAATTTCAATGGGCACATTTTCTCTCAAGTCTGCAGTCAGCCCCAAGCTATAATTTCTCATTAACATATAAATTATAAAGTGTGTTTAAAGTTTGAGTATATTTTTGTTAGCTGTCTTTAAACACATACAACTCTGAATTATCTTTAAAACATATTAAACACATCTTTTCCCTTACCTGACTAAATTTGTCACCCTTGAGAAAAGACATTTTTTCTCAAATTCAGTCCAAATTTTCCTTATCCTGAAGCTCTCAGTGAACCTCTTTGGTATTAGAGCAAATGTGGAAAATTCCATTTGGCATCAGTTACTGATGTGCAAGGAAAAGTAGGGACTGCATGGTGGAAAATGTCGTACCCCGTACTATGACTTCTGTATCTGTGAAGGATATAATTATTCTGCATTTAAAACTAGTGAGGGGAAATGTTTGTTCATTCTTTTTGAAGGATTATTCAGGATAACATAAGATGCAAATATATTTGTTCTCTATTCCAGCTTAATTCAAGAGTCTCACCACCTAATATTTGCAGAATTCTGTTAGTGACTTTTTTCGCTAACAGTGGTTCTGAAGAGAAATAATTTTCTGGGCCCCAAGGTCTAGCAGAAGGAGCAGAGATTTTGGAGAGAGGCATCTCAAGCCTACTACTATGCTGTGTGATCTTGAGAATATTGTCTAATCTCTCTGAACTGGTTTATTCTATGAAATTGGGATGAAAGCAGGACATAGGTTTATTGTGCCCACCACATACATATATAAGAATACATCTGAAACAAGGGTAGCTGGGGCTCACTGAAGCAGCAGGTAAAATACCATCAGCATGTATGACAAGGAGAGATTAATCGCTGCTGGGAGACTTTAAAAAGCCTTTGTGGAAGTGGGGTTTGAACTCCATGCTGGAGAATGCAGCGGGTGTACAGGATAATATAGGAGGGCCCCAGGCTGAACAGATGCACACAGTGTGCAGGTTGTGTTTGAAGATTCAGGGGATTTATTGTTTTCAAGAAAGGACAAAAATGGGAGCTTTGAAAAGTCTGGCTGAGTGAGTTTAGACTTTGTTCTGATGGGGAGCAACTGAAGACATTTAAAAAATTGAACCCAGTTGAATTTTGATATAAGTAGAATTTATGGGTCAAAGAATATGTACATTTAAAATGTTCATAGATTTTAAGAAGTAAACTTTATTTTAAGATACTTGTAGGTTCCTAAAACATAGGCTTAGGAAGTAATGCTGGAAGGTCCCATGCTCTTGCCCACATTCCCCCAGGTAAAATCTGGTACAATAGCAAGACCAGAAGCTCAGCTGAAGTCTTCTGAAGGGAGTCCATGACATGCCTGAGTCTTGTAAGTGTGTGATCCGGGGACAGCTTTGCTGGAATGGATTGGAGGTGCACATGCCGCCAGGAGGCTCTCAGGTGGTTCTCACCGTGATTTAAGAGAGGACAGGAAGACACAGTGATAGGATGGGAGAGGAGGACCTACGTGAAGTAGGAACTTAGCAATCGTGTGGCGGTGGTAAGAGTAGTTGGTGCTTTGTGCAGTTGTTCAACAAGTAGATATAGAGGACCAGCTGTGTGCCAGTCTTTCTGCTAAGCCCTGTAGGGGTTAAAAGATGATTTGCCAGAGACCAGGCGATGCGACTGAGGGGAGGTGGGCCAGGTGAAAACTGCCAGACTGCACAAGGCAGTGAGCCATGGGAGAGGGGGTGTGCTATTCTGCTTCCATTGGTTATTGCCGGATGGGAGTGTAGGTCCAGTGTGGCTGGTATTGTGACTTCTCAAAAGTCAGAAATCTAGACTTTTTTTGTGAGATCTCCCACTTTTTAAATGTTATTATGTAATATAACTTAATAAAAGAGAAAGAGGTACATTAACTAGCACTCATCTGTGGGATAGATACACCTCACGAATTACCAGTTCCTACCCTTTTTTCTTCCACAGAATATTTAGAGCTTATTTCAATTATCTACTGTTGTGTAACAGATCACTCCCAAATTAGGTGCTCAAAATAACAACCATTTTTTTTTTTATCTCTTACAATTTTGAGGGTTGACCGGGGTCAACTGGGCAGTTCTTCTGTTGGTCTTGCTTAAGGTCCTTCATACAGCTGTAGTTAAGATGAGGGCCAGGGCTGGAGAAATCTGGAGACTTACTTTGGGCCCTGAGGCAGTTGGAACATTTTCTTCCTCATGTAGTTCCAGGGCGTCTCGTGGCCTCTCCATGTAATCTCTCTAGCAGGTAACTGAATTTCTTACACAATGGCTCAGAGCTCCCCAGAGTAAATGTTCCACAAGGGAATAGGGGGAAGCTCTCAGTCTCCTTAAGGCTGGGTCCATAAGTGCCAGAGCATCACTCTTGTCACATTGCTTAGTTAACACAAGTCAGAGGCCAGCCCAGATGCAGGGGAGGGGACTACACAAGGGTATGGATTCTTGGGGGGCCTGGTTTTGTTGATTGATGGCCATCTTTGGAGACTATGTACAACTGAAATCAACATGTCCAGATGTTGGTGACATTGTTTATTAAGATAAGTTGGGAAGATAGGGCAAATTTTCCTGCTTATCAGCCCATGTAATTCGGATGTTTTTAAAGTAAATAATGTTAAGTTTTTTTGTGGTAACTGTGATTCTGGAGAAATCTGGTGGTTAATAGCTTTTTTGGAAGCATAAATCATTCATAGCAATTTGGTTCCTAGTACCTTAAAAATTATTAAGTGATTAGACAGATTTATTCTGATTTTAGTGTGTGTGTGTTTTTAAAATATGTGACCAGCTTGTTAATGTTGCATCCCTAATCATTTGTCCTTTCAGAAAAGAGGTCCTCAAATAATGTCTGTTGAATAAGAATTACAAATCTTTACTGGCCCTGAATAGGTGTGGCTAAAAGGTCCATTATCATGGCACTTTGTATTCCTAAAACCTAGAACCAGCTACATAATTTGTGGGGCCCAGTGTCAAATGAAAATGTGGGATGCCTTATTTAAAAATGAAGAATTTCTAGACAGTGAGAGCAGAACATTAAACTGAGCCTGGGCCTTATGCAACTGTACAAGTCACTGACCATCAAGCTGGCCCTGCTTAGACCCTTGAAAATGTGTGCAAATGTTGGGGTAAAGTATATTTTTCTGATGCAGGGCCACTGGCATTAATCAAATTTGCATTTGATTTTTGACACCAAAAAAGTTTTCGAAGCATTGCTTAGACAAATCAGAACAGGGGGAAGCTTTGTGTTTGAAAAGCAGGCAGTAATACCTTTGTCCATAGCAAGTGGCCTGGGCAGGCAGCAGGCTGAGCTTCCTGTCACTCAGCCTTACTGAATTCCGCAGGCACCAGTGCAGTAGGGGCAGCATACGATGTTGAGTGTCTGACAGGCTGTGTCCTGAATGTGCTTTCCCCTTTGGTACTGAGCGCTGTTTCTGAAGCATTCAGAATAGATTGCCTGTCTAATTGACGGGCACTTAAATTCATTAGGAATTCACGCTAGCATAGTCCATTATACTAGGGATTTAGGGGTCAACAGCTCTGGGAGATAGCTGGTAGGGCTGCTGTAACAAAGTACCACATGTTGAGTGGCTTAAACAACAGAAATTTATTCTAGTCTCAGTTCTAGAGGCTGCAAGTCCGAAATCAGGGAATCAAGAGGGTCATGTTCCTTCTGAAAGCGTTAGAGAGAGAGATGTTCTTGGCCTGTGTCCTACCTTCTGGTGGTTCCTTAGCCTGTGGTAATATAACTCCAAGTCTTCACATGCTTCTCTTTGTGTGTGTGTGTGCATCTGTGTCCCAATTTCTCCTTTTTGTAAGGACATCAGTCACATTGGATTAGGGGCTCACTCTACTCCAGTGGGACTTCATCTTAACAAATTATATCTGCAGCAACCCTATTTCCAAATAAGGTCACATTCTGAGGTTCTGGGGTTTGGGGCTTGAACATACGAATTTTTGGAGCACATGGTTCAACCCCCCATAATGGAGGTGTGTTCAGATTATGGTCTAGGAAAGGCAGCCCCTGGCATTGGTGTAGTGCACAGTCCACATGGCTCTCCTTGTACGAGTCTCAGTCTGCTATAGTAGTTTAGAGTTGTTTGTGGAGCTGAATTTTTATAATGAGCCACTTTGGATTAATTGTTTCAGCCCCTGACTTGTAGCATCACAAGCTCTTAAATTCTTTTTATCATCCCTGTCAATCAGTGGATGCCAGGGTAAAATTCCCCTCACACCCACATGCCTTGACCCTTAGAATGATAACAAACTAACATTTATTGAATGCTTATTGTGTGCCAAGAACTCCCCATACATTATCTAATTTTATCTTCACAACAGCTCTATTAGTTACTGTTATTCTTATACTTAACAGATGAGGACACTGAGGTTAAGTGTAGATTGTGTGACTTGCCCATAGTCTTATAGCTAATTAAGTGACAAGCTGTGATTCGAACCTAGTTCTAACTTCCAAACCCAAACAACATTACATAGGTTGTGCACTACATTTTTGCGTATGACAATTCACCATTTGAAGCCTGTTCCATCATGGGCCTAATTTTTTTTTCAGATCATTCCCTGGTTAAATATTTTCCACCTACATTTATTTCTAGCAGGATTCTTAACCCTTTTCAGTGGGCCCCTCTGGTTTTTCTCCTATCTACTTCAGTAAATCTAGGAATAGTCAATCTGAATTCATTGAAATTACAAATAATAAATAGTGAGTGAGATTATATTCAAGCTGTGTATCTTAAGAGAATATAAAAATCTACTCATTTCCTTGACAGAGATGAGAATAGAGCCCTAAACATCCCCAGAGGATTTCCTACTAGTGATAAGGAAAATTACTCTTATCTAATTTATACTGCTTTCAGTATAATGCGCTGTGTGGTGAAAGAGGAAGACGATTCCCTTGATAAACACCTTTTTGCTTTGTTCCTTCTTTCCTAGGTAGCAGCTAGCAGCTAGAGTTCTCTTTCTCCACTAGTGATTGTCCAATTAAATTCATGCATATGAATAGATAGGTTCATTTCCAGGTGTGAGAACAATGCTGGTTTGGAAGAACAGACCTCGGTATCCTCTGATGGATTATGGGGAAGTTCAGATGCCAGAAATTACACTTTGCTTGGATGCTTCTTGTCTCCCTTGCACATCTGTGCAGTATTAAATTGCAAACAATATGGTAGAGTCATCTGTCTAAAAATCCCAATTATTCTTGACTATTGGTTTATGTTGGATAAGCAGAAAAAAAGATAAGATGCTTTCTTTTACTACAGTATACTAGGTCAAATATGTACATATATGTTGATATATATATATATGTGTGTGTGTGGATATGTTGAAAAAAATAGATATATCCTTTGTTAAACTGCTAAGTCAGGTTAAGTTTCTTTCAGTTCCACAAATATTGATTGAGGACTTACCTACTCCAGTTGAAGTTTTTGCCAAGGGTTATGGGATACTCTATTATACTTATTTGCAAGGTTCTGATAAAGGATATTTTACATTATCCAGGATATGTGTTTTTTTTTCCCTGTGTATCTAAAAGCAGTGTTTCAGAAAGTGTATTTTGAGGGTCACCTGTGTCAAAATCATTTGGGAAAGCCTTAAAAATATGAATTCTTGGTTCCTGGGACTACAGTCCTACTGATTCGAGTGTTCTAGGGAACTACATTTTGCTCAGCTTCTGTGTGATTCTTTGCCACACCGTCATTTGAGATCCATGCTCTGAAGTATGTCAGCCTGAGAATAAAGATTCAATTTAATTTTGTCTTTTTTGGTTCCTTTTTTCTCTTGCCTGTCTCTCCTTCTCCTCCTCATCCCTCAGCTACATTAAAGAAAAGTATTTTAAAGGTTATTCTTAATTGCTTATGTTTTTTATTGTTAATGAAAGGCCTTTGTTAATTTTAGCAGTTATCACAATTTCATCTTTTCCTTTGTGGTGTGTATAAAAGGAGCCATTGGGGAATAATTTTTTTTTTTTCCCAACACTCAACTGTTCTCCATAACAAATCTCCAAGAAGAAACAACATGCTGTTTGTTCTTTTCTCAGGATGAACCATGGCTTTCTTTGCTAGTGGATGTTGTAATCAATGCTTTTCAGCAATTTATGAGTCCTTTCTGTAAATCCCAGAATTTAAAGTAGATGTTTCTAAGGTTTATAGAGGCTGCATTTTGGGGTGAAAGTTAGAATTCTTTGAGAAATCATTTTGAGGATTTTCTGGGATCTCAGGATAGGTAGTAATGACTCCCTCAGTTTTTAGTGTCAAGGATTTTGAGATATCTTAAGTACAGTGCAAACTAGAGGTTTTAATGGATTTTTAAAAATAGGATGTTTTAAATTAAAAGCATTCCTGACAGGTGAACCCCACCTCCCATATAAGAGAAATTCCTTTGTTGAGAAACTGAACTAGCAAGCTAGTCTCCATTTTAGTCCATAGTAAATAACAAGTTGGATTACTAGAGATTAGGACGTTTCCAGGTGATTTGGATGGGTACTCTTGAAGGTATATTGATCCAGATAATGATTTTAGAGGCAATCTTCTTCATGAAAGACTTGTTAACATAAGAAAGTCATAATTTAAGTGTTGTAAAGTTAAGAAACTCTTGTGATTTCTCTGAAGTGTCAGATCAAAAGTATGTTTTCCACTGGAGACCAGCAGGTAAATCTCAAGGGTCCTGTATCCCAGTCTGGAAAGACTGGTCCAGCCTGTGGGCTCCAGCACCTAACTGTTTGGCTTCTATTTGGGCTGGTTAATGCAAGCTTTTTATCTTTGTTGAAGTGTTACAGTTGAATTTTTTTTTTAATGGTACAAATCTATTATCTTCCTATTGTGTCTCTTCTATGAAAGCTTTGTACTGGCAGAGAACCCTTGGCTGCAGAGCCAAGCTGATGGACACGGTGCCGAGTATAATTCAGGTTGTGCTGTGAGGGGCTTGCACATTCCTCCAGAGGGCTGAGGCAGGAGAAGCAGAGTAGAGCAGTGAGTCACAGCGTGCTGGGGCAGTTGTGTCCTCAAATGACGGCAGCAGCAATTTAATAGCAGTAGCCAGCCCAACATTTATTGATGCTTCCCACGTGCTAGGCACTCGGCAAAGTGCCTCACATGCATTATCTTATTTAAATTGGCAACAACCCCATGAGCTAGGTACCGTCTTTCATGTCCATGAATAGATAATCAGCTCAAAGTCAGTTGACTATTAAGAAGTAGAAGTAGGGCTTGAACTCTGATCTCTCTGATGCCTGAATCTGTGCAGTTGACTACAGCACTGTACTCTCTTTGGCCAAAGTACACATTGTCACTGGTTTGTTTTCTTCCTTAAATCACATTATCATCAATTTTTACTTCGTAATCCTAGGACCTGAGACTCTCTTTTCTTATTTTTCATGAGTTTGGGTTTTGACTAAGGGGGAAATATGGCATAAGAAACTTCAGCCTTGGGAAATGGAGCATGACCTTCAGCCTGAGACTATGCCCATCTACTAAATGGTCAAAGGGAGAAAGGAATCTTGGAGTATGAAAAGTTGGGAGGGTGGGTTAAGACAGTAAGAGCTGGATAGGTTAGACACATCCATGGTGATTTCTGCCTTCTTACGGAAAAAGGAAGGATACTAAATATAATTTAAGAACTAGAGTTCAGAGGTCACTGAGGTAATAATTAAAGCATTGGAAGTCATATGAAAAAGAAAATGAGAAGTTCTGTGATCAAATAAATCTGGAAAACTACATTCTAATGTGCATTTGGACACCAACAGCTACAAAGCACCTCAGCACCTAACATTTATTGAGTGCTTCCTGTGTGCCCTTTAAGCACTTTATATGAACCAACTCTCTAAGGCAGGTATTATTTTAATCCCAATTTGACAGATGCAGAAAGGTCATCCTGCTACTGTGTGGCAGAACCGGGGTTCTAACCAATGCAATTGGTCTAGTCACTAGACTTTTGTCTACTGTTGCCTCTTTTGGTGACATCTGTTGAGCGAATGTATATTTGCCAGGCTCTTTTCTCAGTTCTTATATGTATCTATGTTTAATCAGCTAGTTTTCTCAAGTATAATGTGCACCAGCATATTAAAGGCTATGAAATGCCCAGCTATCAACACACTTGTTTATCTTTGTCCAGTTGAGATTATCTTTGTCTAGTTCTTCCTTTTTTCAGACTTACTTGACTACAGAATTCTGCTGCTTTTTTTTGGCTCTGGAGGAGAGTCAAAGGGGGAATATTTGCTAATGTGCACTTTGGGAAACCCCAAACATGTGAATCATTTTATTCTGCTTTTGCTCCCCCTCCAACACAGGTTTGAGGCATGATTTACTGTCAAAACAGAGCAGGAACTGGCTTCACTCTGCAGCTGCCCAGTGCCTGGTGACCTTCATCAGAGCTTCATTGTGCTGCCCCCAGGGACGCTAAGACCTGCTCCTACTTTATGGGAATATTGACAGTAAATGAGTGTAAACTCTTTGGGCTTCTTAGAAGAAAGAAGCTCTTGAAGTCCAGGGTCTTCCAAATGTCATGTCAAATATCCAGAGTTCCTACGTTTTGGTTAACATTGAAAAATGAATGTATAGCCTAGCAGGACAGATTAAATAACCTTATCTTACTCAGGGAGGAAAGGAAATAGACCTAAAAAGTACGTATTGTTTCCAGGAGTCAAGTCTTCAGATTTTTATAGGTAGATTGAGATGATAAGTGACCATCAGTTGGGTAACACTGAGTTTCCTCTGAGACTGTGGGAGCCATATATTTGTTTGTGTGGCCTTATCCTTTTGGTGTCTAGATATTTCAGGCCAGAGACCTAGATACATACATCTGAGACACATATCCTTTGAAGTTTTAAGTTTTATTTTAGATTTAGAGTTTGATCATTGTGTTAGGTAAAAATCCATTCAGCTGTGAATGACATAAAATTCAATGCAAGCAAAAAAGATTTATTGATTAATTTAGGTGAAGACTCCAGGTCCTTTCAGAGTTGCTTTGAACTTCAGGGGTTGTTTGACTCAGAGGCCTAGAGCGACTGTTAGGCAGCTGGTTTCTGATCTAGTCCACTCTACCTCCACGTGTCATGTTATCTTTAGTATATTGTTGGTTGTGCTTCATGTCAGTATGTTCACCAAATACTCCTGTGACTACTTACTTATTTCTCCTCGAAATCCAGAGAGAGAGAGAAAGAGGGAGAGAGGCCGATTGAGGGGGGGAAAGACAAACACATTTCTGGAAGCTTTTTGAGAATAGCAAGGAAGACAACCAAACCTTTCTATGGGCCAGACTTAAGTCATGTCCCCATTTATGAGCCAATGCCTTTAGTGATGGGTTCAGATTGATTATTATAGCAATGGTGCCACATTCCACTCCTAGATTCCAAGGTGGAGTGAACTTTGCCAAAGCAGTGTGGATCCTAGAGGTAAATCAGGGTACTCTCCTAAGTAATTAAGAATGGAAGCAGATTGTAACAGTTGGTACTAAGGACACAATTTACCTGATAGTTTTCTCTTATACATTCATGTTAACAGTTACTTGTGAAACTGCCTATTAATGATCAAATGACTAGATGAAGGTTTAACTTCTAAATTATTTAGTTTCAAGTTCCTCTTCATTTGTTAGAAGAACAGGCTACACCAGACCAAATTGAGTAATCCTCTTCTTTAGCTTGATGAAAAGTGTTGGTGTTTTGGTTTTGAATTTATAAAGCATAAAATGGGTCTGTATCTGGCCAGTGGTTCTTTTATACCAAATGCCTTTTGGATGAGTGTATCTGAGGTTTCATTAAGGCAGTATAAATCACCCTGACTGTGTTTTTTCTTTCATATTGATCTCAATATTACTGCTCCTTGCTTTTGACACTGCAGTTCATACTTCAAAAATTAAAGGTATCTCTTTCCACGTGGATCTCCTTGATGCCATACATTATATTTTATTCTATACAGATTACACCATGGATAAAAGTAAAACAGTTATTATTAAGAGGCATAAATTACAAGAATGTGGTAGTATCCAGAAGTGGACTGAGTGCTGTATGCCAGGAAAGCACTGTGCTAAGTGCTTTATCTACATTGTTCTGTTTCTTCATCACAACAGCGCTGGGAAGGAGGTGCTATCATTACCTCCGTTTTACAGATGGGGAAACTGAGATTAAATAATATGCACAAGGTTGCATAGATAGGAAATGGGGGAGCCAAAACACAGCTGTTTTTGACTCTGGGCCCTGTGCTCTTAACCACTATTCTCCTCAGTAGCAAAGCGAGGATACTTCAAGTCTACTTCATCAATTGTTAAGCTTGGAATTCCTGGGGAGTTGCATTACACCTTTAAGTTCATCTGAAGTTTGTGCCTCTGTATATAAGCAGTGGTAGAGGATTGAAGGAGAGCATTTATCACTGCTGGTCTTGGAAAAACATGACCCAAGATTCTTTAATGAAAAATCGCATTAGTTCCAGTAGTCAAAACAATTCTGAAAGAAGTACAAAGTTGGAGGACTCATACTTCCTGATTTCAAAGCATTTTACAAAGCTACAGTATCAAAACTGTGTCACTGGCATAAAGGCACACAAATAGACCAATGGAATAGAATAAAGAGCTCAGAAATAAGCTTGACTTAAATACATTGTCAAGTAATCTTTGATAGGGGTGCCAAAACCACAAAATGGAGAAAGAGTAGTCTCTTCAATCCTTGGTGTTGGTAAAGCTGGATATCCACATATAAAAGAATGAAGTTGAACTGTTGTCTTATACTATATAAAAATTAACTCAAAATAGATTGAAGATCTAAACATAAGATCCCAAACTATAAAACTCCTAAAGAAAAACATGAAAAATTTCATGACATTGGACTTGGCATTGATTCTTTGGATGTACAGCAAATGAAATGGCAGCAGAAGGAATAATAGACAAGTAGGGTTACATCAAACTTAAAAACTTTTCTGTGTCAAGAGACATAATCAACAGAATGAAAAGGCAGCCTATGCAATGATAGAAAATACTTGCAAACCATATATATGATGAGGTTAATATCCAGAATATATAAAGAACTCCTACAACTCAACAACAACAAAATAATCAAGTAACCCAATAAAAAAAAATGTGCAAAGAACTTGAATGGACATTTCTCCAAAGATGACAGACAGATGACTGATGAGGATATGGACAGATGCTCAACATCATTAATCATAAGAGAATAAGAGAAATGCAAATGAAAACTGCAAGAAAATACCACCTTGCCACTATTAGGATGGCTGTTACTAAAAAAAAAACCAAACAAACAGAAACTAACAAGTATTGGTAAGGATGTGGAGAAACTGGAAAACTTGAACACTGTTAGAATAGTAAGATGGTATAAATGCTAGGGAAAAAAATACGGTAGTTTCTCCAAAAATTAAAAATAGAACTACCGTATGGTCCAGCAATCCCATTTCTGGGTGTTATTTATCCAAAAGAACAATAAGCAGGGCCTTGAAGAGATTTTTTACACCCTTGTTCACAGCAGCACTATTCATAATAACCAAGAGGTGGAAACAACTGAGATGCCTATTAGCAGATGAACACATAAACAAAATGTAATATATATATATACACACACAGTGGAGTACTACTTAGCCTTAAAAAGGAAGAAAATCTGTGCTATGCTATAACTTGGGTGAACCTTGAAGACATTATATGGTATATGAAATAAGCCAGTTACAAAAAGATAAATATTCTGTGATTCCATTTATATGAAACATCTAGATAACAAATTTATAGAAACCAGAAATAGAATGGTGGTTGCCAGGGGCTGGGGGAGGGGAAAAAGTGTAGTTTTCTATTGGGTATTGAGTTTCAGTTTTGCAAGATGAAAAAGTTTTAGATACTAGTTGCACAGCAATGTAAATGCAATTAGCACCAGTGAACTGTACACTTAAAAGATGGTAAATTTTATGATAAGTGGTTTATTTAACTAGATTTTTAAAATTAAATTGTTTGTCTCCTGATGCTCATTTAACTACTAACTGAGTTATTTGAACATCTTACTCAAAGTTGCATACCCTGAGTCTACAGACATTCAGAGGGATCCACAATCTGTTTTTGACAAAATATGAATTAATGGTCAACATTTATAAAAATTAGGACATTTCACATAAAAGTTGCTTCTCTTGGAAAACTGGAAAAATCTGGAAACTCTGTGCCCACATTCTGTCCAATCACCAAATGGCTGGAGTTGAGGAGTAGCCAGCATCTTTTAGACTGGGCATGAAATTCAGACTGCATTTCTCTCCTTCCCTAATGCCTTATGCCAGGCCCAAGGGCTCATGTGTATATCCTAGCTGCCTGGCCATGGTATTTATAGGTTTAACACATTAAAGTTCTCAATTCAAATGCTTCCCATAATAATGCATTATGGATGCTCTGCTGGTCCTGCACTGAGTACATAGGGTCACAATATCTAAGCAGCCTTTCCTGTTTTAGGTCCAGCAGTTATGATCTCTGTTTTTCTATAGGAACGAATATAGCCTCAGTGCTTTTTTTCTCCTTTGCTGCTTTGCTTGCAGCACATGCTGCCCTACAAGTCATGTTCTAAATATAGATGTGTTAAATTTCAAATGTGAAAGTTTTTGATGGGTCTAAAGCCAGTTTGCTAATCAGGGGAAATGCTATGATTGGCGCCAGCATCTTTACAGACCTTAGGGGGATTGTGAAATCTAGCCTCGCAACTGTGATTCAACTCTGGGGTTGAAAGAAAGCTCAGGAACTGCTGAAGTTCTCCAAGTTGTTTTTCTTCTAACAGTGTGGTAGTTCTTTGAGTGCCATAACTTTGAAGAGATAAATGCATGTTCCTAAGTTCGTTTTACTAGTACTGGATTAATAGTACAGTAATAAATAATTTCTTGCAAGCAAAAACACATTATGTTTTATAATTTTTTATGTTCAATCTGTTAGTAAATGTCCGTCTGTAAAAAGCAATCTGGAGACCCAAGGGCCTATACCTCTTCATGGGTAATTAGGAAGAATGGTTGCTTGTGCAAAATATAAAAATCTTGGCTAGTTAAAATTTCAAACTGGCCCAATTTTTAAAATCTTGTGTCTTAAATATTGTCTTTCAAGATAGGGGCAGTGTTGTCCATCACAAGTGAGAACAAAGTACTGGAAAAGCATCAGTTGTACATTATTCAAAGCTACACATTGCATGGCATTCATGTGTGCCTGTAAGTATGTGTGCATGAGGCATTATTACAAATGCCTCTGTAAATTCATGCCATATCTGTTTCATTTGTTCAGGAGAACTCAGACAATGCAGTTTGATGCTTTGAATAATAGTGACCAACAGTAGAGGAGGACTTAGTTTCCAGTACTGGTAGAATGGAGGTATTCAGGGAACTTTCTGGTAATGAGACTTGGGTAATTAGGTTCCTGTGCCCTGAAGTTACTCCTCAAAGTGGGGATACTAATGGGCTGAATCCTTATCTATGCTTACCAGAAGTGAGGCTGTCATCCAGTGCAGTTGGTATCTCTGTTTTTGAAAACAGATATGACTGTCGTTGATCCCATCACTGTGTGGTACAGGATATTTGAAGATGAGCAGTGGATCACAGAAACCAAACCAAACAAGCCACTTGAACCAAATCGTGCACTACTGGCTGCAGGAGTGTGATAGTGAACAGTGTCAGATGTTTGCTGTTGCTTTCTGAAATGTTATTTCACTGCTTTTTATCCATTAAATTGGACAACAGCAGCACTCACTGGTAAAAACAGGAACAACAGATTCAAGTTTTCCTATCAGCTATTACAGGATGTTCTCTTTTTATCTGTCCCCTTCCTTCTCCTCCTCCTTCCTTTACTTGCTCTTTCTCTCTTCCTAACTCAGTTGACCTTATAAATCTTTTTAATTCCAAAAGAATAACAACACATGAGGAGTCTTATTAATCTTCCTCCTTAACATCCTCAATGCTGAACTTCTAAAGAGATTGATACTCACGGTTTGGTTTGTGTCAGCAATCTTTCCCCTGTTCAGGCAAAAAACTATATGTATATAGAAACATTTATTTGTTTAAAATTTTACCAAAGTAGACTCATGCTGTATATGGCATCCTGTAACTTTCTTACTCTTCTGACACTATTTCATGGGCATCTCTCCAAATCAGTACATTGAGCTAAGAGTAATTATTTTTAATGGCTGTAGAATATTTCCTAGTATGATTTTATTATAACAAAGTCAACATAATCCAAATTGATTGATTCAGATGGTTCACAGATTTTCCCTCTCCACTAAAACAAATAGCTCTGCATATTTTAACTGCATTTTTTTTGAAAAGGCTTTTTTACCCTGTATGATTTTGAAGAAGAAAGGTAAAGAGCTTCTTATTTTTCATTTTGCTTTTATTTATTGCTTTATGATTTCATCTAGTTTTATGAGTTTTGCTAATTTGTTAATTTACCTCTTGGACTCTTTGCACTTTGGCTATCTATGCTAAAATGCAGGGTTTCTCAGCTGAGCGCTGTTGTCACTTTGGGCTAGATCGTTCTTTGTTGTGGGGCCATCCTGTGCACTAGTAGGATATTTGACAGCATCCCTGGCCTCTACCCACTAGATTCCAGCAGCATGCCAACCCCTGCTCATGTTGTGACAACCAAAAATTTCTCCAGAGACTCTGTTGTTCCCTGTCACAGAATCACCCCGGTTGAGAACCACTGTTGTAATGTATAATGCATAGAGCAGGGTCCTCCCTTATAAGCCGTGCTATGCTATCTTAATTAAATAGTTTGAGTATTTTTTGGCTGTGTTTGGGGTAACACCTACTCAAATTAGAGAAGCATGGGAATGGGAGGGGAAGGCTATTTGAGTCGTACATTGTTTTATTCGAATGAGACTCCGGCACTCCCCAGGGTGTGATAGTCCTGCCCACAGTGCTCTGGGTGTTCCAGGTGGGTAGGAGGTGTGGCATGCAGGTAAGCTGACCACCTGCTGCCCCTTCTTCTCTCTCTTCTTACTAGGTCTCCCAGATTCTGGCCTTGGGCAACATCAGTCCCACTTAGGGCTAACATTAGGGGGCTGGCTCCCCATTCTCTACATATTCTATGTTTTTCTTTTCCTGCAAAAAAATGCATTGTATAATGATTTCAGTAGCTTCACATTTTACAACAGTTTGTGGTTGATTTGTTTAATTAACAGGATGTGTGTTCCTGTATCTGAACAAAGCTGGGCATCAGGCCCTTAATTAGAACCATGACCCCATATCAAAGCATGTTTTTTGTTTGTTTTTATTTTGTTTTGTTTTACAAAAAGACAGATGGCCTTGCGTTGGTTTGACTTAGTGCCTTTTTTAAATTAGTGACTATAAACATACTCATGTTTCTGTGGGCTGGGGAGTAAGCCGTGTGCATCTCCCTTCTTTTCCCTTGATGGTGAGTTAAGATGGTTGAGACTCAGTTGTCACGCTCTGTGTTGGCATCTTTGCTGTGATAGTTTTGTTGTCAAGGAAATAGGCAAACATTAGAATTTACAGGCATTAAAAAAAATGGTAATGTCATCTAGGCTGCTTTGTATTTGTGATTTATTTACACCCTCATAACCACGCACCCATGTAGCTACTACCCAGATAGTTAGAATGTTTACTTTCTATATTTACAGAATGTTCTCCTGGCCCCTCTCAGCCAGTAACCATCCCTCCTTATGCCCCCAGCAAAGAAATTCCATTAGTCTGACCTCTATCACTCTTAGTTTTTACCTCTTCTTGAACTTTATGAATATGAAATCAACCAGTATTTGTTCCTTTGCATCTTCTTAAGAAAGCCTCATATAGAACACTTCCGATTATAAAAACAGAAATTTTGTATCACTCTTCCTATAACAGACAGATTACCTTTGGTTTTAAAAAATAATTTTCTTAGATCATTTAAAAAAATCTATTCATAAAATTTGAATGCATGTATACATAGCTAATACATTAAACCAATCTTACGCATTTTAAATTAAGATATTTTTAAGTTATACAACTTACATTTTAAGGTAATCTGTGACTACTTTTTATTTTGTTCATGTTCACATCATACCAGTATATAGAACATCATAGATTATATAAAATCCATTGTTGAAACAAAATTTTCTGTTGTTATTTATTTATTTATTTATTTATTTGTTGTTATTTTTTAGTATTGGGCTTAGTTGTTAGTCCTTTGAGAGTTGTGGCAATGATCCTTTTTGGTGGAAAAAGAGATCTGAAATGATAGTATTTTTTTTTTCAGTGCCTGTGAGGAATCTTTCGAAATAATTTTCCAGGTAGTAAAAACTTTAATGCCGTGATTCACTGTCGTTTGTGAAGCTGAAAAGTAACATCTCTTTAGGATAGTTGTGAAACAAACCCTGGGACAGACTGACTTGTTACTTAGTCCACATCTGTTGCCTTGACAACAAACTAAACACTTCAAAATACTTGTGGCAAACTCCACAAACAGGGGATGCCTAGGGGTTATGTTGTTAAAGCAGAAGCACAAAGACTACATTTAGATGATAAAGGCCTCAGAAACCATTCCTTCTTCATAAGATCTATTTTTTTGTAGGGTTTCTGGCTCTAATATAAGCTCAATTCACTAATAAAGAGAAAGTCTTCTACTCTAAGTTTACAAGTTATTTTAAAATAGCAAATACAGTAATTTGCACTGTATTTTAGTTCAAAGGGTATGCCTCTGATTATTTGGCTTTTTGTCAAACCAGTTTAATGACATATGTGAATGGAAAACTGGATTACACTTGTCGCAGTAGCTGAAGATTAGGGTGATACAGAGAAACATGAAAATCTGTGTCTACGTAGTTTTTTAACCCCGTGTCTTCACATTGCACATATTCACAGAGGTATTTGTGACCTGGATGGCGATATCTTCAAATCATATAGAACATTTGTTATAGCATCTAGTATTATATTAAAGGCCATTCACTAAATATTTTTTGAGATTGAACAGTTTATAGGAAAAAAAAATGATTCTTTTGGCCAAATAGGAAGGATTTTCTATTTTGTTGGACTCAATGGGAGGAAAAAAAAAAGAGATCCTATTGCAGCATGATCATTTTGAAGGGAGACAGATTACAACATTGGAATATTTAGGAATTCAGGGTGTCTCACTCTCTTCTAGAAATTTTCTTGAATTCTTATAGTTTAATATCTTCTTCCTTGTAAGTAATATTTACTTGCAGCCTAGGTTTCACAATGCTGATCACTTTCAAAATATACTTAATGAAAAATAATATGATTCCCCATAGATAATTTGATTGTCAAAGTCATTTCTGCCCATTTTGGTAGAAATGCACAGTGTTTTTCATCTATAACCAAGGTTATCTTTATGAGCTGTCACTGAAGTGATGACACGTAGTGATACAAATCTGGGACTCCCAATGCTGTGGGTCAGAGATTACAATAAAAATATGACTGCTGATTTCAGAAGCAGCATACATTTTAGATTTTACAGAGGGCTTTAAACTGATTACAGATAAAGTGGTGACTCATAGTTTTAGTTTTTAATTAACCAGCACTCTAATTGAAAATGGAAAAACCTTCAGAGCTTTCTGATCTTCAGTGAGTATAAATCTCAGTTCTTTGAATTTCTGGACTGGGGTCATTCATGTAGCCAATTTATGCCTTCAACTGGCCTGGCTCTGCCTCAGTTTCCCCATCTGTGAACTGGGGCCAGTGCCACCCGTGTGATATAGCTGTTGGGAGAATTAAATGCCCAGCTGATTTTAAACATGCTCTCATAGTTCCTGGCTTCACAACAGTTGATGCTTTTACTATTTTTATGATAAGGAAATTATGTTGTATTCATGGAAGCCAGGCAGATAGACTTTACTCACTTTCCAGCTGCATGAGGGCTCTACCAGGTGATTTAAGTCACTTAACTGCCTCTGAGTCTATGTTTCCTCGATTGCAAAATGGTCACAGTATTTACCTTCAAAGTTGTGAGGAAGAAAGATTATCTGTTCAAAATATATAGCATGGGTCTTGGCATGTAATAAGCATTCAGGAAATGACAGCTGCTGCTGCTGTTATGGTTGCTCTTACTATTCTCATGTTTTGAATTATTTGACTATGTATCTACATCACAACATTTTTGCTGCATTTCTTTTGCCCAACTACTATCACCTCTCCCTGAATCATTGCAATAGCCTTCTAACCCTTTGCACTGTGTTGGTATGAAGACCTTACATGACCTGGCTTTTGCCTACCCCCTGTTCTCCCACATTGCTTCTCCACAGTTCCATGTTTCAGCCACCGTGCACTTCATTTATTTCTCAAATGTGTTTTTCTGCATCACTGCATAGAGCCTTTGCATATGCTGTTTATTCTCCTTGGAATAATCCTGACTTCTTTTCACTTCCCCTTTTACCTTTTTACTTTCCTTCTCATCCCTTTATTAAATATCCTTATAGATTTGTGTACTTCCCCTTACTTTACCTTGTACTTAATTATTTAAGTCACTTGTCATTTTTTGTTTGCTCATTGAAAGAATTCTCTGTCCCACCCGAGACTGTAAGTTATGAAAAAGCACAGATAATGTCAGATTTGGATTACCATTGTATCTTCATTGAGTTCTCTGCCACACTCATTTGTTGTGGGAGGGAGTGAATAATGGATGAATAACTGAGATAGTGAGAGAAACTATCTGGGAAACATTTAAGGAAATAGAGAAGGTTGTGGGGTGTGAAGTTCATCCCTGGGAGAATGCATAGAAAGAAAGCAGATTAGCTAATGGTCATGGCATTTCCATGGAGGACAAGTGTTGTTTATGTAGGAGGAAGAACTGCAAATGAAGAAATGCAGGGAGGAAGGAAGAAGCTTAGCAGGAAATATTTGTTGAGTATTGGAAAGAGGAAATAGCTGAGAAGTGACCTGATAGAAAATGGTGCATTTATTTCCTCTGCTGTAGTTCTTATTTTTCTGGTTTAAGCATTTTTTATCTTTGCTCCTTTTCTTTTTTGGGGTCTGATTAACAGCATTCTCTTTTTTTCACCTAGGATGCTGTGTTTGTTTACACAGACAAACTTACATACCAAAAATGATCAAAGAAACAATGGCAATCTCGCCTTTATGATGTCCTCCCTTCCTAGGACAAGCTCTCCTCCCTTTACCAGTATCTGTCACTGTCTTACTATTTCTTCTGCCAAAAATAGACTTTATTTTCATGTGGTTCCCTACTCTGAAATGGGTTTAGGTCCCCTAACCATTTCTCATTGTTTAAAGCTTCAGCATTGGCTTCTCATTTCTGTTGCTCACGTCACTGACATGAGTGGGGAGATTTTTCAGGGAAGAAACTTGTTCTGAGGACACTGTCAGGTGCTGTGTGGCTGCAGGGGCTGAGGAACTAAGTGCACATCTGCAAGTTCAGTGTTTCTGTTTTTTAGTCTTTACCATTCCCTTTTAGCATTATGTTAAATTAAGGTAGAATTCACATGACATACAATTCACCATTTTAAAATGTCCATTTAAATGGCTTTTAGTGTTTTCACTATCTTGTGCAACCACCAACACTAATTCCAGAATGTTTCCATCACCCCCAGTAGAAGCCCTGTATTTATTAAAAGTTAGCCCTGACTTCCCGTTCCCCCATACCCTGACAACCATTAATCTGTTTTTTGCCTATGGATTTGTTTTCTGGACATTTTATATAAATGGCATGTGTGGCATGTACCTTTTATGCTTGGTTTCCTTCACTTAGCATGTTTTCAAGGTTCCTCCTTGTAGCATGTATCAGTACTTCATTCCTTTTTATGACCAAATTATATTCCATTGTGGGGTGATACTGGCATCTAGTAAGTAGAGGCCACATATGCTTGCTGAACATTCTACAATGCACAGGACAGCCCCCATGCCAGAGAATTATGCAGCCTGAAAAGTCAGTAGTGCCAACGTTGAGAAACTCTGGCCAAGAGTCATGTATGTTCTATGTAGAGAAACAGAATTTGAACCGACTTTTCTGAGTCATATATTTATACTTTCCCCTTGAAACCATTCCATTTCTTAATGAGAATCCACAGAATGAAATGAAGTGAGTTTTTACAAAGTCCCTTTAAAGTAGTCTCACGGCTTGAAGCTCAAATATGGTTTCGTGGGGAGGGTGATAAACCGAGTCCAGAGAAACCAAGGGGATGTGGCTTTCCCCTTTCATTTATGTATTGATTTGATATTTAAGTATTGACTCATGTTGATCATTAATTCTCCAAACCCTTAGCACCAACTCTGTGATAGTTAACAGTCTGTGTTCTCCTGCAACTTCTATTCTGCAAGGCAAACATCACTCAGAAACGAAAGAGAACAGGTTTGAAATGTAACCTAAGAAGAGAAAAAAGATGACTCAGTATACGACAGTGTAGTTTATGAGGTTGTCTATTGGAACCCTCACAGTAATCTTCTTTCATTTATTTGTTGATAACTCAAATATGCTTACCTACCATCCTCTTGCTAGGAACGTGTTAGGTCCTAGCACTTCATACTCAAGGAAATGGGTCCTTCTGCTTTTCTTCCCAGGAACGCTTATATACCCCTCAGAAAGAACTTGCAATTATATCATTCTCACTACCGATAAAAATCTTTTCAGAAACAGTAGATACATTGATCTGTGTCTCATATGACTTTCAGAATTGAGGTTAATGCTTCAGGAAAGAAGAATCTTCCTTGGATATTTACTGAGCCATGTGGTTCACTTTAAATAATTATTTAGTATGAGATAGTTTGCTGAATTTGGTAGGAAGTATTATAAAACATCTAATTTCCCTCAAAAAAATAAATGTTTGACATAAAAAAAGACTCGAATTGGAATAAAGCAGTGTTTATTTTAAATGTGTTTATTCTGACAAATTGCTTTACTGTTAGAAAGCAAGTGTGCACAAACACACCTCAAAAAGATTAATTGAAACCTTGATTGTCAACACTTTGGCTTTGATCCCATGAAAAAGCAAGAATTGCTACTGTTATTATTATGAACTCCAATGACCCAACAACTCAGTTTATTTATTAAGTTTTAATCAACCACAGCTTTTCCCATAGTGAGTAAGAGGTAAACAGTTTCCTTGATGCTGGGAAGTCCCTATCTTAGAAGTGTTTGTTCATCATGAATGAGCTAGGCATGTGTGTGTGTGTGTGTGTGTGTGTGTGCGTGTGTGTGTGTGTGTGTGTGTGTGTTATCTATATATCTATATATCTGTATTTCTGTTCTTGTCTAAATAGAAGAAAGAATCTGTGAGGCAGATGTATGCTGTGCTATACATAAGGAAGAACTCAGCACCACAGAGCACAGTTTCATTGGTCACTCCTCTGTCATCGAACCCTTTTAAACAGTTTAAATGTTTTTACGTTGTCTGAACAGTTTAGTTTTTTCACTATGGGACAGCCAACTCTTTGTTAAGTTCTAAAAATACATAAAATGACAAATAATGCAATATTTTTTTTCTTAATCAATTTTTGCCAGTTTGATTTGCCTTCTCTCCCCTCTCCTCTCCTTCCATTAATATTTAATCTGTTTGAACTCTCTGCACACTTTTGGGGTTGAAGCCTCGTTTTTATTCTGGCTTCCCTCATCACTTCCCCATTCTTTACCACTTATATATTTTTTTTCCCTATGATTCTTCCATGCCCAACATTTAATATGTTTTTATGGTTAAATCTCTTTAAAACAGTATATGCTGGCACTTTGTGTTTATTCTTTCTGTGGGAATTTTGGAAAGTTTGTTCACACAAGTGCAATT
The DNA here is from genome assembly GCF_030020395.1 of Manis pentadactyla. NCBI lineage: Eukaryota > Metazoa > Chordata > Mammalia > Pholidota > Manidae > Manis > Manis pentadactyla. The sequence continues at coordinate 219,958,160 of NC_080019.1, read as the reverse complement.
AAGAGTTGATAGCTTCAAAATGTGATTTGCTTTTGTGATATATGAAGGCAAGATTTTTTATTTGGCCCTGACCTATATACTTTGAACTTCTTTTTGCTCTGCTTTTCAAGAGCTTCTGAAGGGTACCAGAGGGGTAGAAACTATCCTTAGCAAGAGAGCCCTGAGGGCAAGGAAGACATGGAGTGTTGGCTATCTTGTGGAAGGCCAGTCTGATCCAGCCCTAACATTTCACCATGTGGGATCTTGTCCCTGGAATTTGAAAAGCTGTGAAACAGCTTTGTTTTGGTACTAGAACATTGAAGCCACATTTGTGTATACACAGAGGTTCACACATCTCTAGTGCACGTGCACTGCTAATGATCCTAACTCTAGTTTTTAAAATAAAGCTTGTCATTTTTCTGAATGTGTATAGAGACAGATGTTATAGGAATCATTCTTGGACTTTTCATGCTTGTTCTATTTAAACTAACAAGAAACTGGGTCTATAATATGACATAATTTTGTCTTGTAACATTTTATGACTTTATAATTTCCTTTTGCCTTCTTAGCTAACCACTTCAAATTAGAAAAATAATTCATCCTTTGCCACATGTTTCTTAACCTCCTCTCCATTTATTCCCCATTTGTAATTTTTTGTTCTTGGTTAGAAACTACACTTTTAAAGTAACTAATATCCTAACAACCACTCACTATCTTAACTATAATTCTAACGGTACGTTTTAAAATTACTCTCAGCTAAAAACAAGAAGACTGTTACAGTCCCCTCTTGCTCCCATTAAAGACTTGTCCCATTGGTTTCTTTCATAGTGTTTAGGAACATCTGTGATCATGTATTTAAATCAATAACTTATTTGCTTTTTTTATTGTCATCACTTTCACTAGACTATACATGTTATAAGAGCAAGAAAAATGTTAATTTTGTTCACTATATCTTAATGCTTAAATTATATATAATAGACATAACTATTTGGTGAGGGAATAAATGCACTTTTGGAAACATGGCATATACAGCTATCATAATGTAGTCCATTTAATGTAAACTAGTTATGTGAAAATCTACCTTGCAGATCAAATTTTGAGTGCAGGGTATCTGTTTACAATTCTACACTTTTTTTGTTTTTTGTTTTTTTTAAACTGAGGGTGTCATTTCACTGTTTTTTTAACAGAGATTTTTATTTTTAATGAGGAATTCGTTTGATAATAAAAAGGTTCTTAACTTTGAGAATCAACCAGTTTACAATTTGAAGCTAAGGGTACTTTCCCCGGAAAAATATCTTTAGCCCATTATAAAGTCGTGCATATAACAGTAAGATTTATGGACCATTATATGTGGATCCTTAAGCCCATATGCTCAGAACTCAGGCTGTTTTCTCTGAAGCTTTGTATTAAAGGAAAAATTCAGGTAATATGAAGATGGAACTCTTTTACTTAAAACTCTGAAAGCCTATTAACTTGTAATCAAAACCACAATTATTGTTAGTTGGTTCCATGTGTAATTAAGAAAGGAAAAAATACAAGCCAGTAAAATGAGTAATGCAAGGAAATTCTGATGCACAGCTTCCTTTTGAAGAGGGTTTTACACACTCATCCCTGTCTAGTTCTCTTGTTAAAGATTCTTATCTTGGCTTCATAGATTGTTCAGAATTTTCAACATAAAGGAAAACAATTAAGGGGTCTGCCTTTTCTAGGGAAAGGCCCCCGAGAAAAGATTTCTGCTTGGGCCAGATTATCTCCTAAATTAGAAGATCTCCATCAGCATGTTGGTTGATGGTCTTTTTGCCTGACTTCTCTTTTATTTAAAATTCCTCTGGTACATTATAGCTCTCTGGAGATATGTTAGGGATGACATAGTATACCTCAGCCTTGAGGAGCGCTTGGATGTTATTTTATTGCCTTTGGCAGTCTGTGGATCTCTTACTTCTCAGTGTGATTCATGGGGAATTCACAACTATAGTTAGGAGATATTTTACCTGAACTATTACTGCTTTGATGGAATTAATGATCAAATATGGGCTGGTGCCCAAAGCAGATACATGAACTGTGCTTAATTTTGCATTTCCATTTTCAAAGGTGGTTGTTCAACAAAGACCTTTTATATTATTAAAGCCAGTTAATAAATGGAAATATAATTTAGTTTCTTCTGCACCTGTGATTGCATTTGATGAGTCTCGTTTGTCTACAAGGACATATATATAGGCAATACTTTGTTTACTAGGTGCAGAAATTAAGGCATCATACTTTTTATTGCACTTCTGTGGTGGATAAACCACTTCAATACTTTTATTTGGGTCAAAGTATTCTTTGTAGTCTTTGAGGTACTGACCTCCTCAAGCAGTTAATCTTCCAGTGACCCATTTTGGAATAACATGGACACAAAGTTGCTTCTGTAGAGTTGATCTTAGTTGATCTAACCTTAATTATTCTAAATGCTAGAGACTATTAAGAGTTGGCTATGTATTTGATGGTTTTCTCTTTTTAACAATTTGGTATTTGGAAAGCCATTTGGCAGATATCTTTTTTGTTTTATAAGAATTACATAATTAAATTTTATACTCATTAATAATTCAGTCAATATTTTCTGACTACTTTATATACTTGCTACAGCTGTAGTTACTGGGGATTCAGTGATGAACTAAAACTAAGATAACCATGTAAGTTTTAGTCCAATTGGATATCTTTGAGAGGCAAATATGGCACTCTTAATAATTATTGTGGAACAAGAATAAACTGGGACTGTTCAGGAAAACTAGGATGAATGGTCACCTTCATTACAACAGGCATGGGGGCTGTCCTCATGGAGTTTGCAACCTATAGAGGAGACAGATTAATTCAACAATCAGACAACAAATATCAATTTACAGCTGTAAAGAATGTTAAAAGACCACATAATAAGGGAATTTGACCTGGTCTTGGAGCTAGGGAAGGCTTCTCTAGGGGAGTAAATTTTATGTTGAGATCTGGAAGTAGAGTAGAAGAAGATGGGTGGGATATTTCAGAAAGAAAAACCCTGTGCAGAAAGCTTTGGCTGGGAAGGGAGTGTGGTATGCCCAGGGAAAGGCAAGACCAGGGTAATTCAAGCATAGACCTCAGTGCAGAGCATGGTCAAGGTGAAGCTAAGAGGCTTGGTAGAGCCCACACCACACAGGGCCTTGACTACCCTGGAAAGGATTTAGGTCTTTACGCTAACCAAAAGGAGAAGACATTATGGAATTTAAAGGAGATAGGGAAAAAGTAGTTGAGTGGGTTACATGATTAGATTAATTTTTTGAAAAGATCATTTGGGCTGCAGTGTGAAGAAGAAATTGAGGAGGGATGGGTGGATGAGGCAGGGTTGGGACCAACTGGTCAGGTAGCCGTGGTGTTAGTTCAACCAACAGACTATGGTGACTTTAACTAGAATGGTAACTAGACTTTAACTAGGGAAGTTGGAGCAAATGGATGGGTATGAGCAGTATTTTGGAGCAAAACTCAAAAGTACTTGGTAACAGAGTGTTATGGGAAATGAAGGGTGTTTAGACATCTTCTGTGTCCACCTTAAATGATACACAGTTCTAGTGTGTCCAGCCAGCCTGTTTTGTGTATTACAAATGGAAGCACTGACAGAAACCACAGAACAGATAGAGCCAGCTTCACTGACTTCTGAGATAGTCCTTAAGTGATTGGTGATAGTTTCTGAGAAGTCAGAAACTCAGAAAATATCTTAACTCTTTGGTGTCACCATGGTATCATGTAGTGTGTGTCAGAAGAACAGTGTAAGGAATAAATTGGATGTGGGAGAGGACAGCCTTTTACATTCTTAGGCAAGAGTTGAACTGTAGCATGATCCCAACTAGTATTGCTATGCCACTGATTTTTTACCCTGATCTCTCCTTAATTAGTCTGTAGGGCAGTGTGACTAAGGTATCATTTAGAATGCCAGAATAATAATTTTATAAATAATACCCTGTTGAATCAAAGGGGTTAAGGTAAGGATTCCAGATGCTTCATGTATTGCCAGAGTGCATCTTAGACATTGGGCCTAACTGGTTTATCATGTGGTTCTTTAATAAGGCTGTTGCTCATACTGAAGTGTGATGTAATAGAGCTTATGAATTAAAAATAAAAACCCACAGGGTCACGTGAATGTGTATAAACACCAGTGGACTAAGTATATCTTTCTCTGTAGAACATAATGTTGTGGGTAGAATACTTTTTCTTTGTACATGGCAGAACATTAGGCTAAACTTGAGAATTAAATAGTTTGCCAAATGATGAAATATTGTAGTTTGCTTCTTTCCTAGACTCTGGATTCTTACTGTATTCTTTATGTCTGTATTGCTGACATGGTGTGCACACTTTTTAAGTAACAGTTGAACCAGTACTATCTCTGGGACCATCTTGTAATCTTAGTTCAGATACTGTACTCAGAACAGCAGAATTTATTTAACATAAGCAAAATTCCATTTACTCCCTAGATATTAATATTAATTTTATGGCATTCTGAGATTCTTAAATGGTATCTGAAATGTTCTTCCAGAAATATTGCTTCTACTAAGTAAGAAGCAGAGGGTCTTTTACAGGTTTCTCTTTTTTTGCTTAGCTCTTTTATCTTGGCAAATTATGACATTTTTACTCCAGTTCCTACATAGAGATTCAGTTTCCTCTAGCAGTCTTTTTTGCTTGGCCAGAGGAGAGGAAGGATGTTGTTAGAAATTGTCATTGTCATCTACTGTCTGTTCCCTTGTTTTTTGTTTGTTTTTTCTTCTGAGCTGAGTATTTTAAGCAGGCTCATCTACCTTTGGTCCTTCATCCTGAGCCCAACGTTGGCTGGCCAGAAGAACTGGATGCTATTTTTCACAGCTTAATACAGATTTTGGTATCCTGTTGCAGGGTTTAGCCCTGAGATTGCCCAAAGCCGGTGTTCAGGGATAGTTCAGGTGGCTCTGACTACTGCCTGACAACTCATTACTAAGCATGGAGTCATATTCTAGATTGAATGTGGATAACTTTTTTCCATCCAATTCTTAAAACCTTGCACACTGAATTAGATATGTGGCTAAAGTTTAAACTGTGCTTGCCCTAAGTGGGGTTCCTGGATTATTGACGAGAATGAACTTGTCAGTCCAGAGATTTATTTGTTGGCAGTGTGCTCATTTGAAATTAAATAATTGAGCCAGTATTTATGATAACTTTTTAAATATACAAGTTTTGATCTTTGATCAAAAGATCAGTTTTGATTGACTCCCTGAAAACACATGTAATTTCAACATTATCAGCATATTAAGTGGAGCACATGTGTTGCTTTAAGTCCATTAAGTCAATTAAAAATTCTTATTAGTGACAAGGTAATAATAATGCCCTACCTTCACAGGCCACTCTGAGGGATAAATAAGATCATTCATTCATTTTTTTTCATGCAACAAATATTTATTAGGGATCTGCAATGTACAAGGCACTGTACATTGTGAATGTGACAGAGAACAAAACCAAGTCCTTGCCCTCATGGAGCTAATAGCCTACTTAATGTTTGTAAAACACATTGTAGGTGATCAATAAATGACATCTCTAGCCATTGTTATCCAAAGTTTGTCTAAAACTTGTGATCTAAAATATGTTGTTAAACTATTTGAGACCTTTCCTTATTTTGAAGTGAGTTAGAGATGTTGAAGAATTTCTGTAGATATGTTTGCACATTGATTTTAAGTTTCCAAAGCAGTGATTTTCAATTCCACTTCACATGGAATGACCTGGGGAGCTTTTAAAAACTAAAATACCAGTGTCAGGAGGCTACCCTCAGAGTTTCTGATATAATTAATTGGTCTAGGGTGGTTCATGGGCACTGGTAGTAAGCTCTTGAGGTGATTCTATTGGGCAGCTATGGTTGACTTACTGCTTTAAAGATAAGAATATTTTATAAGTACTTACACATTATGGTTAATGATAAATTTCTATTTCCATATCAAGACATATAGCTTGATGAGACAGGGAGCTATGCCATTAGCTATGGATTAAACAATTTCAGAGATAGGTTTTAGAATAAAATACTTGGCTTGAGAGAACCAGAATATATAAGACTGTAGGCATTAATGCCACAGTGCATTTGTGTCACCTTTGGTAAGTTACTTCACCATGTAGACCTCAGTATTCCCATCTTTAAAATGAAGGGTTTGGCTAACTACAGCAAGGGCACCAGTGCTAGCATTTTGCTGTGCTGTAATGTACTGATTTAATGCCCCAGTGCATGAATTAGCTGCGCCCAGATGGTTTCCTCGCCTGCTGCCTTGTTGCCTCCCTTCTCCATAGCTAATCAAACCAGTGATGAATATTCAATCCATCAGATGGCCATCAGACAACTAAGATACAAACATTATATAGTTTGTGAAACACAGAAGGATGAGGATGGGATGTAGGAGCTTGATGATCAACTTGGACCATGTGTGAGCCATGGGTAACCATGCAAAGAGAGACTAAATAGATTAGGTGTGCATGACGAGGCACAGACCATGGGAAAGCAACTAGATGACCCATGAGAGAGATGGCAAGGAGAACTTTGTCTCAGACCTCACCCGGTTCCAGTCCCAGAGCCCCAGCTGTGTTTAATTTTGTCCTTGGGCAAGTGTGCTGTCACCTGCTGTTTGCTTACCATTTCTCCTTACTTGTATTCCCTCAGTGGGTTTCTGTCCTTTGCAACCCCAATTGCTTTGAGTAGAAACTTCGGAGAAACAAATGGTGGCAATCATAAAAATAGCAATGGGGTAAGGAGAATAAACAAAATAGTGCAATGTTGTGGAAAGAATGAGGATAGTAAGTTGTAGTCTTAGCTCTGTCCCAGAATAGCTCAGTGCCCTTATCCAAGGTGCTTGACACTACTGGGTTTGTCTAAAATGGGAATGGTGCAATCTCACAGGGATGGTCTAATGAAAAATTAGATTACAGTTGTAGAAATGCTTTGAAAAGGTAAAGGAGAACGCCTTTGAAAAGGTCAGTGAGGGGATCACCTTGTTAACAGGAGAATTTGGAGAATGTGAGTTTTGAGATGTTTGCTTTTAGAGACAGAGATAGAGAAGAAAGACTGAGTTACAAAATATGCCTGAAGGACCAAATTTTTAAGTATCAATTTAACTCTAAATGGAATACTTTACTACTGTCAATTTTTAATGTTCAAAGCTTGATTTTTCTGCCAAGGTTTATTATTTCATTCTCAGAATTTCTAATTATTTCTTTCCCAAATTTCCTCAGAGAGTTCTTCTAATAAATATTTTCAGGTATAGTTCAATTTGTTTCACGAAGTTCTGCTGAAAATACGGGTAACAGAATCTGTGTGTCAGGAGGCAATGATGAAGTTATTGTTTTCCTTTCTCAGGGTTCAGTGAAGAGCAAGAAGTGGGTCACACATGCAAATGATCTGGCTGGTTCCTTCTTGTCCTCACTTGGCACATGCCAAAATTGTTTTGTTGTCCCCATTCAGTGGGTTGGGCAGACAGTAGGAAAGGTTTATGATTGGAATAGTAAGGTTGTCACGAGTTCAGGACTGAATGAAATTGACCCTGCAGTGAACATGCTTAGCATGTGGACACCATTAAGCCTCAGACAAGATGTTCTTATCCTTCCACATTACTCTTAAAGGTAACTTTTCACTGACACAGTCAGGTAATTAGGAAAGATAAAGTAAAATAAAAGGAAGATTGGATCAATCAGTAAGTAGAACGTTCACAAAATATTTTGCTCTTATTGATGCATTTATTTGTACAAATTGGAATAATTTTCCTTCTGGGAATTACTGTTACACTTTCCAATATACTTGGACATTAATATCATTCCATTTCTGTGAACCAATTACAAATTCAGTTTATGTCAGAGGCAAAAGTACAGGGATTTTTGATAGATTTTAATGCTGGAAAGACATAGGCCATTTTTCTTTGCATTCCAAATGATTTTCTTTTTTTATAGTGGGAAAGGAAGAGCATGAAATGCTGCTTGTAAATCTGACTCTGGACCACAGGTTTCTTGACTCATTAGCAGCTTTTATGGAGTTACTTAACTGCCAGTTATTTAAGATTTCTTGAAAAGGTGTAAAGTATATTATTTCCAGTGAGGTATGAATAGAGCATGTAATTCTGTTCTTTTTAAAAAATTTCTGACAAGTTGATTAGGGTTTTAGAATTCAGCTCAGTTTCATATCATTAATTTTCAGAGGGTACTTTTGTTTTTGTTTTGATTGGTATAGTGAATAAAAAATGAAAATATTTAAAGATCGTAGGTATAATTCTGGAATAGGGCCCCGAAAGAGAATTGCTCATCCATTATTTTCTAGGGACACATTAAGAACTACTGGAGGAGTGGAGAGTCAAGGTGTTTAGTTTAAGTGTCCCTGGAAGATATTTGATGCTTATCAGCATTATGATTGATTATTGTTTCATCTGACCTTCTATTCATGGGGTAAATGGTGTATGATTGGTTCATGGAAACTAGGAAGAGAGTTACATACTGCTGCTCAGGTCATTGTGTGACTCATCAGCTTCTTGATTTCCCTTTCAAAAAATCAATTCTCCATAGGCTTTGATCATCTTCCCAATGTCTCTGATACATTTCCAGTGTCTGATGACCTAATCTTGTGGGTTTTTTTTCCTAAGGTACAACTGAAGTATTGATTTATTGATTAATTCAATAAGTCCTTTCCCATTCTTCATTGATTTTAACCTGTCGGTTTTACTGCCATTTGTGTGTGTGTGTGTGTGTGTGTGTGTGTGTAGTTTGAAATTTTGGTATCTTTGTATACCAAAGATATATGCCAGCTATTAATCTATGGGTGCATAAAGAAGCAAGGCTCATACTTCCCAGGTATTCTTTCCCAGTGGAGTCACATTGGGATTCACTTAATTCTTCCAGCAACAATGTTTGATAACATGTGCAGAGGGTTGCCAACCAAGGAAGTTCACTTGAGCCTCGGTATTCAGGATTGTTCTTGGAGACCATGTAGTGCCTGTGTAACTTATGTCAGCTACTCAGATTTCAAGTTACTCACACCACTGCCAGCACAAACAGTTGTTCATCCTAAGTCATGCTGTTAAAAAAACTTTTCTAGGATGCACTGCACTTTTCTGGTAAACTGGTATAGCATGGTCCAAGGCCTCAGGCATACAAAAACACTCCTATCAAGCAGAATAATCCAAGGGCTCAGAGGTTAAATCCTAGGAATCAAGAAGCCCAGTCCTGAAGACAGGCCTTTCTTTGGAATGTACAGGGTTTGAGCAACCAAGGACCTGCAGTATTAAGTCTTTCCTGCCTACATGTCTAGTAATATTTTATTGGATGCTAGTCATTGTGAATGTTTCTGGATTTTGTTGTCTTCCTTTCAAAAGTATTGAATTTTGTCCTGAAAGACAGTTAATTTATCTGAGGATCAGCTTGATTCTTTTGAGGTTGTTCTAATGTAGCCTAACTGTAGTCCTTGTTTATCCCTACATCCAAGGTGTGGCTTTTCTGGAATCTCTACAATGCTGCAAGTGATTAATGGAGTGTCTTCATTTTGGTGAGTTGAACTTTGAATGGCTTTGAACTTTTGGTGAGCTCAGAAAGTTGTTCATTTTACAGCTTCTTGATAGACGTTGTTTTCCTGGTGGTTGTTCTTTCTCTAGTAGTTGTTCTTTGCCCAACCTTGCAGAGGCTCACCTTCTACATATGCATATTGCTATTTAGCTACAGACTCCAGGCAACCCCTGTGAAGATTGCTAGATTTTGTTATATGCAGTTTCTTTCTTGTACTCTGGCCTACTTTACTCTAACCACCTCATCCCCCCTGAATTCCCAACTTTTTTTCTTCTCAACTCAGTGAGATTGTTCTGCTCTGCTCTGCTCAGATTCACCTTCTCTGCCTTATAATCTGGAAAGTACTTCTCAGCAGAAAGCTTGGGTAGTTGTACTGCTCATCTCATTTGTTTCTCTTCCTTCGGGGATCACAGCCTGTTATTTAATGACTGAAAACTGTTGTTTTATGTATTGTGTCTAATTTTTCAGTTAATTACAGTGGGAGAGGTAATTCTGGAACTAGTTACTCTACATGGTTGGAAGTGGAATTTTTTTCTAATATTATTTTTATGTAATGGTTAAGATCAGGGCTTGCGAAGCAGACACATGAAGTTCAAATTTAGTCTGCAGTATTTACTATCTTTTAATCTTTGGCAGTTTTTTAGTATCTGACTCAGTTGCTTTATCTATAGAAACCCTTCTTTTGATTTTATAAGCATTATATGTGCTAGTGTAAGTAAAATGCTTAGTATAGCTCCTGACACATATTAAGGCTCATTCTTTGATGTTGATGATGATGATGATGATGATAGTCATGGTGGGGGTGGTGCTATTTGACTATATTTGCACCATAAATTGGGAATATTACAAATAAAATGCTATTCTTATGTTAGAAAGCCAAGGTGCTTGCAAGGTCTGTGGCAGTTAATTGTCACCAAAGTGTGACAGGATCAAGGGGAAGTAGGTGATTTTCTTTTTCTCCATCTGCAGAACCATCAGAGAAGTTATAGAAAAATTTACTGATGACTTCCAGGCATGGTAGCCAGAGAAGTTGATGCTTGTTCTGAAACTTCTCACGTAGACTTTAGGGATACAAAATTCCTGAAGACTGTGTGCAAAATGCCTTTAAAAATCAACCTGATTGTGTCTTTAATATTTTATTTCTTAAGCTGTGTGATGGGTATGTTACGTTTGTGTTTATTCTTTTAGTACCAACAAAATTTTTCAAAGTTTTAAAAAACCTGTCTTATCCTCTCAAAGAATCCTGGCTTATATGTTTAAAAAATTAAATTAAACATACAAGTTGTAGTATGATGGGTAGGATAGATCCCACTTAGGTAAAGTTTTAAAAAACATATATAGAAAATTACCACATACTCATAATGAATGTGTGTGTGGTATTGATGTATGCATGAAAAACTTGGTTTGGAAATAAATATCAAGTAAAGGAAAGCAATTCTTTTCTGAGAAGAGAAGTGGACAAAAGGGAGAAAGGCAAGACTACAAAAAGGTCTTAAATTGAATCCAAGATATTTTATTTCTGAAAAAATTAATTCAGCCAAATATTTGGAATAACACCTAAAGATCTGGATGGTGCCTAATAAATATTTTAAAAACAAATATAATAAAAATGATGTTCAAGTTGGAACTAAAATCTTTTACCTTAGTTCATGTTATAGTAATCCTTTTAGAGATGTTTTGCAATTACAATGTCCTGCATTGTGTCTTACCTTGGGACAATTCCAGAATATGAAGTTATGCTTTGGGGTCAAAAACACCTCTCTGTCTCTCTATATTTTTGCAATAACTTTTGTTAGGCTAAAACCTGGTGGCTGGTCTACCTAAGTTTGAAATTGGACATCACAATGGAAGGACTTTTTTCTGAGCTAGTCTGTGGTCTTAATCTAATTTGCTCACTTTTGAGCCATAAATCTTAAAACCCTGAGATGGCTTCTCATTGCTAGGACAAGGTCCATGCAACTTAAAGGGAATTATGGAGCCCCCACTTTCATCCAGCCATACTTGATATTTTCCTCTTTAGGCTTCCTGTGCACTCCCTTGCCTTTATACCAGGCATTAGCACTTGATTTCTCCCTTCATCTGTAACCCCTCCCCTCTTCCTTCATTTTTACTGGCCAACTCCTATACATCCTTCAGATCTTAGCTTCAGTATCTCATCCAACCATCTGTCCATCCATCCACTCATACACCTATCATCTACCTACTTTCTGCAGTTCCTCAATAGTAATGCTCATATCCTTACTGTTAGTATTTGTTTATTCATCTTTCCAGTTTGGATTTTAAACTCCATGAAGGAGAGACCATGTTTGTGCCCATCTCCCCAGCATCTATGTAGCACCAGTATAGTGTCTGGTATAACAGGCACTAAGTAAATATTTGCTGAGTGAATACATGAATCAACTATAGTTTGGGCTTTTGACTTAATATTGTCACTAGATATTTCAATTTTTAAATGGAAAATACTGCCTTTAGATGAAATATTTATGAATATTTTAATGAGTATTTTCATAAAACACGAAGAGAATTTGGGGTCAAAGGTATATTTTAAACTCAGATGTAAAGTGTTTATTCACAAGAGAAGCAATGTTAGAGCCCATGGGCATTATTAGGTTAATTTTCTTTAAATATATTAGTTTAAAATTTTCTTCCAAGTTGCACATGGTTTGGAAAAATAATTAAAAAGAGTGAATGTTTCAAATAAAAAGTGGCAGTTGTCAGGCCCACTGTTCTGCAATACTATCTGATTACTAGAGTAAAATTTCAGTAAGAGTCACCTTTAAGAAGAAAAAAATACATACATGTGAACATGAGAATGCTATAAGGGTTTGAGAAGAGCAACTACAATTGTTGAGGTGAGGGTAGAATGGGAACAAAGGCTCACAACTAAATGGACTTTTTAAGTCGTAATTTTTAAAAAAATGCCATCTAAAGCGTGCAGTGTGTCCTCCAATTTTAACTCGTGCTTCTGTAACCTTCTTTCTCAAAGGCCCAGCCTAAAAAAGTTCAGCCTTGCTTTTTCTCCCTCTTTCAAAGACAGTATCTCAAAAATGGTACTAATTTAAGCACTGCTAAATATCCAGATGCAGCACCTGGGAACAAAGAAGTTCAGAAGTTCAGAATTTGAAACTGCTTAAGTAGGAGAATCTCTTTGCTGAGGTTGCATGTCTGATTCTGAAACAGGCACCTTCTTTTGGGTGGGCATTATTGCATTATAACAGATGGCCCAAAGTGTGGGCATGCCGGTGAGTGAGGCCCAAGTGTGAACTTGTCCAAGAAATTCAAACATTTTTCCAAACATCTTCTCCCGATGACAGCCATGTAAATGCAAGTAGAACTTTCTGGATCTGAAGAGCAAACTCAAAGTAACATAAAAGAAGTCCCTAGAGCTATATTGTCCAATATGGTAGCACTAGCCACATGTGGCTCGTGAGTGCTTGAAATGTGACTAGTCCAAACTGAGATGTGTTTAAGTGTAAAATGCATACCAGGCTTCATAAAATTTAGTATGAAAAAAATTATAAAATATGTCATTAGTAATTTTTAATACTGGTTAATGTTGAAATATTATTTTTGCACACTGGGTTAAATGAAATAAAATTAAGTTCACCTATTGCATTTTGTTTTTCTTTTTAATGTGACTACTAGGAAATTTGAACTTATGTATATGGCTTGCTTTATATTTCTATTGAAAAGTACTGTTTCAGGGAGAATCTTTACCAGGGATGTGCAGGGAACTTTGTCCAACTTATACTTTGACAGTCCTATTTATTCTGAAATATGTCAGGTCAGATATGGAATTGAAATCTTAGAATTTCTCAGTTTCTTAGTAACTTGCAGTTTAAATGTAGCAATAAAAGCAAGAATAGAATTTTTTTCAGTTATAAAAGATAATTCTAGACTCTAAGAGCTTTGAAGAGCTAAAAATTAATTCTCATTGTTTTATTTTTAAGCTCTATTTTAAGTTTCTGTCAGGACAAAAATGTTCAGTCCCTTCTGGGTTCTGATGGCCTGGTAAAACTTCTTTGTAAAGCCAGAGGATGTGATAGAATTGGCACAGGAGAAAATTAATTTGGTTGGGTTCCATGGATGGAATGGAGGTCATGTGCAGGACTTACAGACTCAATTGTAATCAGTCACGGCAGAAAGTTTGCTCTGATGCTGGGTTGCCCAACAAACACCATGTACCTTGGGCAGCAGTGTATCAAGATACTTTCCTGGAGAACCCTACTCTTGTGCAATAAGAGAAAAGCACAAACATAGAAATAGAATATGTGTATAATTATAGGCCGCATATACACACATTTGATAACTGCTGTGTGTGTGTGTGTGTGTGTGTGTGTGTGTGTGTGTGTGTGTGTGTGTGTGTATGTGTGTGTGTTTCTGGAAAAAACTTAAATGGGGTTTTCCGCAACTTTTTTGTTTCAGCCTAGTTGTAGGATATTTTCCGACCCCACATTTTTCCAGTAACTTAAGCTCAAAACTCATAGCAGTGAGGCACTTTCTTGTCAAAGGTGAGTCAAAAACAGGAACCTTTTAATTCTGTCACATGATGCTGCATGTTATAAAATAGTAATAGCAAGGAGTTCATTATTTTTTTCCTTCAAAAAATGCTACCAGACTTCACCATTCCCAAAGCCAGGAATTCTGAAGTGTAGGTTGGATATTCTCCACTTGAAAATGCATTCAACAGTGTACACATTAAATGGGTTATAAATAGTATATCTACCCTGACAATGCTGGAATTTTCTCAGCTTCTGGAGACATTGAAGTCTTTGTTTTGTGGGTCGCTGCCCTCTCCCCCACCCCCTAAGCTTGAGTCATAAAGCCTGAAAAACTAATGAGGTTGCTGAAACTTAAAATCTAATTGGTAGGATGTATGGGAAACGATGAGAGATGGCAGAAACCATAAGCTGGAATTCATGGTGACTTCTCGGTTGCAGGCCTGCAAGTTGCTCACTTTGCATTTTATTGTTTCAGGCCCTTGAATATACATTTCAAAAACATCAAATCAGACTTAGATTGAAAAATTAAAATATAAGTGGATAGCCATCAAGGCTAATATTAGGTCCTACATTCTCCATTTAGAATGGGAAAAAAAAATCTATCCATGAAAGCAAAAGTATAAGCCACGTTTTCTTGGTAGTATGTGTATATTAAGAATATTTTGCTCTTATATTCTACATTTGTATATGGTAGTGGCAGTAGGGATTAGCAAACTGTAATCCGTATACAGAATGCTACCTGTTCATGTAGAGCCATAGAACTAAGAAAAGTTTTTACACTCAATAGTAGCTTAAGGTTAAAACAAAATAAAATTAAAAGCATGCAATAGAAACTACATGTAGGCACCCAAGCCTAAAGTATTTACTGGCCCTTTACCTAAAATGTTTGCTGACCTTTGGTTTAGAATGTGCTTGCTGTGCAACACTTGATATTAGATACATCATCAAATAATAAGTTCCTTTCTTAGATTTTGTTAATTCACCCAACAAATATTTCTTGAGTATTTGTTCTGTTCCAGCACTGTCATTAGATAAGGGGGAAATAAACTTTAAAAAAGAGACACATCTCTACCTTCACAGAGCTTACCTTCCGGTGGAAAAAAAAAAAGACCAAACCTAACCAAATCAAAAGGAAAAAAAGAAACTGAAAAATTAAGTCCTGGGAAGACAAAGCAGCTGAGTTGTGAAATAGAGAATAACAGGGACTTCTGTGTGGCTCACCCTCTATTCTTTCCCTGGACTGTGCTGTGAAATGGTGACTAAGTTATTTCCCAGATTTTGAATTCACCCCACCACCCACCCACACACTAGCACAAAACACTTGTTTGCTTTTCCCTGTAATTTCCTTATTTTCTGTTCTCTTTCTTTCCTAAAGCGTCTCTTCTCTCCTACTGAAATTCATTATTCAGCCCAGGCTTACTGAGTCCTTTAGGTTGGCTTTCACAAGGTGTGTTTATTTCCATCCTTTTTTCAGTCAACTTTTCTGTGACCTTCTATTTAAGGGCTGTTGCTTGTATGCAGCATGTAGTTGGGTTTCGAATCTTAGTCTTTTATGCCCTCTCCCCTCTCCCCTTCTGGGAATATGGATTATGATAGTTCTATTTCTTTTAGCATCAGGGTCTTCCCTCAGATCTGATGTTCTCTAAAAAGCCTGCATTTTGTGATTTGCACCAAAGTGAGTTATTGACAGCTGTTTGTTTCTTTTATTTTAGACCTTCCCTTTTGTTGTAATCCTTTCCTGATTATTAATCCTGCTCTCCTGAGCATGTGGATCATTAATGGTGTTTTTTTTTTCTGGTTTAAAACATGCCCCCTTGCCTTCATTTTGGCTAGCTGAATGACCAGAGCTTGGACAAAAGGTATGACTGACACATATCCAGTCATGAAATTATCCTGTTACAAAACAGTTACTACGTTTGTATAAATGGCTAAGCAAAGGTCAAAATATGAGCAATATTCTTTATGGCTCTGTGAGCGACTTGATATTCAAAGTATCATTAGTTGTCAGAAGACTGATATTATCAACATCTGTGCCAGCCTAAGGTCCATCTAAAAAGTGTTGTGGTATAAATTTAGTATGCAATAAAAAGAAGATAATTTAGGTGTATCCCAGGAAACAAGAACCCTGTACCTAACTCAGCAGTTGTTCTATTATTTGTGCTGTCATACTTGTTTGCCTCTTGACAAGAGAATTTTCCTTCTTCTAAATCAGTTTTGTCATCTGTAACCAGGGTAGAACTTACAGAATCAAGTTAATATCTGGGGCATCCATGTGGGGTGTTGGGTTATTAGGACTTATTGCAGTTGCTTGCCTTAGGGTCTGTGTTGGTTGTGAATGTATTGCCTCTCAGGTCATATTCACCCACTATAGCCTGTTCTGTGAAAATGGGTCTGGACTCTGAATGCTTTTCCTTTGCCGGCTGGCAGGATGTTAAGCTTTGTCTGGAGAGGAGGCTGGTGTGACATTGCAGGAGGAAGTTTTCCTTCCTGGATCTGGGGTGTGTGCTTACCTGCCTTTGGCAGCATTCCTGGCTCCGGCAGCATGGCAGACATCTCCAGTGCTTGTTCATTGCAGTGCACATGGCCTTTCCATCACCCAGCTCCTGTAGCACTGGTGCTACTCCAGTGCCAGGCTCCTATAGCACATGTTGGCCAGAGTGGCATCTAGTAGCTGGAAGCTTCCTGTGGCATTCCTACTTGGGCAGTTTTGGAGTAGAGAGACTCTGGTGAGCAGGCTCTCTGTGACCAGCTTTCCTTGGCACCCTAGAGGATGGAGTCCAGTGAGTCCCAGTAGTGCAACACCACAGTGAATTCCCTGACATGTTATGAGCCCACAGGACCTGGATCGCATCCCTGGGAGGAAGGCTTTCCCTTGAGTGCTGTGTCTCAGCCCTTGGGTAGTGGCTGCTCTGTAAAGCTGCCATTCCACTTTAGGTCTTTATTTACTTCTTACTAATAATCCCTTGTTATAGTTAATAAATCATTAGGAAAAACTTACCCCATTTCAAATTACTGTGTGGTTTCTCTCACCTGATTGGACCCTGGTTAGTACAGGGTCCCATCAATAGAATTAGGTTTTGTGCTAGCTTTGCAAGATGTAAGTAGATGAGAGGGTCTGATGGATTTGAACAAAGGAGCATGAAGTAAGAATGTATATGCTGTTATATATTTCTCTGCATTCTTCTAATCAGATGAAAAAATTTTAGGAAAATCTGGAAATCTGTAGTAAGGGAGGAGGTTAGTGGTTCTGATGATACTAGAGTAAAAAATCCACAAAAGATTTTGTCTGACAAATCGACCATTCTGCTTTGTGGGGAAGCTTCAGGATATGTGAGCAAGGCAGACGGGCCCCAGTTGGTGAGTGGTAATTCATTTTCTGGAGATGTCTGCAGAGCTGTCATATCTATATTGATAATCAAAAGTTGATTAAATGTACATGTCAAATTTGTTTCCGTCTACCCTGTATCGTGTGAGAGTTGTGAGCAGTTGCTCTTTTGTTCCCCTTTTCTGTGTGAATCCTGCAGCAATGTGATATGGGCAAGTATAAGTAAGGCTCAGAAAAGTAAGAAAAGACCTGAATGGGGTGCATTGAGGATTATCTGGTCTAATCCGTTCAATATTGGGATGGGGAAGCTAACCATAGGTGAGGTTAAGTGCCTTGCTGTCAAGATATGTACCTAGTTAGGGAACAGGATACACCATGACAGATTTTTTGATTCCTAGTCAGTTCTTTTTCCCTGACTCCAACATATTAACTTTTAAATCCTTAATGATTGGTTTTCTTACATTTATACTTCAGATTTATAAAGCTTGGGAAACCACATACCTTATTAAATAATATTCGAGTCTAAAAACACTAAAAGGCTAAAGCAGAAAATGCTTTGAGTAGGTGCATAACTTTTTGACTTTAAAAATATTTTATTAAAGTATATATAGTGAAAAGTGTGCTTATTCTAAGTATTTAGCATGATGAAGTTTTTATAAGTTGGACTCCTGTTAAGCAGCATTCAGATCAATTAATCCAATGTCACCTGCACCCCAGCTGCTCTCTCCCTGTGCCCTTTAGTGGCTACCTCTCCCAAGCAGTGTCACCATCTTGACTCTTACAGCATCGATTAATTTTGCTTGTTTTGTGGAATCAACAGTACAGTAGTACTTGCCTTGCCTGGTATTTATTGATCATGGTTATGTTTCAAAAACTTACCTGCATTGCTGGGAGTAGTTGTAGTTCATTCATTCCCATTGCTGTAAAATATTTCATTGTATGAATCTTTTGGGGTATGTTTATTCTGTCCAATGTTACTGGGAATTTAGGGTTTTCTAGATTGAGATATTTATGAATAGTGCTACTAATGAACATTTGGGCATTGGAAGACAGCATAGTGTGGGGTTAAAAGCACATGCTTGGAACTGGACAAACACATTAACTGTGTGTTAACCTTGTCAAGGTTTTTACATCCTTGAGCCTGTCTCCTTATTTGTAATGGGCATACTAATTCCAGTCTTCCAGGGTTTTGTAAAAAAAAAAATGAATGGAATATTGAATGCTCTGCATAGTAATTGGCTCATAATAAATACTTAAAGGATGGAAGTTTCTACTGTTGTTTAAATTAAACTTTTATAAATCATAGCAAAGCATCCCCATAGTTTATTGTTTGCTTTCTGTTGCTTGTACACAGTGTTCCCATTTTTTTTTCTTCAAAGCTTGCACATGCTTTGAATGCTGTCTGTCTTCCCTCTCCCTTCCTCTATGGCATGTGTATTACTTGCCTGCTATAATCCAGGTTTGGGGACAGAGATCGAAGAAGACAATTTTTACCAAACTTCTTTTATCCTTGAGTTATCTTGTCAGTTTTTGCCATATGCTCCCATTATGATACTCTTTGTTTATTGTTTTTCCCTTAATCAGCTCACCTTATTTATTTTGCTTTGCCCAAATATGTAAATACTTGAAATAAGGAGTTTGTAGCAATATTTTAAAAGAATTTACTTTTTACCATCAAAACATTTCACATACCATCATTGATAATGCATATCACACTTTGGAAACTAAGCCTGGGCCCTGCTTATTGGAACCTGTCATCTGTGAATAGAGGTGGACCATTGAGCACATAACCCCATGTTGTGTGATTTTGCTGGTGTTCATCCTTATTGCTGCTGTTCACATCCTCCTCACCTCACACCAGCCACCGAATGCTAATATTGCTCCTCTTCAGCTTCTCACTAGTATAATCCTTGCTACCTGGGGTTGGTGAGATAGTCCTCCAGGATTGCCACTGCCAGTTACTCCTATCATAAGAACTTAAGAATCAGCTTTATTGTTAAGTCTTCAACAAACTCTGTTGTCTGGACTTTTCCTCTAAAGACATGGATACACAGTGAGAGGAGGTCCTTATATCAGCCAACTTTTGCTGCTTTAAGAAAAGATTCCAAACTTTTAGTGACTCATAGAAATCTCAGATAGGCAGTGCTCTTTTGCATGTCTCTTTCTGAAACTAAGGCTTAAGGAGCAGCACCCATTTGAGATATCTATGTCTTGAACAGAAGGAAAAGGGAAATAGGGCTTTTAGAACGTTCCTGGGAAGTGGCACATTCCACTTGCACATACATTTCATTGGCCACAGAGCATTTCACTGACCAAGGCTGTTATCAGTGGGAGGGAAATAAAAACCTCCCAGGGGAGGGGGGCAGTTAGTAGGAAAGTATTTAGCAAGGAAGGGCAGCATAGTCATGTTTTAAACATTTTCATTGAATTAGAGATATGATCTCTGGGATATAACTCCCAATGTTCTTTTTTTTTTTGACCTTTACGTCAATTTACTGCCAAACGAGCTAACAAGCAATACACAAGGTAGACAGAAGACCTAGGCTGCATGTCAGTGGCCCAGGCACCCTAATGACTTCCCTTTTCCCACAAAAGTGTACCTGAGAAGATATGTCAAAGAAATAATCAATCTTCCCATGTGTTCTTCCGTCTGCTACTTCTTTAGCTTTTCTTCTTCCTTCCTAATTACAACCGTTAAGTAGAATTCGTGCCTCATAACAAAATTACCAAGTATCATAATTCTTACAAGTGGTAAAGATACCTCAAGACAAATGCTGGGCATAAAAGCCACAGGGCATAAATCTGCAAAGAAGTAAAAAGCTAACCTTTTCAAACAATATTGCTTCTCTCTCACTTGCCAACTTTATATTTCCCTGTATGGCCCCGGAAGATGACTGGTTAGCCAGAGACGGGTAAGATTCCTCAAGGGAGGAACAACCTAAGACAGGCACAGTCGCAGGGGGGCTATCAGGTGAGAAATTGGGGATCAACAGAGGTGAGGCTTAGAACCTCACCCCCCTGTTTTGAGAGAAATCTTATGGATCCGTGGATGTTTTGTTGCCCTTGTCTAGCTTGGATTAATACTTAGTCTATAGGCACACACCTGATCATCTACATAAACTATGTTTTCTACCTTTATCTTGCATCTACCTACCACTTCAGCATTTTATTAAAAAAAATAATAATAATAATAAGGGAGAAATGTGGGATTCACATATAAATCAAGTATAAAAATCAAATGAATATTCATATTTGACCTGATTGTTTATAGTTCATAAAGCATGATCAAAACCGAAAGTTTCTGTGATGACTGCCCTTGCACTGTTCACCATGTAATAACTTATTCACTATGTAAGAATTTGTTCACCATGTAAGAACTTGTTCGTTATGCTTCAGAAGATTGGAGACTGTTGAGAATTAGGCTTGGGGTTGATTAATGATTGTGCATTGAGTCCCCTATACAGAATTTTATTGTTGTTAACAACCTTTTGATCAATAAATATGAGAGATGCCCTCTCAAAAAAAAAAAAAAGTGTACCTGAGCATCAGTGACCTTGGTAGTCTGTAAGAAGTGAATAATCAAGTTTCACCCTGTAATACAATAAATATTTACTCCTGTCAGATGATGTGATAGAAGCTCTATGGAGCTTAAAGGCAGTGGTCTTGCCTTCAGAAAATTCATGTTTTAAACATAATCAAGAATATCCTTGCCTTTATTTACAATTGGCCTAAAGCTAGGATTACTTGCATGGGTGCCAGCTAATAAGTAAATCAGTCAGTATTGAGTCTGTGTTCAGCCTCAAGTGTGCATTTCCTCTGGAATGCATGTTTAGTTGAACTTTGAGGAAAATCATTAACTCATCTCAATTTAAGGAAGCTTTGCAGATGACTAGAGCTTTCAGGATTATGCTTATATAGTTTCAAAGGTATTTTAAGATGAAGGATAATTTAAGAAGATTAGCATACCATAGTCCAAGTGTGTATCATTTTAATGGAATTTTTAAAAACCTTATCACACAAGTCTATATGATAAATGTTTCTATAAAGCTGCAGATATATAAATATAGAAGATAAATATTTAAAGATTGCATTTAAAAAATGTATTAATATAAAATCACTATGGTATTTAAGTATATAAAATAAATCTCATTATAATTATTTTACTAATTGTAGGATATGTTATAAAGTGAACATTTGGATCGTAATTTTTATGTTTACATCTTGGGGTGCTTTGAAGTAAGTCATAATCAATGTAAGCGTATTCTTAGATATCTGATATGAGCATTGTTGACTTGCTAATTTTATTCCTTGATAGTTGAAATAAATATCTGACAGAAATTTAATAGGAAGCAAAATATTTTTTTCATCATCAGGTGGACAACAAAAACTTTGGCATCTGAACTGAATGCTCTCCAACATACATACATTTGTGTGTATGATGTAAGAGTCATGCTACTCCAAGTGTGGACTCACAGCCTGGAATGGTTCACGAACTGTGTGTTGCTGTTGACAGTGAGATGAAAACAGAAATTGAGAGTGTTCAGAAACCTTTCTAGCAGTTGGATAGAGTGATTTTAGGTCTGATGAATCTAACATAAATTTGGGCTTGTATATTTATTTAGAGTGTCAGGTTTTTTTTCTTGTTTATCTAACAATTCATTTTTATTATAGCTTACAAATGTATTGGTCTATAATGGATTTGAGATAAAAAAGAAAAACAACCAGACAAACTGGTGCCACAAATAGTTTGAGAAGCATTGGTGAGAAACCAAATTACTGTGGCAGAAGGTGCTATAATTTATAATATTCTACAGACATGATTTATGACATGGACTACCGTGGCTCATGGTGCATTGAGCTTTCCTAATCTTTAGTTGAGCCATATTCCCTAACCTTTCCAGTGTAACTGTTACGTCTATTTAACTGTGACATTTAGATCCATATTTCCTAGAATGATTTGCAGAGGCAGTTCTTTGGATTTATCTAGTCATTCATCATTTATTGAGCATCTACTGTGTGCCAGCTACTGTTCTAAGCACTGGGAGTTCTGCAGTAACAAAACAGATAAATGCTCCCGTTCTCTTTTATCTTATATGAAAAAATTAAAATATATAAACATATATACACACATGTATATGCATAAAAACACACATGTATGAACTATGAGATGGTAGATTAGCTCCAAGTATTATCCAGTTCCATTTGGGCACTAACGCATGCATTCCTCCACATCACAGATGTTAACATCACTATTGATATGGTTGTGGTTTTGTGTCTGCATGCTATTGCTGACAAAGTAAGAGTTCCTGGGTGACAAATGGAAGTTGCTTCCCTTAGGGCCATTGATGCTCGAGCACAGCCTCCTCATATTGGGGAGGACAGTGGAACAAATGAAGCTTAAGAGACTGGAAGAGCCTTGGTATTTACCATCCTGAATTACTGTCCCTGTTTGGTATGCCATTAAATTCAGAGTTTGATTCAGTATATTTCTTGGTTCAGCATGAGGGACTGTGATCTCTTGTGGGAAGACATTCCAATCCTGAAAGTCCAGGATGGAGCATTGGGAGGTGTTAACCCTTTGGAATTAGGGCAGCGTTTGTGTATGTGGGGTTTTCTGTGGTGAGCATCCCTAACTTTCATTAGCTTCTGTAAGTGGTTTGTGACCCCCAGAGCTGAAGAATCATTGATGTGCAATGGCCTGAAGAGGTTTTTGTAGTTTAGCTCCTGTTATTTAATCTGAGTTTATCTCCCTCCATTTCCTCCCTTGGGCTTCCCTGCAGTAGCTAGACTGGCCTTGTTACTGTTAGTCCAGCGCATCAGGTAGTCTCGCCTGGAATGTTTGACCTCCAACTATCCAGAGACATTTCCTCTCCTCCTTTAAGGCATTGCTCAGATATCACCCTCTGGGCTTACCCTGACTACAGTATTTAAAATTGCATCCCTCTCCTGCCCCTGTCATGGTCCTTTGGATTCTTGCTCTTCTTTATTTTTACCCATAGCATTTGCTACCTTTAACATCTTATATGGCTTAGTTACTTACTGAGGTTATTGTACACTTTCCCCTCCCCACCCTGACACTCCACAGAAGTGGGTTTTTTTGACTCTTTGTCCACTGCTGTATCCTCAGCACCTTGAACAGTGTCTGGCACATAGTAGGTGTTCAGTACATATTTGATGAATGAATGAATGAATGAATGAATGAATATGAGGTCTGACTGCTTTACACAGTATACAACATTGAATATAAGTTTGGCCAGTTTGGCTGAGATTCCTCATATTGCTCTATGTATATCTCATTGATTATGGTTTCATGAATCTTAGTTCTGTGTTTCTATAAATTGGCTTTTGGTGAATCTCTTTGTTTTTCTTTCTAAGTTTCAGATATTCCCATGAGCAATTTTCTTCTTTTATTCTTACTGATTTTTGCTGTATGTTTAATCTTACTTTACCCTCAACCCTCAAGGCATTTATGAATAAGACTTGCAGCAATTTAGTGGACCTCTCCATCCCCTGGTTTCCTCATCTGTAAAATGGGAATGCTAATATATAACTTTGCAAGGCTGCTATCAGGGTGATAGGAGATGATGCTTGTAAAGTGCATAGCACAGTGCCTGGCATAAATACTGTTTTCAGTAGTGCAGATGATGATATAAGTGTCTTATGGCTCAGCAGAATGTCTGGCATGTGACAGGCACAGATTAATTGGCAGTTGGAATTATGTTTTTTCCCACTAATTATTACCACCATTAATGATATTGTCCCTAACGATCATCAGAGAATAGGCCATTAGCAGAAAATTCTAGAGAAGATAAGTGTTGTTTTCCTTGCCCTTCTCAGGACCCTTCCTCTTCCTCTTCCTTTTCCAAGGTAAAAATAAACTGTTTTCCTCCCCCTGCTGTGCAGTGGAAACCCTCTCAGTTTGAAGTTCATTCTTTGCTGTATGATGTGTTGTTGGTTGTCACCATTGTCACAGTACTCAGTCTTTTTTGGGAACATTCTGTTTGAACAGATAGCAATAGGTAACTCAACTGGAACCTTGAGAGGTATTTCCACATATGTATTTCACAGCAGTCATGGTTTCTGGCAAAGGTTTTAGTTTTTTGGAGGGCATTTCAAGGAGCTGCCTTGTAAATCTCTGAGTGCCTGGGTTACTTTCTTTCTGTCTTTTTTCCTCTGTGCCAGTTTAGTAAAACTCCCAGATTTGAATCTTAACAACGGATCAATCAGCAAATGTTTATTAAGTATATTTGGGGGGCTTTTTGAGCAGCAAAATGGCATGATGAAAGGTGAGCTCTAGAATGATTACCCTGAGTTCTACATGGGTGATTGGTGTGTGGGTGGGAGTATTGCAAATCCATCAGAGAAAGGTGGGAGGGAGTGTGCTGTGGGAATTGTGAAGAGCTAGAAATGCAGCTGTGCTGGTGGAGTGGTGCATGGGGCACATGTAAGTCCAACTTTCCTAGGTACTGCCAAACTGTCTCCCAAAGTGCTTGTCCCAGTTTATACCTCCACTTGCTGTGTCTGAGAGTTCTGGGTGCTTCCCAGTCTTGCCAATACTTGGTCACCATTGCTGCATAAAAAATCATGCTAAGATACAGTGATTGAAAACAATTATTATTATTTCATTATCTGCCATGTTTCTGTGGGTCAGGTATTCAGGAGAGCTGGGTTGGAGTTCTGGCCTTGGGCCTCTCCTGAGGTAAACATATAGTGGCTGCTTCTCATTGTGAAGGAAGAAGCCTTCCATGGTCAATTTATATCTCTTCTTACCCTCTTTCTCCATCCCAGAGGTCCATCTAGGGTGAGCCAAGAGAGGTAAAGTCTTGGCTCTGCCAAAAAATGAAATGAACATTTCTTGAGATGCTAGTGGTGTACTAGACCTTATGAAAGATGCTCTACTATTTTATGAGGTTTTATATCCTTCAGCATGATCTTTTCCTCATAGTTAACTTCCTAGACAAGCCTTGCCTTAACAATCCTATATTTAAATACACTTTTCTCATTTCCATCTTTCTGCTCAGTTTATCAGCTTCGTAGCTCTGTTCTCTGTTTACACTGGGAGTGTATTGTTTGCCTATTTATTACCCATCCACATGCCTTCCCCCATCCCCAACACTAGACTGAGAATCTTTGACAAGGGCTTTTTCTCTTTTTGAGCACCCCTTTGTACCTTGTAGGATTGCCAGATGAATATATGGGACACAGAGAAAAATTTGGTTTTAGATCCTAATGGATAATAGTTAATGTAAGTGTGTCACAAATGTGGGATATTTTAAAAGTATAAGTATATCCCAAATGTGGGACATGCTTATATTGAAATATTATTTGTGGTTTATTTAAAACTCAAATTTAATATAATGACTGATAGCTTTCTTTGCTACATTTGGCCACCCTATTACCTGGTATTTAGCACAGCATGTACACATAATAGAAACTCAATAAAATGTTTAAATGAACGAGTGAGTGAATAAATGAGAGAGCTCATCTTTTTCTCATGAACAGTTTTGCAAGGTGGATATTATTATTTTACAGATAGAAATTGATGTTCAATCTATTAATCTTCCCATGGTCCAGAGACAATTGATATAGGATGGGGATAAGAGTCAAATTTTGAAAGCTGCTCTCCTTGGCTTTCAGTTATCTTTCATTCTTTTCACTCCATCATGCTGCCTTGCCTTGTATAAAGAAACTTTCTCCTTGTAGCAGTCAAATTTCTTTGCTGTTATCAACAGAAAAACTAAACTCTAGTTTAAGCAGAGAGAGAGTTTATTATAGAATTCCTAGGAGCCCAGGAGCCCTGGGAGGCTAGAGAAGCAGGCCTGAGGCTGAGAAGCAAGGAGCTGTACCCCAAGCACACTGTAGAATGGATCCAACTAAGATACTGATGTTTCTGCTGCTGGGCGCAGATAGCGCAGCATGCACCCGAGATCCAGCCAGCGCAGACCCTTAGACCTTCCTAGATGTAGTTGCTCCTTTCCTTGCCAGTATACAGTTGTGTGCATTCTGGCCTGGGTACATATGATTGGTAGAACTGAAGGCACATTTTTTTCATCTTAGATACAAGGGACTCTGGGAAAGTGAACATATGACTTCCAAAATTAAAGTGGTATCTGTCTCCCTCTAAACTCATAAGGGGAATTCTCCAAACACAGGAAATATCTTAAAAGATGTTAGTCTGAAAAGATAATATGTGTCCACCCAACACCGCCTTTGAACTTTGGTAGCACAGTGCCTTCTAATTACTTAAAATTGGTATTACAGTCTACCTTGACTGAAAATAGGAATTATATTTGCTTTGTTTTTTTAAATCTGTCCACAGAATACTGAGCCTATACTCCCCTGGAGGCACTCAGTACATTAGTGAATAAAAGCTCAATTCTCTGGGTAGTGAGATTTTATAGGTGACTTTAATTTTATTCATGTATATTTTTTTAAATTTCCTATGATGAACATTTGTAATAAAAATAAAGTTCTCAAAATTTGGTAAGTGACTGGGAGAAAAACTATAGGTCTGAAGTCCCTTATCTAGATACAATTCTGAAACTCAATTCTCTGAACATTGAAGGATTTCTTTTTTTTTTAAATCCTCATTTGGCAGAATTACCTGACCTGAAATGACAGGAGTCTATTTATAGTCTTTATTATCCCACTTAGTTGAATATTCATATGTTTCCTGGCAGAAATATTAATGTACTTGATTAGGAGCTCTTGCTTTGATCACACTGGGGATATTATACTATGCATATACTGTATTATCTTTATGAAATCTGGAAAATTCTAAGATCCAAGACCCATCTCAGTACCCAAGAGTTTTTTTTAAGTGAGAGAGAGAGTGTGTGTGTGTGTAAGAAAGATAATACACATGCATAATACATATATAGAAATTTCTGGAATGATACATCAACAGTGATTATCTCTATGAGAAGGAATTGAATGTGGAGGCACAGGGAGGAGTTTATGCTTCATATGCATCAGTATTTCTAATGATAATTATAATAAAATAACTGCTTTTTTTCAATGAAAGAGGGCAAAGTAGAATTTGGAGGTTTTATTTTATTTAGGAAAATATTGGTAATATTAATTTTAAAAGATAGTTTGTTAAGCCGGCTATGCCTCTATTTATTAATTCAGCATTACTAACTGCTTGACAGGGACCCAGAGAAAGTTATACACACACACACCAGGCAGCTTACTGCCGTTTGGACAGCATGTGCAGGGAATGTGCATTGGTGAAAACATTAATTTCTCTTAAAAAATAAACTAAAGGTACTCAAAAACGTGATGAGTAAATGAAACTACTGTGATTAGTGATGGGTTTGGCATGTTTTACGAAGTCTGAACAATTACTCATCCCTTGTACGTTTGCAGAAGTTCTTTAACAAAAGCCAGATGCATACATAGTAGCAGGGGTTAGTTGGTGGATGAGAGGAGTAAACCCAGAGAGTTTTTGGAGCTTTGGTTTGTAGCTGTTTTTGGTGTGTCAACAGGCTACTTTTCTGAGTCAGCCTATAGGATGGCTTCCCAGGGTAAGTCTGATTTTGCTTTTCTGGGTTTGAAGTATAAGTAGTAAAGGAGATCTGACTTGTTGCCTTTTGCACTGGATTCTTTAAATTAACAGTATCTGCATTTCTTCTCTGAGAAAGGCATTTATCTTGTTCCAGCATAGTCTGGTGTTCTTGTTACTGATTTTTACAGCTCTGCCACATCTCCCCTTAATTTTTAAAGTTGAATGCCCAAGTGCTGAAAGGATTTGCAACCAGAATTGTAAAGGTCATGTGTAAGTTCTGTGGCTGGCATGTGGAAAGCTATGTGATTGAACCGTAGCCCTTTGTGACCCTTTCTTTTAAAGAGGATGTTTCCAATAAATTAGTGTAGCACAATTTATATGCTTGTTTATGACCTTAAAAATGGTTGAGCTTCTGCTGAGTGGCCATTACTGATGCTTTATGACATGTTACAGTGGTTTCAACCTGCACATTTTTTTCGGGGGTGGGGATTAAAACAGTGTCATGCATCAGTCAATGTGAAGTTCATTTTTTTTTTCTTCTTTTAAAGGAACTCAGGAGAACATTCAACATTAGAATAATCCGTGGATTCTGACTCCAGATAATGTTGATTCTCGAGGTCAGAAAAAGGATTTGCCAAGCTCTTACAAATGAGCTTTGTAGTAATAGCTGATGAAATTATAAAAACACTGGTTTTCCCACTGGATATTAAATGCCCCTTTTCATTAGCTATAGTGGGGGGAGGCGGAATCATGTGATTTTTTTTTTTTTTTTATGTTTAATCATAGCTGCTTTTAAAAGACAGTTTTCATTTTGTGGCTGCTTTTTTCTTTCCGGTGTCTAGGGCAGTTGAGGACTTTATCTTCCTGTACCTTTTTAGGACTCTCTAATGAATAATGGGGTCTGAGTAGTTCTCTAAACAAAAGAGGGTACAGAGGAAAATGGGCCGGAGGGTCTGGAAGAGCCCAGTTGCATCCTGGCAGCCGTGGGTTGGCTGTACTGCTCTTCTCCCCTTCCCCCAGCTCTCAGGCTGAAGGTGGTCACTGTGATGTGAGGTTGGAGCAGGTTGTGGCCGATAGCTTTTCCCAGTGGCAGTGACATCTCTGCAGGCTCAGAAGGGTCCCTGATTCAAGATTTCTGTTCCTTGATATTCATTACCCACAAAAGAGAACATTGATCTACTCTAAATGCAGCCCTACCTCAAGAAAGACTGATAAATAAAAATGAGTAAGGGAATTTCAGTTGATTTTTTTAAATGAAAATATTCACAGTAGGGCTTTTAAAAATTAAAGCATGCAGGTCCTCAGTGCTGTGTGTGTCACCTAGAAATATTTGAACCCCCTGGAGTCTGAAGCTGTATGGAGCTGAAGGTTAATGTGGCCCATCTTCCTAGAGCTTCAGTAGTTCTTGAATATTTGGGAAAGGGTCAAAAGTTTCAATAATCCAGCTGGTCAGTAATTTAGGAACTTTTTCCTGGTAGTATAAGCAAGGGTATGTGATAGAACAGAATGGGCGATGAAGTAAGAGGGGCTGCAAAGTGACATCTCCACTGCTGATGATGAATTCAAGCGAGACCTTGCTTCCAGTCCTCCTTGCAAGCATGTGAGTCTCCTCTGCTGGGAGACATGCTTTGGTGGAAAACTTAGGGGGTTCACTTTCACTCCTTCTCAAACATGGCCCTTCCAGGAACCCTTCTATGGGTAAAACAAGGTGAATTGCTGTGAGGTTTGAGAACTGATTTCCTGGAGAGAGCTGAAATGCTTAATCCATCATGACACACATACAGAGGTATTTTGAAAGAGACAGGGATTTTGACTGACAGCTCAACTACCACCCAGAAATTGTTATAATAAGATAATTAATCGTCTTTTTTCAGTGAGAGGGTAGTAAACTGTGGTGGAGATTAGCACCTGAATGGCACCTGAAGATGTAACTTGTGACGACTTAGCCCAGGAGCAAATTTTTTTTTTTTTAAGAGTAAAGCCAATTGTCTGTGGTTTCCGAGCAGATTATCTAGCCTCTTTTGATTTTGTCTTAGTGCCCTCATTTCTCAGTGTACCTTAGCATCACATCAAAGAATAAGATAGGATGAAACCCTTAACACCTTTTTGCTCCCAGTCGCTTGTTGCTAGTTGGGGAATTTAACTTAAACAGTAGAATGACAGATATAGTTCACATTTTTTAGGAGAGAAAATTCAAGAATATATATATATTTGAGCCCAGTCTTTGATACATATACATCTACATTTGTATCTACAGCTATCTGTATCTTCCCTGTAATTTACTAAACTCCTTAAATCATATTCACAACAAAATCATCTTAAAATAACTTTGCTGCAAGTAATAAAGAGGGAAAATTAGTAGGCAGTCTCCACAACACTATAATGTATGCATTTTGTATTTACTACATAGAGATATTCAAATACAGCTTTATTTTGTGTAGTTAATTTTGGTCATACAATGTTTGAAAAGGTGACAGATACAAGGGCAGAATACAATTCTGGAAACTCTAATTTGCAGGGGACTAATAATGCTAGTCCATTTTCTTTTCCAAATGTGCTATTTATATAATTTATATTTTTAACAAATCTTAGAACTAGAATGAAAATAGTAATTAATCTTAAGGGGAAGACATGTTGCAACTCTGCCAAATTTGGTAACTTTAAGAAATTCTGCTTGTGGTTAAGCATAGTTTGTTGAGTATTCTAATTTGTATGTCACAGAGCAGAGTGCTGAGCAGGTAGTGTGCACTTAGTTAATGCTACAAGATTAATTCAATTTGGCAACATTTTTTTTCTTTAGAATAATAAGCACATTTGATTTAGAAGTGGCAGGCAGAATTGTGCCCATAGCAGGGATAATGGTGTTATATGTACAAAGAAAAAAGACTGAAAGGAAAAACATAACAATGTTTGCACATTGAGAGAATGAATGATTTTTATTTTTTATGTATTTTTGCTTTCCTTTAATTTTCCAAAGTGTGCAAATATATTCTTTGGTACGTAATTCTTTCATGATGCATATTAGGTTTCACATAATTATTTGTTAAATGCTGGGTTAATTTACAATAAAAATCGTATACATCAAATATGATGTGAATGATGTCCCCTCAAGTTGGGTAGCTTTGAACAGAACTTACATTCTAGCTGAAGTAATTTTTTCAAATAATATCTTATGTAGAATCTCAGTAGAGTCAGTTCAGATGTAACACAACACGTGCATTTCTAAAAAATCACCAGCTATGCAAAATCATGTAGTAGACACTATAGATACTATAGGAATAATGGGGATGGTTTGTAAAACTCAGAAACTTCATCGGTGACATATTAAAAAAGAAAATATAGTAACTTAATAAAAGCAATAGACAGTTTTATATTTGTTAAATGGTTAAGCAATACGTAAATACAACAATCAGCTTGGTAGTTTGCCTTGAAAAGACCTGGTGTTTGTGGAAGTTGGTGTTGGAAGGATTGCAGCTTGTAAATTATAATGAAGTGGTAGAAGGAGGCTTACGTGAAATGGATGGAAAGTTGTAGCACCAGACGTGAATGGGTGTGGCACATAATATGCATGGTAAACTGATGTAGCTGGTAGATGTTTGAGGTGTGTGCATTTTATCCCTACACTGTTTGATTGAGTTGGGTGTATTTTTCTATATTCTCCTAGTGTTCCTTGTGTACAAAATCATGCATAAACAAACCAAAACTAATTTGGGTTATGCTCAAATTTTTCTCTAATGTATCAGTCATGTTTGAGCAAATTTACATTTTCAAAACAGGCATAATAGCAGAACTAAGTGTCCATGAGATAGGTGAAAGAAAGTGGCACTAGTTCTAGGTATGTCAAAAGCCTGTTTGGAATCCACCCTCCCTCTCACTACCATAGGGATTCCATAGAGCATTGCTGTGTGGTGTAGAACTTGATCTCCCTTTTGTCTGTGACCTGGAATAGGCACAGAACAGTGTCCTTTTGTAGAGACATTTGGTCCTACTTGTGTTTCCTTCCTTGGCCTATGACTGGAGGCAGGACAGGTTCTTCAGCATTTGCAGAGTTCAGTCCCACTGTCAGATGTACTGTCCATTAAACTGAACAGCCTTGAACTCAACAACCCAATAAAATACCTCACTCAAGGTCCTTGTTAGGGAATGTAACCTTGAACATGGTGCTACTCAAGACTTACCAATTGCTGTTATGAAAATCCGTCATTTGCAACATTATTTTCCAAAGTGGCTTTTGCTTTGATTTGTGAAATAACATTAAATAAAGGTGTGAGAATTTTACATCCATCAAAATGATTAATTGGTTAAAAAAAATAGTTAAGGGAAATCTGTAGAATCTATACCTGAAATAATCCAGACCAGCAGAAATATCTATACCTGAGAATTTGTCCCCACCCCTGCCTCCACAATTATGTTCACTCAGTTATACCTAGTGTTATGCCATAGCCTCTGTTGAAGGTCATTATAAG
This sequence comes from Manis pentadactyla, assembly GCF_030020395.1. NCBI lineage: Eukaryota > Metazoa > Chordata > Mammalia > Pholidota > Manidae > Manis > Manis pentadactyla. Next base: position 219,925,832 of record NC_080019.1, on the reverse strand, counting down.
ACAGAACCCTGGGAATCTTGACTGTATGGGGTGTTGTCTTGGGGGTGTTACTTTCATAAAGACAAGAAGTGTCTCTCTGGTTTTGGTACCACAAATGACTGTACTTCTACAAAATTTTGGGCTTTTATTTATGGATATAGTTAGTCATGTAATTGATCATTTCTTCTTCCTCTTTATGGTCACAGGCATGTTTTCTTTAACCCACAATTTTTTTTTAACCAAATGAAAAACTAGTTTGCTAACATTGGAAAATGAGAAGATTTTACACAAGTATGTTTGAATTTCCAGCATCTATTGAAAAATCAGATCTCGGCTCACATGGCAACCATGGGATCCAGTAAAGCAATGCCATTTTTCCTAAAATAGAACAGACACTCTTCAGTTTGTTTTACTAATTTGTTATAACTGTCTGGTCCCTGTAGCTGTTGTACTCTGTGCCCCTGGCTTAGAAGGCAATATGTAGCCACCTTCAGAAAATGTACAGACTCTTAGTTGCATTTTGTATACTGATGTTATTCTTTAGGTCGTTTTATTTCTTTCTTGAAATCTCTTTCCTTCATTTTATTACTTTCACTCACACATGTTAATTTTCTGTTGTTTCATCTTGGGATGTTGTGTGCTTTTACCTAAGCTGCTTCAAGTGCTTTTGGGAAGAAATGAGGTAAAATAAATAAAAGTAAGAGAGTGACATTTTTCCTTCTCTGATCATTTTATTTTTTATTTTTTCCTGGCAAGAGTTTTAAATGATTTCAGCTCTTTCTCTGACCTGTGTTAGCGTCTACTTGATTTCATTCCATTCAGAGATCTGTAATCCTTGGTGGTTTTGTTTATTTTTGTAATTCTTGGTAGAGACTCTGAGAAAATGTTGTTTGTGCGTAACATTGGTTGACTTCCCATGGTCTTGCATTAAGAAGTGAAAAGCTAAGTTAGAGTAGTTGTTCATTTGGTCCTAAGAGGAAGCATTAGGACACCATGAACCTCCTTAGAGGTTATTTGCAACTGCAAAAAGCCTGAGAAGGCATCATTCAGCCCCTGCCTGTGGACTGCTGTGGCTCCTGGCAAAGTGACTGGGGGACACAATAGGGGCTGCTAGTCTGGAGACATGCTGTTATGAGTCTTGCTTTTGTATGTTAGTGTAACCCAACTAGTGTTGAAAACAACTCTGAATTGATCAAAATATAGAAATGTTAATTTTCACATTCTCTTCATGATTTCCATATTCCTTTTAGAAATATGAAGACCAACATGAATGGGCCCACATCTGCCCTTGGATGGGTTTATGTTTAATTCACCACTTCCTCCCCCCTCTGTCATGTCCATGACACTAAGGCTGAATGCCACTTGTCCTGTACCCCTCCATCTTCTCGGTAGGAAAACTGTTGTTATTTAATACATGTTGTTGAACAATCCTAACACATTTTGCTGGTTAAGCATATTCCATACTTCGGCATATTTTCTAACTGTCATAGTCACATTCCACATGCTTTGCAGCCTCTCAGCACTTTCTATTTCATAAAATACATTTGCATTTAATGAATTGGATTTTCCTCAGTGTCCCTTTTCTCCCCAACTCAAGGTTGTAAGCTTCCTCAGCAGGCATGTCATGGGTGTGTGTATGTGCAGGTATAAAGAACTCTGGGCTCATTCATCCAACAAATATTTACAAGCACCTCCTTGGTGCCAGGCACTGTTCTGTGCTGGGGATAGAGCATTGACTAAAACAGGAAAAAATACGTGTCCTACTGGAGTTCACATTCTGCTAGCGGGTGCTAAGTGCTATGAAGGATAAACCCAGGAAGAGTTCCTGTTTATTGGGGCTGATAGGTTAGACTTTGTTTCTGAGGTGCTTTCTGAACAGAAATGTTAATTAACTAACTGAAGAGTGAGCCATGCAGCTGTCTGGGGAAGAGTATTGTAGGCTGAGGGAATAGCAGCAAGAGTAAAATCCTGGAGGAGGGAACATGCTTGCATGTGGCATTAGACACGGCCTTTATTTCAGTGCTACCTTCTAATGGTGGGAATTGGGATTAGTTGCTTTTGTCATCTGGACCATGTCTGTGAGCTCATCTCTTTTAGATAAGACTCTCCATTGGAGAAGAACCATGTCTTTCTTACCAGTGTCTACCCAAAGTCAAGTCTGGTGTTTGGCTTTTGGTAAGTGTGAACTAAATATATGTATACTTAATAGACACACGGTTAATTTTTAAAAGCATATAAAGCATTTGAAAAGCAGGGCCTTAGCTAAGAGTATATCAGAATCCTACAGATTAATGGCAGTGAATGTGGCCAGCTCTGAAGCACGTACACAGAGAATCTTTCTTCAATGGTGGCTCCATATTGATCTCTGCTTAGCAAGACACATCTATAAAGCACCACTGGAGGCAACTGTGACCCAGGAAAAGGACCTGGGGCCATTCCAAGGTTTCCCCATGAAAGCGCAAGTCTAACTGATTGGTAGGCAGTTTCCCAAATTTAACTAAATATTGGGCACCCCCGAGGAGACTGGGAGGTAAACTGAAGCTGGGACTATGTCTTTGTTGTTTCCATTGTTCATTTGTATGTCTCAACTTCTAACTAGGACCTTTGGGCTCATAGTAGGAGCTTAATAAATATGTGTTACAGAGTGGATAATGTTAAAGCAAGTTTACGTTTTCAGCTCTTTCATAGAGCAGTGTTGGAGTCACACTGGAAAGGTATCAGACATTCTTCCTATTTTCTTCCCAAGAAAGACCCACTAGAACTAGAGAAGATTAAAAAGGCAGAAATAGTGTCAAAACCAGACATAGTGTGACTGTCTTATTTGCTTTAATTCCTTTAGTTGCTGTCTTCATTTAGAGATGGGGAAGTGGAGGTATAGAGCTAGTAAGTGGCAAAGCCAGGTAGTTTGTGTCCAGGGGTTGTGTTCTTAATCCTTAGAGTGTGTTGCTTACAGGAAGGAATAACTAGCAAGTATAGAATCAGAAATTTGGAAAGAATGCACTGAGGCTAACTGGACTGTGGTAGTGGCATTAGTGACTGATGATCTCTTCTGTGGATGGAAATTTCTTTTACATAGGATGGGCTTTAGATGGAGGGAAAGGTCTACTTCATATGTCACATTTCTCTAGTTTTCTTCTGTATGCCTCAAAGATTCCTTTGGTTCAATTTCTTGAGAATTCATCAGATTTTCTGAAAGTCATTAGGAACTCCTTCCTAACATGAATCTCTCTTTTGATACTGCAAGATGTGGCTATATTCTAACTGCATTTCTAACAGTACACATGATTCACAGCCTGTCAGCTCTTTCCATCACATTCACGTTTAATGATGGGCTTACAGCATTATCCTCTTGTTAGCTTCACTTCTTTCCTTCTGTCTCCAACCCAGGAATGAATCTTTTCTACCTCTTGTTCTAGGACAATTGGTTTTTCTGCTTATTTTCATTTTCCATGGAACAAACTCATTTATTGTTATGCTTTTGCAGGAGAACAAATTTAAAGCTGAAAGGAAGCTTGGGAAATTTGTTAACAGTCTGTTGGGTTAAGGGGGCCCTTTGGAATCTCTGCATTTTCCTTTCATTTGAGTGATTTAAAGTGAGGGGAACATTGTGATTTTTGTAGTCAGCCTAGATGGCAGATAGAAGCAGAGATCCTGGCCAGCTTTCTCAGGGAGGTAGGGATGGTTGTATTTCTGATGACTTTCTTTTTCCAGCACTGACTGTATGGCAACATCATTCTGGCAAATAGTGGCTGGCCGTGGAACATTTTTAAGAGCAAGAGTTTCATGAATGTTCTGTCTATTACCATGGCTGAGGAATCAAAACAAAATATTCTCTACACATTTCCTCGAGCATTCATGGGTGGGTTCCAGTATTTAGCCTTTTATGTTAGCTCCTAGACCACATGAAGAATTTAAAATAAAGTATTACTGAAAACAATGATTAAGAAGACTTAGGTAGATCATTTTGTGCCATTTTCCACTTTCTGCATAGTAATGCTATGCCAGGAATGGTGATATAGATGAACTGAGTACAGAAAGGCTTTGTAAGAATTTGTTTTCAGACTCTTGGTATGGATACAAGAGTAATGGCAATAATATGTAACATTTCTTTAGCTCCTGCAAATGATCTCTATTTTCACTTAGTACTTAGGAATAGAGCAGACATTGATAATAGTAAAAACTGAAACCCACCATCAATATACCAACAATCATTACAATTTGTTTTTCCCTCTTCTCTAGAGTACACCTCTCACATTTTTATGTGGTTAATGAGAATAAGTAATAACGTGTGAGTTTACAAGGAGTTTACAAGGGGAGTGTTTTGAGAGGTGGCTTTTTGCCACTGGAATTTTATTTGGACAGAGATCCTTCTGCAGTACCTCATGTGTCTGAGAATGTGGCAGGTTGACCCAACCATCCATCAAGGAGTTCATTTCTGTTATTATGGAGGAGCTCCTTTTGTTGGGCCATGTTAGTGTCAGGCTGTGGTGACAGTGATGGTGGTGGTGATGTTGTTAATCATAATGGCTGCAGTGTATTGAGTATTCACACCATTGCAGGTTCTCTGTGCCAAGTACCTGTAATACATTATTCCATGGGTTATCTCACAATAGCCTGTGACATTGGCACTCTTTTCTTTTTTTTTTTCACTTACCCTCTCAGGAGGAAGCAGAGGGGGACTAACTTTTAGTAATGACTTCTCTTGTCCAAACACCGTGCTAGATAGCTATTTCATTTCATCCTTCTAACAACCCATTTTCCAGATGAACAACGATTCAATGATTGGCACTCTTCTTATCCCCATTTTACAGATAAGGAAACTGAAGCTTAGGGGGGGTTGAATAATTTTCCCCTAGGTGCACAGCTAATAAGAGAGGGAAGAGCTTGGATTTGAACCCAGCTCTTTTTGATCCAGAGCCTGGGCTCATAGCTCATTTTCACCACATCCTTTCTAGAAAGAGGAAACTCATGCCTGGAATATTTCAGTGACCTTATGCCTATCTGCCCTCTTCCCTCCTCTTTCCTCTTTAGATCTTTTTCTTGCCAACAGCTTTCTGAAGCATATAGTTTCTCTCCATCCAAGTCTCCTCCTTCTTTGCCTGGTGAATTCCTCTCAATCTTCACGACTTCCCTACCCTGGGCTTTCTCCTTTGAGCTCTCACAATACCTTGCTATCTTAAGCACAACCCTTTGCAGCTAATAGTCAGCAACCTAAGTATTCCAGGGATTCCTAGGCTATGGCCCAAGCATTTGGTTGAGTTTTGTGTGTCTGTGCCTGTATGAATTTTCTGGAGACAGTCTGTTTTCATATGTGTCTCAGAAAAGTATTTGACCAAAAAGGTTAAGATATTATTGTTTATAGGATTCTCCACCCATCCCCAACTAATGAGGACCTAGAGGAGAGGAACTTTTCTTATTTGTATTTATTTCCTTGGGTGGATATAATAATATAATATTTCTGGGGTATCAGGGTAAATGTATGTATTTACAGGTAGGGCTGTGGGGTGGTATAGCTTCTGGGTTAAGAGCTTGGGGTCAGATTCAGGCTGTGCATTGGACTGAATTCCTTCTCTGTAAACCCTTCAGCAAGTGATATAATCTCTCAAAGCCTTACTCTCGTCATTGGTAAAAGGGACATTATGATAGTCAAGTTAGAGGGTTATTTTTGGGGATTAAAACAAGGTACTACATGTGAAATGCTTATTTAGCATGGGAGTCATAGCGTTCCTTCCATAATTAGCTGCAATTATTATTATTACTTAAGAACTTTTGAAAGGGGCCGAAGGATGAAGTTCTCATGATTTTTCTAGTGTTTCTCATGGAAATATTACAAAAAGAGTCATCATGCCACGGTTATGTTTTAAAGGCTTAGAACCAACGTGCTTATACTAGCCTCGGGGGCAAGTGCAGCTTATATATCTTCCTGACATGTTGTTCTTGGACATTTCCTTTCCCTGTGGCCTCGACCCTGGCCATGCAGTGGCTCAGGCTCCACAGACGGACACCCCAAAATGCCAGCTAATGGAAATTTTGTGATGTGGGCACTCTGCCCCTGAGAACTTGGACATATGCTTTTTGTGTTTAAATCAACAAAAAAGTGCAGCTGTAGCCACCCCTCCACATAATCATTGCAGTAGCCCTTTTCCTCACATGTTCTTGGAGCCCCTGAGTGCCAGGCCTGTCACTTTCCGTCCCCTGTGTGCATCGCAGGTGAGTCCAGTAGGTCAGATGAAAGGCAGAGGCCAGCAGGGCATAATCACTTATTTGCATAGCACTGATGAATAGCTGTACATAGAGCAAGACGTACACTTGATTCATAATAGTGCAGCCATAGGGTCACATTGACAAGAAGCAGCCTTTAGAAAAGTGCTTTAGTTGGACACTTATGAGCCCTGGACCATTAATGTGCACTAAATATAGAAAATGGAACTTGAAATCTCTCTATAGAAAATATATTGTGAGCTGGATTCATTGGCATAGACGAAAATTGTTGACTCCTACTTTTCCAAAGTCAGTTTTTTTTTTCTTAAGTATATTACCATTTCTTTTTGTCACTAGTAACTAAATGACCTTGGATAAATTACTTCCAACTGTCCTTTTTTTTTTTTACTCTTAAAAGTGAGTAGCAGTTTTGTTTACAATAACCAATAACTAGAAACAGCCCCAATGTCCTTTCACTGGTGAAAGGATATACGAGCCCTGGTTCATTCACTCAATAGGATATTAATTAGCCACGCAGAGGAACCAGCTGCTGGTGCCTGCGGTGACATGAATCAATCTGAAATTCACTTGCTAAGGGAAAGCAACTTGACTCAGGAAGCCAGGTATTAAATGATTCCATTTATATGACATTCTATAGGGAAAGACAAGGCTATAGGAACAGAAATAGGTGGCTTCTTGGGGTTGGGTATGTTTTGACTTCAGAGGGTCAGCTGAGGTGAGTATATTGAGGTGAAGGTACTGTTTTGTATGTTGATTATAGTGGCAGTTATATTAAGCTATGTATTTCAAAATTTATAGAACTGTATACCAAAGAAAGGTGAGTTCTGAGGTATATACATGAAACAAAGAAACAAAAATGGACTGATGGCCTTGACCCAACACCCTCAGAAATGTGGACTTGCTTTGAAAGGGGCAATAAAAGTCATTTAAATTCAATAAATATTTATTGATGAGCTACTATAATGCAGTGCTCTATGGAAAATTGTAAAGGAAATATTCAGTGGTGTAGCAGACTGGTAAACATGCACAAAACACTATAAGGTAATTTTAAGGTTGTAATAGGAACGTAGAGAAGGAAGAGACAGCTAGTTGGGATCATGGATGACTTTTTTTTTTTTAAGAAAATGAGAAAGGTTTTGTCAAGGAATAATCCTAAGGAATGTGTAGATGTTTTATTTTTTATGTTTTTTATGTTTTTATTTTGGTATCATTAATGTACAATTTACATGAGCAACATTATGGTTACTAGACTCCCTCCATTGTCAAGTCCCCACCATATAACCCATTACAGTCACTGTCCATCAACATAGTAAGATGCTATAGAGTCACTACTTGTCTTCTCTGTGTGGTACTACCTTCCCTGTGCCCCCCTCCCTGCACATTATGTGTGCTAATTGTAATGCCCCCTTTTCCCCCTTATCCCTTCCTTTCCACCCATCCTCCCCAGTCCCTTTCCCTTTGGTAAGTGTTAGTCCCTTCTTGGGTTCTGTGAGTCTGCTGCTGTTGGATAAATGTTTTTTAGTAAACTTTTAATCAAAAGTATAACATTCCTGCAGAAAAGTATACAAACCTTAATGAATACTGCCTGATGAATTTTCACCAAGTAATCAACACCCAGTTGATGAGGCAGACCATTTCCAGCACCCATGTGCCTTCTGCTAGTCAACCTCTTCCCCAAGTGTAACCACAGTCCTGATGTCCAGCACCTCAGATTAACAATGTCTGGGTGCTGCTGAACTTCACACAAATGGAATTGTACAGCATGTACTATCATGTCTGGATTCTTCTGTTCAACATTATATATGTGAGATTCATCCCTGTTATATGTGGCAGTAGTTCATTGCCATGGAATATTCCGTTATATGAGTATATTACTATTTATTTCTTCTCCTGCTGCAGGGATTTCGGTTGCCCACAGTTTTGCATTATTATAAGCAGTACTGCTATGACCATTATTGCTGTTTACCAAAAACCATATACATATAGTGTGCTGTTTATATTGTCTGGAATGTTTATAATAGTTAAGACTAGAAAGGTAAGTTCATCTTTATTACCCATCTAAATAAGACATTTGAAATTCATTCATTCTGCCATGATGAATCATTAATTGTATTTAAGTAGTTGCATGAGAACAACAAAGCCGTGCTTTAGGAATAGTTATTTGGTAAGAGATGTGGGTATATTGAGGGTAGTGGGGAGAATGTTTAGCAGTCCAGGCCAGAGCTGAATCATGGCAGAATAGCAGTGAGGACAGAGGAGAGGCAGTTTGGTGGTTGATGGATAAGGTATATGAGTAACTGAATTGTGCACGGTTAATCAGAAAGAAGAGTGGGTCCTCTAACCTGGTAGTACCTTAGCCAGGTAGGTTAAAATTCACTATTATCCTTCTTGGTGAATAACCTATACTTACTATCTCTCTTTCTTCACTTCCCTTACACTCCTTACTTTTTTTTTTTGTAGATAATTATTTTTTATTGAAGGGTAGTTGACACACAGTATTACATTACATTAGTTTCAGGTGTAAAATATAGTGATTCAACATTTATATACATGATAATTCTAGGTACCAGCTATCACCATACCAAGTTGTTACAATATTTTGACTATATTCCTTATGCTATACATTACATCCCAGTTACTTATTTATTTTACAATTGGAAGTGTGTACTTTTTTTTGTTTGTGAGGGCATCTCTCATATTTATTGATCAAATGGTTGTTAACAACAATAAAATTCTGTATAGGGGAGTCAATGCTCAATGCACAATCATTAATCCACCCCAAGCCTAATTTTCATCAGTCTCCAATCTTCTGAGGCTAAACAAACAAGTTCTTACATGGAGAACAAATTCTTACATAGTGAATAAGTTACATAGTGAACAGTGCAAGGGAAGTCATCACAGAAACTTTTGGTTTTGCTCATGCATTATGAACTATAAACAGTCAGTTCAAATATGAATACTCATTTGATTTTTATCCTTGATTTATATGTGAATACCACATTTCTCTCTTAATTATTATTATTTTTAATAAAATGCTGAAGTGGTAGGTAGATACAAGATAAAGATCGAAAACATAGTTTAGTGTTGTAAGAGAGCAAATGTAGATGATCAGGTGTGTGCCTGTAGACTATGTGTTAATCCAAGCTAGACAAGGGCAATAAAACATCCACGTATGCAGAAGATTTCTCTCAGAACAGGGGAGGTGAGGTTCTTAGCCTCACCTCTGTTGATCCCCAATTTCTCACCTGATGACCCCCCTGTGACTGTGCCTGTCTTAGGTTGTTCCTCCCTTGAGGAATCTTACCCATCTCTGGCTAACCAGTCATCTTCTGGGGCCATACAGGGAAATGTAAAGTTGGTAAGTGAGAGAAAAGCCTTATTGTTTGAAATGGTTAGCTTTTTATTTTTTTGCATATTTATGCCCTGTAGCTTCTATGCCCAGCATTTGTCTTGAGGTATCTTTACCACTTGGAAGAATTATGATACTCGGTAAATTTGATATGAGGCACGAATTCTATTTAAGGGTTGTAATTAGGAAGGAAGAAGAAAAGCTATAGAAGTAGCAGGCGGACGAAAACATGGGAAGATTGATTATTTCTTTGACATATCTTCTTGTAGAGTAACTTCAGCATGTATAGGTTTTAAGCTACTACTTAAATTGTGCACACACATTAACATAATAGGAGTATAGTTATATAACCAAAGCATACCTGTAATTACCAGCCATCTCCAGTGAAACCAAGAAAACCAGTTAGGCACCTTAGGCATTTGTGAAAACTTATCTATGATATGGTGGATATTGTCCAACTGAACTTGAACAGTCTGAGAGAAATCAGACAAATTAAAACAACCCATTCCTGGGGAATGTTCACATCTCTTATGTTCTTTTAACAGTAAATAGTCAGTAGTTGTAAGATTTTGGAGCACTAAAATTTGCACTTCTCCTAATTCTTGATTGAGTTCCAACAGTATAGATCCAGTCAAATTTGTTGTTTTACTGTATGCACAGGCCAGCTTAGATATCTCCTTCTTCATTCCCATGGCAAGTGCAGGAACTGGTGGGATGAGTGCATCTACAGCTGTAGCAGTACGTGGATCTTTGTTGGGGTTTTTTGATGATCATCTTCTGGCATGAGTCTTCCTGAGAGTGCTGATGTTGGAAGTTCTTTTTCATATCGTATCTTAGTTCATTTTTAGGGTAGCCCAATTAGGCTTTGATCTTCTATATAAACACAAACAGACCCTTTGCCTACACTTTTATATATGCCCTTTATACCCTTGTGTTGAACTCATTGGAGGTTACCACACAGGAAGTGCCTTTTTTTTTTGGTATCACTAATCTACACTTACATGACGAATATTATGTTTACTAGGCTCTCCCCTATACCAGGTCCCCCCTATAAAGCCCTTTACAGTCACTGTCCATCAGCATAGCAAAATGTTGCACTCCTTACTTTTTAATGTTTTAAAAAATTAAATATATAATACATATGAAAAGTGTGTAAAACCTATCAGTTTAATAAAGAACAATAAAATGAATAACCACATACCCATTATATCTTAAGATGTAGAACACTCTAGAAACTCATCTTTGATTACATCCTCTTCTCTTTCCTACTCTGGGTTAACTGCCTCCCTGAATTTTAGGCTGGTCACTCTATTGCTTTTCATTATAGTTTTACTGTCTATTAATACATGTCTAAACTGTACTTTGAATTTTAAACACATGAAATTTTATGGCGGTATTCTATGTGACTAATTTTTTTTCATTCAACTAGTTTTTATTTTATTTATATAGAGGCATGTAGTTGTGGTTCACTCATTTTCACTGCTGTGTAGTAGTCAATTGTGTCCATAGTCCTTAATTTATTAACCTGTTCCCCCTTAATCTTTAATCCCAGTTGTGATGGCTTTAATCGCTCAAAATAATTGTTTGCATTGACCCAAATACTGGGGCATATGTGAAAGATCAAGTATATCAATGTACTGTGTCCCACAGACTTTAAAGACTGCTTTTTATAAAGCATAGATTTTTGCATAGTTATTTAATGCTTACAGTGAGTTGAAACGACTTCACCTCCTGTATGGAGCAGTGCTTACTCTAAAATGGAGCTTCTCAACCTTGTCACAGCTAATATCTGGGGCTGGGTGAGCTCTGCCATGGGGGGGCCACTCTGTGCACTGAAGGATGTTTAGCGGCCTCCATGGCCTTTGCTTATTGCATGCTGGTAACACCCACCTCCCCATCTGCAGTAACCAAGGTGTCTCCAGACTTTGTCAAATGTTCCCTGGGGACAAAACTATCCCCACTTGAGAACCACTGCTCTGAAGTACTAGGACTCAATGAACAGCCTTGAGTTACTATGACTGACAAGAGAAAATCATAACTTTCCTCTTTCTTCCCTGCTGTCCCATCCCAGCCCCAGGTTAGTGACTGTGGACCAGTGGTATAGTCTTGTCTTATGGCAGTAGACCTTTCCTCGTCCTGGAGATCAGCTGTTTTCTCTTTGCAAGTGTGTTAGCAGTTTTGCCCAATGGCAGTGACTATTTTCTATCTTCTCATGAACTGCCAGTCCACATTCTACCCACCTGTGACTCTTTTTTTCCTAATTCCTCCTATCCTAGAGGTAGTCTTTACTTTATGGGTCAGATGAAAGGAACATGCTTATTGCATTTAAAAATTAAATTGCTACCATTTCTCTCAAAGCAAAAGAAAAAAAAATTTATTTTTTGAAGTTGTCATTTTAAAAGTTATTATAAATACAAGTTAATAAATCAAAACTAAAAATGCAAATAAACTAAAAGATGTATATATTTTAAACACATATTTATATAATTATTGATATTTTGATATTGATATAGAAAATGTACAGAGTGCTAAAATGTTGGGACCTCTTGATCTTTAAAATTAAGCCTTAAGAAATTTAAATTAAAGAACATTTAGGTGGTACACTGTTTTCCCAAAACTTTATGTATGAATTTTTTCAAGTGCAACACGAATCTGTACATGAACCCCAAAGCATTATAAAATTGGCTCCATCTAGTGTATGAAAGTATTATACATCCAGAAGGAAAAAAAGATCTGTACTTAGGCGTCTCTTTTGATACTTCATTATGAAATTAGAAAGAAAACAAACCCAAATAAAACTGGACTGTAAGCTCTATTTGTGCCCTAGGAGATAACACAGGCAGAAGTGACCTTCACAGCATGAGAAGAAAGATCGTTATATACTGAAGCATCAACATTGAGCATGCCCTACATTCTGTTCTAACAGCCTTGTCTTTTTTTTTTGCTGGATGAGGTCTTGTTTACAGGCATTACCAACAAGTGTGAAGTGTTACTTCCATTGTGATATTCTCAGTGCTACTTGGCCAGGTGCCTGTTTTTCCTATATGGATTCTTATCGGAAAGTCATGCTCCTTTTCCACAGTTAGGGAGTGATTAGGGCCAGGTCCACTTACCATGATTGCAGAGCCCAACATGGTTTTCTTTATCAGACTGAAATTCTTTGTAGCTGTTAGCTTCTCACTACAATAGAATAGGCCACTATTTCTAGGCTGTGTTTATTCCTGTTTCCACTGAAGGATTCTGGCACATTCTTCATTTCAGTGTTTCCCAGATTCTAGCCATTCTCATGCCAACTTCATGACTTTTGCCGTCTTCTACTATATGGGAACTTTATATATATATATAAAATATAAATATTTTAAGGAAGTGGTGTAATAAATGGAAATCACAAATGGAAGTATGTGTAACAATGTTATAATGAAACTGGAAGAAATTTGTTAGATTCTTACAAGGTATATATTGTGTGGAAGGGCCTGAGCCTGAGATCTGAGCTTTTTTTGTTACAAAGAGCAAGTGTTGAGAGATTTAAGACATACTAGCATCAAACAGAGACTTTTCCTGGGATGAAAGAAATTTGAAAGGGCTTTCTCACTGTGTAATTCCATGGTTATTTAATGTGGAGTCTGTGTGTCTCAATTTGAGCTCATTTTTTATCTCACACTCTGAGAAACTGCTCAAGATTTACTATCTTCACCAAAGGAAAGAAGTTGATCATTTTCCCCCAAATTTTCAAAGGCCTTCTTTCACCTAGAGAGCCTTTTTTGAATAATTCTATGCTGAGCACTTCCTTATTTCTTCTTCTCCCATTAATGAATATAAATTATGCTGATATTTCACAGTTTCTCACTCTTTTGTCCAATTAGATTAAGTTATTTGAGGACAAACATTGTTTCTTTATGTTTTTTTCTAGTGAATGCCATTAATTAAAATCATGCTTGGTAAATTTAGGGAAGCGTGTTTCATTCCCTAATTTTTTTTAAGGTAAATCATGGTCAAATGTAGCCAGAAGAAGCACCTGGTCAATTAATTAATCATTTAACCCATTGACAAATAGTTATTGGACACCTCTGGGTCTGGAATTGTGCGGGTTTCAAGAATGAAGAGGCGAACTGAACAGACATGGTTTATGCCTTCATGGAATTCATAATGTAGGTGGGGAGTGGGGCACAGACTAAAACTGAAGAGGCAACTCCAGTGCGAGGTTCTCATTTTAGAATTAGCGTTTGTGATTGTTAGAATCACATCTACCCAATTTCCAAACTGTTTATATTAATAAATGATTTGAGCATTCAGATTGCTCCAAAATAATTCTTTCTTTGGAATCTAAGGTTCCTGATATCAGTGATGTTTGTCAAGAATATTGAACAGCAACCAGGACATAGTAGGTGCTCAGTAAATATTTGTTGAGTGGATGAGTTTTCATAAGAATATACTGATTTTTCTATCTTTTATTCATGATTTTGTCCATAGCTCTTAAAAGTGAACCAGTGTTGTTTGATGTTAGGACCTAGGTAAGTCTGATTGGGAGTGGTTATTACTATCTTCATCTTTGTCACCACTGTTGCCTATAATACCTGGAAGATAATTAATGCTCATTAAATGTTAAAGTGAGAATTAGGTAGCTTTGTTAGGTAACTTTTTTTTCTTAAGGACATGTGACTTCTTAATTTTTTTAAGCAAAGATTTTATTTTTCCTTTCTGTCACTTCATGGCAGTATTACTTGAAATTACAGAGACTATTAATTTAAAATGTTAGTTATTTTAACATTTTACTATCAACATAAATTCATACTTTGATTATAGGCAAACTCCTTAGAGTGTAAATTAGGTACAGAATGCTAATGCCTATTGAGTTTATTATGATTGATTGGATTTAATCAACAGACAGGAAGGATTTCTGTGCAAATATTATTTTTTTCATTCTAACTCCCGTTTGTTCAGCATAACTAAAACAGGATGTCATTAGTGTAAGAGCGTGAGTATTGAGATGGTTTAGACATTTGGGAAATTTGACTAGTAACACCAACTTAACACAAAGTGACCTATTTATTGAACACAGGTTCAGTTTGTTTTAGTTTTGCTTATTTATATAATGTCCTGCTTGACTTCTGGGTATGTTTATATAGCAAAAACACAAGTTAAAAACATAATCGGCACACAGAGCAGAATATTTTTTTGTCTGTAGCTAAAATAACTATTGAAAAGGTCTAAGTCGTTGTCTACTATCAGAAGAAGTTATATATCACCTGCAACATCTTAGTTTTGAGTTATTCATTATGAATGTACTGTTCAGAAATTTCTCTGGACCTTTCCTGAGCTTACATGTAGTTTGAATTTGTGCATCTTCTTCAAAAATATATCATATTTCAAAAGTGTCTTCATTGTTGCCTCCAAATAATAACTTTTATTTGCCTTAAAACTTGAAGTTCTTTGCAGCTCTTAGGGCTGACCTTTCATTTTCTTGCATATTCTGAAATAGAGTCCTTGTTCCTTGCATAGCATTTGAGAGCTATTTTTTTCAGGCACTGTGACAAGTACTTTTCATAACTTACCTCATTTAATCATCACCTTAATCTGTTAAATAGGTAAATATCACTGTTTTAAAGATGCAAATCTTGAGATTCAGAAATTAAATGACTTGCCCAAGATAAAGCTACGAGATAAACCCAGTGTGTGGGTATGTGCATGTATGTGTGTCTCCATTGCCCCACCACATTGTTGTCTCCAGCTGAAAAATGGTGGTAAGGTTATATATGTAGAAGAGATATATAAACTATTCATTTACTTATAAAACAGTGGACTCCTCAGAGATTTCCTGCTGACAGGTTGAAACCACTTCCCTGGATCCTTACCCCTTATACAAATTGGAGTTTTCTCACCTTGATCTGTTGACCTCCAAACCACCTTCTACCATAGCATGACTGTCTACAAAAAACAGTCTATCTCTACCTTTCCATACAGTTAGATCACAAATATTGAATTTACGTGAATAGACTAGAAAGCCTGGCTGACAAATCACCCCTTTCTTCTTTATCTTCATCCGCTTTTCCAGATCCTCCGTGGACCATAAAGGATTTTTGTTGAGCTTTTGATGCCCTGGTATCGCACTGAGACATGGAATCTTGGGAAGGGTAGATTCACCTACCTCAGCAGCCAGGACCTCAGCAAAGCTGTTTGTACAGGACACTTCTAATACCTGAATATTATGTTGCTTTAAAATATTTTAATGTCTGGACTCTTGCTTGGAAGAACAAAGAAACTGTGAAGTCTTAATGTTGACAGCAGTGGTACGTGCTCCTGTTTCAATCCTTTAAGAGGATGGCAGGGACATCCGGTGGGCTTATTTACTTTTAACTTTAGTCTTTAACTACTTTTTAAAAAGTTACTACAGTAAAAGAGAAGTCCAAGTTTTCCTTTTTAAGTGAGTTAGGAGTTAACCACTAAATTGAGAGAAAAAACACCATGACTTTAAAGTCCTGAAGTGGAAGATTTTATTTATTGTGAGTAGCTTTGCCCCCCTCCCCGCCTCCTGCCACACACAATGGCAATAATGTTATCTTTTTCTGCTTACTTACCTGGGTAAGGAAACTAAATTGCATTTCTCTAAATTTCTGGTTTTGAAGACATGCTATCAAAAGTACATAATCTTATCAGCATTTCCTTCCCAACTTTGTGTCATTCCATGAGCTGGCTTCTGTTGTATATTGTGGTCTTCTCATTGTGAATACTCCGGGTAACAAAGGAACAGCCTCTGAGTCCCTTTAATTCAGGAACAAGTATTTCTTTTGAAGTGAATTCTAATGGAATATCAGATAGCTCAAGATAAGGAATTAATCTCTGTTGTATTGATTATTACATTAAAGACCAAGCTGTGATTTCATGTATTTCTCCGTTAATGGCTCAAAGATTTACCTTGAAAGCATTTGAGATGCCTCTTGGTAGATTATATTTTTATTCTCAGAACAGATTTTTCTAAACAGTTTTAAAAACCATTGATTTTTCTCTCTGGATGTTTGTATAAGCATCCAAACTGTTCTTTTAATAATGTCAGCATGACCCCAAATCCAGTTTACCTGGGCCATCTTGGTCTCTTCTGCATTTTCCTTTTCACCCTTAAAGGGCTTCTTTGTGTGTCAGATACAAAGAGCAGTCTTTCAGAAGGTGCTGTACCATCATTGTTTCAGGGAGATCTGTTCTTGGTAGAAAAAAAATAGAAACAGGATGAAAGAGATAAACGTGATTGAGCGGTACTGAACAGTTATTTCTGCAGATAAGTAGTCATTAAAAATATCCTTCAGTCTGACTGTGAGGGTTTCAGATTTAGAACTGTTGGGCCAATTTCTTTTAACTTTATGTCCCACTATTTTTTCCATGTGTTCAGCAACTAAAAGCCTCCAAAGAGAGTACAATTGTGGATCCTATTCATGCCTGTTGACTTCCTTCCTAATTAATTTAATGCCACCTTCAAATTCTATGTCATAAGACCTTCCCTTCCTGAAATCTTTTTCTTTTTCTCACTCATCTGTCTATTCTTCCTTCTTTTCTTTCAGTCAGCCAGCCAGCCCACAAATATTTATTGAGCATTTACTATATGCCAGACACTGAGAATAAAGTAAACTCAAAGGAGCCTGCCCTCGAGGACAAGAGGCAATTAAATAAAATGATGACAAGTTGGATTAAGTGCTGTAAAAGAAAGAAACAAACATCTGCAGAGAGAGCAGAACACAGAAGTAGGTGTTTTTGCTTTGGATAGGATGGGAAGGGAAGACCTCTCTGAGGAAGAAGTAAAACCTCTAAGCTGTGTCCTCTGAAAGATGAGAAGGGGCTGGCCATGGGGAGGAGTCCTTGGAAGAGGGAGAGGAAGCCTCTGGGCATTGTCCTCTCTGCCCAGGCTTAGGATAGGCATGTGTTTGTGAGTTTTGGGTTTTTCTGATGTGAGGCCCTGAAACACGGAGCCTCTGGCTTCTTCTATGTCCATTCATCTCTGAGCATAGTGCTTCTCAAGTGCTGGGCCACCCAGTGCATGCTGGAGTTACAGGGCCGTTCAGTGGCATCTGACTCCCTCAGAATGGAACCTCATGTTATGTGGGGAGGAGAGAGGCTGAGTGTGTAACTGTTGAGAGTACTGTTAGGGTTTCAGAACCGCTTTCATGCTCCTTTTACCTCATAATCAGACTTTGACTGAGCATTCAAAGTATATCCATAGTAATGGCAAGTGGATACTTAAAAGAATTTAACTGTGCAAGTAGAAACCTTTATTTAACAACTAAAGAGAGCTTACATTCTTGGGTATTTTCCTGCCACTCTTATATTATTCACATAGAATGTATTACATAGAATTATATATATTATAATATGCTATATTCTGTATTAGCGGTTCCCAGGTCTGACTTCATATTAGGCTTTTATAAGAACGTTTTTTAAAAAATGCCAAATTCCAAAGCCCCTGGAGAGTCTCATTAAATTCTTTGGGGAAAGATCCTCAATATTTGTACTTTTAAGTGCTCCTGAGTTGATTTTAAGGCAGTGAGGTGGGAGAAGGGTTCCCAGCTACTTACCTGATAGTAATACAGGTTTGGGAACCATTGGCTGTATCGGAAGATTTGAAGACTGAGTAGATGTTTCCTGAATTGTGTGTAGGACGTAGCTGATGGGTCACTATAGTGCTGGGCACATAATAAGCCTTCAGTGTTAACTGTCCTGAGGCTGGGGAGTAGAAGTATGAGTATACGGGAAAGAGCGATGACTATCAAAAGAAAAGATACAAGAATGTGGCAAGCTTTGGGGGCAATGAAACATTGGACACCCACATAAAGTAAGAAGAATTCTGGTTGTGGTATAACAGTGGTCCTACTTTTCTTCAGCTAAGTTTTAGACAGGGTAACAAGTAAAGCCTCTTATCTCTTCTCTACCTCATTCAACATAGTGATTGAATTTTTCCTTCCAAAAAGATTTTGAGGCCCAAATTTAGCATCCAAAGAAATGTTGGTTGTCACTGGATAGTTGATAGTTTTAAGTTCCATTTTGGCTAAGGTCATCATTGAAAAGGTCAGTACAAATTCTGATGACTCTAGTTGATTTGCTGGAGTTGGGGACAAGAAGTAATAGTTAAGATTTGAAATGTATTAGAGTATGGATTTTTTTTCAATGTGCATTCAGTGTTTCATTTTAAAAGTAGAATTTTTCCTTTTACTCCACTACTGTTTCTTAGTTTCTGTTTAAATTTAGGGTGTGTGCATATTTAGGTATGTGTGTATGTGTGTGTATGCATATGTATGTAAAGGTACCTACCATACTCATCTGAATAGTAAAGATACACACAAAATAATTGCTTACGTATTACAGAGTGATTCATTTTAAAGATAACTTATACCTATAAACTATGGACTCTGTTCCACTAGGCCCTGGGGATTAACAGTAAGCCAAAACAGACATGGCTCCTGCTGCTTAGGAGACAATTTGCTGAATAATTCTGTGACTACATTAAAACCAGTATTTTAGTACTGGGAAAATTTTTGTAATATTTCATGAATTTTGTAGATAATGGCAGATGTGCACATTTAAGTCAAACTTTAGTGAATTTGCTGGTAGGTATTTCATTGCTGTGTCCAAGAAGATTATCTGAGAACTCAGGTATAATATCTAGATCTTTCTAAAGTACCGTGAGTAAGTTGAACATACACTCCTTAAGAGTAATTTTATTTAAGCACTTATATGAACAGTCAATGGACAGCTTTCCTGGGGTGGTGGATTGTCCAGGGTAAAAAGTCAGGCAGTGTCATTGGCTGAACATGCCAGGGGAGCATTGGCATCACATTGTGTCCCTGCTGGAATGGCTGGAACTGATACCATTGGTTTCATGGTCAACATTTGAGAGCCCATGGAGGGTACAGATTTTCCCTGTGTGTAAGCATGTAATAAATCAGGTTGCAGTTCTAAAACTTACCCGGGTACCTTCTAACGTAACGCAGTTTCAGATAGTGCCCAGGGTTGGAGAGAGTCCAGCTCAGTCTTTTAAAAAAATAATCCCTTAAAGGTCCTCTTATGATAATTTTCTACCTTCTCTCTTTTCCTTGTTCTTCTACTTTTTCTATGGCTTTTTCTTATTTTTTTCACTCTGTTCTATTTCCTTTGGTTCTTTGGATCAGTCATTCTGAATCCAGGATGACAGCCCTAACCATAATTGTAATCATAAGAGTTAGTTTTTTAATTGAGAGCTTACTATGTCAGAGACTATGCCAAACACATCACATGAATTATCTCCCTCAATTCTGACAATAACATATAGGATAGCCACTTATTTCCCCTTTCTCAGGTGACAAAAGAAAGTTCAGTTAATTTGCACAAAGTCAGAGAATTAGTAAGAAGTGGGATTTCAACCCAGATAACTGGAGTCCAGAACCTGTGTCTTCATTTTTATGGCATACTGTGCTAGGGGCAGGAGACAGAGGTGGGGTAGGTTAGGAAGGGTAATAGTGTAGCATCTTAGTCATCTGTTTACCTCCATAGCCAGCACAATACCTAATGTATTGGAAGTGCTCAGTAACTATTGTTAATGAATGCAATCATTGCATCAGGGACCTGGATTCCCTATCCCACCCCTGTTCTTTCAATTTATTGGTCTTTAGTTTTACTGGTAATTTGCTCACTTTTTTCCACTGCACTCCACCCTTTCTCCTTTTGCAATCCCCATCCCCTGCTATGGGCTATCATTACCTCCTACTGGTACAGCAGCCAGTGTTTCCCCCTCTTTCAGTTGGTTGTCAATATAGCAGCTACAGGGACCTTCCTAAAAATTCAAATATGAGCCCACTGCTCCCCTGCTTACAACCTCTTTGTGATTTCCTGTTCATCTCGGATCAGAATCAATGAGCTTTCCTTGCCCATTAGATTCTGAATGGTCTGGCCCTGGTCATTGCTTTGGGCTCATGGATGCCACACTTTTCCCTCACTCTCTGTCCTTCAGCCACAATGGATCTTCCTTCTAACTTCCTACCTCAGGGTTCTTGCATGTATGTGTGTGTGCGCGCATGTGTGTGCATATATATACATACACATATATATCTTGTTACCACTGCTTGGAAGACTCCCCTTTATCCCCAGCTCATCTTGGCGTAGAGGTCCCTGCCTAAGAGAAGCCTCTTCTGATCTTTACATTTTAAGTCTTTCCAGCTCCCTGTAGCAGTTAGTACATGTATCATTATATATTGGAGTGCTTATTTAACATGTGTATCCCACTAGACTGGAAACTCAGACTTTACACAGTCCCTGGGGCATAGTAGGGGCTCCATAAATATTTATTAAACAAAGAAATGAATGAATGAGTGAACAAATGAACAAAGAATAAAAAGCCAGAAATAGCTTGTCTCAGACTCCTGGCAGGATATTTCCTATTATTAAAGGAAAGTTGAAAAACAAAGATAATTTCATTATACTCTAGAATTGTAGTTTGATTATGGCGTATGGAGACTGCATTGTTTTTCCCACTATTTAAGTTGGAGATTAAAGTCTTAGGCACAGAGAGGTGAAGTAAGTTGCCCAGGCTACTCAGCTGTCGATGTCAGATGTGTTTGTTCTTACCTTTGAATTGTGTATAGGGAAAACACATATTTTCATAACTCAGCAGGACATGTTTGGTGTGCTGAGTCTGTAGGAGCTACATCAATATTTGATAATATTCATGTTGTCATGTTAGAATTTTAAACTGTCTTTCAAGAGCATGTCTTTTTTTTTTCTTCTTGTATACCTGTGTGTTCAGAATTTAATTGGATGACAGTCCAAGAATACACAGATAAATGGCCTAAAGATGTGTTTGTCCTGAAAGATGATACCCGTAATTAGAAGCAGCTACCAGGTATGGGCAAGGAAAGCCTTCATATATTCTTGGGGGCTGAGGGTAAGGAATGTCTGGATCTCTAGCCTGCCAGCAGGAGAGAATGTTCAGTTATCAAGCTCCTGTTCCAAAAATGCCTGTGCATGGATGCAAAACAGCTAGCGGTGTGTGATGAGCTGATGCCTGAGCTCCCCCAAATGAGAAGGGACACGAGCAATCCCACAACCCTCCTAGATTGCGTGACTCTATTAAGTATTAAAAATTCACCAGTATGTGAAATTACCTTTCCCTTCAAGTTCTCTAATAACGCGCAGCCACTGCAAGCCTCAACCGGCACCTGAGCCCGGGAAGGCTAAGTAAGCATCCCAAGGTGCTCTGCTGGCTGCTGGGTAGGGTTTCAGGCCGT
This sequence comes from Manis pentadactyla, assembly GCF_030020395.1. Taxonomy (NCBI): domain Eukaryota; kingdom Metazoa; phylum Chordata; class Mammalia; order Pholidota; family Manidae; genus Manis; species Manis pentadactyla. The sequence goes on along the minus strand of NC_080019.1, from coordinate 219,904,043 downwards.
GCCTGGGTCTTTGCAGGGCCCCTCTGCAGTGTGAGGCAGCTGTTTGTCCTGCAGGTACAGTAGGTACTGGATTAAACAGGTCTGCTATTGCAGACAGACACCAGGCACCGTTGTAGCATGAGCTGTGTTTGGATTGGAGTTTCCAGGGCCTTATCAGGAGCCACCCCTAGTGACACAGCCAGTGCCAGGACTAACTTTGACTTTCACTCTTCGCCAAGGGCTTGCAGAACACCTTAAAGGAAAAAAGATGGAGGCGCTTAGAGTTCAGATGTTCATGCCTTGCTCCTTTGAAAGCTTGTATCTGTAAGTGAAGTTTTATTCTGGAAATAATCCCGGGACCGCTTGGCAGGAGCATTTTTTTTTTTAAAGGGGGAGGACAGAGAAAGGGAAGGTTTTACTGGGAGTTAAAAATACTAGAACTGTTACTTTGTGACTGTGGCTTTCATCAGCTTCAGCTGTTAGCCTAGTAGGTGGATTTGACAAGGGTAACACCCTTCATTTGGTGGGGGGTTGGCATCTAAATGCTAGCCCATTAGCTTTGCCTTCTTGTTTAAAATTGAATGTTGGTCTTAAATTAATAATGCCAAAAAAAATGACTGCTTGAAAAATCCGAGTTAGAACAGAGCTTGATTTATGATCACAGGGCAGACTGCAGCACAGCTTTGTTATGAATAAAAAAGGATTTTCTTCAGGAAAACTAGTATGCTTAGCAGTAAGATTTGTCAAAACTGTCCATTACAAACACTTTGGCTTTTTGCTTTCTCTCTTTTTTTTTCCTGACTGTGGGATAGTGACAGTTACATTAATAAAGATCTTGTTTGCATTTCTGTGTGTGTGTGTGTGTGTGTGTATATACACACACACACACACACACACACTTTTTTTTTCTCTTTTAGAGGAAAATAGAACAAAACATCCAAACATCATCTGCCTGGCATATAAATGTAGAACAAGTTTGAAATTGGCAGTTTCAAAAATACTAACATGGACAAATACTAACTGGATGATAGCTACCACACTCCCTTCCTTTAACATTTACTTTCTGTGTTAGGTGATAAGATTTGAAAACAATACTAAAAGCTGTGTTCCTAAGTGAATAGGCATTCAAGCAAATCAACTTATGCAAAAGCCACCTCTGGAGTTTAATAATTATTTACTGAACATTCCCGGGTCATGAGAAAGGCTCCGATTAAGTCAGAAAAGCATTATGTCCAGCAGCTTGTGAAGGTGTGCTTAAAGATGGCAAGAATAATGGAAAAATACTCAAAGCAGCAGAACTATTTTTAGAAATTGATTCTTAAAAAAATCCGCCCCCCCAAATTTAAGTGTGGTTAATGTTATAAGGTTCAGCAGATACATCTTTAAATGTTCTTAGAGTAGCTTTTAAAATAATTTGTACTTTCTTGTGCTGTTTTTGCTGTCTTTAGTTTGCTTTTTTAGATATTTTTTCATTCTCTATGTCATTGAAACAGCTTAATTACTTATCTCTCTGAAATGGTAGAGTGCTTTATGAAGAGAGTATATGTACTGTATTTAAAGCATCATTATGCTAGAAATGTTACAAATTTCTGCTTTGTAAATCAGATGGTAGTTATGGAGGTGATGGCTGCTATTTGTGAGTCATACCCCACAGGAATGTACTCTGACTTACTAATTTTTTTTAATATTAACTTTAGGCAAAGTAATAGATGGCATGGATGGATGAAACATGCCATCCTGATGTAGCATAAGGACAGTGGTGATGTAACCCTTGAATTCATACCCAAATTAATTCTTAATTGCAACTATTTTTGCTTGATTGGCTTTGAATTAATTTTTCTGGGTGACTATAACTCTCACCATAGAAGTACGCTTCCCTTATAGACTCTCAGAATGAAATTCTTAGCATACATGTTTGACACAACTTGTTTACTGAGCTGTTGCCCATTAACTTCTTTGTGTCTGTTCTTTTAGGGAGGGCACACACTGCAAATTTATTTTGTATTTCCCTTTAGGAAAGCAAAGGAACACCATAGCAGAAGGCAACATTTTGAGAGTTTTGGCTTTCTAGAAAATAACTTGTCAGGTTTTCACTACTTTTGAGATATCAAGATGCTCAGAGAAAAACCAATTCAGGAACTAAAATGTTATAGAAGAATTCATTGCTTTTCTTACTAATTGTCCATATTGTGTGCTGGCCACCATTCTAAGTATCTTGCCTGTATTAACACATTTAATTTTCATTATTGCTCTATGACAAGGGTACTTTTTTTTCTACCTCCATTTTGTGAGAAATCCTGCCCAACTTGTATAACCGAGAAATGATAGACTCAGGATTTCAACCTAGTTATTCTGGCCCCAGGGCTTATGCTATTCTCTGTTATGTTCTATGGATTTTCATTTAAGATAGTGACTGAATTGATGTTTCTCCCTCTGCCTTTTATCGAGTGGGTTTCTCCAATGCCCAGATTTCTGAATTACCCAAACTTTAACTCTTTAAACTTTTGAGCAGCCACAATTAGTTTAATTCCACAGTATTTGTCTAACAAATGTATTTGTGTGTCTCCAGTTCACTATTGATTTGGAGGAGGAGAAAACTACTAAATATACACATTGACTGTAAGATCTATTTTGACTTGTAGTGAAGAGTTTGTTTTAGAATTAAGGAAAAATAGTAAGTCTCTACTCCAAGAATGAGCTAGTGGTTACCAAAGGGGAGGGGTGTGGAAGGGCACATGGGGAGGGAGGGAGAAGGGGATCGAGGGATATTATGTTTAGTACACATGGTGTGAGGGATCACGGGGAGAATGTGTAGCACAGAGAAAGCACAAAGTGGATCTGTAGCATCTTACTACACTGATGGACAGTGAACTGCATTGGGGTATGGGTGGGGACTTGATAATGTGGGTAAATGTAGTAACCACATTGTTTTTTCATGTGAAACCTTCATAAGAGTGTATATCAATCATACCTTAATAAAAAATAAATAAATACAAAAAAAAAAGAAAAAAAATAGTAGGTCCCTAGAGCTTTGGGCTCCTTGGAAAAATGTATTCTCTGTCACTGGATCATTCAAGCAATGTTTAACTAAAGGTCTTTCAATACTAATTAGTATTATTTGATTTTAACAGGTGGGGTATTTGTTAGGATAGAAACAATAAATGACCATAGCAGGTCATCTTGCTATGGGCCAAGTAGTATTCTAGGTGCTGAAGAATCCATATGTTAATAAAACATTAAAAAAAAAATCTCTGCCCTCATGGAGCTGGCTGCACCTGGTCATGAAGGGGTAAATACATTCTGGCTCCATCCTTAAGTCTGGGTCTTATCCTGGTGGTACAAAGTGGCTGCTGGGGCTGTAGCCATTACAGCCAAATTCTAGGAGAGATGATGGCAGAAAGTACAAGATGGGTATTTCTTTAGGGAGAATTCCTGGAAGTACCACATGACATTTCTACTTAAATTTCATTTGCAAAACAGGCATGAAGCCAACATAAGCTCCTGAAAAGCTGGGAAATGCAAGTGGTACTGTACTGGCTAAAATGAAGAGAAAATAGGAGAATGGATACTACATTGATTTATAGATCTTAGGCTGAAACTTTGATTTTTTTTTGAAAATAACTGATATTTTCTAAAATGTCACAAAAACTGGCTATAGTATTCCAGAGCACATCAAACTGGCTTAAGTAAAATGAAGATTGACTGACCTTTGCAAATCAGTATCCAATGTCCAGAGTTATGAAGGCTTCAGGAAAGGTTTGATCAGATGCTGAATGTTTTCCAAATACCGGCTCTTCCTTCTTCTCAATTCTCTGTTTCTTCTTTCAATTCACATCATTGTTTGATCTAGTTCGGCTTTTTTTTTTTCAGAGAGGCTCAGGAGGTTTCAGATTTACATCCTAATATTTTCCCAAACCTTAGTAGAAAGAGAATTCTTTGTCCCCAATAATTTCTAGTCAAAGGCATAGGTCTGACTCTTATTGGACCATCTTGGAGCATAAGCTCATTTAATGGTTATGCTGATTGGCCACGCCCAGGTTGTGTGCCTTTGTGTGGAGTTACTAACACCACCATAACCTCATGAACTGAAAGTGTGGAGGCTGGTTATTCAAGGTGAAATCAGGGAACTTTACCAAAGAAGTGGGACAGAATGCTGGGAAGGCATAAATAACATGTGACCACCACTTTGTAAGGCTGCCTCCTAAACCATGGCATATGCACTCATTCAGTGCTCTTGAGACCATAATTTGTACTTTTGTCTTCATTTCCACACAGTATTGCAAATTTTGTATCTTGGTAGATATATCCTAGACATGCAGTAATTGTTAAGTGATGGCAGTCAAAGGCTTTTGAATCTTCTCTGACCTGTTACGATGTTGTCTGGACAAGCAGATCATGCCCTGTGACTGAGCAATTATTTGAGTAAGGATAGAAAGGCTTTCTATCTTTAAAAAGATCCTTCTAATTACTTTCTCACTTATGTCTCAATTCTGTTGTAACATTGTCATGGTTTTGAATAAAAACAGTTCTTCCTTTTAAAAAGCTCTAGGTGGGGTATAATGTCATGCCATATCAATTACATACACCTTGTAGGGGATGAGTTTTTCAGAGCCTTTTAAAAACATGGCAGCTAGATGTGAATGGAATTCCATAATTGGGCAGAGGGTTAGCAAGATTACTAGAGTGTGGTCGAGTAGAAGGAAGCTTGATAGGAAAAACAGAAAGCTTGAGTTGGGGCATGTTCATTTTATGGTATGGCTAACCTTTCGATGGTGTGGCTCTCACAAGCAATTTCCTGAAGGGAATTGAGTGTTTAAAGTGTGCTAACCCATAGTGGCATCTGTGAAAAATGGAGTCATGGTCATAAAATGAGGAAATGACATTCTTATATCCTTGGTGGAAATATCTTTCAGTAAGAGATTGACATTCTCCTTAGTTGAAGTATATAGAAATGAGAAACTCTTTGGGAGTGATGAAAATAAATAACTAAAAAAAAATCTGATGATGAAAATTGCCTGGAGGAATATTGGTCATATCATTACAAAGGTCTCTTACACATTTTTGGTCATCTGTCCTAGTAAAAGAAATACTTTTTCAAGCAAACTCTCTCAACTTATTTTTATCTTATTTATAATTATATATATATATGTACTCTGTACTAGTGTTGTATTACATTATGTAGCATGTAAAAAACAGAAAATAAAAGTTATGGGTAAAATATATATATAGAAATTCTATTCTCTCCTTCCTAGACTCTAGGATATAGGTATCATATTTTTGTTATCCTCTTTTGAAGAATATTGATATATTGGAAATCTTAGTTGAATTCTCTTTGGTTTTGATCTAATCAGTATTAAGGTTACTCTTACTGGTACCTGCTGAAGGTCTAGATTAAAGAGCATTAATCCAGAATAGATATGGAGAGTCTCTAATTTTTATCATCTAATTGAGATCTAAGTGTTGAAAAGTAAAGATTTCAGATTTAACTTACATATGATGGTGGTGCTTACTTTTTAGAATGTTTTCCTCCTTTTGTACAATCAAAGTTGAGTCAGTATCAGAGCTCCAGAGGACAAGATTATTGCCCACTTTGGACACCACGATACCCTCATGTCTAGCAGAACCTGGCCTTTGGAAAGCATTCAACTATTCGTTGAAGGAAAGAAGAGGAGAAAGACAAGCTGCACTTTGCAAGCCGTTAAATTTTCTCTGCCAGAAACCTGTAGTATTTATTGTTGGAGCTGGTAATGTTACCAGAAAAAGCTGGGATTTTGACAGGTTTTCATTTTTTTTTTTTCTTGACCACCAAAACCCAAGGTTGATGATGACAGAAGTCCAGAAGATCTCAAGTTTTGAAGCCAAACTGTGAAATCTGGTACTTTCACATTTACATGGGCCATATTCTCAGCTATTTTAAGTATAAGTGGCAATGCATTTTCTTACTGGTACTTGTTTCTGCTATACGTGGTGGAAACGTCATGTCATCATTGAACTTACAAAATGATTACTCTGGAAGTAATGGAAAGATTACGATAATGGATGTGCTTATCATTCTGAAATGTTAGGTGCCCAGACTGTCATTTAAAAGTGGCTTTCAGACAGATGTTTCTGTTTGGTTTTAATGCCCATTTAGCAGGAGTGAGTAGTCCTGCCCATTCCATTCAATGTGTTGAATTCAGTATCAGAAGGACCTTTCAGAGCTCTTGTCAGGCTTCCTGGAGGTGGGGAATGGAATGTGAATTTCCTCAGATAGGGAAGAAGGTATTCTGGTCTAAGAATCAGAGATGAGGATTCATGTCCCAGGTCTCCTATTAAACAGATTGGTGATCTTGGGTGTTTTACTATTTGCTTCTGAACATGGCCAGGCATCAGAATCAGCTGCACAAGTTTTGTAGACATATTGATTCCTGGGCATTACCTAACCTGAAATTGGAATTTCCAGGATGGTAACTGGGCGTTTGGATTTTAGATAAGAGTTCTCAGCTGATTTTGTGGCAGCCAGTCTTGTGTATTTGGAAACCCCTGTAGCTTAACTTATCTGTGACATAGCTTCTCACCTGTACAGGAAGTTAATACTGTTGTGCCTTTCTGTGTTTCTACTGTGTGTGTGACCATCAGCCATTCTTGTGCTCTCCTGGACATAATTACATTACCTCAGTGCAGGCAAATGCTAGGCTTTGAGCTCTATCAACTGAATGATTATAATAAAGATTCATTTTTCCTGGAGAAAAGTTCTTGGATTTTTACTTTATTGCTCATGAGAGAAATACAAGATAAATTATTTTTTCTCTCCACTTCTGCCAAACTTGGCAAGTTCTCTGAATTAAATGGGGATTGCCTGAACTTTAAAAGACAGATCTGCTCCAGTCTTTGCATATAGGCTTACACAAAATTGGTTCCTCGCATCAAATAAGAAGTAGCATGTTATATTATTTTTTTACTACTAATTTTTTAACTCTTCCAGTTTACTGGACTATGTTCTAGTCATTGTGCTAAGCTTTCTACATCTATTACAACTTTTAATCCTCATGACAGCACTGAGAGGCAGATGTATTTACTCTTTGTAAATAAGGAAAACCAAAGCTCAAAGAGATGGACTAGGCTGCAGTCACAGGTTAGTAAGTGGCAGAGTTGGACTCTGCTGGAGGAATTGAAGAGAAGAAATGTAGGGAAAAGTCTATCAGCTCCTTCTGCTTAGAGACTAAGTTTCAACTCACAATCAGATTCCTGCCTTGAGTGATCATGACGGGGGGAGAGCAGAGACTGATTTGCAAGGTCTAGCAGAGGCATAGTGGCATCACTGTCAAAGGTGAGGGGTGACCAGGCAGATGTCATTAGGATGGCAGGGTACTGGGTTTCATGGAATGTCTGCTATCTTTAAATGGTTGGTGAAAGCAGTGGAATTAACTATTTAAATTTAGGAATATACCTGATAAACCAGAGTACATGTACACATACATAGATTGTCAAAGAGAAAGGGGAGACTTTGAAGGTTGAAAATGTAAATGCAGCTATCAGGATAGGGACTGAAGTCACATTTATGGCCGCCTGGTGTCTGTATTCCAGCCGCTGAGATGAGCACTTTAACTTAACTAACGTTAGCTCACTCAGTCACTGTAGCACATTACGGGCGTGGGATTTGCAGAGGCTCAGAGAGGTTGAGTGGCTCATTAAAGATCAGGCAGCTCAGCAGTGACTGAACTAGAGTTTAAGTCCAGTGGATTGCTGTCCTCCTTGAGTCACCATTGAGCAATTCCCAGCAGTCAGGGAAGTTGTGTATTTGGCTTCAGTGATTGAGATAAGTGCCAGTAAAGGAATTTGCTTCTCCTTCATTTGGCTTTCAAAGGGTGACTTCTTACTGTGAGATGTACACCTCACCATGTGGAATTAAAAGAGTCAAGTAACTTAGATAATTGACTTAATTTTAAGGCATCTCAGAAAAATTATGTGACCATGGCTTTAACCTCTATGAGATTAGAAACAGGTATTCCCAGCACCTGGCATAGAGGAAACACTCAACTATTTGTTGAATAAATGACCTATATATAATCTGATTAAAAGGAATCAGACTCCCAGAATTAGGATTATCTAATGCATGCTGAGCTTCACGGGCCCTGGAAGAGTTCAGCTAGCTTTTAAAATGAAATACGTTTGGACAACTCTCCTTATCATTAGTGGTTTAAGGATCAGATCCTCATTTTAAAAATAAGCTTTTAGCGACTTTAAATGTTCTCAAATAATCCTTGATTTTGATTTTAAACATAATGTTCATTTGTCCTGATAATATTTTGAAGTGAAGATAACTTCATTTTTGTCTATAAGGTGATAATTGCAGATTCAATTATTTCTAAGAGATAGGGATGTTTAAAAGATGGAGAGTAAAGCTGAGAATCTGGGAATCATCTTTAACATCGTGGAAATGTCCCACAGTGAGTGTGTGAAGTGACTGTATCTTCCTGTGCATGTATTTTTTTTAGAAGATTTATTAAAATAATGTCTGAGCTCTGCTAGATTTTCTTCAGTGGGGTTTCAATTTATTTATGCAGGTCTACTGTATAAATATGAATTTTTTTTCTTTTAGGATATTTCAGTAAATGCTTTAAATGATATTGTTGTCGACTTGAAGTCTGAAGTCTTGGTGTGTTGATGACTGGTAATTTTAATTTAATGTGTCAAGAATGCTTTACTGTTAATTGGAAGGATTTTTTCTCCCACTATCACAGCCAATGGCTTGTCTTGAGCAGCTAATTAGTGCGATTATTCCACAGCTGCATTTGCTACAGCACAAAGGTTTGCTCCTGTTTTTATCAAAAGGATCAGTCTCTCTGAGAATGTTTTAACCTGACAGGCTTTGAATAGTAAGACCATTTATTTATTTATTTTTAAATAGCCCACCCCCACTTTTCTTGGTTTAGGAAAGTATACTTGTGCTTTGAACACATACTCAATAGTGGGAAAATACATTTTCTTTTGATGCTCTTTTAGTAGACTCTTACTTGGTGAATAGACTATTTTGAGTAATGGCTTGGTTTTCATTAATGTGGATGAGTGTATGCTCTTAAAATTATGAGGCAGGTATTAACATTGTTCAGTCTTTGTGCATTGGTAAGAAGCTATAAAGGAAGGAGGGTTTAAGTCTTCGTGATGCTGCAGACTTTCAGGGGAACCAGGGTGCTGGATTCAGTCACTGCTTCCCCATGCTGTTGTCAAAATAGTGTTCCTGATGGATCCAGGCTCCCTTCTTCTAGCCAAATGGTGACTTTGATCACTGCAGTCTTTTCTTCATGTCTTAAATTTGTGGCATATATTCTGCATTGAAAAAAATACAGTATGGCTTTATAGCAGTTTAGGAGAACTAGAAAAAAAAATAAATTTACCTATATTTCCATTCCTAATCTGGTAATTAAGATAATCTTTATACAGTCCCTGCTCGTCATGTGTATGCATTTGTGTACATATATACATCTTATTTTAAATTAGAATGTAAATACACTTTCAAATCCTACTTTTAAATTTATTCTAATTGCACGCATTTCTCACTTTGTTCTGTAGTTGTGCACTTAGAAAACAATATATTACCAAATTCATGTATCATAATTTACTTCTTTTTTACCTATTTTATGCTTAGATCTTTTAGTTTTATTTTTTTGCTAGCTTTATTGAGGTATAACTGACAAAAATTGTATATATTTGAGATGTATAACATGATTTGATATTCATATACATTGTGAAATGATTACAGTCAAGCTAATTAAAAAATCCACCAGCTCACATTACTATTTATTTTCTTTTTTGTGGTGACAGTACTTAAGATCTACTCTCTTAGCAGATTTCAAGCATACAGTGTGGTACTATTAGCCATAGTCACTGTGCTGTAGATTCCCAGAACTTGATCTTATAATTAAAAGATTATACTTTTTGACCAACATCTTCCCTGCTAATTTACTTAACCATTTTCATATTAGAGGGTAAATTTAGGTGGTTCAGAATATTTTGCAATTTGTAAGTATCTTTTTTTCCCACATTTTGAATTATTTTCTTAAGAGATTAAGAAAATTGTCCAATGAAAATGAAAATTTTGAGTCAAATTATATGAACAAATTATAGGTGTTTGATAATATTGTTTTCTTCAAATATTTAATAATAATAGTAATGGCTCAGAATAACATTATCATTACTTTCCTTTCAGTGAACATTTTTGTAAAAAATGGCTTTCTAAGATTACTGTGTAGTTTTTATTCCAAAAATAAACATATTTCTACATCATTTTTAATGGCTGCATAGTATTACATTATATGGACCTATCACAATTTATGGAACTAATTTCCCATGGTGAATAAGTTAACTGCTAGTAAAATTTTTATTATGTAGTTTTCCAGAACTGTGTGAGAATGAAACAGAAACTCTTTTTCATCCTTTAGAATGTTTTGTTACCTGTAGAGTTTGATGATTCCTATCTTTAAGGAGCTCATAAGGGTGGCCAATGATTTAAAGGCTCTGTTTGGCCTTTTGTTAGAAGGTAAAGACAATACTGGGTTTATACTCAAAGGACGGTAAAGGTGCAAATACTCCCCATGAAGAATGACTTACTCAGGAGTGAATAATTTCTCAAGTGGTACTTTCTGTTTAGGTACTAAAACTTTGTACTATTTGCTCTAAGCAGAAATCTTTTTTTTTTCTTTAAAGAAAATTATATTGCTGGAAATATATAAATAATTAAAATTTCCAGGTAATATAGGGACAACAAACATTTTTTTGAGGCAGTACTACATGGCATTCATTGTTCTAGGGGATTTATGTGCTTTCTTTTATTATTTTATTTAATCCTCAAAAAACCCTTAGAGGTATGGCTTTAAAATATAAATGGTGCAATAGAATTTTTAGAAACACCTACCACTTTGTTAAATGAGTATGTGGGTAAACAACTATTGTTAGCCTTCTTTTCTGGGCATGGAAACTAAGGCAGAAAAACGTTTGAAGACTTGTTCATGTTCTTGAAGTGGTGAGATAATCCATGGATACCCACATTTAGGAAAATTAGTAAGTCCTTCCTTCTTAACTTTTGACTAGTGTTTAAGCATTTTTAGTAATTTTGGATACAGTTAAGTACCAAACCCTTAAATTCAGGCTTCATGGGGAACTTGCTGAGCACATATAGGAGAGGGCATGCCAAGATGAATCTGAAGAAAAGGCAGTACAATGAAAACGAGGCAGAGAAGAATTGGGTTGTCAAACCAGCTTGTCTTCTGCCCCCATTCCCAAAGACTAAGGTCGAGTTCAGTGTCAACATTCCAGTCCAAATGCTTCTTTCATTAATGATTTTTACTTTCCATATCTTAGAAAAACTTCCCCATGACAAAAATTCACCTTCCTTTAAACTGTTTTGTGTTAGTAAACGTTTTAGACATCTTTAAGGAATTTAGATAACATGTAGGACCAGTAGTTTGGTTAGATTCAGTTATAAAAAAGCAAATCAAGCGATTCATTTTTAAATGTGGAAATCTGGGTGCCATAAAGACTCCTCGCTTCTTGGAACTTCATATGGCGGCACTATATTTGGCGGTATGAGTAGTATGCAGTATAAAATGTCAGAAAAAAATTAGGCCACATGATAAAAATGCCTAGATGCAATCAAGCTGACTCATTTTAATTCAATTGCTAATGACTTAAATCCTGTCACCTCTTGATTTTCAGTTATGTGGAATACTACTATTCTGCAACTTGATTATATTTGCACAGGTTCATTTCATGGTTTGGTGCAATTTAGGATAACCAAAATACAAACGAAGGGTCTCATTAGGAACTAAATGTTACGTGTGTTTTGGTTTTCCCACAGCAGTTCCGAGGAGCATCCTGGGGCCTCCAAGCCTCCAATAAGCTCCTCCAGTATGACATCACGCATCTTGCTACGCCAGCAACTCATGCGTGAGCAGATGCAGGAGCAGGAGCGCAGGGAGCAACAGCAGAAGCTGCAGGCGGCCCAGTTCATGCAGCAGAGAGTGCCTGTGAGTCAGACACCAGCCATAAACGTCAGTGTGCCCACCACCCTTCCCTCTGCCACCCAGGTGCCAATGGAAGTCCTTAAGGTATGTGAGTGTCACTCTCTCTGGTTGGGCTGAGCCCTCTTCAGACCAGCATTTTCCACTTTTTAGGTGTTTTATTTGTCTGAATGTGTATTTGGTCATATGGGCCCATCTGAATAATATTTGTAAATGCTGACTTCATTGATTCCTACATGGCCTTATATTTTAAAAGAAGGATGGAAACTAACTGTAAATTTGACAGTAACCCACACTAAATGGAGGAGAAATGTTGCTGTTCCATGAGAAATTACAAGTAGGAATAGTTGTCTGTTGTAATAATATCTTTTCATCCTTCTTTGGTAAAATTTTAAAATGTACAAGTTAGCTGAAATGTGCCTCTTGTAATAACTTATATTTTTTTCCTCAAAACTTCCCATGGCTATTCTTTAATTTTCCTCTTTTATTTAGTAAATAATATTGGCTGTAGAATCTGACTCTTCTAGAAAGTCTTTGCAGATATGAAACTGTAGAAGAGCTTTCTACACTTTAATAACCAGACTTCATAATCCTTTAACTGATGTGAGTTGTCTGTTTTGGGTTTCTTTGATTTCTTGTAAGAGTAGAAACTGCAGGAGCTTGTTAACCTCATTCTATCAAGGACATATAGCTTCCTAATTACTAGGGAAAATTGTAACAAGTCTAAGAATAGAATTCTATCTCACACATGTGTCCTCCACAACACATTGGGAGATACTCCTTGTTTAGAGTTAAATGTTCTAACTCTTAAATATGACTGATGCAAGGAAAGTTAAAAGGAAAGTAAGGAACTTAAAAAAAAAAATTAACCCATTCACATAATTGATTCATTCTGAAGAGTCCCAAGTGTAATTGTTCATTAAACAATGTGAACTTTACACACTGGTAGTTTATTGTTGGTCTTTGCATTCATTTGTGTGCTCAGATAAAACCATCTCCCACTATTTAAAGTTTACTTTTAAAGCAAATAGAGGGGATGATGTGTTACATTTGGGAAGTAATATATGATCCTTACCAGTAAGTAGGAAAGAAATTCTTTAAAAACAAATTGGAAGTCACTGGTTTTTATTTGCAAAAACTCTTCAATGTAATGATGAGATCATGGAAATCTTTAATGGAAAAACCAACTGAAATTCTGTTAGGGCAAAAAGATCCAAAGAGTTTAGCATAAAACTTTAAAATGTTTGCAGTTCTGGACATTGTCACAATTAATGGATGTTCTGTCCTGTTCCCCCACTCCACCCTCCAAGTAAAGGCAAGGTTTTCTCTTGGAAATAGATTATATATTAAGTATTTCTGTTCTGCTTGGGTGAAAATTGACGATCACTAAGCTTTTATAGATTTAATATTTATTTAAGATTTAAGTTGTCTGGTGTTCACAAGAATCATATTTGTTTTGTCTGTACCTTAGATTATTTGAAGTTTTGTATGAATTAAAAAACAATAAAATGTGGAGAAATATGCCTATCTGATTTGCCATAGTAGTCTACTTTTTAAATCTGAAAGACTAATTTTAGGAGAGATGACATGGATTTGTGCTAGTAGTGGTTTATGTCCAATTAGAAGGTAATGTATGATATTATATTAAATTATGCTAATTGAAATCAGTATTCTTATTAAGGCAGTTGCCTCTGATGTTGGGAAAATTACCCAAATACAAATGTGTTGAAACATAATTTCTAAATAATCTTAAAAATGGACATTATTCCTACATGTTTTTATTACTTAAAATGTTACTTTTGAAAATAATTAAAATTAAAATCTATGCTAAATGGTTTGAATAATACACCCATTTTTCTTTATATGTTGTTGCGTTGATAATGCTGGCTTGAACTACAATCCTCAATTTAGTTATGCCAGGAACATGTCCCAAGTTCAAGCACAAATAAAGTATTAGAACTGGGAGACCTTATCTAACTAAAAATAAGCAATTGGTTAATATCTGTTGAATACTGAATATAGTTTATGTTTCTTTAACTTGTACATTTTTATACTTCAGTTATATAAAATAGTAAAGTGTGTCATATAAATGAAAAGTAAGAATCATTGGCCTAGCAATGCAGATGGTTTTGATAGCTATTTAGACCCTTAAATATTTTAGTGCCTTTAAAAGAAAGCCCAAGTAAAAATATATGATTTTATGTAAGATGACATTCTAAGAAATTCAAACAGCATTTTTTAAGAAAATAACCTTGTAAGTGCTTCTTTCAGGTCCTAAAAGACTTGGTATGGTATAAAAATGTTTTATATATTCATAAAAGTTTTTTGTATAATAATATTATGAAATATTTATTATAGAAAGGTCATTGAGAAAAACATTTTTTCTTTTTCCTTTTATAGTTTTTAAATTGTAAGCATAATTTTATAAAGTAAATGGTTAATAGCAAAATCAGATAATTTGCTTAATCTTGACTATTTTTCTATGAATATACATTTTCATGAAATGAGTAGTACTGAGTATACCAACTGAGTGCAGTACGATATAGATTATATTGAATAGATGTTTCTGATAGTGTAGCCTGAGTATTTTTCATTGAATTTTTAAAGATTTAAATTGCTGAAACAGAACATACCTGTTTCTCAGTGGTGTCAGTTATGTACAGTCAGACTGTTCTAGCATGTGTTTGAGCATCCTGGTTAAATCTCTCCATCTCCCACTGGTTGGCAAGAAAACTTGAGAGAATATCAAACACACCAAATCCAGTTACCAACTTTTTACTATCAGTGGGATGAATGACTGATTTCAAAAAGTTAAATTAGTGTTTTCAGGTTAATCCTTTTCTTTGGCAGAGTTATACTTAAAATATGAACCTTTATAAAGCATGTCTAAAACATACAGCATGTGGTAAACTAAGGTCTAGTCTTTGGGATTCAGATTAGAGGTTGGTAATTTGCATTACTACTTATTGTTCAGTCTTGTAAGTTCATGAAGGTTTGCAAGATTAGCCTCTGGTTTCTGCATTGAATTTAGTTAATTTTGGCTTTTATTCCTATTACTGGACTTCATGTCGGGTGACACTGAATGATTAGTCTTACTGCTATATAATTGCTATATATTTAAGTATTAGAGATACCCTCTGGGTTTAGGAACAGTCATACTCAGTTGGATTTGGTAATTTATGGATGCTTCTTTATCATAAATTAACCAATACTTTGGAGTTTATAATGCATTTTTTTTGTTGTAGTGAACACACTTTGTATTTCAAATTATGAATTAATAAAAAAGTTATTAAGAACCATTAATGGAGGCAGTTTCTTCTGCAGGTGAGTTTTGTTCTCATGTGAGTCATACAAACCTGCTGTTTGAAATTTGATGTTGCTTCTTTTAAACAAAAGCAGAGGAACTTGGGGTAGACCTTGTGGACAGTATCAGATCTCATAGCTGGAGAAGCATCATGGTCCAAACCACTGTGCTCTTGTCCACGCACTCATCAAGCATATGTTTTCACTTTCTCATCTGGTTGCTCTGATAATGGACTGGCAAGTTCATCAGAATTTCTCTACCCACTTCCTCCCACAACATGTACTCTGCCAGTTTATTGCTTGAAAACATTAGTTTATAGTTTGAAAACATTTCTCTGTTCAGAAATTTTTAGAGAATTGCCAAGGATCTTCCCCTCTACTTCCCTTCCTTCCTTTCTTTCACCTTGGAATTAAAAATTTCAAGGCAAGGTCTTCTCTAGAATAGATTGTACACTGAAACTTTCTGTTCTGCTTAGGAGAAAAGTTGCATGACTTTAAAAAGCTTTTTGTATAGCTTTCAGAAATTTTTAGTTTGAAAGCATATATTTTTTCTTTTTTCTTTTTTCCAAGTCATCTCAGGTAATGCTAGAAGTTGGGTAGATTGCTGTAGAATTAGAAATTATGGTGCTTGCTGTTTATCAAATACAGAAACATTTTGCCAGGGCCATCTACATTGTAAACTAAATTTACTTGGCATTTATTTTGTGGTTGTCTCATAATGTGGCATCCCATTTGCTTAGTTATTTCAGCTAGTTGGGACGAAGTCCTGCTTCCTTGTCACCCTGTTTCACACCTGACAGTCTTTGTGATTTTACTAGTGAGAGAGAAAGGGTAAATGACCAAATTGCTGGCTTTTCTCTGTAACTTGAAATCTACCTGGTGTAAAATTTTCAAGGTATTTCTTATGATTTAAGTATAATACAGAAATTGGAAAAAAGGGTGTGTGGAGTTGCAAGTAGGTTGCTCAGTGACAGATTAGCAGAAGTTATTTCCAAACCCCACTATGCATTTAGATTTTGTTCCTGATTTATCTAGCCCAGGGTGCAGCACCTTATAAAAGAAACAGGAACAGATTCAGCACGTCTCAGATTGACTTGCTTTGGTCTGCTTAGTTAGGGAATCTGTTGCTAGAGGTGCTGTCCCCATAAGAAAGGACATCCAACAGTTCTTCCAGTGCCATACCCTGGGCCATCATGTATTCATTCATGTTTATCTGTGCGCCATCATGTATTTTTGTCACCAGTCAGTGTGACCACAACATTCTGTTAGCCTCGATTTCACAACTGTTTATAGATTTCAATGTCCTTTTGTTTTTGGAATAAACTTGGTGGCTGTAAGGCCACATGCTGCTTACGGGGACAAAGGAACTCAGTTTCCAAGTCCACAAACAGCTCTTGATCCCCCCAGACACCCCATTTCCCATTAGGTCTTTGAATTTCATGGTCATATTATTTTGATGAGTTGAGTGTCATACATGAGGTAATTTTCTTTTTCTTTAAAACTCATTTTTACTGATTTAAAAAAAAAAGTGACAGACAGTTCTTGTTAACTTGGGACAGATTTTAGCAATGCAGAAGAAATGTCCAACAGGAAACCCTCCTTCCTTCCTCTTCTCTCCATTGATCTCCCTGGAGGGGGCTGCTGTTAGTTCAGTGTTCTGCTTCCTAACTGCTGCTGCCTTCCAGCCCTGTGGTCGCCTTTTGTGGAGCAAGGTCTGAAGAAATATAGTAGACAGTTTTGATCAAATAGACATAAACCCTACCTTTGTCTTTGTTCACATTTTCAAATAGAACAAAAGAAATAGAATTTTGTCTTCTGAGTTGTCTCTGCTTTTGAGAATATTGCTTCAAACTCTGTTCTTCCTTAGGGAGAATGGGGACTCTCTCCTCTGTGTTTTGACAGGCGTTAGACCATTCCAGTGTTACAGATCTGCACCAGCTTGCTTGGGCACTGCCTGGTGGCCCATTTGCTTACCATGCTTCCTTACAAATGCTTGGGGGTGAGTGAGGACTTAATCTCAGGGCTGGCACAAGAAGAGTGCCCTAGAGTTGTCTTACATTGGTAAAATCAAGCTTAACACAGCCCAAGTAGCACAAGAATCTCAGTAAATGTGCATTAATTAACTTTAGATGTTATTTTTCTGTCTGCCCTGCTTTTAGTGACCAGTTATTAGTAATGAAATGCTGGCTGACAAAAGTCATCTTTGCTTAGATTTTTAGGCCTGGTCCACTGGAAAGGGCAGACCTATGGGAGCAACTGCCTAAAACAAAATACTCAGCCTTGACACAGCTAAGCCTATGAGTTAATTCCACTTTCCTATAAACATTGAAACTTCAGCTCTAATCACATGTTCCCTTGGTAATATTGGCTCAAAATGGCAATAATTTCTCCCCCTATGACCATTCAGGGCCATTTTTATGTGGCCTAGGGTTACAATAGTATCTGGGTAGTTTGACTTCCTCAGGTTGTAATTAGGTCAGCTGTGCTCAGTGGACCCCTGCACCATGCAGGTTTGGGAGGGGCATCTTCTCTTGAGGCAGGAGGGTCTTTATCACCTTCACAGTGAGCCACTCTGCAATTACTCAGGTCATCTTGTGGGTTAACATGAGGGGGCACCTGCTCAGCTCCTTCCCTTTTCCTGCTGTTAAGTGAAGGCATACTAATAGGCGCAGTCTCTTTTCATTTAACAACTCTCAAAATTCTATACTTTTGGAGGGCAGGGCAGCATCTTAAGGATGATATGAAGGTCTGGGGCCTTGGAATGAGGACTGAAAATGGAAGAGGCCTCTTTTTTAAAAATCTGGCTCTGAAAGGTCATTTCTTAATGTGATAAGACCTGTAGAGCGTTCATCCTCAATGGGTAAGACTGGCCATGCCCCTATCCCAGTGAAGGAAGAGGGGTGCAAAAATTGCCTCTTGGAAGGCAGCAAATCTTAGATGTTACAGTGGTTTGCGACCCTCTAAAAGATAGTACATACACAGATATGCAGCCCCATGAGATAGGCAGGATGAGCTCCATCTTCAGATGGGGAGCCTGAGGCATAGAGAGAGCGTCAGTGCTCACACAGACTCCACAGCCGAACTTATTTACTTACAACCACATACCCTGCTGCCTCTGTGTTTCCTACAGTCCTCAAGGACATACCCTAATGTTTCTAAAGAATCAGCAGAGTAACAATGTGTTAGAGCAAAGGGGAGCTCGGAGAGAAACTAAAGAGGAGTCCCACAGGTTTAACAGAAGGGTGCATGCTCTTAAGCATTCGGAATTGGTAAGGGGCCATCCATTTGAATAATTCAAGTATATCCCTGAATGTCCAGGATATGCCAGATGAAAAACCTGGATGTGTTCTTACTGTATAATAAGACCACCTGGCCAAGTTGACTGTAGTGGTAGCTTATGGTTTATAGTCATTATTGGTCAAAAAGCACCCCAAGTGAGAGTTTCTATAACAACCTCCAAAAATCATAATTCAAGATCACTTATGTTCTAAAGATTCTGTTGGCCCAGGCTAACACAATTCATATGCTTTATAGTTCTGTATACTTTAATAATACATTTGTATTGTTGTAAATGATTTTTAAAATACTTTTAAAAGTATTTTTATTTTAATAAATTTAATAATATAAAATATTTTAAAATACATTTAATAATATAAAATATTTTAAAATTTATTAATATAAACATTGTATTTATATTATATTTAATAATATAAATATCTTTATATTATTAAATATTAAAATAAAATTAATATTATAGAATAAAATATTAAATATTTTAATAATGATTTAAAAATATTTAAAAAATCAATCTGATAGTCATACACATCTTTTAATATGAATTTTAATATGAGATTATGGTTACATTTATAGTCTTTCTTCCCCTGTACTCCTTGCAGTATTACAGCTTCTGTTATATTTTAGCAGTTAAAATTGGAATTTAAGTTAAAAGTAAAAACTTTTGTTTGCTTTTAAATGAATGTCAGCTTATATTATTATTATATGTTAACATTATAAAATAATAATATATAAATCTTTTATTATTATATGAAAAGGTCATGGGTCTTCTTCACACGTGCTTAACTTCATCCCATCAATTAAAGGAAGGACCTATATTTGAAAGACAGTCTTTTATAGGTATGCTCTTGAACAATAGAGATTATGGCTATGTGTAAGCAAAATCTAATTTTAACATTGCCCTACTAAAATAAGTGGGTGGGATCTGTTTAAAAATATGTAAATCAGTGCAGTGGCTTTGCCCAAGGTTATAGCTGCAGTCAGTACTAGAATATTGGCTCTTGCCCTGGATATGTCTCTGTTTATTGACTTCTTTGAGGATCAGTCTGAACTTTATGAAAAATTTAGCTCCTGACAATACACTAGCTTTTCATAATTTGTTTATAAAGTTAGTTTTGTGTATTCATTTGTAACTTTATGAAAATAAGATGAATCAAAATTGGAGCATATGAAGTAGGAGGCTTTTAAGTAGAGGATGGTCCTTCAAAAAGAATTGTTTTAGTCACTCTTTTAAAAAATAGAGAATGTCCCAGACAAGGATCAAAATAAATCTATAACAAATTGTTTCTACTGTTTAACTCTGAAATGGGTTTTGAGATTGGAAGATGTGGTAGTCAAAGGCTTTGTCGTTATTATTATTATTATTATCATCATCATTATTATTATTATTATTACTATTTTAGTAGGAGAGTATATGCATTCATTCCTAATGTAATTAAAATGAGTGTTTCTAATGCATTTTACTTAGGAGTCTCAGCAAACTTCTTTTTATCCACAATTTTTTTAAGCAGCACAGTTCCTCTGTCGGGAGTTTACTAGATTTATGCACATTATGTAACTCAAATGGCCCTTACTACAGTAAAGATAGCAAAGCATAAGGGTCCTAAAAATTAAAAATGAACAAAAGGATTTGAATCACTAGGTTGTGAATAATTTTGAAAACTAGTTATGAGGCCCAACATGAAAAGCAAAGTTCAGATTTCTACTATGTTATCACCAGGCACAGCTTTGTCATAATCTCCCGTTGGCCCTGAGTTTTGTATAATTAAAATTTAGAAGCTAGAAATTTTGTTGAGACTTAATTAGAAGCGACAAACCAGAGACATTCCTGCTGGTTAGGAAAGGCTTAAGAAATTCTTATTGGCTAAATTACAAATATGTAACTTTTTTTTCTGAACACTTGCATGGTGGTTCAGACTGCCTGAAGGTGACAAGATTAGAGCTGTTTTGCTAGTGAAGTAGTAAAAATTAGATTAATAAGTACCAAGCAAAGAACCTTTTCTTTTTTTCGAAAGAAATCTTACCCTGAGTGCTTCTGGTGTGGAGATTGGTGCCTTAATTAGCCACATGTTCTTTTTACCTCCTGGGAAATAAGTATGGGATAAAACTGGGGATCAAGAAGTAGAAGCACATTGACTTAGCACAGGCCGCTAAGTAATTCATCAAGGAATGTTGGTAATTAGTCCTGCCTCTTTCAACTCTTGGCTTATTTCATAAAACCAGTTGATTTAAAATAATGCCTGCTGATTTATTACCAACACGTTTGAAGACTGAGACTTGGCTCTTAAACAAAAGCAGTATTGTGCAGCAATGGAAATGCGCCCTCTTGTTTTTGTGTTTTTACAAATTCTGAAGGGCCATTTGTAGTCCCCTATTAACTTTGTTGTGTTTTCTTATACCCCGTTCAGCATTTTGCTGGGCTTTCTTTTGTCTCTTGGTAAAGAGAAAAGGGGAACAAATTAGAAAAAGAAAAATTTCCAGGCTCTTGGAGGTTTTGGATGTGAGGTGCTTGTCAAAGTGTGTTGGCTCACTGTGGTTTGATGGAATTTAATTTGAATCCTTTATCTGGTAAGACAGGCTATAGTAATGGCCTTTGGTCCTCCAGCATTGTTAAGTATTTGGTGATATTTATGACAGCCAGGTTACTCTTAAAAGATTGAATTTATGAAAAGTACAGAATCTTATGACTTGAGCCTTGTAGCCTTGGTATCAAACACTGCCGTACATTATAGGTTGGATGCCACATTCCCATTAATGCCAACTTATGTGTTTCTTTATGCTTTGAGATTAAAACCATAATCAGCATTGCCACTGAAAATCTAGAATTAGCCCAGCTCCAATACTTAACTGGGTAATCTGAGGCAAGTTTCCTATTCTCTCTGGGCCTCAGTGTCCTCATCTGTGAAATGAAGGTAGCAGCTATTGACTTATTAATCACACGTCTTAATACAGTTTCTTTTCAAACCTACACACATCACACTTACATAGCGCCTGTCCAGCATGTTAAAGATGTCTAAAATCTTAGGACTATGTAAGCATCTCATCAGTGTTTTTGGTGCAAAAGAGACACTGAAGAAAAAGGCGATTAGTTAATCCTAGTTTATTCTTTTAACTGTACATTAACTAAATTAACATTGGGAGTATTGAAAACTAGTTTCTTTGGTGGAGTTTTAGATGTGATTTTTATTTGCACTAATGTTGCTAAGACAATTTCCTTTCTCAGTTAACTTGCAGTGTATTTTTAGAAATTTGCAGCACAGCTGATAATTCACTGAAACAGTTTTTCCTCCTTTTCTTATTCACCAGTTACCCAAGTTTTCTGTTTTGATCTTAGTTATTGACCATTGATTAAACTAGAAATAATACCCCTAAAATGATAATTCGTATTTTATTAGGTACATTGTTATTTATTTATTTATTATTATATTTATATAACATTGTTATTTATTAGGTTCCTAATACAATCAATGAGCTGATCACATTGGATAAAAACTGTTAGAGAGATTTAATGCATTCTTCATACTATACTAAAAGCCTACAAAGTTGCATTCTGTTCAATTACAATAAGCAAGAAAGTCAGGAAAGAACAAAAAATATTAATTATGCAATGACCTCCAGAAAGAAAAATCCACATTGTTGTCAGGTTTTATGATTTCCTTAGTTTATAATTACATGCTTTCTCATATTTGTTACTTAATTTATCATCTTACTATAAGTTAATAAACATGTAGGCCATTGTAAAATTGATTCAGTTTTCCTAGTAGCTTTCCAGGTTTACATTAAAATCATATACCTCAAGAATTTTTTAACTCATTAGTTGGCATTATCTTGATTGTATTCATAATTCAGTATTAAGAGTATGGATCATTATGTTCATTGACACAAGTTTATTGACACTTAGAATTACCAATATCTCATAGACAGGAGAGAAAAACCAGAATATTATGAAAGGACATTTAATTTTGATGTAAAATCCTCATTCAGTTTGAAATGACACTAAGGTTTGTGGAACTAACCCTAAATAATGTTTTTGGGAATGTGGCTCTCAAAGTGTGCAGGCCCTGCAGCTCCACCTGGGAGCTCTAAAAGTACAAATTCCCTGAGTCCATCCCAAACCTATTGAGCCAGAAACTTGGAGATGGGGCCATTAATCTGAGTCCGCCCTCTGGAAGATTCTAATGCATACTCGTGTTTGAGAATCACTGCTGTAGAAACCTGGAAATTGTAAATCAATAAGAAAAATTGGGAAATGCTAGTGCAAATAAGGTCAGCCAAGTTTCTTTACTGTAGGGCTTCTTAGACTTACAGTAAGCATATAAAGAGTTAGGGCAGATCTCCAACAGTAGTACAATAGGTAGACACTTTGAGAAAGAGGGGAGGAGGAAGACAAGCCAAGGAAATGTTGCCTTTAGGTAAAATTTATCAGTGGAAGTTGCAAAATACCCATTAGCTCTAAAGAGTCTTTTGTACAGGGGGTACATCCCATTATATGCATTATTTATACAAAGTTGGTAAGTCATTTAATCCTGTCAAATCTTAGGGAGATGATTGGAGATACAACATAAATAAGAAACTCTAAAATTACACAGTGGTTCCCACTTTATGCTACAGAAACCATTGTGCCTTTGAAGGCACTCTGAGGGGTCAGTGAATCCATTTATCCATAACACTTTAAAATTAAATGCATACCTCATTTAAATACGTATATCCTGCATATCTCCTCTTCAAATAAATGGTGATTCTGCTGTGATGAGCAAAGTACAAACTGATACCAAAGCCATGTATTTCATTTTTTCATTTTTACACATTTTAATGAAAACGAAAGGCCAACTCCTTATTCACATAGGGCCTTGAAATATTTGACTTTTTAAAAAGGTTAAGAGCTACTTCATTCCTTTAAGAAATCTTTCTTTAAACTATCAAGTGTTATTTAAATTCTACTTTTGGAAACTACTTTCTTTTTTTTCAAATTGGATTAGTTAAATGGTAACAGAAAATGGCCTTTTTGAAGTGTCTGAGGGACCCTAACATCTGTCATTTCACAGCAGAAGGCCCCTCATGGTCATTCTCTGACATCAAAGGTCTTCAGCGACGTGTCCATAGTCTTGGCTTTGCCTGTTACACTGAAGCATTGACATCAACAGAAAGTGTTTTTCTTTCTTTTTCCTTTTTTTAGTATTAGTTTTTTGCCTGAAGGCAGTATATCCAGTGCACGTGGCCAGCTTGCTCCCTAGTTGGAATAAAACAATTGCTCATTTTTGGAAGCTCCACGGAAAAGACCAGCTTTCCCTGGTGCTGGAGTCCTTAACTTGCACACCCAGCATGCGGACCCAAGTCGAGCCTTAGAAGAGGCATAGCTCATGAAGGAGCCATGAGGTATACTTCTCTTCCACCAGAAGACACAGATTATCTTCTTACCACCCTCTTACTAAGAGGAGAAAGTCAGAAATAATCCTAAAATGACCCTTGTGAACTGCCCTGATCATGAACCTTGTTCCCTAGAGTTACTTTGCTTTTCTGTTAGAATTTCCACTTTTCAATACAAATTCATTTAAGGAACTCTTGCCCAAAGGGTTTCATTATGTGCTATCCCTGCTCTCCAGTTGCAGCACACATGTTTAGGGGCATGGGCTCCAGAGTTAGATGGGCTGTGTCCAGATACTTTCTGAACCTTCATTCCCTTGTCTGTATGACAGGGATCATAAACATCCCTAGCTTATAGAGTTAATGTGAGAAGTAAGTGACATAATACTTCAAAGGACTTAGCACTGTGCCTGGCACAATACTTATTAATGCTGATCACTGTCATAAGCATTTCAATCAGAGACATACACCCAAATCCACAATGATTGAACCATGTAACGGGTTCTGGAGAAATAATTAAAAGGTTAATTTTGGCAAAGGTGAGGAAAGTTAATTCTACATATAATCTGGAGTTGATTTCTCTAGAGGATATGTAAGATGTATAAAGATTCTTTTAACTGGTAGTTATTGAGTTACATGTCAGCAGCAAGAAAGTTTTATTCTTAAAAATCTCTGGCTATGTAGGTTCCCTTAATACTGTTCATTTTTTTGTAGCGGGGAGGGGTATTGTTTTTACCTTACCCCAAATTACACCAATTACTTAAAATACTTAAATATTGTTTTGATGATTGACAGCTATATTAAGCAACTGTTAAATCCTCACTTATAGAAAGTTCTGGGGAAAGTGGTAAAAAGAATTGGAACTAAATTTTCAAGAAAAATTAACAGGTGTCAGGTTGTCAAAATGCTCCCTGATTCTGAAATTAAACTTTCAAGTATTAGCTGAAAAATCAACAATTTTGGTTCTAGAACTTTGGTTGAATGTAAGTGACTCTGTATGATTTTATTAACAATCCACTTTTGCAAGCATTATTATTTTTAGGCAAGTTGAGATTCAAAATACATTTAATAACAGCCTCTCATCCTCAAGCCCCAAGGCCCACTTTACAGAGCCAGAGGGAAGCCATTGTCTGTGTTCAGAAAGTTTTCATCGCTAACCAAGTTGCATAATTATTTTTATCTAGTCTCCAAGTGTTTTGAATCATATGCTTTAGGATTGCCTTACTTCTTCCTCACATATGTACATTTGTTTTTCTGGCCTAAGATCCTGCTGTCTCACTCCTCTTATAATTTGTATAAAATTTTAATCTTTCCTCTTCATTCTTTCCTTTTAGAAACGTGTCACCTTGAGTATTTTGTACTCAGTGTTAACTACTCTTTGACCTTTATTTTTGCTATTAAGCCATTTATCTTATTTCCATGATATGTACTGTCTTGAGATAAGACCAAAGGCTTCCTTCAACAGATCTTGTAATATTCACTACTTTGCAATTGATACTACAGCCCATATATGCAAACATGTATGCATAGTGTCCATGCCTGGACCTGCAGAGTGACCTTGGGGAAGTTGCCTTTCTGGGCCTCAGTCTCCCCATTTGGTTAGCTGGTCTCAGACTTGCCTCCTAACTCTGACATTCAACCAACTGTCTGTTCTTTTTCCTTGAGAGGTGCCCACCTAGATCCCTGAAATTTCATTTATGATAGGATGAAGATGATAGAGGACTTTAAAAGCCCTTGAAAGAAACATTAGGTTGGTTTTAAGTATTAGATACACAGAGCAGTTGTCAGGATAAAGAACCTCAATGTATATAATGTTTCCAGTTCCAGTGTAGTTTAAGTGACCATTTTCTCCTTGAGAGTGGCAAAAAGTGAGTTTGAAAACCTCTTATTGTTACTTAGATGTTCTATTAATTTGTCTCTGTGTCTTTTACTGAATATAATTATAATATGGCTACCACTGCATCTCTTAGACTTTCCTGAAGGTCTTTTAAGCAGAGAACAGACTTAATAGGAATAGATCATCAGGGAGTTGACAAACTGCAGAGTATATTTACACCAATGTCATAAAATCCATATTAAATATGTAAGTCTCAGGCTTCCTACATCTCTAACATGAAAATTCATTTCTGACAAAATCTGTGGTCACAGAATATTCATAGCTTTTATTTTCTTTCCTTTATTAAGCAGAAAACAAGTCGTGGCTAAGGATGTTTATTTAAAATCGGTCATTGAATATGAGAGCAGGAGCATACGATTCATGTCCTATGTATTTTTTATTGATTTTTCTTTAGTTTCCATATTAATACTGATTAATACTAAGAGAGATTGTGTGTATATGTGTATGTATGTGTGTTGACTAGTTTTTTTTCACAAAGACTTTCCTTTTTCAGTGATCTTTCAATTTTTTCTCTTTTTTTCACTTGGGGGGCACCTTTATAGATGTTAATCTTCCTGCCTTCCCTTTCTCCCTCCTTCCCCACTTCTTCCTTTCTTTACTTTCTTCTTCTTTTTTTCTTCCTTAAATGCACAAATCTGAAATTAAGCAGCCTTCCCATGAATCCTACTTCTATCATTAGGTAATCTTGGGTGGGTAGGTGATGTAGTTTGTAGTCTAAACCTTGCTTTCCTCACCTGTAAAATGGGTATAGTGTCGGTATACCCCATTCTGTTATAGTGTCACACATTTCTATAATATGAGTACCTCAAGTGTTGTTGGTAAATGAAGAACTCATGCTAGTGTACAGTGGAATTCCTTTTGGTTCATTTTCTACAGCATGCAAATGCTTGAAGCAGTCAAGGGCAAACTTAATCATATTTAAGGAGAAAGCCTTGGCCACAGAATAAGACTTTAAAATAAGCTGAATAGCTGCTACAAAGCACTTGCCCCGACTGCAGGTTTTGTGGAATTTGGGCTCTGAGAACTGTTCGCCTTCCCACCATGCTCTGCTCTTTGGAGAAAATCAGAGTGTGGAGGAAGCAGCTGCAAAGACATCCCCCCTGTGTTAACACAGTGCGCTCACAGAGAAGACTATATTCAGGGTCAGATTCTAATTTGTAAAGAAGTTGTCTCTACTGAAGCACTTACCATCCATGATCTACCTTTTGAAGGGAGGGATCAGGAGTCTCAGGGCTTGAAACTGTGAAGCTGGCTGCAAATACCAGTAGAAATTTAACCAGCTGGTGTTGAAGTAGGGGTTACTGATTGTTGTTATTCATGCTCTGGTTACAAAGGTCCAGAGAGTTTGAGAGGTCCTCCCCTAACCTTTTTTCCTATATGTGCTGTTTATTCAGAGTGTGTGATTTTGCAGAATGTGATATTTTCAGGACTGTATAGATGGAATTAGATCTGAAAAATCTTCATCAATTTCAGAGTTATGTTAATTTAATGCATTAATGCGTGTGAAGTATGTAGTACATATCCTGAGGTGGTTGCCTCTGAGTGGAGTCTTGAAGGACAGGTGGGAAAGCACTCAATAAATATTAGCCAGTACTATTAAGCCTTCTGACATTGAAACTTCTCCAGCGATGAAGGCAGTCAGTTTACTGGGTGGGGGAGTGCTGTGAGCATCCAGAGGGACTGTGGTTCAGCCCTGGATGATTTCTGGAGCGGTTAATGTTAAATGGAACCTTGAAGAACAAGTGAGGTCACACCAGAACCACTAGGAGAAGGGAGCATGGCATGAGGAGAGGAGTGAATCAGCAATATAAATCCTGGATTTTGGTGTGAAACAGTTAAATGCAAGAAAGTAGAAGATAGGACTGAAAGTGTGTTGGAGGTGAAGCTGGACAGGTGAGCAGGGCCATGTACTAAAAGACCCCTTCATGTGACCCCTAGGAGCGTGAATCTGATGCAGTAGGTGGTGGGTAGCCACTGATAGCCTGTGCTTGTGTTTGTTTATTTATTTTCATTTTAGAGGAGTGGGATGTTCAGGGAGAAGCCTCTGGGAGCTGGTGGAATTGGTGGGATTACCTTCAGGGAAATGCAATAGATGGGGTGGGAGGTTATAAAAACAACTTGGGGAATAGATTATTAAAGCATTGACTCCAGAAGTCTCAGGAGACATAGGAAGAAAGCACTATTTAATAAAAGAGAATTAAGGGGGTAAAGTGAATGGAACCTTGTTTGATAGAAAGGAGAAGGCTGGCAGCATGATACTATATATTTTTTCCATAGAGAAAAACTGAACATAGTAGAGATTATGAAATTGGTCTATACCAGGGGTTGGCAAACAATGTTATCGGCCAGATTCTGCCAACCACTTGCTTTTGCAAAGTTTTATTGGAACATAACCATGTTCATTCAATTTCATATGGCCAATGGCTATTTTACTACAGTGGAGGACTGAGTAGTACAACAGAGAACTTATGGCCCACGAAGCTAAAAATAATTACTCTCTGGATCTTTATATAAAATGTTTGCTGACTGCTGGTCTAGCCACAGGGTTAAGTGTAGATCTAAGAATCAAATCTGTAAGAGTTAAGATCCTGTCTCTTTTGTTCACCTTTGAACATGAGCATTTTACATTGTGTCCAATGTCTACTAAGTCCTAATAAATAAGTTCTTATTGAATTAATAGTGAATGTGAATGAATTGATGAACAAAGTAACACAACTAAAAGTCTATTTGATTCATAGCCAGTACTGTTCACAATTATTCTGTGCTAATTCTTATAAAGATGTCCACTGGGAGTTAAAATATAAAACTGGTATTTACTGAGTGCCCACAGTAAATACAGTGTACAAGGCATTGTTCTTAGTTTGAGGATTTTTTAGGTGTCCTTGTGAAGTTACTGATAATAGAGGAGACAAATGTTAATCAAATAATCACAGATATGAATGTATAGTTGCAGTGTCAGTGGTACCAGAAAGGAGAAGGGCACACCTCTGTGGGAGCTAGATGGGAGGATTTGAAATAAAGAGAGAAGGCTTTCTTTATTTATCTGTCTTACAGTCTGAAGAGGGTGTAGACTTTAATTTGGTACAAAATACAAGGGAAGAGTATTTCAGGCAGAGGGAACTGCATGTGCAAAGGCCTTCTGTGGCAAGTGAGAGCAGGCAAAGAAGAAAGAGAAGGCTGCCTGTGCTTTGTGGGGAGACTGGAGACAGGCAGGGGTCATGTGATCAGGATAGGAGAATCCATCAGTTTCTAGAGCCAAGACTGAATAAGTTCGGAACTCAGTAGTATAGTATTTAATCCTGGGAGAGTATGAAGTCACCAGCAGAGTGTTATGAGAGAAGATGTCGGACTCAAGAAGAACTCTGGAATACAGTGATAGAGGGAAGAACATAACACGGAGAAATGAAGAGATGCAAAGACTAGGAACAAAACTTGGAGAACCTTAAAAAAAAAGAACAACTTGAAAAACTTCGTGTGGCAGAAAAGTTTTGAGGTAGAAAAACAACCAGTCTTGTAAATATGGCAGGTATGCCCAAGAATTTGAGGATTGAAAAGTGTAAGTGTCCCTTGTACTGTTTTATTGGGAAGACTGCTGTGGCCTTTGAAAGAGTAGATTTGGAAAAGTGGAAGGGAAAAATAGAGATGCCAGTCTATTGAGTCAGTGAGCAGATAGGAAATGGAAACAAGTATATATTCATTTATTTACCTGACAAACAGTTATTGGGCATCTATGCATTAGGGATCCAATGTTGAGCAAAACCAGACAGGGTCCTTGTTCTCTCAGGGCTTGCAGTTAAGTGAGGGAAATGGACATTTAGTCAGCCAAGGTCCCCAGCACCAGCCAGAAAGGTAATTGGACATTTAAAAACTAAGGCAAGAAACAGCAACAACTAAAACAAATAATTAATTAAAAAATAAAAAATAAATTAAAAAAAAAAACCAAGGCAAGGACTGTGGAGGAAAGAAAGAAGGTTTGTGAGAATAGAAAGCAAAGGAGAGGGGAGAGCTGGGCAGGGAAGAATTCTCTAAGTGAGTCCGGAGCTCAAGGAAGAGGAGGTGTTAGCTCTGTGCAGTCTGCAGTGAGACACATTTGAGAGTGTAAAGGAACAAGAGGCTCCAGGGCACAAGAAGTGAAGTCCAGGTGGTTGTGTGCAGAGAGCAAGAATGGAAACTGTGCGGTGAAAGGCCAACAGGTGGGCATGGTCCAGGGCACCAGCCTTGTGGACCGTCTTAAGAAGTTTTGTCTATATCCCAAGAGCAGTGGGAAGCCATGGAAAGGTATGGGCCAGAGAAACCAGACTTAAGTTTTAGGAAGTGAGCTTACTATTGTAGAGAAAGTGTGAGCCTGTTATACCTTTCTGAACCAATGTGGGCAGACATCCTGAGAAGGATTCCCATAGCAGGGGAGTGTCCTTCCCCTGTCTGAGAGTGGCTGCACTGAAGCTCCTCAGGGAAGCGCCAGCTCATATACAACTTATGCCTGTCTTGGCAAACAACATGGAAGTTTTCTCCTGAAATCACCTGGAGAAAATTTTCCTGAGAATAATGTCCTTGTCAAGTGTATATGCTGTTATTTCAAGACACCTGGATTTCTGGATCAACCAATTTTAGGGAAAAAGAAAAAAATGCAGTGACTTCTGATAGGAATGGTCTTAAGGGCCCCTGGCTTTAGCTTTGAGTTAACTCTGGGTGATGTCTGTCCATGGAGTTGGCCTGGAGAAATGACTGAGAAGCAGACAAGTGTTTTTAGAGACTTCCCTCTTAAAAACCTGTTTACTCACCTTCTGTACTCGTGCTCTGAGATTTGATGAATCAGGAAAGCTGCTGAGAGTAACTTATGTGATTTCTCCCAAGAAGTCTGTATATTAAGGGAACTTGGTTACTGCCAGCCTGGATAGAGAGGGAGAATTGTTCAGTTTTTAGAGAAGGTAACAGTGGGCGCTGGTGGGGGCTCTCTGTGTCACACTTCCCATCACACAGTGGGTGTGGGGCCCTTTCCTGTGCTCTGTTTAAGTCTCACCTTACCCAGCCCTGTTGCAGCCAGTTTATTTTTGCATCGATGATAACCTTCTCCACAGAATTAAAAAATTGTGATACTTCCTTGTCTTGTTCTTGCCTACACTCTTCTGTTTCTAACCCGCCCCCATCTTTTTCCCAAGAGTGTCTTTTTAATTAGTTTTGCATAAAACGTGTGGTACAATTACCTGAATGTCTTCTCATCCTTCCAGGTGCTGTTTAACCACACACCTCCCACATCTTTGTTCTTTGTGCTCATCCTGATTGACTCATGAGGTGACACTGGCTGGCGCTTGGCAAACCAGTGACCTTCTTTTTGAGCTAGAGTTGACAAAAGCTGATAGAACAGGGTGACGAGTAGAGGGAAGCCTGCAGTCAGCCCTTTCTTCAGTAAAGAAGCAGCAGCTTAGGTGAATGTATGAAGAGGACTTTGTGTTTTGAATATTTGACTAGGTACTGTGTTGAAACATAAAGTAACATAATTGAGGCAAGTAAAGGATGAGGGGGAGCGCTCACTAAGGGAAAATACCATGGGTGGCTAGAGCGAAAAATGACTGTTCAATGTCTATTTTAGAGAGAGTATTTGCGAAAGTCCTGAATTTGATACCTATTAAAATTAGAAGAATTTGCCTGGAAAAGTAGTATCTGCAGAGGAAAAGTGGGCTTAAAATATGTTCAGTATAAGAAGCCCCCCTTTTTTAAATCTCCCCAGAAAAGTTGTTTCAGTTAAAAAAAAAAAGGATTGTGAGAATGGAATGAGATATGTGTGAAGTACTTTGAGCTCTTTGAATGAAGTTGCTAGTGTATAACTTTTATATTTCTATGACTTGGGTTTTGGTTATAATTTGAAACTTCCTAGATCAAATTCCTAGATAAATGGAATTGTTCTTTGACCAAATAAGCAGTGATATGAACCAATGTGATTTTTAAAAAGTCCGATATATGTGTAATAAAACATTACCTCTTTCTGTGTTAAAGTTAGTAGTGTTTAGCTTCATTTAGAGCCTTTTTCTAAATCTGAATATTGTGTTACTAATAAAGCAAGTGTTCTGGCTCTTTTTTTAAAAAATAATAAAAGTGTGTTTTTTAATAGCAGATTTTAACATTTTTATTTTGCCAAGGTTTAGATAAACTTCATGGGTTTGTAAAAAATTACAGCCTTTTCAGTGTAAGAACCCAAGATTTTAGCCATTATGCCACTGACTCAGCTCTTCTTTTCATCCTCTGTATCTCTCCCAACCCCCATAGTTTAAATTTCCTTAAGATTATCTCTGTCAGAATGCACTTAGAATGAGTAGTGTGTGAACCCATGGAGGTCAGCTTCGCTGAACCGTTTTTCCCCCGATGGCCCATTTGAGACAGGACAACTGGTTCTGTCCTGCGTAGCTCCACACTTCTGCACAGGCTATAACCAGATGAAGAAACTAATCAGTATTACGGTAAATTCTGAAATCAGGCATTTAACATGTGACCACCTATGTAAATCAGAGATTTGTAGAAAGACTTGGGAAGTGCTTTGAGCCTCTAAGATGTGGGGTCTGATGAGTGTAGCTCCATCCTTATGTCATCAAGAGCTCACATTGTATAGGCAATGGACTGACCCATTTACCCAGCTTGTGTCGCCCTTGCAAGGACAAGTATTACAAACTTGGAGTTGTTCCATCTGTGCCTATGTGGGGCTAGTGGAGGGGGATGTTGCCCTGGCCTTGTCTGGCAAGGTGGGAGCAAGGGGTGGCAGTAAGATTTGTTTTGCACTAGAAATTGACATGTGGCCCCATGCCATCTGCTTGTGTAGAGGGGACCTTCCTTCTGGATTGTGTCCTGTCCCCTGTGCTTGGTGAAAATAAAACTGGAGAGGTGGCCATCATTGGAACTGATATAAAAAAACCCACTATTTTTAAAAAAGAGCCAGAATACTTGCATTATTAGATTCAGATCTAGAAAAAAAGGCTCTAAATGAAGCTAAATACCACTAATGTTGACATAGAAAGAGGTAACATCTTATTATACATATATCTGACTTTTAAAAAATCACCTTTTACATTTGAGTCATAATATCTACTGGAAAGAAACACATTCATTTTGTGTGGTTGTTCCCTTCTTTAGTTTTTCTTTTCTCTAGTGATGGATAATTTTTTTCTGTTCCATCTTCTTTCCATTTATATAAATTCATAACTATTCCATACTTAATACATGTTTAAGCTCAATTACAACTTCATGAGAACATGGATCTCACTGACTTGGCTTACTGCTGGGGCTTTGGCGCTTAGAAGATAGTGGGATATATACTACAGGTTCAGTAAATATTAACTGAACCAGGTTGCACTTTAATTCATGGCTCACTTTTTTACCCTTGATTTTTATGTTTGAGTGATCTAGCTGTCCAGTGGACTTATGTGGAAGATTTATATTTTCCTCCAAATGAAGGGTTAAACAGAGAGCTCATAGGTTATTCTGGTATAAACAGACCCCTTTGAAAACCAGCCTGAGGCTTTTTTTTTTTCCTGAAATATGTGACGTTAGTTTGATCTTCTGACAAAAATACTACTTTTAATTACTGTGGAGTCTCTAGTTAAATTCAGAAACTCTGAAACACTGAGATGGTAACACATTTACTTCTTTGTCTTTAGAAATCTTGCCTTTTGACTTGGTTATTAGCAATGCATGATTCTTAGTTGGAATTGCCTCTGGAACTTTTTAATATATACTTAATTTTTTAAGGTAGAAAAACAAACAAAAAAATCCGGCTGGGTTTGTTTCAGATTTTTAAAATAAACCACTGATTTGTTTTTGTTTTACAAAAACAGAGAATAATGAAAATAATGCAGTAGTGATATTTTTTATCATGTTTCATCATTTCCGATTTTGTTTGCAGAGTTTATAATTATAAGCTGTGATCTCTGCGTCTTCAAAGAGTTTTGGGACTAGATTTCCCTTTTAAGTTGACTCCATTTAATGGGTTTTGGCTTCAATTATTATGAAACCATGTAGATGAAACTTCAATGTGCATCATAAGAAAAGTTTTTTCCTAGGAGGAGGGTCTAGTTTGTGGTTGAGAATGATTTCCACACTAGCTAATCATTGGGATACTCCAGAGAGTTTTTAAAAATAAAGATTGTTTAAAAAAATCACAAACCTAGAGTGTGGAATTGCCCTTTCAATCTTAATTAAAAAACAAACAAACAAATCTCCCTACTGGTTTTGATGATAAGCAAAGCCTGGTTTAGACCACTGGTCATGGGTGGGTCTTGTCTGTTGGCCTGTTGGTTGTGCTCTGTTCGGTGACCTGAGACCTGCTTCTGAGCCTCACCAGGACTTGCATGGTGAGGCAGCGAGAATCATCTCTGCAGGCAGCTCCTTTTGTTAACTATGCCAAGGAGCAGCCTCGTCTCTGGGAGCTTCTTTGTTAATTTTGGTTTTGAATCATTGGTCATCAGAGGGGTGTTTTTGAGTTACCACTAATTGACACTCAGTGATCCTTTCTAATATCCAGTGGAGCTGGAATTTAGAAACTCAACTCCCTTCTAGAAGTCATAGATTCTAATTCTGCCATGGTGTGGAAGGTTTTTCGGGAGTGTGTGAGCAAGAGGCACTGGAATCAAATCTCCTGGTTTCTGATTCTGCTTCTCTAGAGTGCCAGGTGTTTGCTTTTGGCAGCAAAATTACGTATCTGTCTGTTTTCCCACTGGCAAAAGGCAGTAATAACTATGTGAGGCTGTGGGACATAATGGTGTAAGTTTGTTGGCAGTATGACATAACGCCTATGCATGCAAAAAAGTAAGTGCTCGGTAACTGTTAATGGCTGGTAATATTACTGCTATCATTACTGCAAATTTTGAGTAAAATCTCTAGATTTTGCCATGGTTGTTTGAAGCAGTGTTGCCCATAATTGCTCATTATTTATTGTCTCTTTTTGTCCTGTCTGGAATTTTTATTCATTTCACAAATGCTGAGTTAGTTCTGACTATATGCCAAGCAGGGTACTAGGCACTGGGATACCATAGTGAACAAAACAAACAAAACATATATGATAGGTTAAAAAATGGCACTTCTTGTCTTTTAACCGCCCCACTATTTAGCCCTACTGAAGACTGGGAGAAGAGCTGAGGTGTTTGATCATTTTCAGGATTTCTCTATTTGCCCAAACCAGGCACTGGCCAGCGGGAAAAACAGCAATAGAAATGTTGAGAACTTGCTTGTTATGTCTTCTTTGGGTCTGTCCTTCTGTCTCCATCCATCTTGGCCAAATTCTGTCTACCCATTAAGGTCCAGTGCAAACACTGCCTTCTTGGTGAAAAATTCCTTGCCTTTTCCTTTTCCCACCTCCATCTCTCTACTGCCGGTAGTTATTTTCACCTTTCTAAGCATAAGCAATGTGACAGCAGGACCACATGGTTGCTATATCTTTCAATGCCCCATGGTTTTTAGGATAGTCCTAGGAAATATTAATTGTCAGTATGATGCACATTGAATTGAGAGGAATAAATCTCAGTCGATAAGTGATAATTTCCTCCCTTCACTCCTCTGTAAAATGGGAGTAAATCATACTTACCTCATAGGCAGGTAAGAATATGTGAGACAATATATTATTTAGGAGTGTTAGCACAGCACATTCATTGTACAGTGTCAGTAACAACTGATTTTTATTTTTTAAAACAGCTTTGTTGAGGCATGGTTTACAAAACAATAAACTGCACATATTGTTAAAGTGTATAGTTTGATAAACTCTGATATATTGTATACTTGTGAAATGCTTGCAGCAGTCAAGATATGAACATACCCTCACCTCTCAGATTTCATTGTGCCCCTCTATCATGCTTCTACCCAGCTCGGCCCTTCTTCCCTCACCTCCAGTTAACTACTAATTGGATTTCTGTCATTATAGACGGAGTTTAATAAATATGGGTTTATACTTTTGTATTTTTTTTTTTTTGGCAGGGAAGGCATCTGACTTCTTCCCCTCAGGCATGATTAATTTAAGATTCAGCAGTGTTGTAGAATGCATGAGTAACTCATTCCTCGGTATTGCCTTTATATGGGTATTCCACCATTTATTCTTCCATTTACCTGTTGGTGGATATTTGGAGTTGTTTCCAGTCTTTGAATATTCAAATAAAGCTGCTATAATGTACAAATAAAGCTGCTATAAACATGGCTGTGCAGGTCTTTGTATGAATACATTCTTTCTTTTCTGTTGGGTTAACACATGAGAATGGAATAGCTGAATCCTACACTAGTCATATATTTAACCTTTTAAAAATCTGCCAAACATTTTTCCAAAGCAGTTGTAGCACTTGCTATTCTCATCAGCAATGTATGAGAGCTCTGTTTCTTTACATACTCTACAACACTTTGTATGGTCAGTCTTTTTAATTTTCTGAGAGGCATTATGTATATACCAATAGGTATGTAATACTATTTCACTGTGGTTTTTATTTACATTTCCCTAATGACTGATGATATAGAGCATCTTCTCATTTACCTATTTGCTGTCTATATATCTTCTTTTGGTGAAATGTCTGTGCAAATCACTTGCCTATTTTTTAATTAGGTTGTTGTCATTGTATTTTGAGAATTCTCTATTCCGGATTGAGAAGTCCTTTCTCAGATGTATATTTTGCAAATCTTTTCTCCGAGTTTGTAGTTTGTCTTTTCATTCTATTAGTAGCATCTGTTGAAGAGCAGAAGTTTTTAATTTGACAAAGCCCATTTTATCAACTTACTCTTTATAAATAATGCTTTTGGTGTCTTATGTAAGAAGTTTTTGTCTAATCCAGATCATAGAGATTTTCTCCTGTGTTTTCTTCTAGAAGTTTCATAGCTTCAAGTTTTATGATTCATTTTGAGTTAATTTTTTAATATGTTGCAAGATAGGGGTCAAAATAATTTTTTTACATATGATATCAATTGTCCCATCATCATTTGTTGAAAAGACTGTCCTTTCTCCATTGCACTGCCTTTGCCTTTGGTCAAAAATCAGTTGATCACGTATGTGCAGGTCTATTTCTGTACTCTTCTGTTCCACTAATCTGTCTTGATACCAATACCAAACTGTTTCGATTTAAGCATTCTGTACATCTTGAAGTCAGGTTTGCACTAAAATTTGTTCTTCTGTTTTTGTTTTCTTTTAATTTTGGTTAAGTTAATGATTAATAATTATGTATATAATGTCAATCTTTAGAGAAATAAAACTGAAACTTTGTTTTATCACTCTGGTTAATAAATGCCATGATTTGGCATTCTGCTACATGTCTTTCTCTTAAGATAATTGATCTAAGATATGTTAGAATTTTCCCAAATAGCAGAGGGATGAATTACGTACAAGCCCATTTGTTTAATGTTTACTTTTCTCTAAATCTTAATTTACATAGTCTTTAAATGATATAGTTATTTATCACTTAGGAAGTAACTTCAGAATATTTGTCACAAGGTTAATTAAACCCTGGTAGATTCTGAAATAGATTGTAGAATCTGTCCAGGAGGACTGTGGCTAGGTTTTTGTTTGCTTATTTTATAAGATGCCCAAGTGGGAAGAGTCTAGAATGGAGACTGGCAACCTATAGCCTGTTGGGTGTGATTTATAATAGGAGCTGTCAGCATACTTCCTTTTCTACTTCTTTGACCACATGTACACAATAAAAGCAGCATTTATTTACTGGCTACTTAATATATTCTGGTTGCTGTGCTACATACTTTACATAAATTAATCCATTTGGTACTTACATTGTCAGTGTGAGGAAGGTGCTGTTATTGCCTCTTTTGTTTGGAGAGGGTTAAACCACTGTCTGAGGCTAATGAGTTAGAAGTGATGGAGCCTGTATTTGATCCTTGTTTCCCCAAGTAATCTTGTGTTCCTGACCGCTATTCTATAATGTCCTTCATACAAAAGAATGAATGGGATTCAAAACTTGAAATATAACTTAAATAGACCATTGATCTCTGGAAGTCTTACTTTCTATGTCCAAAACTTTCCTGTATATGATCTCTTTTGAACCATTGGATGAAAAAGTCTTGTGGAATTTAGAGATGGGGCCCTGTGGGTCAAAGTGCTTGAATAAATAAATGGATCATTTATTCACTGAGTAATTCAATACAAGTTTATTGAGTATCTATGTGCCAGGCGTGTACAGATAATAAGAAGAGAATAGCCAAACAGATAAATGAACAAACACAAAGATTCTTCTTTTAGGAAGGTTATGTTTTATTGAGGCAAGCATATGATGAACAACTTTGCAATAATACAGATGGATTAGTCCATGAGCTGGATGTAGTATCCTCCTTTGATACCAAACTAATGGCCTATATCACAATGACAAAACTTGTTCTTAAAATTACTTTTGTTTTCAGACAGGCAACGCAATCCTGACCTGTCTTTCCTTGGCAGTTTGAATGCTCTGATTAGTTTGAGTAGACCATCTGCTTTACCTTAGCTTATGTCACTTGCTCTCCTTTCTGGTATTTTTATCCACTCACCTCTCCAGGAACCATGTAAATGAATGAGAGCAAACACCCTGTTTAGTTAGTCATTGCTCTTGAGAATAAATAATATCTGCATGAACACAAGAAAAAATATTTCTGCTGAGCTCAAAGAGAGTTTCCCAAAGCTGACTCAAGAGATGCAAAAACAAATATTAAAAATAAATTTTGAATGGAAGGAGGGAGTGACTTACCTATCCTTTTAATGGCTCTATTTCAAAAGCAAGGAAAGTAAATCAAAACATTCAAGTCTTCTTCTTTCCTCTAAAACTTTTCCAGGAGGTCTTGCTATGTTTGCCCTACTCTTTTGCCTTTTGGTCTTATTGTAGCATCCAGGATGGATTGAGATAAATAACTGAGGAACATGGTTATCTATCTCACATAGTTATGTGAGGTAGGCTGTCTACCTAGTGGTTGGCTGGAGTACTCAGTTAACTCTGGGGGTGTAGCTCAATTTTATACCATTTTGAACCAAAGGAGCATGACTCTCCTTGATCATAGAGATGTCTCATCCTCTCTGTGTTCAATGCAGGTAGATAGTGGAAAAAAAATTTTTTTCCCCATTTTTCTGCTTTGCTTAATAAAATATTAAAAACAAAACAAAACTCTTACGCATCATGTGTCACTCCTTTATCTGGCATGAGTTTACCGACTGACGAGCGTTTCCCTTTACCACTACCCTATCACAAAATTATTGGGTGGTAGAATCTTTTAAAAATCTGACAATCAAAAAAAAATTGTTGCACTTTAACAAACATAACAAAATCTTTGTTCTTAATAAAAATCATAGTAAAATAATGTTAATAATGTAAGACTAAAATAATAGCAAGACCTTTTCTTTGCTTACCACATTGTTATTTGTATTTTTGTAGTTTGTTTACAACACTGAAATTCAGTCCCTTGTGAAGTTGTGGGAAAATGGACCATAGACTGCTGATAATAATATAAACCAGTACCTTTTTTCCGAATGAAATTTGGTGAAATACACCAAAAGCTATCCTTTTATCTGGCAATTCCTCTTAAGATTTATTTTTCTCTTTTGCAGAAAGGAATAAGGAACCATCTGATGGTATTTGTTCCTACATGAACAAACACAGTTTCTGTAGATTTGTATCATTTAATTCCTTTGTACTATCAGTTCTCCTTCCAAGATGAGATTATTTATGTGATAAAACTTGTTAAATATGAAACAAGTCCTTAGAAAATATGTCTTTGATGCTTATAGTTATAGGATATGATGACTTCCTTTACCAGCTGCTAAATTCTGTTTAGTTTTAACCATACTTTCAGGTATTATAAAAGCTGGGATATTGATGCTAGGATTCCATGACTTTTAACATAAAAGACAAACTGAGTTGCTGCAGAACTGATTTTTTTTCACACAAGTTTTTAATATTTATTAAATTTGAATATTATAGTTAATGATTGTATTTAAATAGTGAATCTATTCGAAAGTTGTCATTAATAAAAGAAAGGCTGATTTTCCAGTGTTAAGAAGCCAGATTTTATAGATTGACAATTTTATTACAATATTTATGGATTAGTTCTGTAATAAGATTATTAAAAATAATTTCCTTTGAAGTAATTTTTCAAATAGTGTATGCTTTATATTTTTTAAATTTTAGTTAAGAAAATTGAGGAAAGCACAGTTCAAATGGGACAAATGAAAATGAAAGATCTCTTTCTAAGGCTTTTATTCTTCACCCATTCTTCAAGGAAGGTAGATGTAGTTAAATAGAAACACAAAGTTAAAAATCAAGCAATAAATAGGAAAACAATGTTGATAACATAAATAACTGGCATAGGATTTGTACCAAGAATATATAAAGAACTCCTAAAAATAATAAGAAAACAATTGGATAAAAGGAAGGGCAAAGAATATAGATAGATGATTAATAGAAGTTCAACCTGATTTGTAATCAGAGAAGTGCAAATTAAAGCAATAACTATTTTACATACAATCAGATTGGCAAAAGTTAGAAAGCTTGATAATACCATGTTAAGACAGAACAGAGAAATCAGGATCCTCATACATAGCTAGCGGAAACATAGGTTGTACAAACACCTTGAAAACACTTCGACAACATTATTTAATAAAATTCTCAATGTGTGGAACCTACTATCTAGCAATTCCACTTCAAGGTTTATACTAGAAAGAAACTATAAAGGAGACATGCACAGGGATGTTCATTGAAGCATTGTTTGTAACTGCAAAAAATTTCAGTCAGCCTAAATGTCTATCAATAAGGGAGTGGATTACATGGAACATCATGTTAAGAAATCAGTTAAATTAGCTGTGTATGTATCAACATAGACAGATCTCAGAAACATAATATTGAGTGAAAAAAGGGCATGTTGGTTAAGCCATACTGATGGTCAACATGTATGTACTTTTTAAAAAAGAAAATCACACAAAATAACATAGGTACTTTATGTATGCTATGTTGAAAACACATTAAGACTGCACTGGGTGGATACACAATGAATTCAGGGAGGAAGATGGGGAATGGGACTGGATAAGGGAACCTGAGGGATTTGCTCTTATCTCCAATATTTAACCCAAAGCAAACAGGCAATATTTTAATTTCTTTCATTCCGGGGGGCAGGAAGATAGCAATTGTATCATTCTGCACAAATTTCAAAAATTAAAAAAAAACTGTCACTATGCGTGGTGATGAATGTTAACTAGATTTATTGTG
This sequence comes from Manis pentadactyla, assembly GCF_030020395.1. Classification (NCBI taxonomy): domain Eukaryota; kingdom Metazoa; phylum Chordata; class Mammalia; order Pholidota; family Manidae; genus Manis; species Manis pentadactyla. The sequence goes on along the minus strand of NC_080019.1, from coordinate 219,863,016 downwards.
GTGATCACTTTACAATGTATACTTGCATTAAATCATTATGCTGTATTCCTGAAACTAATATAATATTACATCAATTATATCTCAATGAAAAAAAAAATTTTTTTCATAAAGGAGGGCACCTTTCAACCAAAGAGATGGCCCAAGTGTTTTATCACAGAAGCTTGTCGTCACTATCTTTGCTTGGTTAGCTTCTTTGAATTCTGTCTTGGATATTTTTCAGTAGTCTTTTGTCTTGTTATTTTCCCTTACACTATAGTTATATTTAGGGCAGGAACTTTGCCTGTGATTTCTTTGAGGTCAAGCTGCATACATTTTCCTAAAGAAAATGTGATACCCATTCTTAAAGCTGCTCACAGAAATTGTTAGAAAGCTTCTCAAATCTGTTAGAGTCAGTGTTGGGGAAGGAATGGGTAAATAGGCACTCAGATGCTCTGTTGATGGGAATATAAGTGGAGTAGCCTTTTTGCAGGGAATTTGTGCAGCATCTGTCAAAATGTAAAACAGGCCCCGTTTGCCCGTCTACCTTCTGCAGTAAAGACTCCACACCCCTGAGCTCATTTAACAGTGCAGTATGTTCATGACTGCAAGAACATGCAGTTATGCATTACTTATGATAGTGAAAATGGGGAACCACCTAAATGCCCTTCAATCTGGGAATGAATAAAAATATTTTTATTAATAGAATTTGACAGTAGGTGGCTGCTTTAAAAAGGAGAGGTAGATATAAGTGTGTCGACATGGAAAGTTGTCTATGTTATATTTCTATTTTAAAAAAGAAAACTGCAGAAACATATGCATCATATAACTAAATGTTTGTTTTAAATTGTATTATACATATGTGGTTATATTTTTAATTCTATTTGTTAGCTTAGAAATATAGAAACATACATATAAACTTTAAATGTGATTACTTATAGAGAGCAGAAACTGAAAAGAATGAGATAGGGCTTTTTGTTCTAGATTTATACTTTATTGTTTTATGATTTTTTAATGAGCTAATTTTATCATTGTTTAATGAACAACATGGTAGTATTACTAAAGTTTGAATGACATTTCTTTCCAAATATGTGAAGAAAGCATGTCATGTGTTACATTTCCTGTTGTATGCCATTATTTTTCCTTAGGAGATGAATTCTTCCTTGAGCTTTCATTTGCCCTGCATTTGTAATGTAGATTTTTCTACAGTTCCAAAGAAAAAGCTGAGGTAATGGAGCAGGACAATAGAGCATGGTTGAGTTTGCATGAAGGTGACTCAGATTTCAGCCCTTGAGAAACTTGATCATCATGCACAGTGATGGACTGCATCTCGTTTATGATAATGCAGTCGACTCTTTTTAGATATAAATAATAGCACAGCTCATTGGATGGGAGGGTAGAGCTGGGCACTTCCATGATTGTCATCAGTGTGTGAACTAAGCCAGTGATTTTATATCATTCTAACAAACGTGTTAATAGCATGATAAAACAAAGGCCCTTGAATTGTTTTAGTGGTGGTGTGTGCTCAGCCTTTCCATATTCAGGATGACATAAAGCTGTAACTGGTTTTCGTGAATGCAGTATAGATTTGATACTCAGCTTTTTATTAACTGTGACACAACGGATTATGGCACTTTAAATGAGAAGGAAAATTCTCTCTCTTTTTGAAATGTGAATCAACAGAAAGGCTTGTTCTTGGGAGCTGTTGTTTCCATGGGCTTCTCCATTTGTTTCTGTTGGGGTTGCCCTCCTCTTGCCCTTGTGTATGCAGGTAGACACTGCACACACACACACACACACACAATTCATATGCATCAATACTTGTTATTAGAATTGAATAATTTTATTTTCAAAGAACATTTTGCATTTCAGAAGAGCGTATTTAAATCTGGCCATGTCACGAACACATTAGCAGATGAACTTGACACTCCATAGTATATTTTGTCTATCTAACTTCCTCTAACTTAGGAATACTTTATTTGTGAGGTGGTAGTGACACTGGCCTGCTCCATTGGAACAGTGGGTCAGTGCCATCATTGTACAGTGTTGGGTGAGTAAGTATGTGAGAAAGGGTGATTGCTGAGGGCTGGTAGCTCTGCATGGGCTTGGGTGGTAATAATTGGCGGGCTGTCAAATGGGGACTTAGAAGAGAACCCTCAGCTTGACTTCCTCTGAGGGGACTTTACCTGTAAAAATAATGAACAGTTCAGGATAGTCCATATTAATTTATGTCAAGTTCATATCAGCATTTGAAAAGGTATTTACTGAATACCTGTTATGAATAATGTACTAAGCATAGGATGAGATACAAAGCCTAGTTTAGTAGGTACTAATGAAATGTAAACCTCTTAAAATAAACTCGCTTTTTTATATAACAAACAACTCTTCTGTTCTTTGGTTCAGTCACTATGCAATACATAGATACAAACAGTTGTTTTTCTTCTTTTTCTGAGTTGTTTGCTGGGTTTTGTTTTTGTTTTATTAATGTATGGAGTAGGGAGGCAGATTGCAAAAGAAAACTAGATCTAGAATCTTGAAGACCACAAAGAATTTGCTATTGAAATTGTCGGAATTAAACTATTTTACACCAAGGCAACATTTATGTGTGTGCACCTAAAAACTAATTTCAGTTTTTTCTTTTTTTGTAACTCTTTATTATGGAGAACTTTAGTATATACAAAAATAGTAAGACTAGCTCAATGGGACTTCTTCATCATGCAACTTTAACAGTTATCCACATTTGCTACACTTTTAAAAAATATTTTTAAAATCAGCTAGAAAATAAAAGTCTGTGTCATATATGAAATGATACTTTTGAAAGCTCATAAAATATATTGAAAAAATAATTCATTTTATAAGATGAAGGACATAAATAAATGAAAAACTATTTGTTGTTTTGTTATTGATATTTTGGGCGAATAAGGAGGATTTATGTGTAACATTGTAATATTAAGAATCTGCAAACTGTATTTTTCTTTTATTTAGTGTTTTATCAAACAGAAGGAACTTGTGAAACCCCCTGATGTTAACAATGTACTCATAGGTGATGTTCAGAAACACCAAAGCAGGTTCCCAGTGTGTTTGTTGAATAATTAGGATTGGTCACTTTGATTCTGTATAGTTTTAGAGCACAGTTTATTATTATTGTATTGAATTAATAATTATCAATTTACCAGAACAGCTTTTCCTCCACATTGCTGTCCAGAACTCAATCTCATATGAAGTTCTGGGTTTTGAATTAAGCGATTTACGGTAGTGATGACATTCCCTCCTCCTTCCAATTAACTAAGACGGGTCCTTTGCATGTCAATACAAGACACAAAATGACTGTTGACTATGCAGCTCAGATGCCCAACGGAGACACATCAGTGGTTTATGAGGTATCTATGCCATTCCTGGTTTCACTGCTTTTTTGTTGCTTTTTTCTGAAATCTACCCCTTAGAGAATTGGTGTGGGGATTTGACACAACAGGGCTTTTGCATTCTCGATAGTGGGGCCAGGTGGTTCTCTCTTGTGCGGAGCTGGCTTCCATGAGGCAGGATGTTTAGCATCTTCAGAGGTCTCTACACCCCAGATACCAGTAGCAGCATCCTCCATCCCACATAACCCCAGTTGTGACAGCCAAAACCACTGCCAGATATTCCCCAATGTTCTTTGAAGGGCAAAATTGCCTGTGGTTGAGAACTACTGTCTTAAGGGGTAGGAGCACCTTAAATACAAGTTATGTGTGGTTCTCCCTTCCTGCTGTCCCTACCCCAACTCTTCAGTTACAAGCCCCTTGAGGAGAGGAGTGAGATGTTCTCTTTCACACTGAGGTCTCTCTTTCTATCTGCTGCACATAATATACAGACTGTTGGAGACTGACTAAACCATCTCTTTTTGTTGTTGCTTATACCCAAACTGCATAGCACAGTGGGCCTTCTTACAAAAGAGTAATCTGGACATTTCTCTTCTTCCCTAACTTTTTTGATACTGACTTACAATTAGATATATGGTGACAGGCATTTCAATGATACAGTGGCCTATTTTCTTTCTCATAAAAGACATTACTATATCATACAATAGTTTAACCTTTGCTTTTAAAAATCCCATGATACTTAGATGCTTTTGGTTAACAAAAATTCCTATTGAGTTTGGAAGAATCTGTTTGCCCGCTAACCCCTTTTACCCTCCCATAACTCGCTTCCCAACCAAAATTAAATAAATGAAAGGAAAGAAAGAAAAAGCATCAACCCTCGAATTACTCAATGTCCTGAGGCAGTTTTCCCATAACAAATGTTCACTTTGACTTTCTCTGTTGTGAAGTCCTGTCTGCTTTTACCCACTGCTGGCCTGAGTGCCTGCTTCTGTTCTTGTAGGAATCAGGCACAGCTTTGGTTTAAATGCTCCGTGTCCACCAGGTGATGATCACTTGTTAAAAAGAGGCTTATTTATAATGAAAGTGTGAAAACAAGTACTCAGAAGATAAAATTGTCCTAAAGACTCTCACGATAGTTTCAAAAATCAGATATGTGGAAATAGGAATTTTACAGATGACTCATAACTTGGAAGCATTTAGTATGGTGGTTAGGAGCAATCCTCAGTATTCTCATTCCTAAAATGGGAATAATAGCAGTTCTTCCCTCATAAGGTTGTAGTCAATATTAAATGAGTGAATACATTGAAAAATATTAGAAAAACTACCTGGCACAAAATAAGTAAGCACTCAGTAATTACCTGATTTTCACTTTTTAATTCTTTCTTCTCATTATGAAGAATGCCAGTATATATATGGGATATAAGAATATATCTTATTTTTGTACATCTTTCAAAATTCCTACCTCTTCCAGAAAAGGTAGTTTGGCCTTTGTTCTTCACATCTGCCATTCATTATTTTTGTCACACAAAGAAATCCAAATGAGACTACCCCAACTACATGTATTGGTTCTTTATGGGTATATCATACCTTCATAAACTTGTGTAGATGTACAGCATATTTTAAATTCCTCTGAGGATTTTCTTTACACAATGTGATGAGTCTTTTTTTGCAAATGAAAATGCACCCTCCAAAGTTTGCATGCAATTTTCAGGAACTTCTAGATTCCCTAAAATCTAGTTTTAAGAATTAATAACTGAGCTAGCTAATTTGGGAGCAGGAGAGATTTCACAAAAACCTTCTGTATGATGCACCGTCCAGCAAGTATCCCATGTGCTCAGATTCTTGTTTCTACCCTTAGCATCCATCTGTGGTATTTGCATCAGTTACAAAGAAAAAGATAAAAGGGTGCCTTGAAGAGATTGAAGGTGGACCTCGTCTCTTTTGCCCTCTCCACTTCTTCAAGGTGGCCTTATGTTTTTTAAGATAGATGAGCTAAATGATCTAATACTTGAATATGAGAGCAGAAATTCCAGGACCAGCAACAGTAGAGGACATTATTTATTTATTGAGTATTTACTACACGCTAAGCAGTTTGCATGCATTGTTATCACTTAAACTAATCAAGCGTAGCAACTAATAGGTAGTAGTATCCATGGTCTCATTTTGCCAACAGAAAACTGAGATTCAAAGCATTTAAGCAACTTGCCTATGATTTGAACTCATGTTTCTGAAATTCCAGCCGGATATTAGCAATTTTAGGCTACCTCTCTCCATTGCCCTTTGACTGTTGGCTAACACTTAGCCTCTGTACCCCAAGCAGGTATATACAGGATATTTTACAACTGTGTGCATCATTCATAATAACTTCTTGATTGTGGTGTGATATCTTTCAGAGCACTGTATAAAATGGCTTTTTAATGTATGTGCTATTTTTAAATAGATTTAATGCAAGCTAAGAAACCAGAGACAAGAACTGGTAGCATCTATCTCACACCCAACTGCCTCTTAATATTTGAGTCCAAGGCATCATCACCTCTCATATATGTAGTAGCTGCATGAGGCTATTTGTTCCATCTGTGTCCACCTCTTACCTCCCGTCCCATCAAGCCCAAAGTAATGTTTTACAAAATGTTCTTCAGATCATGTCACTTCTCTGCATAAAACCTCCCAAGTGCTTCTTATAAATGGCAGAAAAGAAAAAATTCTTTTCAGAGGCCTACAGAGTTCCCTAACATCTGGCCCTGACTGCCTCTCTTGTTCCCACGCTGCCCTGGTCCCTGCTCCAGCCACACCACATGGCTGTTTTAATGGTGTTCTTGTCTCTCCAACACGCCACGCTGCTTCCTGCCTCAGGTTCTCTGCATACCTGGCTTCTGCACATCATTTGGTTTCAGCTGGAAAGGCACCACCCCACAGAAGCTTTCTTCTCACCCAGTGGCTTTCTTTATTTTCTGCATTGCATTTGTGACACTGAAGGAAATTCTCCTTTGTTGATTTGTTTCCATTGTATTTATCTCTGCTTCCCCACTTAAATATGTTTTTCTGTGGCATCAGGGACTTTGCTTTAGTTGCTGCTCTCCCCAGGGGCTCACACGGGTGAGCTGTTAAATGGGGCTTGGTGCATGTGCCTGCTTGTAGAGCTCTCAGCCCAGCGCTTCGCACGGTCAGAAAGCGCTCTCGAGCTGCTGCTGTTTTTATCGAGGTTGTTAATTCCTGAAACTGGAATTTCATTATCACATGATCTATAGAAGTCTTAGGAATTACCCAAGACAATGCAGTTCCTCAAAAATCCAGGCCCATGATAGAGATCCTGACGTCTGTGTTATTATGAAGTGGCTTTTTTTTTTTGCCAGTTTTCAGCTCATGTGGACTTGACCTTCAAACCAGCAGCACTCATTTCTGACTGACCTTTTGCTTAGGCCCAGGGCAATGTTTTCATCTCTGACAAACTTGACCACTGTCAGTTTCTCCAGAGTGTCGGCCCTTATGAAAAGAGGTTTTGCTGCCTGGGCCATAATGATCTCTAATACCCTATAAACTGCAAACAATGGGGGCCTTTTTTGGGCAGGGGGGTTGCTGAAACAAAAAGGCGTCTGCAATTCTGAAGCAGTGCTAAACTGGGGCACATGGAACAGTTGTAGCACGTGGAATGCTGTGCTCACAAGTCCCATTGTGGGGGGGTAGCCGAAAGGTCCTTACAATGGGCTCTTGTAAGGGTACCTACCATTGAACCATGCACTCGTGGCCCTTTACAAAGCCAGAAAAATGTGTCAAATATACACACTCAAATTCTTTGGGCTTTAATTTTAGACTAAAAATTTCATACATAACAGGGACATTTAGTCTGATAAATTTAAAGAAAAAATTGAAATGAGTCAAATTTCATCATTATATAACAATTCATGGTTTTTTGTTGTTGTTGTTGCCAAATTTTCAATATAGGAATTCTGTCTGAATATATTTTTATTTATCAAGATACGCGGAATTTAATTCTTATCAAATTTCTAGGCTCTTTTAAATTACAAAATAATTCCATGTATATTATATAGAAAGTAGCCAATAAAATAGCAATCACTTATAATTTCATCATCCCAGATAGTCATTATTAAGACTGCTGAATGATTTGTAATTGGGCTTTTTTGTCTAAGCATATGTGTAAACAATACTTTTAAACCCATTTAGGATTATAGTGTATGCTCTATTTCTAAATTTCTAACCTGCTTTATGTTCCTACTTACATTATGAACTTTACTCCTCATTGAATAGTTTTATTCAATAACGGGCTTTAATGACTGCATTTTTCCCTCTATGTGCTGTTTTACCCCCCAGAGGACATTTATGTCCTGTTATACTTCTGGTTTGTCCCAACTGCGTTGGTGGGAAGGTGCTACTGTCACCTACTGGGTAGAGACCAAGGATGCTGCCGAACATCCCCTACAGCACACAGGACAGCCCCACAGCAAAAAAGTGTCTGGCCCCAGGGTCAGTGGTGCTGAGGTTGGGGGAGCACTGCATTTATATGGCTACCTCATGATTGATTTAATCCATTGCGTGTTATGAGATATTTGTTTCCAGTTTTTTTTTGTCATTGTTATTAGACAGTAATGTTGGCAAACTTTCTCTAAAGGGCCAGATACTAAATATGTTAGGCTTTTGGGGACATAGTCTATTTTTCAACTCTGCCCTAGTGCTATGATAGCTTGAAAGCAGTCAAAGACTGTATGTAGATGAATGGGCATGACTGTGTCCCCATTACACCTTACAAAGAAAACTAGACTTTTGGCCCTAGGGTAGTGATTTGGGGCATTTTACAGATAAGGCCCTTGTACTTAAATCTGTACCCCTCTATCTGATGACTTTCTTAGAAACGTTCTTACAAGTTTAGTTGCTGGACTTAAATCTGTACCCCTCTATCTGATGACTTTCTTTGAAACGTTCTTACAGGTTTAGTTGCTGGATGGATGTGTACCATTAAAAAGTTTACATCAATGTATTGTAGTTTATTTATTAAAGGTCTCCCAATTCATTTTATTTTCTCACCCTTTTCATATGAGATTGTTCATTTGATGTCGCTTTCTAAGCATGTATGCCACCACCATTCCATGAGATTTGAAAGCACCTGCAGGAACGTGGAGTGTGCAAGGATCAGGCAGAGGTTGCCAACTGAAATGCCTTCAGGAGTCAGGCAGATGAATGAGTGAAGCAGGCTACCTGGCAATGTCCGAAGGAGTGGTGGAACTGTGGCAAAATGAACAGGTGGCCCATCAAAAGAGGAAAGATGTTTCTCAACTTCTTCTACTGCTGGGCCACTAGAATGCAGTTCAGTGTTGCTAGATCTTCTGATTTATCCAGAGAAAACAGAAATCCAAATTCTGCTGTAAACTCCTAATTTTTAATTAAATACCGGGTAGGCCAATAAACCATACCTATGCACTGTGCCCAGGGGCCACATGGTTGGGGTCCTATGCCATACATATGATTTATCTACATGTCTGCAGCTTAGAGACAGAGGCAAAATCCCAGGTCCCCAGACCCTGGCCTTTGTCTTAAACCTTCAGGGCCCTAAGCCTCATAGATGAGAGTGATAAGAATTGGTGATCTTTGGGTAGACCCTGAGAGAAAGGGAAGCTTTATCTCATCAAGTAGGGGGCAATCTCCAGCCTGGCTTAGAGACTAGTTCCTTCAGAGCTTCCTGAATTAGGAAGAGCGAGGATCTGTTGCTTCTCCGTTGCTTTAGGATACTTCTAGAGCCTGTCAGAATCCTATCCTCCAACCTCTGTAAGGCTCTGGACAATCTGACACCTTGTCCTTTCTTAGCTTCTCTTCTCCCCACCTCATGTGCTTCTGCCACACTGGCTCCATTCATTCACTGATACTCTTAATATTTGCTGAGTGCCTACTATGGACCAGGCCATGTTCAGTATAAAGGAGAGCAGGGTACAGGGATCAGAAGCACTGGCAGGGGTAGGTTGGGATTTTTAATAAGTTCTTAGGGTCCTTGTGGGAAGCAAGATCAGAAAGGACACGAACCCAGGGTAGAGTGGGAAGTAGGCAAAGTGGGCAGGGATCTTCATACTTGGTGTACATAAAAATCTACCTGGAGAGCTTGTCAAAACATAGACTTCTGATCCCCACACCTAGAGATTGTGATTTATTGGCTCTGGGGTGGGGTCCAAGAACTGCATTTCTAACAAGTGCTGTGATAGCACTGGTTTAGGGACTTGTAGGCCGTTGTAAGTACTTTGCTTTTTCTCAGAGATAAATTGGGAACCATTACAGAGGAGTGACATGATCTGACATATTTTACAAGGATCACTCTAGTTAGTGTACTGAAAATAGATTCCAAGAGGGCAAAGGCAGAAGCAGATAGAAGTCAAGAGAAATTATATAATCCAAGTGAGAAATGATGATGGCTTGGATCAGATGGTAACAGTAGAGATGGTGAAAATTACTTAAATTCTGGGTATATTCTGAAGAAGTAACCAATACTACTTGATGGATTGGGTATAGGGTATGAAGGAAAAAAAGGAGTGAAAGACTAAGGTTTTTGGAATGAACAAGTAGGTTGAACCATATGAAGACCATTTTTGAAAAATGGTTATTTCATTATGGTTCAACCTAATAGAAGTATGGAGTTGCTATTTACTAAGATGGACAAGACCATGGGAGGAGTTGACTTGGAAGGGATGTGAAGTTTGAGATGTCCTCAGGCCTCCAAATTGTGCTGTAGAGTGGGCAGGTAGGGATGCATTTGAAGTTCAGAGACTTGAGTCAGGGTGAATCCATGAGACAGGCTGAGATCACCAGTGCCATGTGTGTAGATAGAGAAAACCAAGTTCTGAACCTTGAGGCACTCTGACATTTAAAAGGAACAAGGAAATCAGCCAAGGAGACTGAGAAGAACTGATGGAAGAGGTAAAGGGAAAACCTGGCAAGTAAGGGAAATCAGAAGCCAAGTAAAGAATGTATATTAGGAGCCTGTTGACTGTTCTTTGAACAGGGGAGGCTTGTTCACACCTGAGGACTTTTGCAGTTTGCCCTGATACTCTTCCCATCAATCTGTCGGGCTCATTGCCTCCCAACTTCAGATATGTGCTTAAATACCACCTTCTCTGTGAGACCTTCCTTGAACATCCTATATAAGGTTAGGACTGTTGCCTGGCTGGTACTTAAGCAATAGTTGTTAAATGGTGAACATAAACTCTTTTGATGGGAGCAGAGGTCCAGATGAGACTATTAAAGCCTTGTGCTCAATGTGTCTTGTGGTCCTGGGACCAGCAGGGTGGGCATCCCCAGGGAGCTTACTAGAAATGCAGGATCTTGGGACCCACCGCAGACCTACAGAATCACACTGCATTTAACAAGATCGCAGGTGATTTATGCACACACTATTTCGCACCCAACCCTGTATTTAGGTCTTTATGTATACAGCTAGAGAGCGATTGGGTATACTCTCAGATGGCAACAACTTAAAAGAAGAGGTTAAAATGATCAAAATCAGGTCTATTTCATAGTTGTTTCTACTGTATTCAATCAGTTGTCATCATGTGATTAAAGAAAAAAAACAAAACCGTTTGTTTGACGAGATTATCCAAGTGATTTCTTAGTTTAATTTTGAATTCACCTAAGCTAGAAGTTTATATAAAATGCAGTCTTTGCTACATGGTAGGCAATTTTGAGTGAATAAATGCTTATTCTGTTTCCTATATTTTTAAAAAGTGTTTCTATTTAACATGACATCTCCATGCATAATGACTGATATAGTCCTCAGAGCACAGAACCTTTAAATGCAGTTTTCTCTTAAAGTGAGTAAAGATTATTGGGTTTTGCTGCTCCTCTTATAGGAATTTGATTCTGAAGGTGATGTTTTTATTCTGGGATTATAAATATTCTTCAGGCAGATGGCTACCACTCTTAGATCTCTTTTTGGCTGAGAGAAAAACTTGATGTTCTTTTATATTGTGACCTTTGGCTTATTTTGATCTGAAGGAGAAAAAATAATATATATATATATATATATATATATATATAGTAGGAGTTTTCTTATGATAATACCTTTTTTTTTCCTGAGGCTGGTAAATACTGTTTGTCCTAAACCCAAAACATGTCTGCCTTGCAGTTTATAATAAGCACACTGTTTTATGGGTCATTAGCTAAGGATGAAAGACCTGTTAGGAATTTTTGGTAGGGCTGGTCTAGTTTAGTCTATTACAGTATCAAAACTGTAGGAAAAATAGATCGGCTCTTTTTTCCTCACACATGTTCACAACTCATTTCTTTGACTTTGGAAGCCAAATGATCCCACAAAGTATTAGTACAGGAAATAATGTGAAGTATACAGACCAATAAAAATGGGATATAAACTCACAGATATTTGTGTCAGCACACATAGGGTATGTGAGTACACCTTAGATTTACACAGTTCTGTCTTCCCCTCTTTACTCAGTTAAAGCCCTCCATCAAAACTGGTCAATAGTGGGGGGTGTTTCTGTAGTTTGCTACTGGGGACAGAATAATGGAGACCTTGGTTTGATTTCTAACCCTGGCAAATCTTTCGCTTTCTTTTCAGTTCCTATTTTTTTATCTTAAAAGTGGTATGGTATACTTAAAGTAATTAAAGATAACCTACATTCTTACATGGCTGCTTGTCCAGTTTAGGCAATATAGAAAAAAAACTATAAAATTATGCACACATATACTATTTCTCTTTAGAAATATCACCCTATTCTTTCCTCCAAGTCTTGCTAAACCTTCTGTTTGGTGGGAACGCTGGGTTCTGGTTGGGAAGAACTTTTTTACAGAGACATTGGCATTTTCTGTAAAAATCCAGAGATTAGGTATCTTATGTTTTGGGGACCATGCTGGCTCTGTTGCAACTACTCATCTCTGCCGTTGTAGTAGGAAAGCAGCCATAGGCAATAAGTAAATGAATGGGCATGGCTCTGTTTCAAGAAAACTATTTGTGGATACTGAAATTTGAATTTCATATAATTTTCATGTATCATCAAATAGTCTTCTTCTGAATTTTTCCCAACCATTTGAAACTGTAAAATCTATTCTTAAGAATGTTTGCAAAAACTAGGGAGCAGGCCCACATCGCTAATCATCAGAGAAATGCAAATTAAAACCACAATGAGATATCACCTCACACCAGTAAGCATCGCCATCATCGAAAAGACAAACAACAACAAATGTTGGCGAGGTCGTGGAGAAAGGGGAACCCTCCTACACTGCTGGTGGGAATGTAAATTAGTTCAGCCATTGTGGAAAGCAGTATGGAGGTTCCTCAGAATGCTCAAAATAGAAATACCATTTGACCCAGGAATTCCACTTCTAGGAATTTACCTTAAGAATGCAGCACTCCAGTCTGAAAAAGACAGATGCACCCCTATGTTTATCGCGGCACTATTTACAATAGCCAAGATATGGAAGCAACTTAAATGTCCATCAGTAGATGAATGGATAAAGAAGATGTGGTACATATACACAAGGGAATACTACTCAGCCATAAGAAAAAACCAGATCCTACCATTCACAACAACATGGATGGAGCTAGAGGGTATTATGCTCAGTGAAATAAGCCAGGTGGAGAAAGACAAGTACCAAATGATCTCACTCATATGTGGAGAATAAGAACAAAGGAAAACTGAAGGAACAAAACAGCAGCAGAATCACAGAACCAAGAATGGACTAACAGTTACCAAAGGGAAAGGACTGGGGAGGATGGATGGGAAGGGAGGGATAAGGGCGGGGAAAAAGAAAGAAGGCATTACGATTAGCATGTATAGTGGGGGGGGCACAGGGAGGGCTGTGCAACACAGAGAAGACAAGTAGTGATTTTACAGCATCTTACTACGCAGGTAGACAGTGACTGTGATGGGGTATGTGGGGGGGACTTGGTGAAGAGGGGAGCCTAGTAAACATAATGTTCTTCATGTAATTGTAGATTAATGATACCAAAATAAAATAAAATAAAATAAAATAGGGAGCAGGCCAGGGTGAGCTGGTAGACAGAGCCCTGGGACAGAGAAAAGAACTTGGCTTATCAATGTTAGTCCGTTCTCCCTTTCTTTATTTAAGGATTCTATTTTTGCTTTTTTGTTTGCACCTGATTTTGATTCCTCTGTCTTACATAAGGATTCATATCCTTGATGTCTTTATTTTTTGTGAAGGATTCCTTTGTACAGATGGTACAGAAAGTGCAACTTAGCATCTGAGAGCATGTATTCTGGGCTTGAATTTTCTGTAACATTATAATTGTGGGATTGAAAAGAACCTTGGTGCATATCAGATGTGTTCCTGGGCAAGACTCTGCCCAAATTATTTAAGAAAGCTGGCTTTCCCCACTTCATCATTTTTTTCAGGGATGGTGATTACATAATTGACCTTCTCTGTAAATTGTCACTTAAGAAACAGTATGAAAAGAATGGTGGTGTAGTGGTGGTAGTGGATAGCAATTGATTGAATTATAATCCCATTAATTTTCCTTAAATATGCTGAGCAGAAGGGCATGTTCTGTTTCAACATAAAAGGAGAAAAATGAACACTTTACTGACTTAGTAAAAAAGTAGAATCAATTATGAACTGAAAGAATTATGGGATTCCTCACTCAGTTTTACTTAAATTCTGGTTTACAAATAGTTGAGGGAATAGAAGAGTGGACATCATTTGGGACATTTTTTTTCCTCCAGTGAATTCTTTTATCAGGCAGGATGGGAGTATCGATAGGCCCCATCATACACTGATGTGCTCCAGAATCTCTTTAGAATGAAACTGTTGAGAAATAACATGTCAGTGTCACCTGGGAAGTGGTGAAGCTAAAATGTGATAGTTAGAAGGTGATCCATTCCAATTCTTTTGCTATCGATTTAAGATCTGAATGAAGAAAGAAAAAAACTAAAAAAGAAAGTAGCTGTAACAAGGAAGAAGAGTTTTAAAAGCCTTTGGATTTTTGCACTTTATCTAGATAGCTAATAACATACTTTTATTTATGTGGAATATAAATTATATCAGCAATATACTGTGTTTTGAGGGAGGATGAAGTATACCAGCTTTATTTTGTGGTCTATGGTTTGAGTGTTCAGCAATACCCAACTTTTGCTATCTGAATTCCTAATGGATAGTGTGAAGGTCAAAAACATGCAAAAATTATCAGGAAATCATGCAGTTATTTAATGCCCTTATGTATGATTCCATTTGTATGCTTGTTTGATTGGCTATTTAAAAATTAATGAAAGGGAAGCCATTAACTAAAAAGCTATGGTTTAGTATGCTTGAAGACAGAACATTATATTTATATGGCTTTTAAAATTGTTAAGGACTTTAGAGCCTCATAATAATGCTATAGAGGAAGTTAGGACAGAGTTACTATCTTCCTCTAGTATCTTTTGGATGAGGGAGGCAAGACACATAGAGGCAGTGTCACACACACAGTGCTGAACAACATGGCTGGTGGGGCATCAATAATTCTAGAGTACTATCTGTTCTCAGCCAGTCGTTCTTGAAGTGTCATTAGAGGATCCTGGGGATTCTGCCAGGTCAAAACTATTTTCATAATAATACAGAGATGTTATTTTCCTTTTTCCATGGTCATCTCAGCAATATAAAGACATTTACAAAGACTACCCGAGTATTAAAATATCATTATTCTGATGGCCAGTGGAACATAATGTAGTGTGTGTAATCTTGTGTTTTAAAAATTTGGTCAGTTTGTATTCATAATATGGTAAATATTGATAAATAACCTATATAGACATTATAAAACTGAAGAGTTTAAAGAGGTTCCAAAACAAAAAAAGTTTGAGAACTGCTGTTTCAGACATGTGTTAAGCCTGTGAGAGGTAAGATTTCCTTTAATGCTGAAAACACCTCTGCTAGGCAACCTCTGTTATCATCCCCACTGGGCACATGAGGAGATGAAGGCCTAGAAAATGTAATGACTTGCAGAGAAAGTCATGTAAATAGGAAGTTGCAAAGTCACATTTGAACCCAGGTTTCAAATTCTTAACTATTCTGTGAATGTGCTGTTAGGCATGCTATCTCTCAGAGAAGCACCAGGAAATGCCTGGATATGACACTAACATTTCAGAAGAGGAACCAACTTCTCCTCATAACCCAGGCCATGCCCCAGGGAATGTAGATAAGAAGCCTCCTGGACAGTGGAAAGCAGAGGCCATACTCTAGTAGCTTATGGGCTAAGTCCAGCCCACAGATATGTTTGACTCATCTTTTACAAATGTGAAAAATCAAATGACTAGGTGTCAAATTTTTATTGTGGGAGATTTCACTTTAAAAAGGTAAGATTGCCAGCGAAACTTAAAAATCAGAAGGTCTAGCTAGACTGGATTGATATTACCAAATGTCTATCATCAACTGCAGCTTATAGCAGCTATTTCTTTTAGATGAGACATGTGTGCTCTAGTTAGCCACAGACCTCATGACTCCCTGTTACCCTACAACTCATGTCCCTCATTTATGTTACCTGTTTTAAGTGTTTAGATTGGAAACAATTGGAGATTTTCTGCCTGCTGCATTATATTTACAGCCAGTCTATTCTCAACTTACTTGAAAACTAAAAAGGCATTGACAGTAAAATTACAAAATACATCCCACTTTGATTAACCCAACCTAGATATATTAGAGACCTCAATGACAATGCCAAATAGAGAGGAAGTTGTTTCTTTCCTTACAAAAGCATAAAATTCTAATTCATTAAAGAATAAGGATCTGCCAGTGAATTAACATTTATTTTTAAATGTGCAGCCCTTTCTTTTTTAAGTGTAATAGTGAAATAAGCACATTACACCCATTGCCCTCATTTTATGTTTATTTTAGTAATGTCTGTTGTCCTCATCATTATCGTGTCTGGACCCTTTATGAAACTTAAAATGTCTCTGTGAACCTCTGTGTGCATGTTAGATCAGTCATTTGAAACAATTTGAGATTGTCAACCTAAAGAACTTCATTATCCTGGGCATTTGGACAGAATTATTGAATTTCAAATTTTTGGACTTAAAATATCTCCCCATTCCAACAGTGAATATTAACCATTTATTATAATTTTTAGGTATTTGCTTGTTTGCTTTTTTTCTTTTTTGCCTTGCTCCAGACTATAAGTCTCATAGAGCTGTCAGTCATGTCTCTTTGTTCACAATGTACATTCTGTGCCTTGCACAGTGTTTAGCACATAAAAACAGTAAATAATGGGTTGAATGAATGATAAATATGTTTCAGTTGTGTATATGATAACTCTCATTCTTCTCTAGCCCTGATAATTGTAATAAAATATTTTTAGTGAAAATTTTCATGCTTCCCAATTTCAGGGTTAAATTAGGGAGGTATTTATTTTTTATTTTCCACAAAAATATACATCCAGTTTTGTGTGTGTGTGTGCGCATGTGTGTGTATCTTTCCTGTTCTATTTAGGATGGCTCCCCCTTTTTCTGATAAGAGGTCAGTATGAAAGTTACACATTTAACAGCTAAGAGAAAAGGTGCACATTGAGACCAGGATATGAGATAAGATTTGAACTTGAAAATTCAGCAGAGACTTTTCCATACTAAAAGATGGATTTCCTGCAGTTGGCAGTGGCAAAATTATTCAGCTATTAGAAAAGTTTTGTGTAATAGCAGCTTAGGCGATGTCTTCTCCAAAGGGGGCATCTAGCTCTTAACCTATTGCTGAAAGAGAAATACCATCGTCTATTAATACTACTGGAACTAAAGATGAATAGTGAATTGGCCTTGATCTGACAGTTAGTTTGACTTTGATAGCTCATCACTTAAAAAGGTTCTTTTATTTTTATGAAAAAAGCATGACGTCAAACCAGGGGAAAAATTGATATTGACATTGAAGAGCAAACTTGTAGGGCTTCCAAAAAAGAAAGTCCCTTGTGTGAATGAATGGTTGTTTTTTTTTTTTACATGCATAACTAATTAGCTTAGGTTATTATAGGCAGGGCTGCTGTGATAGAGTTTCCGGTGGTGTCTCAGGATACCTTGTTTGTAGTGCCTTCTCTATGCCAGTCAGTCTTTGAATCGGAATTACAGAAAGTAGAGGGAGTGGATAGTCTACCGTTTCTCCTTGGATTGGGGCCACCTAAACGCTATGCTGGAAATGCTAGAATATAATCACTATCAGGTGAGCTTTATTCTTATCCATATTTAGAGTCTTAAATGCAATAAACTGAGTAATTCACGTTTTCACGCTATTGTGATAGATATATTTTCAGTAAGTACAAGTCTACTGGTTTAATGCTGTTTAGTGTTTGATACCTTAAGAAGTATTTCAATGTGGTTTTGAACAAAGCAAATATTAGTAGGATATTTTCCCCCTTAGTGCATGGCTGTGCTCTCTCCATCTGCTCCTGTAAATAGCTTGTAAGATTAAATTGTGTTTATAAAGGAAAAAAGTGACTTGAAATTGAATATCATTGATTTTTTTAAAACATTTCTAATTCTGTATTAACATTTATAAGGAAGGGAGAAAAGTATCTTGGTGGCTTAATAGTCATGCCTTAAAAACACATACATGTAAGTGTTATGCTGTTGAAAGAAACTGTTTAATGTGGAATTGCTTTTTGTGTTGTGTTCAGGATTTTAATTAAAATGCTGAATAATCATGTACAAATCAAAGTGGGAGGAATTAATCCACAGTTAGCTGATTTAATCATCAGAATGTTTCTGTTTATTTTCTACAACCGTTTTACAGTTGTCTTAATATTTTTGCCTCCCAACAGAAAGTTGTGCTGTTTGCCAAGGAAAGTGAAATCAATTGTTATACCCTTTCCCTACATTGTTGTTCTGATCTTAATAAACCTTTTCAGGTGTGTAGGTGAAATATTTGTCCTACAGATAGTTACAAACTTTAAATTATTAGACATGAGAAAAAGGGCACAAGGTTTTAAAATGTACAGCTAATTAGCAAGGAAACAACACAGGGCAAAGTATTACCCCAAATCCTGAGAGTTAGACTTTAAACTTCAGTAATATCAAAATCCATTAGAACAGTGCCTGGTACATAACAGGGGCTTAATAATTTATTCTGTTGGTGGACTGGCCAGTCTCATGTTTGTGCCGGGAAAAAAGAGCTGACCGAAACTCACAAATAACAGCGCTGTCTTCTCTTCCCTCCGTGGCTATGTTCAGGTGCAGACCCACCTCGAAAACCCCACCAAGTACCACATACAGCAAGCCCAAAGGCAGCAGGTAAAGCAGTACCTTTCTACCACTTTAGCAAATAAACATGCCAACCAAGTCCTGAGCTTGCCATGTCCAAACCAGCCTGGCGACCATGTCATGCCACCAGTGCCGGGGAGCAGCGCGCCCAACAGCCCTATGGCCATGCTCACACTTAACTCCAACTGTGACAAAGAGGTAATTCATGTCTCCTCCCCTCTCCTGTTTTCTTACACTAAATGACTGTCTGTTGCATATTATCCCCACACTTGACTCTAGTCTGTCCTCAGGGCCACATTCACTGACCTTTGTCCCAGATTTTGCAACCTGGCTGTCAGAGTGCAGCCTCTTCTCACCGTCACTGGGTTATTGCGTTATGCGTCTACTGGGGGACCTGGCGCACCCCGTGTGGACCGTGGAGGGGAGGACACCTTCTCTCCCAGCCTGTTTCCGCTATGTTATCTGAGTGCTCTCTTCTCTTCAATGCCTTTCCATTTACAAAGCAGTAAAAATGCAGAGAGAGGAGAAGGGAAGGTGGAAAAGGAAAAGCAAAAATAGAAAAGGTGTGGGACAGGCGGTTTAGAAGTTCCGCTTGTTGTGAATGTCTGGAATATTATTTTTATTTCTCCCCAAGTCTGAAAAAAAAAAAAGCACAGAATGTGCGTGGATGGATTTGAACAATATATCACAGGAGAATTTAACAGAAAAGCAAAGGTTTAATTGCTGGATAAATTCACTTTCATAATCAAATTGTTGCTGCCGTTAAATCTGCTTTTGTAAAGGCTGGATTGGAGACAAGACTCAAACACACCTCGAGCTAATTGTTGCGTCAAAATTTGAAGCATAAAAATACCTAAGAGCAGAGTTGTAATTTAATGCTTGTTATTTCCAAATTATGAGGTGATGAGCTTCATTTTAATGGAGTTTTACTGGACTCTGAAATGTCTATGTGATTTCAAAGGTGACTTTTCTGAAATTTGGTTGATTTGATTTCTAGGGAGACTAAATCTTTCCCCATGCCCAAACCAATTGTCTTATTTTTCTCTGTCCATACTTGTCATTTATCAAGCTGAATTTGATGGAAGTTCTTCCTTCATTATTTCATTTCTCGGACAGATTCCACTCTCTTTGAAAGCTTAGTTCATCCTGTTGCTACACCATCAGCCTCGTGTAAACATGTCATTGAAAAGTCGTTTGCAAATCCAAGTCATGGGCTGATTTTGCTTGTGTTTTTGCAGGGATTTTATAAGTTTGAAGAGCAAAACAGGGTGGAGAGCGAATGCCCAAGTATGAACACGCATTCGCGAGCGTCGTGCATGCAGGTACTGAACTGCTTGGCAGCCCAAGGATGTAACACTTTGTAATGAGAATCTATATTTGTGGCTAATCACACCTTCCCGATGACTTAAGGTTTTTTTTTTTCTCCTCTCCATTGATTTTTTTTTTAATAGAGAAAGCTATGAACAGGGAAATGAAACTTAAAATGCCTTTTTCCCTAAGTTGTTTGAAGTCATTAAAAAGTGCTTAAAGTACATACATTTTTATAACCAAAATGTTAAATGCTGTACTTCATTTAGACACCATCATCAAGGTATGTTATCCAAATCTGTGGGATAGCAACTTGAATAGGCTATTAGGAAAACCAAGTTGTGTGTGTTGGTGTGTGGTGCATGTGTGTATATATTGTTTTCTAAAATAGAATCTCATGGAATATATATTTGGAAACTTTATTAATTTAATAATATTCCATGGATATTTTCCCAAGTAATTAAGGTTCTTATATGACGTCCTATTTAGTGGATGTATAAATTATGCTACAGCCATTTGTTAGTATATTTATGTTTTAAAATGTGTGCATGGGTGTCTAAAAAAAGAAGCTAACAATTTTTTTGCTTTTCTGTATTTCCTATTAACTCACCTTGCATTGCTTGTATCAGAAGAGAAACAAATTATTTAAAAAATTCTATCACACCAAGCCTATTACTTTTATTTCTGTAAAGTAAAATTAAATATTTACAAATAGAGGTCATACATAAATCCCCTAGCCCATTTACCTTTTTACTGACTCAAATAGAAAACTGTCTCTTAAAAACAAACAAAAAAACCCCAAATAAAATGGTGTAACTAAAAATGGAACTTTATCATAAATAGTCTGGCAGTTATTAAAAACTGAACTTCCCATTATTCTTCTCAGGGATCACTGAATAACACTAAGTTTTTGGATCCTTATTATATTCCTAGCACTGTGAACACTTTATATGGTTTATCCTGAAATCTCATAAGACTCCAATAAGGCAATGAGTATTATTAACCCCATTTTACAGATTGGCCCAGTGAGGCTCTTAAAGATTAGTCTTTGCCACTGATACAGAAAGAGGGAGGATGAAGATTCCAACAAGCCCCATGACTTTGGAGCCTCCTATTTAATTGGACTTGGCAAAAAGACATCAAGGAGCATCCCTCTGAGTGCTGAGATTTCACTGTGTACTTATGAAGCCCTATCTAAGATCCAGACGTGTGTGCATGCACACATGCAGACACACCAACTGGCTCGAATATATAAGGTGTTTACAAAGAAATGTTTTCACAGACTTGTCTTTGCAACTGCTGCAATGCACATGTAATCACTGTTGTTTATTATCATAACTGATGTTTTGGTACTTCAGAAATAAAATTGATCTAGTGGGAATGTGATCTCCACGACTGTAATGATAACCCCGTCCTGGCGTACTCCTTGGGGAGTACTGAGCACACTGGCAGCTGTACAAGGAGAAACTTATTTTACAAATCATTGTAAGAACAGTGCTGAACTAGCCAGTGGCCTGATAGCCACGGTGCCCCACATTCCCTGATGGGAGCCAGGGGCTGATTACCACCTGTATTTTCCTACTCCAAGGGGGGTCTAAGAAGGGATAGGGAATAGTCTTTAGAGACAAAAGGGAATTGGTATCCATCGTTTAAGATGTGATTTCCTGGTTTGTATCCTGGCAGGCAGTTTAGCATAGCCGTTGAGAGCATGGGTTCAAATTGTGGTTCTAGCCCTTTGATGTGTTTGGGCAAGTTGTTTCTCATTTATCTCACCTGGAAAATTGTTACAATAGTAGACCGACCCTGATAGGATTATTGTCAGGGGTAAATAAGTCCATGAAAAGCCCTGAACCCAGTGCCTAGAACCCAGTAATCACTCACTCATTGCTGGTTGCAGATGTCATCCTTTCCACCCTTTAGTACTAATGGGCTTCAGTAATGTTGATATTTTAGGAGTAAGTAACTTCTTAGAGTCAAACTAAAGAGTATTATTTCTTTGGGTAAGAAAAGGCCATAAGTCTCCTTGGGTTGCTTTGCACAGTTTTTCCTTATATCTCCTCCATTGCCCTTTTTCCTACAGATGGATGATGTAATAGATGACATCATTAGCCTGGAGTCAAGTTATAATGAAGAAATCCTGAGCTTGATGGATCCTGCCTTGCAAATGGCAAATACGGTATTGGTGACTTTTTTTTTTTTAAAGAAAATCTTGAGATATTTATAGTGTTCTCTCCCTTTTCTTGAACTTTAGTTAATCGTTGTAATTCATTGAGAAATTTCTTATTAATAAAGAAGTGAATTATCTCAGGATGACAAATAGGTGACTTTAACATCAGAAATTAAGAATTTCTCATGAGTCTATCAGTACCCTCATGACAAAGCTCTACATTCCCTGGAGTCCAGTATACTTGTGGTAGGGTGCTAGGCCTCCCACTTCCCCTTGACATCTAAAGCCCCACTTAGTACAGTGCTACCAAGGGAAATGCTATGGTTTGTACTCTATACAGTAGTTTTCTAGTTGGCCTGAAAAACTAATGCAGGTTATAAAGACAGTACCTTACTCAGCACAGGTGCTAGAGTGACATTTGAATTACCTTTCTTGAACAGCAAAATTTATTCCAGTTTTAGTTAATAAACCAGTGGTCATATTTGCTCTTATATGTTACCTGTTTCCATCTATAATTGGAAGCCTTGCCTGTATTTATTTGCTCTTACTCCTCACATTGGTATCTTATGCTTACTCTTTGCCAGTCTTAATGCAAATCTTAGTCCTTGCAATAATTCTGTGAGTGTCATTCTTGAAATAATATTCTGAATCAAGTTGGGGGTGGTATTACTGCCCCCAGTTTTAGGGTTAGAAAAGGTTAGCTAGTTGCACAAGATTCATAGATTGGCTGTGTCAGAGTTGGGGCCCCTCAGTAGATCTTTGAATGGCTAAGTCCAATCCTTTTCTCTTTCTTCTGTAAGCTTTTCCATGAGACTGTCACATTCTTTAATAACTAGAATTTAAAAACTAACTTGCACAGGGGAGGGGCAGCAAGCACTTGTTGTTTAATGGGTATAGAGTTTCAGATTTGCAAGAAAACATTCTGGAGATCAATTTCACAGCAGTGTGAATATATTTCACACTACTGAACTGTACACTTAAAAATGTTTAAGATGGTAAATTCTATATCTATTTTTTAAAAGACTGAATTCCTATAATTCTCTCAGCCAGGGAACATGACTGCCCTTAATTATTTATACCAAAATTCTTGGTAAACTAAATTTTTATCACTAGAAGTTTCTTTTCTTTTCCACCTTGGTCCAGTTCTTTAAGTTCAGTTACTTAAAGTCTTGAGGGGTGAGGACTCTCCTGGAAACCTCTCCGAGGATCTTTAGTTTTGGCCAACTTCTTACCGTTGATTTTGAAAGAACTAAATGTTCTTCTATTGTGACAAATGTTTCCATGCCAGACTCTCCCCACCCTCTTTGAGTTCGTGGTTGACTTTTGTGGAACTCTTCTGCTTCCAACTTCGTGCTTCCCATGAGGCAGACTACACTTGTCAGCAGTCAAAATCTTAGGATGAACATGAGCAAAACACTTGGGGGAGCTTGCACTAGGGAATTTATAAATATACTCAAAGACATGGGTTTATTTACAATGTGTTCAACTCCCTAGCAGCATTAATTGGCAATGGCCTAGTCACCCAAAAGAACTTTGCTGATGGGGGTGGTCATTTTGCCAGTGGGGTCAAGTGCATAGTTGGGTACACTCAGGAGGACTATAGAATTGATATAGTTAAAAAAAAAATTACTGCTTTTTTTCTCCAGTAGTGAGGACCTTTGCAGTCATCTGAGCCAAACTAGTACTCACACATCCATCCTCTGCATTCACCATAAAAATATCAGAAATACAGCTTCTTAAAATCCTCCAATAAAAGATACTAACCATAAGAAAAGCAGTAAAGCACAATGGTTAGGAGTTAGAATCTGTGATCAGATCTGGATTCAGACTCCAAGTCAGCCATTCACTGTGTGACCTTGCATTACTTAGCTTCTTGAAGCCCTGTATTTCCCCATCTGTAAAATGGGACTGACAATTGTACCACCTTCACATGGTCATCTTATATGTATATATCACATTTAACATTGGAAACATAAGTTGTGCTCAAAAATGTCTAAATTGATAAGTGTAATTTATTATAATATAAAATAACTTTGATAGTATTTTATTCAGGTGGTATTCATTGAGCACCTAATGTGTCCAGCGCTATGTTAAAATAACATCATACTTAACAATTCAGATACTCCTCACAATAAGTCCTTGTGAATTCCAGACATGGGCCCCAGTTTGCCTCATAGAGAACTTGTCTTCATGACTCTTCTGAAGACAGTTGTCATGACCCCCATTTGTGTCTCTCCTTTAGACCCGATATCCATGTCTCCTCAGTTAGTCTGCATTAGAGTAGTCATCTTACTCCTTTGTTATCTGATTGCTCTGAACTAATTTTCAGATTGACTTAGCCTGATACATCACCAGTACTGGGCATGGTACTGTGGGCTCAGGCGAGTAAGGTTTGCTTCCTCTTTTCAGGGGCTTACCAGTCTAGAAAGAAGAGACCACCTCAGACCTTAATTGCAGAAGGCTAATTCAGGAGCAGAGGGGCCATATCAGGGGAGTTCCCAGATCAGAGAGATCCCCTAGGCAGAGCTGAATTCATTCCCAGCCAGGAGAGGAGTAGCCTGTAGCCACCCTTAGAAATCACTTACTTTGTCCCAGTGTCCATTTTTCTTTTATATTCCCACCATGGAAAAGGCTAAATGTGGTCCTAAAAGAGCCTTCACATGACAAACTATTTCAACATTTTGCTATTAGGGGAAAGATGATATAACGTATAGGTTAAGAACATAGACTCTGAGCTAGATATCTGAATTTAATAGATATTCTTGAGTGAGTTATTTAACCTCTCTGCCTCACTTTCCTTGCCTGGAACATGGGGATAATAATAGCATATAAAACAATGGAATCCATGTGAAAATTCTAAGAGTTACACAAAAAGCATTTAGAATACTCCTTAAGCTCTTACTGGATGTTAGTTACTAGCTCTTACTCTTGATAAATTTGGGTTTTGATTGTCACAATTAAATGACAAAACTACAACTTACCAACATTTTAATTTTTTTCCCCATAATGAAGTTTAAACTTAATATTCTTCATGTCAGACATTTTACCCCTTTTGTTTTATTCTTTGAAATGCTTTATTTCAAGTCAACTTCTTAAAAAACATGAAGTGGAAGAAACACTTACAGAGGAAACTATCCTAAGGGAATTACAATCTAGAAATAACCATTCTGAGAGCACAAGGGCCCTCTTGTACCATCACAAACAAAGAATAAAAGTCCCAGTTTTCTTGTGCTAACAGTACTCAATTGATATTCAGAGAAGGGGACCGTCCAGAGAGAAAAAAATAATAACATTTTACAATGATCATTTGCTTGGAAAAATATTCATTTTGGTGGAGCAGAACATTGAAGAACATAATTTAGACCAAGTTGGAGGCACAGAACCATGTGTATCTACCTTCTCTTTATTTGTCCCAATTAGACTGTGGCTTTGATCTGTCCATCCTGTAGTTTGTATGCTGGAAGTGAAATCTTGTCCATCAGATTAATGTACTGGATAAAAACCCAGCAAAGACATACGTATCTATGTTAACAGAAGAAACCGCTTCCTCTTTCTTAGCTCCAGAGGTGTTATTTTGACTGATTATGATCTTAACTGTGTTCAGGGGGGGTTTTTCTAACCCAGAAGGAGAACTATAGAATCTGTTCTTTCATATGCATGGTGAGGAGACTGGCCTTTAGTTAGAAAGCTGTATTAATTTAATCAAGCTTCCTTTTTTGTAGCTTCAATGAGTAACAGCTGTTACTACAAAGAACCTAAGCCACCAGTTAGGGCACGGGCTCTCAGCCCTGGCACTATGAACATTGGCGATGGATAATTCTTTGTTGTAGGGGGTGGCCTGCCCATTGTAGGATGTTCAGTAGCATCTCTGGCCTCCCGCCACTTGATGCCATAGCACCTCCCCCCAAACTGTGACAACCAAAAATGTCTCTAGACATTGACAAGTGTCTTCTGCAAGAGGGGAAAACTCACAATGGGGAAGCACTGATTTTGGGTTCTGACTCGTCACCCCAGCCCTGCAGATCTCCTGATTGCTGTGTTTAGATTTGTATTGCAGTTGAGTAAAATTGGTGTGATGGTCAACTGGATACTTGGTAATTAACATAGCAGGTGGTTTTGCTGATCAAAGAGAAAATTAGCTTGACTGTCCAAACTGTAGAATGGGAATAGAAATTTTCTAGAAATACATAATTTTCTAGGGAAGTATAATGTTAGTAAACACAGCAGCTTATCAATCACTTAAGTAGCAGGCACTGTTTCACCGACTTTATCTCTTTTAGTTCTTATAAAACCCTGTGAAATGGGTGATAGGATCACCACTCCTCAAAGGGCCACATCACCCCTCAGAGAAGTTAATGTCACACAGCAGGTTAGTACCAGCAGCAGGTTTTAAACTAGGGTCTCTGACTCCTAAGCCCAGATTGCCAAATGCTGTACTATTCATTTGTAAATTTGAATATCCACACTTGGTGGCAAGCAGCAGGTGTAGGAGGAGGGATGGGGGTTATTTGTTTAAGTCCACTTAGAGATTAATTGGAAACTGCCACTTCTAATTGGTTAATATTGGCAGGTTGATACTGCTCCCCAAATATGGCTATTAATATGATGCACGGACTTCTTACTAAAAACCTCCATTCAGACATAGCTAGAACTGTGACTTTTTCTTTTTTTTCTTCTGTAAAATTGGTACAGTAACATCCTGAAGGTGCCTTTTTAGTTCTGTGTCTGGCACAGAGTAAGTGTCCACAAAATTATTTTTTTCCCAGTAAAATATTCTGGCAGGCTCTATGCTGCCAGCTCCTAATCAGCAAGCATTGGAAAAGCAGCTGAAGTGGGAAATCTTTTAGAGAACTAGATACAGGGTTATAAGCTGCTTCTTCAACTAGAGGTAATAATGTCTGACCTCAGTAGAGTGCCTGGTAAGGCTTCTTGGTATAGTGAATTTAATTCATCTCCCTCTGTGGGGGCCACTGCTGTCCATCCACGCAGGTCACAGCAACTGTTTCTTAAGTTTTTTGCCCTCCCAATCAGTTTCTTTCTGGGTCTTCCCCAGTCTGTCTCTCCTACCCCGACCCACCTATCTGTCTTTCTACCTCTTTCTCTCTCTCTCTGTATATGGATCTCTCTCTACCTGTTTCCACCCCACTTTTGTGTCTTTGTCTCTGTCTCATTCCCAGTTTTTAATTTTTCTCTCTCTCCCCCTCTTTCTCTCTTTCTGTGCTTCTGCACTTATTAAGAATATGTAATGTATCATCTTCCTTTAGAATGTAGTTGATACATCTTTTCTTATCCTGGAGAAGTTTGTAATTTGATGTCTGTTCGTGGTAGATCCTTGATGAATTAGAGTTTTCTTTAAAGCTAGCTTCACATACCACTTGTCTATTAATTGTCCCTAACAAATCATCATAGCACAATTGCATGTTTTAGTTACAATTTGAAAACAGTACACGTGATTTGTATTTGTGGAGCTATGGGAAGAACTCTTTTTTAGTTTGTTGCATTGACTTTTGAAGTCACATTCCTGGTGTATTAATACCCATTACTTCTCCCAAAACCTGAAACTCCAGAATGATAGGATAAATCTGTGCAATCTAGAGGAGTCACGAGATGTCATAGCAGCTTTTTAAGTTTCAACTCTGACTCTTCATAGTGCTGTATGGAGACGTTTGAGTGCCTTTCACTCTGCTGTGTTAAGTTGGACAAGAATAGAACTGAGCACTCACTGGGCACTCCCGACCCTAACATGATGACTTATTTCAAGTAAAACTACTTAGTGAAATGACAGCTCGTAAGCAAAGTCAAATTTTATCAGTTTCTTAGCTAGAAGGCCTTGAAATGTGGTTCAAGGGCATTTTAAATGATCATAATGCATTGTTTATATGCATCTTTGTTGTGCTATATGTATGTTACATGTTATGTACCTAGATCCTGCCTTCAAAAGGGAAAAAAGACTGAGTAGAAGAGAGATGTGCTCTGTTGATCTGTGTGTCCTCCCTGTCCCCAGAACCAATCATATAAGAGTGTCATATTAACCTATCAGAAAGTACCTTATTCTAGGTATAGCCCCTCCCACCTCTAGCTAGGGGTTTAGTTCATAAATTATTTAGAAGTCATGATGATAATAGAGGCCAGTGGATACTGATGAGGGGAAACACATCTGATTCTATTTTTATTTTGTGGGATATTTTCATCTGTATGTTAATGGCCATTTGAAAGAATGAGAAGTAGAGTATTGCAGTACAATTTTTACTAATGCCTCTTGGTCACTACACATTTTAATCACACTTAAATGCTATCTGTATTTGCTTTTTTCTGATGCAGAGTAGAATTCAAAAAGTATAATTAAAGGTAAGAAGGGCTAAATGACATAAATTCTTACCCAGGGAAAATAGTTATAGAAATTGTTTGAATTAAACTGGATATGGGAAGTTTCTGCTGTGGAAGTAGTGAGGTCACTAAACTGTGTTCCTGTAGTTAAGAGGTGGGAAAAGGGTATGTCTTGGGCTGCTGATGTCTATACAAACGGGCACCTCAGATTCCTCCAGTGACCTAGTTACAGGGACATGTGTTTATGACAGAAGGAAGTCAGTATCTGGGAAAAAAGTTCATTACTTTCAATATGTTCATTTCAGAACTAGAGGAGAAAGAAGCCAGTTTGAGAAAGCTAACTGCTTCTTTTCCTTTTTTTTTTCAAGTGCAAATTTATGTTCTTTTATTAAAGTCATTGGGCTCCCTCTTGTGGCTTTGTGAAGGATTTCAGTTTCAAGGAAAATAATTTCTCTAGCAATAAGGAAACGATTTCTTTTCCAAAAGGAAAACACTTTTTATTGTTTTTCCTTATTAAAGGAGGAGGGAGAAGAAGGGAGAGATGGGGAGAGGGAAGGAAGAAAATTGACTTAGGCAAAAAACCCAATTGGTGAAAAAGTCAAGCTCCATTGAACCCTATTTTACAGTAAGAGCTAACATTTACAAAGCATCTTCTATATGCTACGATATATGCTAGGTAGTGGGTTTGCCACATTATCCATTGTCTCCATGCTCGGAATAAACCTATAAACTAAGTAGTATCACCATGTTATGGGTGAGATTCTGCATCCATTTTTCTCTCAAAGTTAGGTAGACAGTGTATATGTGAGTGAATGAAAAGGTAAACATTTCATGCTTTCTTATTTTAAAAATGACTTTTTACATCAAACTACTTCTTTTAAATAAAGTCTGTAATAGGATATTGGTTTTAGCTGAATAACTTGTGAATTGTTCAGTTATTCATTTCCATTACTGGTTTTCTCTCTCTAGTTACCTGTCTCTGGAAATTTGATTGACCTTTATGGCAATCAAAGCCTGCCACCCCCAGGCCTCACCATCAGCAACTCGTGTCCAGCCAATCTTCCCAACATAAAAAGGGAGCTCACAGGTAAATACCCTCATACATGTGCTTGTTAGAGGGGATTATCTTTTAACTGTCTGATAAGCAAAGCTATCCAAGTAGTGACCTACAACTATTTCTAACTGACCGACATACTTATTTAGGTCTATGCAACAGTTGAAACATTGAGCAATATTTCAGATAGAGGATTTATACTTAAAAATTCTTATTTCTAGTATTTCCATTATTCCATGGCACCATTACTCTATGATACCCATCATTGTGTCTATGGCTGCTCTTCCCTTTGGGGTGAGGGCAGCAGGCAACACTTTGCATTACAAAATGCTACCACAGAATCTTAGGTTTGTTTATGTTACTCACCAAGCCCCAAGAGGCATTTGAGTTTGAGAACCCTGGTCTGAATTTCCTTTGACACACATTCAAGCCCACAGTTGGGATAAAGCAAGACTCTATTTCTTATATCTTCATACACCTTCCTGATATTTTTGCTGTATCATGTGGATAAGATTTGTTACACAGAGTAAAAAAAAAATTATAAAATGTTTTTGAGGCAAGTGTGAATTACCTATTTCACTATTTTGTTTAATGCTTTAGGGAAGGCATTTGGCCATAAGGACATGACAAAACTATGTTAGAACTGACATTCAACCATGCCGAATTTTATTGCCCTCACCTCATCCCCCTTTTAAATATTTGGTCCTTGCATCGTGCAGGATTGGGTGAACAGACTGAGGGAATGGAATCTAGATTTTGTGCAGAAATTCCTATTCTGTTCACTGGTCTCTTTTTAAAAACATACTTTGGAAGATTGTGGCAGGAGAAAGACATTAAAAAAAAACATTGATGGGTTAAAAAAATTAATTAGTATGTAAAAACCATCAAAACCTGATAAACAAATAGGTACCCTACCAGAAAGGGAAAGTACCAAGTGTTAGAAAATATGCTAAATAATATCTGTATTAAATAATGATACAGTATGGTCAGACTGACATGAATAAAATTCTTATTACTTGAGGACAAAGTGAAGTTTTGAATTTTGTGTATGATTGTTTATTCAACAACAGAAGAAAACAACAGAGGCAAGGGATGAGGTGGGAGCAGTGGGTGAAGGGGGTATCAATTGATTTTTTAAAAAGCAGATAAAATGGACTATTATATAATAAATGTATTCTGGAGTCACTACTATTTTAGAAGATGACTAATCCAGACAGGACAAGGGTTAAAATGCCAGCAAAAGTAGAAAATGGACACGAATTAGGGTTTTAACCACCAATAGCTTGAGAGGCAGGATGATGCAGCAATAAGGGAACAGGCTTAGGAGTCAACAGATATGACCTAAGAGGGTGGGAAAATCATCTTTATTGTCCAGCTTTCCCACCTGCGTCAGGGTCCCATCAGGAAGGAGAAAGCATGCAGTCATTTGAACATGGAAGATTTAAAATAAAGAATTGTTAACCACGTAGAGGCACTTAGCTACTAAGAGAGGATGAATGCTCAAGAACAGCCTAAGACTGGGGACGTACCTGGCCCAGGAGAGAGCCTCCTCCCCAAGGCAGGGGTCAGGCCCTGCTGGCAGGGAGGTGGCTGCCGCCCACTGGGTGGCAACAAGTGTTCTGGGTTGCCGACCAGAGCTGCTTCACAGCTGCTGGGCTGAGGGTGACAGGCACAAAGCCACGGGGGGCCGGGCAGGGTTGGCAAGCTGAAAACAAAAAAACAAAAAACAAAAGCAAACCAAAAGACAACAAGAAAAAAGTTAAGACACTGAAGTGGAGAGTGTGTAAATAAAAGCTGCCTAGCCTGTGTGTGAGAAAAAAAAAAAATGGTTTAGGTTGACCTTTGCAAGTAAAATAATACAGCTTCTGAATATATAGAAATTCAGAAGCTGAATTATTTCAATGTATATGCATATATACTTATGAATATAATACATATATATGTACATTATATATGTGTATATATACACATATGTAATAACATATGCATACATATGTTTCTATGGCTAAAGTTTGGTAAAAAGATTTCTATTTGGAGGTATAATTCTGAATTATGGTAGTGTAATGTTTCAGGTATCACTTCTGAAAAGAAAGTAACAAAGGTTCCTGGATCCTAAGATTAATCAAACAACATGTTTTATTCTGTGTTTTTTTTTTCTCTCTTTAAAGGCAAAAAGTAATCCCTTACCACAAAAATTTCACAAGAGATACTGTCAATAGGCCAAATGGAGTTGTCACCAAATGCCTTTGTACCCTGTTCCTATTTTTGTTTCTATAAACTCATACCAGTAAATAGTTACTCCTGATTTCACTCTAGCAGGTTCTGATGGAACTTGGCTCCAAGTTCTAAAAAAACCAGTCCATTCCCATGAATCAGCTAAAGATCCAATTTGGGAGCTTCTCTACCCAGTTTCCATGTCAGTGTGTTACAAAAGCATCAAAAACTGAAAAGTTCTGTTGCCTGAAAAGAAAAGTTGATTACTGACAATAGGATACAAATGGCAAATTTCCATAGCTTTCTAGTTACTTATTTTTTCCTAGTATGTTTACAGCATGTTGGACATCTTTGTTACTGGTATTTTACCATTTTGTAGAAGCCAAGTTTTTGCATTTGTTGGCTATATATTACATTTGAAAAAAGCAAGCTTTTTAAAAGTCATAATTTTAAAAACTGTATTTTTATTTAGAGTCAAGTCAAATAAGCTTCTATATGTTTAGAAAATTAGATGTTTTGTGTTTTATGTTTCTGTGTGCCTTGAACAGTTCCAATTTCTAATTACTTCATTCACGTGCACAGCGTGTATTTTTCCCACAGAGTCAGAAGCAAGAGCATTGGCTAAAGAGAGGCAAAAAAAGGACAATCACAACTTGAGTAAGTTGGGTTTATATTTGTGATATTTGAGAGTGGAGTTGGTGTTCCCGCTTACATGAAAATTTTCCCAGAAATTTTGAAGGGAAATTGATGCCTATAGCTGTTAAAGATACAATTTCATGAAATTATTTTCCAGAGAAACCAAGGTATATATTTTTCCTATATATTCTGAGATCAAATTGAATTTTTTCTTTCAGCATGTTGAAAAGTATTTATTTTCCTTGCTTATGGTAATGGGGTGTGTGTGTGTGAATGTGCGTGTCTGTGTGGTGAGGGGGAGCCTTGATCCCCAACTACCCAATTATAAGTGTTACTCACACTGGAACTTATTAACAAAAGGGGATGTGGGATCACCATCTCCAGTGAGATTTGAAAGAAAGAAAGAAAAAAAGAAACATCTGGAGGGGAGTCAACAGGTGAGATAGCCTCCCAAATTTCTGACTTTACCTGTGACTTATAAAAAAAGGTCTTCTAATATGTAAATTTTTTTATGTGTTTGATTTACTCTTGATCAAATCTTTTAACTTTTTCCTATGAAAATTAAGGTTTTGTTTCATAAGTAAAAGAGGCTGCACAGTTAGGAAATAACAAGGATTGGATTTAGAGGTAAGGAATAGTTTGTGTAAGTGTGCATTTTTCATCTCAGGGCCTTCTATCCTTTTTTACCTAAATTGATTTTTAAGAGTATAACTTAAGTGTAAACATTTTTTACTTCTAAAACTGATAGAATGAGGCCAGCACTTAAGATGATAGAATAAGGCCAGAATTATTTTCTGGTCCCTAGAAATAGTCATTTTTTCCCCCTCAGTTTGTTGTTTGTCTTTCCAACCTCTGTCCATGTATTTAAGAATAGACCCACATATGCATGCACCCCTTGAATAAATAGCATGATTTTGTGTATGTGTTCACACAAACATTATTATCATGTTGTCAATATCTGTTGATGTTTGCTTTTTTACTCACCAGTATGTCCTAAAGACCTTTGGCTGTTGCTAATCTAGCTCTGTCTACTTTTCAAAAATAGTTGCATACTCTTCTGCAGTGTGACTGTGTGATATGTAGTAATCCTCCCACTGCTAAGTGTCCATGTTTTTTGCAGTCACTCCCTTACAAACAATGTGCATGTGCGTCTTTGTGTACAGGGGGATTTGTTTCTCCAGGTTATGTGCTAAGCAATGAACTGCTGGGTCCAGAAGGGGGTGAGTTCTTTCTTTGAATAGACATTTTCCTTTTTACTTCCCATTTCAGGTTTGAGAAGCTGTCCTCATCTTTTAATCAAAAGATTTGGATAATATTTCTAAGATCTCTTGTAGCTCCCAAGTGATTTTACTCTAAGACCATTTTTCTTTTAAAATACTTTAGAAATACAATAATTAGTCATTTTCCAAAACTTCACCTGTCTGAAATTGGAAAACTAAGTTGGATATAGTCAAAAACAATATTCACCTTTACTTAGGCCCCTAAACTCTCAAGGGTAAGGTTGTCAGTAAAGTGAAAAAATGCAATTGGCTCAAACTCTGAGGGCTCTTAAGTAATGTTAAAATCTCATCTAACTATTAGAAATTAATACTCAAGGTTAGATGGCCTATTGGCATAGCTCTCCTCTTCCAGAAATTTGTCTTTTAAGAGTATTTGCCAAAATGTGCAAAATAATACATTCATTTATTCACTCACATCTATTTATTGAGCTCTATTGTATATGAGGCACTTTTTCTACAGAAGTGAACCGAACAGACAAGCTTCCCAGCCTCGTGAGCTTACATTTGAATCAGGGCAGACAAAAGATATGGGGGAGTAAATACCTGAGGGTGGTGTATTCAGCATAAGATAAGTACTATGGCAGGACTAAAACATACATGCAAGCACTGACAAAAATATTCATATGCTATTGAAAAAGAGAAATTAGAACAGCCTAAATATTCATCAGGAGAGGGTTTGTAATATCTTATGGCACATTCATATAAGGAATTCTCCATAGCTTTTAAGAAAACTGGTGTTGGTCTGTTTCACCCGACTCAGACAAATATCTACAAATATATTACTGAGTGAGTAGAGCAAGTGTCGGGATAATATATATATAATATCCCATTATATAAAAAGAACACACTATATCGGGCTTTGCTTGCAGGCATGCATGTGCGTGTGTGTGTCTGTGTGTTTGTATGAATGTGTGCATGGGGAATGTGTGCATCTAGAAGTCACCCTTATCATTGACAGTTTCCTTGGGCATGTAGATGCTAGATAGTGTGAAGAATTGGCTTTTACTTTTTATTTTTTACACTTTTGTATGTTCTGCAATTTTTTGCAAGCATGTATCACTTTAAAATAAAAATGTAAATTGGGGAGGGAAGTCACTAAATTAAAAAAATGTGGCACATCTAAATGTTGACAGTGAAAGATGTCAACAATATACTGTTAAGTGAGCAAAGATAAATGCAGAGTTATTTTTAGTGTAATTCCACTTTAACCATATCATTTTTTCTTTAATACATCATTATTGAAGGTCTACTCTGTGCCAGCCTCATGTGGGTGCTTGGAATCCATCATTAAAAAACATAAATATTGAATTAATGAATGAATGACATATGCAGATATTAGGTGGTTGAAAGTTCTATGAGGAGACAAAATGCAGCTGAGAGGATAGAGTATCAGGATAGGAATGGGAGGTGGTTTCTAAGTAGGGTAGTCAGGGAAGGCTCACAGATACATTTGAGTCACCACCTGATGTACATGGATGCAGAACCATTTAGCTGTCTAGCGAAGAGTGTTCTAGGCAGAGGGAACAGCGGTAAGAATTCCTAAGTAGGGAGTGTGTCTGGCTTGATTGAGGAATGGCAAGAAGCCCATGGGGCTGTGAGTGGGAACACAGGTGAGTCACAATAGAAGATGTGGTCAGAGGAGGAGAGGAGTAAAAAATGAGATCAGAGAGGTAGAGCCCTCCAGATCTTTTAGGATGCCTTGAGGAATTGGCTTTCGTCTAGGTGAGGTAGGAAATGATTGGAGGCTTTTCAGCAAAGGATTGGCATGCTGTGACTTTTGTTTGAAAAAGGCTCCCTCTGGCTGCTATGTTCTAGATAAGCCAAAGGGTAGTTAGGGGACAGTGGGCATGGGTGAAGAGATACCAGTTAGGGGACTGCAGTAATCCCGGTAAGAGATGATGGTGGCTTCTATCAGTTAGCTGTGAAGGTTGGACGTGGACCGATTTTGGAAATACTATGAAGGTAGAGCAAACAGATTTTTATGATGGATCAGATGTGGGATGTGAGGGGAACAGAGGTACAGAATTGATTTCAAGGTTCTGGACTAAGCAACTGGAAAGGTGGGGTTACATTAAGTGAGGTGGGAAAGCCTATGGGTTTAGCTGTTTAGCATGGAACACCAGGAGCTCATGTTGGAGTGTTGGGCTGCCTGTTAGACTTCCATGTGGAGACGTCTGAGTCTACAGCTTTGGGGAGATGTTTTGGTTGGGAACACAATCATGGGAATCATCAGTGTGTATGTGTTATTAAAAAGTATGAGATTAAATGAGGTCACCAGGAAGTGAGTAAGATTGAAGAAGAGTCTTAGGAACTGTGTCCCGGATGTGTATCTACACCCTGTGTGTGCTTATTTTTAGAGCATAAAGATAATCACAAAAGGTATAGAAGAAACTTAACAGTGGCCGTATCTGGATCATAGGAGACTTCTATTTCACTTTATGTATTTTATTTTAGTATTTGTATTTTTATGATTATTATATGCTTGGAAAAATAAGAAAACATGTCATGCTTCAAAGTTTTGGAGGAGGTTCACTAGAAGGTCAGAGGTCCAAAATTTCCTTCTACAGAATCATTGAGTATCATTTAATATTTCTATTTAATAAAAGCCTAATGATGAGACTACTATGTATAACTGATTTAATCATAGGAATAATCACTCAGCTAGGAAAAAATGCAATATATATTGGGAAAGTTGTGAATGATATTATTTACCTAAGTGTACAGAATATTACTAGGTTGAACATAAATATGTATTAGATTATAATATGTTTAAAGGAAAATATTAACATCTTTAATCCAATGTATTAGACCTTAAGTCATTTCAAATTAGAAGTATTTATTGACTCATATGCTTTACTATTTCACCCTTTCTTAAGAAAATGATAATTTAAGAAGGTAAACATACAACTGGATTTATAAAATAGAAATGCTGTTAGGATGCATGGTATAGTTAACATGCTAGACTCAACTTCTAGGGCTGTGTTATTCAGTACTGTAGTCACTCTACATCTGCTTGTTGAGCACTTGAAATGTGGCTAGTCCAAATTGTGATATGCTGTAGGTGTAAAATATACACTGGATTTCAAAGATGTGGTACAAAGAAAAGAATAAATATCCGATTTATTAATTTTTATATAAATTACATGTTGAAATTATACTCTTTTGGATATATTGGGCTTAAAATATATTAATTTCACCTATTTCTTTTCACTTTGTTAACATGATTACTAGAAAATTTAAAATTACATTTGCAACTTGCGTTATATTTTTGGTTAACACTGGGTAGAGCAGGGTTTTTCTATGACCTGTAGGCTAGGAATGTTTTTTACATTTTTAAATGGTGTTAAACAAATCGAAAGAGGAATAATATGTAATATGTGAAAATTATGTAAGATCCAAAATTCAGCAACCAATTCTTCCTGGAGGTAGACTTGAGTTGCAAAAAGTAGTCATGGTTAATATTATGTTGTTAATTCTGTCAATTAAAAATTCATGGAAATCTGTTTTCTTTCTTATATAAACACCTACATATCATCAGTTATGCTGCTTGGCCCACAGTCCCAAAAGTACTCACTCTCTGGTCCTTTGTAGAAAGATTGCTACCCTTGGTCTGGCACATCAGGGTTGAGTTTGGGCCTGTCCTCACTTACTGTTGGTGTCCTCACCAAGTCCCTAATATTTCCAAGGTAGTTTTGTCATTTGTAACTGAGGATACTAATTCCAGTTTCAGGGTAATTATAGGATCAAATGAGAAATTACCATTTCAGGGCTTTGTAAATGATAAAGTTCTGTACAAAGCTAGCTCATTTTTCAAAAAGTGCTTTACCCTCAGTACCAAAAACATGATAATAACAGGGAAATACAGATTCAGATTGTTGTGGCCTGGCAAAATTAATATGCACATGCCATTAATGAGATATGCTAAATGTGTATGTCAGTACTATTACTAATAATAGCCCTTTCATGTGCTCTTTTTTGAAGTTGAAAGAAGAAGAAGATTTAACATAAATGATCGCATTAAAGAACTAGGTACTTTGATTCCGAAGTCAAATGATCCGTGAGTACAATTCAATGTTAATCTGCATTGTCTATTTTTTTCAGACCTTAATGTTATTTCATGTGTTGCAAAAAGTGCAGTCATAAAAACTACGTAAAGAAGTACCCCCCTCTCCCTTTGATTCCATTTCTGAATATTTCTTACACCTTTCTTTTCGTTAATCTCATCAAACTAAAATGTCAAGAGAAGTAAACCAAGTTATACAAAAGGATTATTGGACATGAATTGTTTAGCTTTGGTTGTGAGGAGATGACTTTCTGAAATCTGAGAATCCTTGGTAAATGAACACTCTTGACTTGCTAAAAAAATTCTAACAGTTCATACCAGACAGAAGTTTCAGTAGCTGGAAATGCAAGATTTGCTGACTATTTGCTCTTCAACTCACACACTGTCTATAGGCACGAAGCTGATGTGGGAGACTTGAAGTTTAACCGTATTTAACAGACAAAAGGTCAATTTTTTGAAAATTTGCATGCCCTTTGTATGTTTTACCAATCCAGAAAAAAATAGTAATTTTTAATCCTTTTATAAGTATAGGTCAGCTAATTTGGATTTCAGCTCACAGTCTCTGTCCCCTACCCCCTCCTCGTTTCAGAGATAACAGTTGTTAAGATAATTTTCCTACCAGCAATGTCAGCAAATAGAACAACAAAAACACAGTCTTCATCCATTAGAAATTGGCCCATTTGAAGTAAGGTAGTAGAGGATGTATACATTTTAATGGCTCCCACAGGCATTCCATGAAATTAGCCTTTGAATATGACCTTTTAGCTATCTAATAAAATGTAAAGATGAAATCAAGCATTATTCATGGAAGGCTTATTAAATTTGCTATTCACATTATTGTCAGGGAATTTGTGTCAAAATAAAATAAAGCCATTGTCCATTGTAAGGTGGTTTTGATGAATGTTCAAGCACAATTTCCATCACCAACATTTTGCTTTCCCAGATTTCAAGGAAAGCCATTTTGAAACTCAAAACATTAAAATTCTCAGTTCTACTGCACAAATTTATCCTATGAAGGGGCTGTGACCTTCATTTCCTATAGTCAGTCTTGCATGATGGTTGAAATTGAATTCCCATTTTCCTGTTCTTTATCAGCTTTCACTTTTGAGCGTATTCTTTTAAACTGTAGCATGTGAATCTCTTTAGCAACATATTATGAAATTATGGGACTGCTCTATTTGCATATTTTCTTTCTCTATTATATTAGAAATACTTCTGTGTTTATAATCCAAACTGATAATGATCTTTAATTGTAGGCATTGTTTTAAGGTACTATGAACTATAGCCTATTATGGGGTTTTTCCCATACCAGGTTTCCAGAACAGGCTCTCAGGCTGCTATGGAGACACAATCTAGCTGACGAGGGTCCTGACCCTAAACCCTTTCCTCCCCTAGAGCAGATCTGTTTGTAATGAAGTATATATTGAGGACCTGTGTACATGTTTGTGTGGTAAAAGGGTCACTCTCATTATAAAAGAAAAAAGAAAAAGTTTGAAAACCCTACCTGTAAGTCTAAAAGTATAATTGATTGATTGGGTCTCACAAGGAAGCAAAACCCAAAATAATTGGTTGAAATAGTCCCTTCTGAGAAACTGAGTAGCTGTTTTGAAGTATCAGTACTGGTTTCTTACCTTATTGGCCTAGTTAACACATCTTTCATTATAGTTACATTTCTCTCTGGCTGCTAAAATTTCCATTACTTTGATTTCAGTGCTGAACATTGAGCAAACCTGCTCTGTGCTCACTCTGAGTATCTCAGGACACCTCCCTGGGTTGCCGTCTTTGGTGCTCAGACCCCAGAGATCAGCTGCAAGGAGCTCTCTGGGGGCCATAACTGCCTCTCATGGGAGCACTTCTGTTTTGTTCTTCATATAACCCTTATGAGGATCAATTACTTGCTGGCTTGTTTTAATGGCCCTCCATTCACACGTCCCAGCTGATACTTCTGATCTGCTTTGAGCCCCTATAGATAATGCGGTAGACTTGCCGTATGGTCAATTGGTTTTGTTTTCATCCTTATCATTGTCATTGTCATGATAAATATCATCTATAAAGGAGCTCAGATTAAAGTCTTACAAAGCTAGGACTTATGTAATGATAATTTCATTCTTAATTATTTTTCTGGAGTGCTCTAAATTTTTCAACTCACTTCTACCTACACCTAATGATATCCTTGATGACGTTCTTTTCTCATATATGCGTGCATTAGAAGCTATAGTGATAAAAAAACTAAAAAGCACCAAGCTCAGGCTGTCTGGGTTTGAATTCCAAAGCAACCCTTTACTAGATGTCTGACCTCGAGGAACATAATTGAATTTTTATACTTGGTTTTTCTCATCTGTTAAAAAAAAGGTGGAATCAGAATATTCCTACCTAGTCTAGTTGTTTTGAGGACTTAGTCACATAAGAGGAAGAATAGTGTAGTAGTTAAAGGCATGGAGTCTGGAGCCAGTCTTCAGGTTTCCTGGCTCTGCCTCTTCCAAGCTGTGTTGGCAATTGACCATTGGCAAATCACTTAACCTCTCTGTGCCTTCATTTTCCAATCTGTACAATAAGGATAATATTAGTGCCTACCCATTGATGTTGTTATAATTAAATGAGCTGTGAAACACCTTAATAAGTACCTGGCACAGAGCAAGTGCCTTTTAAAGATAACCATTGCAATTATTATATCGAGCCCTTAACACATGCCAGCTCCATTATTTGAATTGACTTCTAAACTTTTCGCAGCACATTCATATAAAGTGCCTCCTTTGATTCCAGTAGCATACCTATGAGGCTGCTCATGCAAATTTAGTATCCCTGATTTATGGGTGAGGAAACGTAGATGGAGTGAGATTAGATAACCTGTCCATGAATATTCATGATAAAATTTGAGTGTGCACCTTGATGTCACACACAATCAAGTAGTGGGAGCACATGGATTTTTTTTTTTTTTTTGCCATAGGTTATTCTGTCTGTCTCACTGAGTTAACTTTGGTAGTCCTAGAAATCTATAACTATTTAATATAGTATTTAAGAGTATTGACTTTATAATCTACAAACCTAAATTAAGCCCTGCTTCCCCCTTACAGTAGTAGCTCTGTGACCTGGGGTAAGGAATAGTCACTGTTTCAACTCATGCACAATGGCCCTTTCTTTCAAGGTACTTGTCTGGGTTCAGTGTCCAGCACATGGCAAGCACTCAATGATAGCTATTATCAACTTATAATTGTTATCAATCTGTAGAACTGGAATGCTCTGAATATTGGATTTTCTTTGAGCCTGAAATCCTGAAGAAATCTGTTTGCTTCTGTTTTCATTACAGAGACATGCGCTGGAACAAGGGAACCATCTTAAAAGCATCTGTGGACTATATCCGAAAGTTACAGCGTGAACAGCAACGTGCAAAAGAACTTGAAAACCGACAGAAAAAACTGGAGCACGCCAACCGGCACTTGTTGCTCAGAATACAGGTACTTGGCATGTGATGTGTGAAGTTTACCCCGTGTCACTGACTCAGAGAAGGGAGAAGAAAGGGTATAACGAGCCATGAGGGAGTTGACTTTCATTCTTCCAATACAGTTGATATTCATTATTCATGAGTTTCCTGTTTATGAATTTGCCTACTCACAAAAATTTACTTGTAACCCCCAAATCAATATTTGTGGCATTTTCACAGCCGTCTGTGGGCATGAGCAGAGCAGCAAGTTGGAGTTGCCAGACGTGGCTGTTCCTCCTTGAGGCTGACCAAGGCCATGCCCTCCTTGCTTATTTCAGCTCACCCTGTAGACAGTTGTCCTTTTTGTAGTCTTTCAGAGCCATATTTTTCACATTTTTGTCTTGTTTGTGGGTGATTTTGCTGTTTAGAATGACCCATAAGCATAGTGCTAAAATGCTGTTTATTGTTCCTAAGCCCAAGAAGGCTGTGATGTGTCTTGGGTAGATTGTGTCATTCAGACATGAGTTATAATGCTGCTGGCTGTGAGTTCAGTGTTAATGATTCAACATTATTTATTAAGTTAAGTGCCTTAAACAAAACACACGTAACACAAGGTTATGTGTTGATTGGTTGATGAAAATGTGTGACCAGACACTCACCGAAAACTAACCCTGTTTTTCCTCCAGGAACAATGGTTGAGTATTTGCTAATTCACTGTTCATAGCAACTGTATAGGACATAACTGTCTTAGTCCATTTGTGCTGCTATAGCAAAGATACCATCGACTTGGTGGCTTACACAGCAAGCATTTATTTCTCAAGTTTTGGTGCTAGGAAGTCCATGATCAACATGCAGACAGATTCGGTGTCTGAGCCACTTCCTGGTTCATAGATGGCTGTCTTCTCACTGTATTTTCACAGGGCAGAAAGGTGAGGGATCTCTCTTGGGGCCCTTTCTAAAGATACCAATCCCATTCATGAGGGTTCTCCACCCTCATGACTTAATCACAGCCCTAAACTCTATCTCCAGATACCATCACACTGGGGGTTAGCTTTCAACATAAGAATTTGGGGGAGGACCGGACACACAGATATTCAGTCTAGAGGAGGAGGGGACACAGATATTCAGTCTAGGGGAGGAGGGGACACACAGACATTCAGTCTAGGGGAGGACGGGACACACGGACATTCAGTCTAGAAGAGGAGGGGACACACAGATATTCAGTCTATAGCAATAACTACCTGGAACCAGACAAAGATGCCTTATAGTATTTTGCAGGGGGACTATATGTCTTTTTAGGCCATGGTCAAAGCCCATGTTTTTAGGAAAGTTGGAGACATCCAGAGTATCTTATCATCAAGATAAAAATTTTGGAAAAAGTTACATATCATGAAATTATGCCATATGTATCTTTAATGTGCACTGTCTACTCTTTAGAGAGAGAAATGCTGATTTTAATAATATGTGAAATTCATCTGTCACTCTATTTAGTGAGCATTATGGACCTGCGTAAATGTGAAATGGGGTCCCTCTTTAGTATCAGCTCCTGGTACTTCTCTTGGGTGCTTAGTCTCTCATGCTGAGTGTAAAGACACAACTTGCTCTGAAACTGTCTTCAAGAAGAGAAAGAAAAACTGTGTCTCTGCCAATGACGAAACGAGCTTGCATGAGTAATTTTAATTTACTTTCTGACCTTGAACTCATTCTGCTGGAAGAGGCAGTGATGGTGTACCTTCTTCCTGAGATGCACCAACCCCTTACCAGATTTTGCCATAGAGCAATGGTTGTTTTTCAGGTTTGTGGTGGAACTACTTACAGAATATCAGTGCAAACTGTGGCACTTCTGAGACCAGAGTGTTTCATCTAGTGGTGTTATCCCAGACACTGAACTTATCTAATAGAGTCATTCTTTTTAATGCCCCACTGTTGACATTTCTATATGTCCCATTTCTCATTTCTCTGCAGTGATGTTCAGCCATGGGGCAGGAGGTAGAAATCAGCTCTCCTCTAGGGGCGCATTATAGAATCCTGCTAGTTACTAGAGATTATATGTAATTTGCAAATTCTCCTTTTCCTCTCCCCTCGTTTTTTTTTTTTTTTTTTGGTTTTGTTGTTGCTTTTGTGCTCCATCTCTTCAGTAAGTAGCTATGGTTCTTTAGTCTCTTGAACTTAGTATACCCATTTATATTTGTACTGATGTGTAATTTCTTTATATAAATATAAAATATAATAACTGTTTTGAAAGAGAGGCCAGGTTTTGTTTTAAGGTCCCAAACATATTCATGTGAAATATGAATATTGTGAAATATGTGAATTGGAAATTCCACAGTGAAATGTCTTGGGTTTCTTCCAGTGACAGTGTGAGGCAGTCTTTAAAACTTTTGCATATCATGGAAAACATTAATTGGGAATGCTCTGCAATGCAATGAGCCTGAGTTCTCTAGATGAGATTTCTCACATTATTTAGAAGTCTAATGCTTTAATCAGCTGATAAACTTTTTAATTAAACCATAAAAGGTTAGAGTAAGATGTTTGCCTCGCTTAATCCAACCTTTTTTTTTTTTTTAAAGACAAACTACACATGTGGGGGTGCTATTCTTATTAGTATGTTGGGGTAAATTTATAACAGTGCACGTTTTCAGCTTCGGCCTAAGGGCTTCCCTTCATTTTCACTCTAAGTGAGGCATGCAAAAATTTTCACAGAAGAAGGAGCATGAAGCCTTAATATCATTGGAACTGTAATTTTATTAAATGGCCCAAGGCTTTAAAATGATTCGTGGAGTTACTTGTGTTTCTGGAGATTGTGTAAAGGAATATGCAGATAGATACCTGTGTGACATCTCAGGTTTCCATATCTTCCTTGTATTGTATCCAGAGAAAGATCTTCAGGTCAAACAACCTTTAATGTAACATTACTTTTCAGGACATGTATTTCTGGGCTGTGGGCAAAAGTTGAGAGGCTCTAACATGTTGGAAGGTACTTCTTCCTCTTGCATGAGGCAAGGTGACTTGCTTCAAATGTATATTCTATTGTTACTGTATTATTCTATCACAAACATGAAAAGGATGGCATTAGTATGTCAGAGCAGAATGCTCTTCAGGAGTCAATTTTCATTTTAGGAGGGTCCCTCAGAAAGGGAAAGGGAAAGAGCTTGCTTGGAAGGCATTATGAAATGAGGCATAGGGGATTCTCTGACACTGAGGCAGTGAATTAGGCAGTTCAGGCTG
Source organism: Manis pentadactyla (assembly GCF_030020395.1). NCBI lineage: Eukaryota > Metazoa > Chordata > Mammalia > Pholidota > Manidae > Manis > Manis pentadactyla. The sequence goes on along the minus strand of NC_080019.1, from coordinate 219,818,807 downwards.
CATAACAAATACCACAGACTGAGTGGCTTTAACAACAGTAATTTATTTTCTCACAATTCTGGAGGCTATAAATCCAAGATCAAAGTGCAGACAGGGTTTTTTGTGTGTTTTTTTTTGTGGCCTCTCTTATGGCCCCATTTCCCCTATGCTTACCCATGGGCTTACCTATGTGTCTTTCTGTGTCCTAATCTCTTCCTATAAAGACATCAGTCCTACTGTATGTTGGATTAGTGCCTACTCAAGTGATCTCACTTAAATTTAATTACCTCTTTAAAGACTGTCTCCAAAAACAACCACATTCTGAGGTACTAGAAGTTAGGATTTCAACATAAGAATTTTGTGGGGACACACACACACACACACACACACACACACACTCTCTCTCTCTCTCTCTCTCTCTCTCTCTCTCTCTCTCTCACTCTCTCTCTCTCTCTCAGCCCATAATAGGAAGGATGTGAAGAAAGTGTAGGCAGAAATTGCTCATCTTACACATGAGAACTTTCTTGTGGAATTAAAAAAACAAACAAAAGAACTTCCCTTAGCCTTGGTGAGATGGACTCAATAATACTTTTCAAACTTCAACTACTTGTGTAGAACCTTCAGAACTTATGCCATTATTTCCAAAATTGTATGTGTTCACAGTGCCTTAGGATCTTTGTAACTCTTTCACTGTGCCCTAGACCAAAGCAATACCTACTATTTCTTTGTTAGGTCCAAAGCACCTATTACTTAGCCACATACTGGCTAACAACTTTGCAGCCACTTGAAAATATTGGATGTTATGTAAACACATATTGTACTAAATTTTGTCTCTCAGGAAAAACAAATAAATACTTTGTTGAAAATAAAAATATATATATAAAACATATACATTGAAGGAAAGTGGGTATTTTTTTTTCCTTTTAAGCACCCACACTACTACTAATGGGATGTGTGTACTTGGGGAACACTGCACAGCTTTCCCAGCCTTGGAATCAGGTTGGACACTGTCACCCTCATTTTTAATTCCACGTTGATTTTCATGCTGTATTTGCATTTTTATCACAGCAACCACCGAAGACCCAGCCTTAATGTTAAGGTGTGATGGAAAAGAATGTGGCACAATCTGATACTGAGACTGCCAGCTACCTTGAGTTGGATGCTTCTCACTGTCGGGTGCCATTTCCCTTAGAATTTAAAAATATCCCCAGTACCCTCCAAGCTCATTGCAGCACTGCTGGATATGTCTGCTCGGACTAGGGACCACAGAGACTACATTATTTATTGAATATTTCCCTTTAACCAGCTCACATTTTCAAATCTTATTTTTATATTTTAACTGCTTCTCATTGTGAATATTAACAGTTGTGAGAGACTGTCTCTATACTTAATACATAACAGAATCCATATACCCCCTAAAAATCATTTCATGTTCCACCAGTAGTCCCTATACTCTAGAAATATTGCATTTATTAATTTAAAAGAGCAAAAATAATTTTAATAATTGTTTTCCTCTAGTGTCTGATTTTTTAAATACTTTACTTTTTAGTGCAATTTTAGGCCCCAAAATTGAACAGCAGGTGCAGAGTTTCCCACATAATCCCAGCCCCCCTATGTGCACAGTCTCCCCATTACCCACGTCCCCCACCACAGCAGTACATTTGTTACACTTGAGGAACCTCCACAGACACATCATTGTCACCCAAAGACCCTACTGCAGGGCTTACTGTTGGAGTCATACATCCTCTGAGTGTGGACAAATGCAGAATGGTATGTATCCATCATTATGGTATCATCTACAGCTGTTTCACTGCTCCAAAGTCCTCTGTGCTCCACCTGTTGAACTGTCTGATTTTCACTGTTCATTTTAGGAACTTGAAATGCAGGCTCGAGCTCATGGACTTTCCCTTATTCCATCCACGGGTCTCTGCTCTCCAGATTTGGTGAATCGGATCGTCAAGCAGGAACCTACTCTTGAGAACTGCACCCAAGACCTCCTTCAGCATCATGCAGACCTATCCTGTACAACAACTCTTGATCTCACAGATGGCTCCATCACCTTCAACAGCAACCTTCAAACGGGGACCGAGAGCAGCCAAGGCTATAGTGTCCCTGCGAAAATGGGATCCAAACTGGAAGACATCCTGATGGATGACACTCTTTCTCCTGTTGGCGTAACTGACCCACTTCTTTCATCAGTGTCCCCCGGAGCTTCCAAGACAAGCAGCCGAAGGAGCAGTATGAGCATGGAAGAAACCGAGCATGCTTGTTAGCAAATCCTCCTGCTCTGCATCCTCACAAACTGCTTCCTTTCTTGATTAGCAGATTTAACGATTTACCTGAAGGGGTTTTCTTGATAATTTTCCTTTAATATGACTTTTTTTTCATGCTTTATCAATAGCCCAGGATATATTTTATTTTTTAGAATTTTGTGAAACAGACTTGTATATTCTATTTTACAACTACAAATGCCTCCAAAGTATTGTACAGTATGTGTACAGTATCTGTGAACTGAATTCACCCCAGAATTTAGATTTCTGAGCAAGAGGATTTTGCATCAGAGAAATTCTGTCAATTTTTATTAAGAGGAGACTGGGTTTGAGATTTTTTATGCCTGTGACTTCTTTGGAAATGAAATGTAAAGTTTAATTAAAAGAATGTAAAGCAGCCAAAAAAAAAAAAAAAGAGAGAGAGAGGAGAAAAAAGAAAAGAAGGAAAGAAATCCACACTAGTCCTTTTCCATTTTGTAATGTATCGATTCATTGGTACTGCCTTAAAGATACAGTACCTTTCTTGCATCATTTACTCTTTATACTGCAAACTATTTAAATAAATACTATATTCTGTAAAAGAAAAAAAATGCAACCATTTTCACAAGGATTGTTTGGTCAACACGTGTAACTAGTACCTTACTTAGGTGCAACTGAAATTCAAGGGAGACAGACCAAGGCTCTCTCAGCCACTGTGTGCTGTTAGCTTTCCTCATCAATGAGTGTGACTCAGTTTTTCATAAGATATACTTTATTTTGAAATGGAAGTTAATGTCCTCTCAAAGTAAAATATTGAGGAGCACTGAAAATTTTATTTCTCTTTTTTTCCTTCCATTTCGCTTTTGATAAGGAAACCCAACTGTGCACATTTCTAATCGGCTTTACTATTTTTATTTTTTAAATTATGTTTTATTGTTCATTTGATTTGTACAGTTTCTTTATTATCATCATTCTTCTCAATATGTTTGTCTTAATTTGTAAGGATATGCATCTTAAAATGGCAAGTTTTCACTATTTTTACATCTCACTGGTGGTTTCCCGCATTCTTTGTACACACGCGTGAAAGAAAACTTTCATGCAAGGTCTTGTGTTTCAAGAGAGCTTTGTGAATATTTTGTATATTCCAGTCTCACCAGAACTGTTTTTCCACACATGTAAGGTGTAGTATTAACAGGTTAAAATCAGTTTCCTAGAAATAATAAACTTACATATTTATTTTTAGTGATAGAAATGTGGCAATAGTCTTGGAGACTGATAACCATAGTGTTAACATGCCCATTATGGTCATCTAAATTGGGGTTTATTTCAGCAAACTTGCTGAAGTTTTTTAAAGAAAGAAATACTGTATTGGCAAATTACTGTTACTTGATAACAATGTTTTCACAAGCAGCAACTCTGTAAAGTTAGATTCAGTGCATTATCTACTTATGTAGTCCTATGCAATAACAGTAGTGTTACATGTATTCTGTCAGGCCTCGATGTTTCATGCAGATGACATGTGGTGTTAAGAGCCAGGCTGTGGAATGGAATTTCTCAGTAGCAGCCTACAGTTGAATAGGAAGTGGCATAAAGCATATCCATTCAGAATGAAGTGCCTTAAATATAACAGTAGTCTTTTTTGGACTAGCACTGACTGAACTGTAATATAGGAGAAAGTTTCAAGAAGGTATCCATAGTCAAGGGGAACATGTAGCATGGTGCCTATGTAAAGAGCTTCCAGTTTCCTTCAGATATTTTTAATATTAAATATATTTTAGTGACAGTGCCAACTTCTTTCATCAGGAAACCTTATTCAGGAGGGTTTTTTTTTAAAAAAGAAAACAAGTTTAAATGTCAAATGTGAACTGGTGATGGGTGTTGGAGGATTCAGAGAGGAGTGATTGTCAGATGTATGAATGGATGGCTTACGTGAATATAATCAACTGCATCGTTCCTATGCATGTTGGGCAGTGAGAATCCTTGGAAACATTGATGATGCTATCAGTTTTATAGCTTTATTAGTTAAGGGGGTAGGGAAAATTAGTTCCCATTCTTTCAACCCACTTAATTGTATAGCTCTTTTCCTAGAATAGTGATACAAATCTGCATGAGCAGCAAAGTGTACCATAGTGTTCATTGATACAATCATAGCATTGTCTATTTTTCTCTTCATATTTATATGGGGGGGGGGAGCTGGGTGCAAAAGTGGAAAATCATGATGGTATGATGCTAGTTTTCTTTAGCTGATTTCAAGGGTTCTTAAAAATAGAGTGAGGTTGACTAACTCATGGTCCAGGGAATGTGGCCAGGTTAAGCAACCTGATAGAAAGCTTTGTTGAGAGAAAGCATGGCATCTTGTACCACTGCCCTGACCTGACCCACAACTCCTGAGCTTACCATTGCCTGCTTCTCCGTCCCCTTCTTAAGAGACAATTTCTGGGAGTGGCAGGTGAGAAAGCCCAGGAGAATGCTGCAGCCTCGGGGGTGGTTTTATTTATTTCTTGTTTGCCAAATAGAGTGTGGATTCACTTTAGGGACTAGTTAAGCCAAGAGGTAGTGGTTTGGATTCACCATTTTGTGACAATGACAGAATGATCCACACCACTCCCCCCATCCCTGGGTGCAGAATTGTGACTTAGGGTTGGGTCTCTATATGGAGTAACCAAAATGCCAAACTTGTCCACCTGCCTCTGGGTAAGGCAATGGAAATACCAAACCTTCTGACTTTGCCAAAAACCATACAACCAACCTGGTCATATATAGGATGACAAAGTTCTTTCTGGTTGTTTTTAAATAATAAAGCAATAAGAACAAATAAAATACATAGGAAGTTAAAAGACATAAAATAAAGCACAAAGGAATGCACTTACTAATATTTTTTTTTAATGCACTGGGGGAAAGTTAATGTTGATAACAGTATATTAAAAAACCCTATTTCTTGAAAAAAAATGACAAATGACTGTCTCTTGCGGACACTTGGTACTGTAATGTTAAATAGTCACCTGCTGTTGGATGCAGCAATAATTTCTGTATGGTCCATAGCACTGTATATTATGGATTGATATTAATGTATCCAATGAAATAACTGAACTGTTGTTCTTGAGAGCCTCATTAAAGCATTTGGTTTTTCACATAGTGGTGGCCAGTTGTGTTCAGTTAATGCCAATTTTGAATATTGTTTGCCTTATCAAACTTGGTAGCACATATTGTCTTCTGATTTAATGAATAACAAATTGCATGAAAAATTTAAAGATGCCAGTAAGTACTTTTTATTTGTTTAAAATGCCATTCTAAGATACTGCTTCTTGGTTTTAAGTGTGTTTTATTACTTTGTGACTTCCACTCAGATGAACTATCATTATGCACTTTTACCCCCTCTGAATTTGGGGAGATTTTAAACTTCCAAATGCCAAGAATTCATTTTAGATACTGGAGTTTTATTTAAAATGTTCCAGTGAGAGGTGGCTTTACAAAAAAGACAAATTGGCAGAAAAACCCTTGCATATTTACAAAAAGGATATTGGATTTTTAAAAATATAACTTTATAATAATGAAAGCTTAATATACCCAGGTTGCCAGCTCCTGGCTGTTTTTTTTTTTCTTCTTCTTCTTTTTTTAAATATAGCACTTAAGAATCATTTGATAAATGTTGGATTTGACTTGGGAAGTGTCAGACAAAACATGTCTTTATTCCCTAGCTAGACCTTAAACTTCTGCCCTCTTAAAAAAATACTCTGGTTTAACCTCTGGAGAAAATGAGTAAGAAACTTCCTGTAATGCTTCTGATGTGATTGTCAGCTTTTTCTTTAGTCTGGTTTTTTTTATTTCTTAAATTGCAGTATACAATAACTGAGCTCTTTCTTTTTCAGAGTTGTTTGAATTATTTATATTTCCCATAGAAATGTGATTATGTGATGTCTTAAAAATATGTAAAAGTAGGAAGATTTCCTATCTGAACAAAAGAATTTTCTTGAGCTACATTGAAAGCAGGTAAGTTGGAAGTTGGAGCTGTTCATCTTGAGAGACCTGCATCAGGTCTTGAACCCAAATTTCTGACCTGTCAGGCTTACCTATTAACATTCACTTCACAATCCATAAGGATACTTGACCTCTAGCTTCCCTACCTGTGCCTCAAATTCCCCACATAATTATGTTATAGTATTGTTACTTGAACATCAACATTTACTTACAACTTATATGACTATTTCATATCCAGAGACTTTTATTTCTTAAATTTATTATTAAGCAAACTCACTTTAAAGACAAATATATCCATGAAATGATGAAGTATGGATTCTCAGCTAAATTTCCTAAGTTTGGATTTTATTTCTGCCCATTTCCAGCAGTGTGATTGAGCAAGTTACTAAACCTCTGTGTGCCTCAATTTTCCATTTTGTTCATTGGAGATAATAATAGTGGCTAGCTACTACATGGTGTTCTTATAAAGTCTAACCAAATTAATACACTAGAATTTTTGTTTGGCAGCACATAGTAAATGATTGATAAATGGTAGCTGAATTATCATCATATTCACGCTCATTATTAAAATAGAATTGACTCCCTGGACCACCTGAAATCATCATGTGTGTCAACAGTGCATGTAAAATAAAGCAAATACTATGAGAAATGCTGCATTTTAGCATAGAACTACTATTTGTGTGAATTGGTAAGGTGTCAGAAGCCACAGGCCACTTTAGAGAAGACCTTGCTGTCTCTAAATTAGAATCTATGAGAGAATTAATAACAAACCCAATTTATCACATTTTTTAAAAACATCTTCACAAATGACCTGAAATTTAAATTGTACTAAATCTGTATATACTCTGTGCATGTGCCTCTGCCATGAGAATTATACTATATTACTTCCAGAAAATATGCCTTAAAGCTGAAATCTCTATTATATTTCCTAGAGAATTATACTTTTTAATTCCTTATGATATACAGTGATGTTATGTATCTAAGGAGTGATGTCTTGACTATATCCTATCTGCTCACTTTCCTATCAATATTTAAATGTTTTTTTCAGGTTTTATTTTCAATTATACTTACATTTGATGTCTTCTTTGGAACACCATCTGAGGAGTTAATCTTCATAATCCAGCCAACATAAGTGAACCTTTAGAACTACCCTGTTTTTATTTTTTTGTGTATGCCAAGATTTAATGCATAGCCAAGTAGCTGAGGAAAGCTTAAGAGGAGTGTTGTAAAGTTAGATTTCCATTATATTTAGAAAGAGATGGTGATGATCTCTTAATTCTTTGCTGCCACATCTGAGGCTCAAGAGCAATGGCTTCTTCATGTCCTCGCCCACACTAGCATGAATTTGTAATATACATCCTATGCAGAATATAAATGAAGTTTCCATCCCATTCCCAGTTTTCCCAAGAGGCATGTATCAAAAAATAAAAATAAGCACAGAGTACATTTGCCATATTAGCACCATAAAGCCTTTGTTTATACATAAATCTAAGATATGGCTGATCTTGTTTGTGTCTGATATTTATAGGTCTTTGGAGCCTATTACCTATGTCAGATATACTGGAAAGCAATATAATTGTATCCAAATCCAAATAAATCTCCGCAAAATTTCTAAATGGTAAAGCAGTTTGCTTTCGAAAAATTTGCATTTAAAATTTCTAATTATGGAGTCAGTTGAAGTTATATGCAAATGGGAGCAAGTGTCACTCAAAATTCCTTACATATTATTCAGACAGTAAAATCTGTGTAAACAGAAACCACTAAACTAGTGTTTCCCAAACTGTGCTCTATAGAACTAGTTGTACAAACTGTTCCAAAATTTGCTTTGGGAACTGGGGTTGGAGGTAGGGGTAGGAAGCAAAATACTATGGTTAATTTTCAGGAAGTTAACTTTGGGAAGTGCTGTGTTAAACAAATTTGAGCTGTCACCTCTACTGCAAGACTTCTCACCTGCTAAAATAGGCTAATGTGTGTTGAAAGTTTTCAGGATTGGGAATAATATATCATGTTTCCCAATCTTATTTGACTACAAGGTAGTGTGTGTGTGTGTGTATGTGTGTCTGTGTGTCTGTGTGTGTAAAACACCTGTTAATGGTTCCAAAAGACATAGTTTGGGAAATTCCAGAGCTTGTACAGAAATTATATGGAGTTGATAAGGAGAATGTCTTCTGATTCCTAAGGTAAGTGTGCTTGCATTTGTTTATTATTCTGTAAATAGAAATAGAAACAACTGTCACTAAAATATTATTATCCTGAATGGATTAGGTTTTCATTTCCAATGAAAATATAAAATTCTGGTTATGGAAACTATTGCCATTAAAATATTAGTATTCCTGACTTCAAAAAGTAATTTGTTCTCATTTTCAATGAAAATACAAGCTTTCTTATGCTCATATTCAGTGTACTTTTTCTGTGAGTGAAAAAAAAAGCTTTTATATTGCATGTCTCCTAACCCTTTAAATAGTCACCTGATGTTCGGGAAGTAGGGTGGAGACCTTGGTACATTAGAATTGGTTTATAATTTTAGGTCCTGCTCATTATTTTTTGGTGAAAGGAAGTTAAGAAGAATTGTATAATTTCCAGAATTTACATAGTCTTGTCAGTGATTCCTTTTTTAATACAGGCAAATCCTAACAGATAGACTAGGTCATATCTCATAGGTTCAGTTATTGGTTGTAGGCTAACCCAAAAAAATTATGTTGATCATCATGTACCTGAAGTATATTACAGTCCTAAGATTGTTCTAGAATTGAACTACCCTATATTACAAAGTCTGAGGGAAAACATATTGGCAATCTTCTCACTACTTACAAATAGGATCACAGATTTCTTTCCTTCAGTGTCTTTTTTTAAATATATATGTATTTTCAGGCTCTCTCTTTGCCTGGGAATAAATGGCACACAAAAGAATTTCACTCCAGTGAAATGGAGGAATTTATTGGCTCATATTGCCACAAAGTCCAAATGGCAAATGTAACTTTATGTGTGCCTGAATTTAAGGGCTCAAACAAGGCACACAATCTTCCTGTCTCTAATTTTTGTCTCTAATTTCCTCCCTGCAGCCAAGTCTCCTCTGTGAGGAACCCATAAGCAGTCCAGTTTTAAGCCAGAACCTCTTTCCCATTTCTATGGCAAAGCCCCTGAATGAGTTGCAGTCAGGCCTACTTGAGTCTAATCACCATGACTGGAAGAATGGAACGCGCTACCTGGTCAGGTCTCGCCACAAGGTTCACTCCAGTAAATTTCACTCAGCAGCTCCTCAACCATGTGGACCAAGAGAAAGGAAGGTGGGATTTGTTCAGACTCCAAAGGGGCATGCTGCCCCTAAAATGGGGAAAAGATTCTGGGTAGGCCAAACAACAGATACTTATTACTCATTGAAGATTTTTCCAGAAGATTGGGCAGGCTCTACCTTTGCCAATCTCTCGCTGCTCCCAGATGCATCCATCGGGAATTCTTTTTTCCTCTACCTTTGATGCAGGATGATGCAAAGGGAGGGGAAGAAGGTATTTGATCCCTGTAGCTGTCTCACCCTTCCCACCTTTCATGGCTAGCTTTTCATAAACAGTTCTCTGGCCCTTAGTCCCCTACTCAGTCCTCTACCAGGTGGAAAACTAAGGACCCAAGCTTTTTGATAAAATGTTCAGAAGACTCGCTAAGCACAAGTTTCTCCGAATACACATGGACTCTTACTTAGGTCATGTCCATAGCCCACTGGATTGTCAGGATTTTTTCAGTAGCCCAGGACAGAAACCAAACTCCCATTTGGCTTTAACTGCAAAGTAGGGTTTACTGGTTCACAAAACAAAAATCTCCAGGGCTGAAACTAAGAATGGTGACCTCAGATACTCCAAGGACAGCTCCATAAATCATTTGTTTTCTCTCTTTTCTATTTAGGTTTTAGATTTTTGCCTCCTTAGAGAAGAGGGCACTCACTGATCACCTTTTGGAAAGGAAGCTCCACATGTATGTTTGTGACACACCATGTTCATTTCTTTCATAGCCAGTTGATTCTTGTCCTCCTCCTCCTCACCCCCCCCCTTTCTTAAACTAATTTGAACTGATTTCCTGTCAATTGCTTATTCAGTAGTCATACCTGTGATCAGTAGACAAGGACTGGCACATTTTGCCATAATATTGTCAATAAAACTATAGTCTTATTTTAAAAAACATAAAGCATAAAGAAGATTGGAAAAAAGAACTAGGTTAAAAAAATCAGTTTGCTAGGGCTGTAGAAATAATCTGTTTACAAGCACATCATTGTATCTTATTTACAGGAGTTTTGGGGAGACTAAAAGTCCTGTATGAATTAAATAACATAACTTATGTCTTCAAATGGTCAAAATGTTCTCTTCACTATTTTAATGATAGACTTTCTCAAGTGTATTATTCTCTGCCTCTTGAATATAATTTTACCTGTGCTTGATGGCACAGGGTCATCTTTAAGATCATTCTTTCACTGAGCTGTAATGTAGTGGTGACCTCGAGGGCTTCCAGGGTGGAATAGAGTTGTGGTCCCTGTATTAAGAAGCCCTAGAGACAGTACTCTTACTCTGTCTTCTTGGGCCCAAACCCTTCAAATTTACTGCTACAGCTCTGCTGTGGGTTTGGGCAAACTGCTGATCCAGTTAAGTCATTAACAGTTAACAGAATTGTGTCTTGCACAAGGAAAATGCATCCTGTGTGCAGATCTGGGGATTGTCCTTATGTGTAATGCATAAGCTTTCATGGTGTGATTTGGGTTGTGCATAAACTTTTTTCTCCCCTACTTTCCTTTTATTTCCACTGGATCTTGGCTAATAGAAGTTTCTGGATTTGTGACTTGGTTGAAGAAGTTTTACTATGATTACAAACACAGGACAGACCCCTTGGGGTCATAGGGTTCTATTTTTGTTATGCCACTTGTAAGCCATCCCTCTTTCTATACTTTGCAGAAACACTCATTTAGTCCAGCTCAGATTATGACAGGAGTCAGTAAACTTCTATAAAGGACCAGAAAATAAAATACCATAGGCTTTGTGGACTGAGAGGCAAATCAAGGATATTATGTTAGAACTTGTATAACAAGAGAGAAAACAAATTTCCGTGAGATTTTCATTGATGAGATTCAAAGTAAAATAATTAGTAATTGAGTACAATTTTTTATGACATGTTCACTCATGAGAAGAATATAATTCTTTTTGGGGAGAGAATAACATTTTGCTGAGTTGGGGCTCAGAGTCAGTTTTCTCTAGCAAATTAATTATAAATGTTCATTAGTAAAAGACAATTTTAGCTCACAGGCTATTCAGAAACAGGTGGCAGGCCAGATTTGGGCCATCGTTTCTCAACCCCTGGACTATGGCATAATAGGATAACGGGTCTCCCAACAGCTGTTTTCTCTTCTTCCTTTCAGTAATAGGATGCTCTGAATTTTAGCTCAGCTCATAGCTACATTGCTGAATTCCTTTTTTTTTTCCAGCCTCCCAAGCAACTAGGTGGGACCATGGGATTACATTCTGGCTAATGGGATATAAGTAGTTTCTCCTTTTCTTCATCTTACTGGCCGGGAAGGGAAAGAACTGAACCAGCCAGCATTCTGGGGCCCAGGGGTAGATGCTCCCTGTTGCCTAGGGCAGAGCTGCTCCAGCAGCCCAGGACCTCTCAGCTCTCATCTGCCATGTGAAAAGCGCATGTCAACATTTTGAGATCTTTTGTTGTTACAGCTCAGCTATGCTCACAAATATACTATATGCTTTGCAATTAAAAGGAAGAAATGTCTCCTCCTCTTCCTTCTCCTCTTCTTTTTTCTCTTTTTCTTGCTCTTCCTTTTCCTCTTTTCTTCAGTAACACTATTTCCTATGAGCCTAACTAGTCAAATAATCTAGATCAATGAGCTTTTTTTTTCTAGGTATGCAAAAACAAATTATATTCCCCTTCATAGCTTGGATGAGAATAGTTGAAGTAGAATTCAAAAGCGATCTAAGGATTTTTGTATATTTCCTAAAAAAAGCTAATGAGATGTACTTGTTCTTTTATAATAGAAGGAGTAAAAAATAAGAGCAATAACAACTTAGAGTAGTGTATCTTATTTTGGTCTGTGAAACCTGCAGGCAGATTTTATCTGTTTATTGAGATTATTATAAAAAATTAGATAATAGCCCTGAATATTTATTTCTTTTGTTAGTTGAGCTTTTTCTTTAGTCGTATCTAGTTCGAGATGAGGAACTGCCGAGTGTAGTGTTATAGGCATTGCCCAAAATAAAAAATCATAGCAGAAACAATGCAACTAAAGCAAATCTATTGTCTGTGTTGTGGTTTGCTGCAAAAAAACAGGGCTATGTTTTCTCATCATTTTTTAAGGCTTTGGGATATGTAATAACTTCTTGGACAGATACTTTTAGCTTTCTGAGTCTCAGTTTCCTCAACTAGAAAATGGAGTTAAAATTACCCATCTCAAAAGGCTTGTGTAAAAAGTAATGAAAGAAAATATAAAAAACTCTTTTGCCCATATATATGGCAACATTTGATGGCCGTTGTTTTTTTCTCTCCAGTTGTGTTTATACTACAGTGTTTTCTTTCAAACAATAGTTACCTTTTCTCTATAAAACAATAACTCTATTACTAGCCAACGTATCTTAGTGGCTATGAAGCCGGAACTGCTTTTGACCCTAGTGCTTGAAATGGTGCGAGATGCAAACTTCAGTTTTCTTCTTATATTTAAAATAGATTTCCTTGAAGGAAAGGGTTGATCATTTTTTGTTTTTTGTTTTTTCAATTAAAAAGGCTGATAGGACCTTCTCTAAGTTTACAGATTTTTCTGCAGGACCCATACACATTCTGGGCTGTACCAGGCTCCATATTGTGGTCAAGAATGTGGATGCCTGTGGCAGACTGGGTTTGCATTCAATGCCCTCCATTTATAACCTTACAAACTTAGCAAGATAACTAAGCTTTCTATACCTCTTCTTCCTTGTACGTGAAATGTTGGTAAATAATATTTCTACATCAGACAGTTGTGAGGCAAAATGAATTAGTACATGTCAAAGGACTTGTGCCTGTCACAGATTAACATTAAATAAATATTAGCTCTTACTGTGCCATTAGAGGCTGATTTTTTTTTTTTTCTTGGACTAGACTTCCAATCTAGCAAGGCAGCCAGCCCATTGCTTTCCTGGTGTTTTTCTTATTTCTGTTTCCCAGCTGCTCCACTTACCCATTTCTGCGTGACAGACCAGCCCAAAATCATGGCATAAAACAAAAGATACTTTATTATGTTCACGGATTCTGTGGGTCAGGAATTTGGACAGGACATAGCTGGGGTGGCTTGTGTTTGCTCTGCTCCGTGATGTCTGGGGCCTCAGCAGGGAAGAAAGACGCCAGCAGTGGGTGGTGGGTCAGTAGCTGAGGGATAGAAGCATTTGGAGGTTCTGTCACTCATGTTTGGCCCATGGGCTGTAGTGACTAAAAGGCTTGACTCACTTGGGACCACTGACTGAAGTGCCCACACATGGCCTTTCCATGTGGCTTGGGCTTTTCAGCATAGTGGCTGGTTTCTGAGAAGAAGCAACCCACGAGCAAGTGTTTCAAAAACCCCAGACAGAAACTGTGTGGTTTTTATGACCTGGCCGTGGAAGTCAAAAGATGTGACTTCCGCTGTGCTTCTGATCAGAGCAATCACCAGCCCTCTCGGATTCCAGGGGAGGGGCACAGACACCACTGTGAATGGGAAACATGTCAAAGACTACAGGTCTTTTTTTGTTGTTTTAAACATTCCTCCTGTAATTTTTCTCTGTTCCACCTGTAGGACTTGTCACTCAGGTTCTTCTGGTTATTGGTCCTTGGTTTTCCTTGATTGCTGTGTACCTTTGACTACTCCTAACCCCCAGGACTTGAACTGTAGAGCATCCCTCTGTAATTCTTCAGTACCTCCTCCAACAGCCTAGACGGTGTCCCCCGTTATTGCCCACTCCCCAAACCTACCTAACCCTCCTTTTTTTTGATCCAGCAAACTGTGCCATTTGGTAGAATAATATCTTTGTAAAACTAACCAAAATTCCCCTCAATTTAACAACTTCCTTCTTGATCTATGTACAGTGTCACGTAGCTTGATTTTTCTGGGCCCAGGGACTCTGAAAAGGGATGTTTCTTCAGAAAGTGGAAAATAGAGAAGGCTGTTTATAGGAAAACAGAAAAAACTCACAGCGTAGGACAAATATGTGGATACAAAGATTCCCTTAACCAACTCCAGAAAGATTCCCCAGTTAGGGGTGAAGAGGAGGTCAGTAATGAGAGCAGAGGTCTTGGTGGGTACCGAGGAGCTGGGCCCTGTGCTCTGTGACTTAGGCCAAAGCCTGTGAAGTGGCAAAATTCTCAAATAATTGTACAGGTCTGACAGAATAGACATGAAGTTCTCCCCAGATGAATTCCTAGAGAGGCAGGAGAAAGGCTGGAGTATTTAGGTAAGGTGGGGCCTTACACAGCACCCATTAGGAAGACCTGGAATGAAAGAAGGAAGGAACCGATCATCGAAGGCCCTTGCAGAGGAGGATGAGAAAAGGCTCCCCAGTAACCCACATGGCCCATTGCCGAGGACCAGAAAGAATGACATGGAAGACATGGTGCCCTTCTTCCCCCAATGCCTCTTGTCTACACATCCCCGTGAAACTTAGACAAAGCCCCATGGAAAAAGAAGGGAACTCCCAAATGACAAAGATAAACCTTCCTCCCCTTAGTAAGAGGTGGTAGACTCATACTAGAAGTCCAGTCTAGTTTTAGAAAGATAAAACAATTTCTGTTTCTTTGCACACCTAAATATACTTACCGCAATTCACATTCACGACATATATTTAACATTTTATACTGAGGTAATTTTCTAGAGACAGGTAGGTGTATACAACTGAATACTAAATGCATTGGTTTCTTTATAATCAATTCTGATTTCTGTTTTGACATTATATATTGGGTTTCTGTCAAATACATGGATAGGACTTAGAGAGGCATTCAGTAAGTGGAAATTGTTGTGAACGAGAGTAACCATTCATTTATTAAACCTTACTGAGCATCTATACGTCAAACATCATTTTAGGTGTTGGAGCTATAGAGGTATAAAAGGACATAGTCTTTGCCCTAAAAAATGAAGCTTACATTCTCACAGCTTTAGAATAGACGTGGTTTCTTTGTCCCATAACCTAGGTCTTACATTCATTGCTAGACATGCACAAGTGCGTGGGAAACTGGCTAGTTTAGGAAAAGTCCACTCTCAGGGCTTCTTCCTCTAAACCTATGATAATGATCTCTGTAGCAGCTGTCTTCTGTGATCTGGTCAACAGACTCAAGAGGAAAGCTTGACACACATGTGCATACATACATATTCACACACACCATCTCTGTATTATTGGAATAGGGCATGTTGCCATTACATGATATTTAGACCAAAGCTACTTCATAATGATCTTTGTTCATGTGAAATCTTCAGAAATAAATAGTGTTACTGATTTCTTCTTTTGTTGGATGACAGTGTAAGGTATTTATTAAGAAAATACACTGGATGTAATGTCACCTTAATTACAGTATGGGAAGGCTTAATGAAGGCAAATTCCCCTTGCTTTAGCCTTTAATGCCACTAGTCTTTTCTGTTTATTCCAGGGAATTACATTCCAGCACCCATGAAAGTCACGTAACAAATGTATAACTAATGTGACAGTCACACAAAACATCACATTAGTTCCATATGATAGGTTCTATTCCAGTGAGCACCAAACCAAATCATGTTATTGTAATGTGAGTTGTGATTTAATACCCTAATTTGTGAGTAGTTTTGTCTGAACCCAGCATTATTTACACCACTCCTGGTTTCTAAAACATGCCAGATGCATCATTTATTTGGCTTGGCTACCTCCTCCCACCAATAGACACACCTCTAAATAAGGAATCAAATATTATTTTGCTACTAAATGTATTCTTTACCATCTTCTTACCAGATTCAAAATTATAGGGTGACAGTGTTTGACTGTTTTCAATAACTCAAGAATTCCCATAAAGTAACATGTTTTGAGATTTGGAGAAGTAAGAATTAGGGACTAAAACATTATCATCCAGCCCAGGGAAACTGCATAGTTGCATAATATTATTTCTAAAATGAGGCCAACATCATTCTGTGAGCAGAAGTCCATCAATTTTAAAGTTAAGACATTCTTTCTGCTTAGTGTCTTCCTCCAGATGCTATAGCAAGCCCACTTGCATCCTTTTGGCCTCAGCTCAGTTGTTACCTTTTGAGAAGGCCTTGACTGTCCTATATAAAGCAGCCCCCTCTGCATCATTTAGTCTCTATCATATCATCCTGTGTGGCAGCGTTCACTACCTGTCTATCGGCTCTCCTTTTTCCTTAGGAATAGAATTACTGCATGCTTTCCATGTGGACAGATGACCACTTAGGATGAAGGCTACACATTCCAGCTTGCCTTGCAGCCATGGGCTGTATTCTGGCTATTGAGAGAAAGACTCAGTTATCCTCCAGGGTAGGAGTATGGCGCTCTTCTCACCTTTGTTCATCATGTTTAATGACTGGAACGGAAACAGTCATCTTTGACCATGAGGTGGAAGCCATATGTTGAAATTGGTGAATTCATAAAGCTTCTTTATCCATTCTGAATAGCCTTCTTTAATTAAAGTGAGAGAAAGAGAAAAATAAACATTTTAAGCCAAATCAATATTCAACATATATTCAATTTGCTCAGCATATTAATCTGAACCAACCAAAGAGAAGAGGACCCTAATCAATCAGAATAGATGTCAGTGTTAACAAAAATGTTTGACGCTACCCTAATACATACTGGCTGGATTACAACCTTGGTTAAGGTGAAATGGTCTTGAGTTTTCTGTCTTTGCAGCTCAGACTAATCCCAATAGTATAATATAGTTTATTTCTTTTATAACCCTTGTTATAGTCAGAGATTATCTTTCCATTGTTTTCCTTATTTATCTTTTCCTTCCCTTAAAATCTAATCTCTATGAGGGCAGAGAAATGCCTCTGGGGTTTGCTGCTAGAACATCAATTTGTTCAATGTAGAAAGAATGAATGAACTAATTCTTTAATTTTTTATGGTGAGACATAATATTTTGGGAATTGCCAGTCTGGAGGAGTGAAAAGAATTCTATTTGGAGGACTAGGGTTGGCAGTGCAAATGACAAAAGTTTTTTTTTCCCTCTGACTCAAAAAAAAAAAGACCTGATGAAATTAGTGGTAGATAAAAATTCATTTCTAGCTTCTAACAAGGAATCACAAACAATGGAGGACATATAAATAGAGTAGCAGCTTTATTAATAATACTTCCTACTCCATCCGTGATCTTTTGATGACAGCCCTGCCGGAGGCACTCTTTATCAGGCACTAAAGCAATTTAGATGCTGTCACATGCCTTTCTTGATATATACGTATTAGACATAAAGCAGTTTTCTTTTCTTTAGCTTATTTTAGTATATAATTAAAACTCTGGCTGTCTGCTACTAAGCAACGGAGCATGGCAGAGGTTGATCACATCCTATCACAAAGATAGAAAGAGAAAAAATAATAAAAATAATCATACACATTCCTGTAATCAGCCTTCAGATCTTAATTATGTTTTAACTCCTTTGTTAAGCCAAAGGCAACGCTGTTTGGCATTTAAAGGACACTCTCACTTTTCTGCCTAAGTTCAATCTAGTTCTTTCATTTGGATCCTAGTCCATTTTTGGAATCCTTTTGGGAGCATTTAAGGTCACAAGGGATGATAGAAAATTGAGATAGGAGTCAGGAGGTTTATGTTCCATTCAGCCCCCAAACTGGTTAGGTGTCTGCAAGGATGAACCAGTTTCTAAACTCTGAGGGATAGTGGCTGGGCTGGGGGTGTGGGCAACGCTGGAGTCAGAGGAAGGAGGAGGATGCACCGGTAGGTGAACAAGGGCGTACATACTCCAAACAGACCTCTACCACCTTTTGAACTGATTTACAGTCTGAACCCTGAAGGTTCAATTGTGTTTTTCAATCTGCTTCTAACCATGCCTTTTTAATCAAAGTCTTAACTTTCATATTAATGGTATTTCTTTACAGTTGGTAAGAATGCATAACTCTTGCTCTGTTTTGACCCCTTCCTCCCTCAACTCACCAGAAGACTTCTGAATATGAGCCTTATTCATTCATTCATTCATTCACCCGATGAATAATTTCTGATCCCTGTTTTGTGCCACATACTAGTCTATGCTCTAGGTTACTGTGCACTGAACTCTCACTGTGCCAGACACAGTATAGACTAGTGATGTCATTACTCTTTGCACCAGCTAACAAATGAGGTTTAGAGGATCTGTTGCAGTAGTGCATGGGCATGAGATGCCCTGCCTGGGCCTGGTTCCCACCTCTGCTGCTAGTTAGTTGTATAATCTTCAATAAGTTAATTAATCTTTGCTTATCTGTAAAATGGGGGTCCTATCTTAAAGGGCTGTTGGGAGAATATTTAATGCATTTGTAGCTTTTAGAACAGTCCTTAGCTGTTGTGTATTGGTCAAATTTTATAGATAAACAAGTGGAGGCACAGATAGATTATTAACAACTTGTCCCAGTCCTTCCGGCCACTAAAAGGTGGGAACCCAAATGGCAATCCAGGTCTCTATGACTCTCCAGTGTGTGCCCTTCCTCACAATTCTGCCTCTTCTAGCAAAGTGTCTTAACTTCCTATAGGTTCAGTTTCTACATCTGCAATCTGGGCAGCATAATACCTTAACTGTCTCTTTCAACCTTGTTGTGAGGCTCATCTGTGATAAGGTATATGAAAGTGCTTTGAAAATGGTAAAGCATCGTGGAAAATACAAATTGTTATTACTGTTATTATTGATTTGTGTTTTTATATTCAACATTTTAATTTGTGATGAGTCTTGTTTGCATATTTGTCAGGTAAGTCTTTCTGTTTAATCTTTCATGCTCGTTATTGGACTTCTTAGCTAGCCCGGGGGTCTCTGTGCCACCTCTTCATAGTCCTCTCTCGCTCAGTCCACCTGGGAAAAAGGTCCCTTCTGTCAGATAGGGTTCTGACACCATCTATAGTTTTGGATGCTTTTTGGATGTTCTGTGAAAGTTTTAGTTGTTTGGGAAGAGGGTGAAAACACCCAAATTATTCATAAAAGCATGGTGACAAAAATCTGTCATCAATGAGCCTAATTAAAGGCAAGCTTGCTGGAATTATAGAGCAACACCTCAGCACATCCAGAATAACCAGGCTGTCTTGAGGAAATCAAGTTATTCTCCTTGTTAGCAGGGTGGCCTCCTGTGGAGTCCAGATAATCTGAAACTGGCCAGTCCTGTTGTGCGACTTGAGAAATGTTTCATCCTGGAGAAGCCAAGTGACTCCACAGGAGAGAACAATGTGACTTCTCTAACTCTACAGGGAGAATTACCTGTCCAACCAGACTTACATGGATCAACACAAGTCCTTTCCCTTGTCCAGTATGAGCAGAGGAATTTAATGTCCATCTTTTTCAGGGTCACCATTCTTTGACATCCAATGGCACCACACCATCAAGAGATTTCTGACCCTGTTAGATCTTCCAGAGCCCAGACCTATATAACTTTATTTCCAGGGGAATGTAGGTAGGGATGATGATTCATAATTATTAAGGCCATAGAAGAACACACAAAAGACCTAGAGTTAGGGAGGGCAGGAAGACCTGTCCTAAAATAATTAGCTACATTAGGAAAACCCAAGAAGTTCCTTTATGTGCTGATGTCTCTGCACTTAAACTATATAAATTCCTGGTGGGAGATGGGCAAGAGGAAAGAATTCTTGAGGGTTTATGGTGGCCTCCATTGTTTTTAGGCTTTGATAATCTTCCTACATATCAAGAAATTAAAGCTAACATGACCTTTTCTTGTCTCTGTCCTTCCCTCAACACCTGAACTATTCTCCTTCCCACAGGCCAGTTGGTTCTCTGCCTCGTCATCGTGCCTAAAGCTCTCTGTTGTCTGCCCAGAAAGAGCATGTGCAGAAGAGACTGAAAGAGCCCAATGGAGAGAAAGATGTCAATGAACTGGCTCCATGGGGGTCAGATGTCTATCCTTGTCTCAATCAGCTACCATGGGGACAGAGTCAACTTCCAAGACTTTTTATTAATAAAGGACTTGTGGGTTGGGCAAGTTTTCCAAAATTTCTCTACTTTTGGTAGCCTGTGGACTTTTTTTTCCACACAAAAGGTCCAAGTCCTTTTATCTCTGCCCTTATCTCCACATTACAGATGGTTAAGCATCATTTATATTGTTGTACCCAGTATTTATGAAGGACCTTCTTAATGTAGCAATGTAGCAATGAACAGATTACTTCTTAAAGTAGCTATTAGTGTCTTCATGTATAAGATTATGCAGCCCATAACCTTACATGTTCAAATATGCTCTCTTATCCATAGCAGTCATACAAGCACCCTCAGCCTGACACTTTCAAAAACAGGTTTACATGTGGGTCTGTGTTTCATTTTTCTAGTCAATCTACCGACCACATAGTCCCATTGTGCGTAAATACAACAAGGAGCAACAGAATCTATACCATCAAGGAATCTTAACCTAGCGTGGATCATGACATATACAAGATTTTAACATTTTTTCCAAGTCTACTATGTCACTAAATCTGCTCCTTGAGAGAAAAATTTCCTTGAAGAACATCTGTCATTACAACTGTATGTAATAAAAGTTTTAACTACTCTATTCCTAACTTCCTTTTTTGATGGGGTTGTGCTTGGCAATCGGCTACCACTCAGGAAAGTAGTATAATTGTAGGCTCTAGCTTAGTCAAAAGGTCATGTCTTTGCTTTAGGGTAAACTTGTTAAAATTGGGAACTCAGCCAGGGTCATCCATCTAAGAACATTGGGAAAGCATCTTATGGTTGTTACGGTCTAATTAATTTTCAAATGGACAAAGTAGCTTCTTGGGCCACATAACAAGCATTTTCATTCATTTAAGTGAGGCTGGATTTGGCTCAGGGCAGGGTCACAAGAAATTCTAATAGGGTCTTCTCTTTGTGTGTCCTCAGGAGAGCTTGCGTTGATGTCAACAAAGCAAGATTTGTGCCGCAGGCAATCGGAGAAGAATCAGTTTCCAGAGAGCCAAGTTCTTTGACTTCCCCTAGAAGGAAAGGGTATGGAACTGAGCATATGGGAAAGCTCTCTAGGCCCTTTTACATTATTGGATTTAGCTACACTCACATAATGAAATTGTTGAGATTGTTTAAACCTTCTGCAGAGACTTCTGTTAGCAGAGAAGAAACTTGTACTAAAGCCATAAGAAGATTGTGTTATAGATATAATGGAATCTTTTTTATCTTTTGCCTGGTTTTCTGCACAGAGCTGACATTTTTTTTCTGGGCGTGAAGCCAAAGGTCTATTTAATTTCTCAAAACTTCCCATGGTCTCTAATACTCCCGCTGCCCCCCAACCCAAGGCTGTTTCATAAATTAATAAAGACAAAGGCTTTAGAAAGGTTGTTGATCCTTGCAATTAACTTCTAAATAATGTTTAGAAGCTTTTTTTGTTTGTTTGTTTGTTTATTTTTTTAGGTGGCTATTTTGCACAGTAAACATAGTAACACCTATAACAAACAAGGTCCTGCTCTTCAGGAAATGTTTCATTGATACCACCCAAATTTCAGTAAAATTTTGAACTTATTTATCTTTGCTCTGAGACCATATCTATGATTAAATAAAACATGAATATAAAAATGAATTTATTCAGTTGAAGTCTCATGAATAGTTGAAGTTCTATCACTCTCTTATTTTTACTGCATTTAGGATTTGGGGGTAATAGTGGTATTTTTTAGTTTTCATTTAAAATCTTTTTTTACTTATTTTTAGAGTTTCTAGGAGCGCTTTTTTTGCCACTTTAGAGACAGAATTTGGGTTTTTTTTTTTTGTTTATTTCTTTCTTCATTTTTTTAAGAAAGAGGACCCAGGTGGCAGGCAGCTTCTCATATAGGACCATTGTGGCAGTCTGAATATGAAAAATGTACCCCAGTGAATACCATGTGTTCTAGGAAATGGCTGGCTACAGAAAACCCTTTGCCCCTAAGATTAATTTCAGCAATATACCCAAATTACTTGCTTGCCTCTTTATAGCCGATCCAGGACTGCCACATATACCTGTAGAAAGTCACTCTGACTTCCCCAAACCCCACCTTAATAGAACCCTGGCCAGTCAGAGACAGTCTTACCATTCCTTTCACTCTATAAAACTTACTGCCCTAATACCCTTGAATCCCTCCTGAAACAAAAGTGACAGCCATTGGGTTCCCTTGCAAGTTTATGCACGAACAGTCTTTGTTAATCTTGTCTCAGACTCTGTTTTCTCTTTGACAGATGTATCCCCAACTTAGAACAATGTCTTACCCACAGAAAAATCAAATATTTCCTCATTCACCAAATAGCTACTGATGACCTACTACATGCCAGGCACGGTGGCCAGCACTGAGGGGCAAGATATGTAATTCACCCTCTGTTCAGTACGCTAAGGTTAATTCAAGATTTCCATAAATGGTAGTAACTTGTCATTACAATGCTTACTGAGATATACACATGCTTTTTTTTATAGTTTAGATAGAAGTGATTCCTCTTTTATAAGGGTAGCCGAAACTAAATTGTTCCACATGTCCTCATAAACTCCTTGTGATAGAGAAGCAGTGAGTGCCCTCACTGTTGGTATCTGTGGTTCCAAGAGGCATTACATTGTCAAATAGAAGAGTAAACTAATTGACGTTTTCACAGAAGAGTTTTCTCTGGCTGGTGAAATATTCTCTCTCTCCTTAAACTTCTAGAGCAATAATCGTATAGTCATATATATTGATAGTATTCCTCTTTCACCCACTTTTTATCTGTTTTCAAGATTAAATGAGAACGGATATTCTGAAAGAGCTAGCGAAAACAATGGAAAGCAAGCCTTTATGCCAAATATAAACATATTTCTGTTTAGCAGGGGCATATAAAACATTCCCATTTTTTGTTTCACATAACAGAATGTTCTATGCTTGCTGTATTAGTTAACAAATTCAAGTCTGTTTATTTTGTTTGAAATTGCACTTCATCCATAAATTACAGCATTACACAATAACACCAGAAGGACAATATCACCATTGTTTGCTTTTACAATCATCACAGCCCACGAAAGTCTGTTCCATTGTCAGCTTGCTGTCATCAAGCCATTGTTGTTTCCCTCTTCCCAGGGTCTCCCTACTAATATCATTCAAATTATTTAGACACTCAGCAATGTTTTTGCTATCCGTGCAGACTTCTAAAGAGCCGGAGCCCCAGTGTGATGACCAAATAACCCTTGATTGTTTATCTTTTCACAGTCATTATTTCCCGAGGCCCCAGGGTGGCTGAGTTGCAGTGTGTGCAGTGCAGGGGGGCAGCTTCCCCTGGTGAATCTGGTTCATTCTATTGGACAGTGAGTTCTCTTCTGCCTGTATTTATCTGGGCACATCACACTGAGATGGTTCAGAGGAGTGGGGCAGAGGCAGAACAATGATTCCCAAACTACCTAGAGTAGGGAATTTTCAAAATACTTATAGTTGTACTTACTAATTCTACTTACTCCTTTTCTATTTGGCAGAGAACTACAGGCACTTGATAAAAAAATCAATTCATGAAAAGTGAGTCTTCCTTGTTCACCCTGCCCTCCTTAGACTTACGTTTTCGCCTTCAGTCTGCAAGTAGTTATTGTGAGCCTCCTGTGTTAGTCATCGGAAACACACAGTTCTTGCCCTCGTGGTACTGACAGTCTCATGGAGGATCCACATGTTGTCTCCAGTGTTTTGTTTTTTATTTAAGAATACCTTCTATATGTATCCACGTAATATGTATTTTCCCATTTTTAAACACACAAATGGTGATATACATATGCTTTGTGTTTTGTTTTATTCCTGTAGTAGTGTATAGAGGACTTATTTTTAAACTGTATAACATTCTTTTTTCCTTCCAAATATTCCAGATAGCACCCTGATTTTACTTTGGTGAATCACATCTGTCTCACTTTGCATACTTCTTCTGGGAATGTAAATCATCTCCCTTGTTCTCTGGTAGCCAAAGGTTCAGTATGTGACCCAAAGTTTCTCTTTTTTTGGAGTGAATCTCAGAATGACTCAAGGATTGAAACAGTGTTTGAAGGGTGCTGCCAGCGTCCAGACAAGATGATGGAACCCTTTCTCCTCTCTAGCCTCCTGGCCATTTGGTGGGCTAGCTCATATGGCTCCAATTCCTTTCACTTTTGCTCAGGTACTCTAGTATAGGGTTTTTGCTGCTTGTATTCAGTTATGTTTAAGCAAAGACATACACTATATCAGCATATAGAGACCAATCTTATTCTCTGTTAATACCAAAAGGGTATTCCATCATATCGCTGTCCAGGCTTTCCCCACTTCCCAAAAACTAGAGTGTTCCTATGAAATCTCACCTAAGCCAAAATGGCATAAAGAAGCAATTACCATTAATTTATATGGAAAAAAATTTTGAGAGTTCTTAATCCCAAAATATAACCTCTCACTTTTCTGATACCTTAGGAAACAGCATGCTAAAGGAAGCGCAAAATCGAGAGAAAACACAGATGCTCAGAGACACACGTTAAAGCTCTGGCAGCTGTATGCTGCGATGCTGAGTGGGTTCCCAGGGAAGGAGCTTGGTGGGGCCACCCCTGCTGCTCAGGGTACGTGCTGCCTCTGTAATGGCATGTCGCAAAACAAATGCTGAACGCTATTTTCACCTTTTTTTCATAAAAGCAAAAATCCTCTTCGGATTTCTTTTGGTTAGTGAAAACAGGTACTGACGTAGATCTTCCATAAAAATGAAGTGGTATAATGTGAACTTATGAAAAGTAGGAGATAACTGTATCATGGTTATTTAACTGTCCCCTATTAGTGGACATTTTAGTTGTTCCTAGGGTTGTGCTAACAAATAATTCAGAATGTGCATCCATAGAGAACATATTCTTGTATATCCATTTTTGAATATGTATGAATATATTTTGGGGGATAACGCTCTAGAAGTGAAAGCGCTGGACCAAAGAATATGTATATTTTAATTGCATCAGTGTTGAATGCTCTTACGTGAGAATAATTTTGCTATTGTAACTATTGATTGAGAATATATAATAATGGAAAAAATTTAATGGAACTTTATTTGTAATAACTCTTTATGGTTGCCAAGTGAAAAGGTAAACTGTATTGACTTCAGAAAAAATATTTCCTACTGAATTTAGGAAACTGGAAAAATAAATGTAAACACAAAGAACGCCAACTACCATCACTTATAATTCTCTTCAGTGTGATAGAATTACATTCACTCATAATTATTTTTTTATTCAGCTTTTAGATGTTTTCAAAGAGGATTGTTATCAACAAGCAATTCCATCATAGCTAGAAGTAGATGCCACCAGATATAGTTTACTTAAATTCCAAGTATATGTGGTTTTTCACTTTTTGTTTTGGATTTTTTATTTAATTGCTAGTGGTAAGAAAACATCCTTTGTATGATTTCAACCCTTTGAAATTTGCTGAGATTTGCTTCATGGACCACTATATGGTCAATTGTGGCATGCCTTTGAAGAATGTCTTCTCTGCTTTTGAGCAGTATTCTCTGTGTCTGCTTTATTGGGTTTGCTAATTGTTATTCAAATTTTCTATATCCTTATTGATTTTGTTTACTTGGTCTGTTAGTAACAAGAGAGAGGTATGTTAAAATTTCCTACTATGATTATGGATTTTCCTATTCTTATAATTCTGTCTGTTTTTCCTTCATATATTTTGAGGCTGAATTGTTAGGTGCATACAGATTTAGAATTATTGTGTTTCTCTAGTGAGTTAAATATTTATTGTTTAAATTACCTCACTTTATCTCTTGTAGTACTTTTAACTTAAAATCTATTTTGTGTTATTTTACAGCTTCCTTTTTCTTAGTTTGTATGTCATAAATTGTTCGTCTCCTTAAAACCTTTGGCTTTCACCCTACTTTTCTTATCCCTTGAAACAGCTTATAGTGGCTTTTGTTTTATTTTATTTTGTAATCCAGTCAAATATTCTTTGTCATTTAAATGGAGCATTTAGTACATTTATATTTAATATAATAATTGATATTTTATCACTGAAAATAATATGATTAATATATTATCAATGATTGATACAGAATGTCTTCTATCCAGTCTGTTCCCTCTTTTTCCCTGTTTTTTTTTTTTTGGAATTATTATAGATGAATTGAAGAGTTCTTAATTTCTCATATTTTTCTCTAGGATTTTAGAAGTTTTACTCATAGTCTTTTGTTATTTATATGGTTATTACATCTCTCTTTCACTTATCAAAGTCAAACATCAGTACTTTTAACTTCTTTATTGATAATGCTAGCCAGTTTAATGCTATTTATCCCCTAATAATTAATATGATACTATACACTTTAGTTTTATCTATGGCAAAAGCAAATAAAACATTGGTGTAATTGTTTTATATACATTTAATATCCATTTTGACATATCCACATTATTTACCATTTTTGTTGCTTTTCACTCTTTTCTGTACCTATGTTCTTTCACCAGGGATAACCTTTCTTCTGTTTGAAGAACCCTCTTTAATATATTCTTCAGTGAACATCTGCTGGTGACAAATTCTTTTAGTCTTTTTAAATGAAAATGTCTTTATTTTGTCTTCATTGGGAATTAATTTTTTTAATTTGCCACTTGACAGGTGATAATGGTATTATACTGCTTTAATTTGCATATGTTTTATATATTTGTTACCTATTCTCTTTCTTCTCTTAGGTACTTAATTTCTCACAAGTTAAGAGCAACTTCTTTTTTTGTGTCTGTGTGTGTAGGAGATGAGCAGAGGCTAAACTGTGGACACAACTCAGGTTTAAGTATGATATATATTTTTGGTGCCTTAACCTGCTTATTGTGCTGCTGTGTCCATGCAGGGACTTGTTTAAGAGCTGCCTATGGCTAAATAAGTTAACTCTTTATAAACAAGCACATTATTAGGGCCACTAAGACTTCCAAACAATTCTTGACATCTCTCTAATTTCACACGACAAACTCCTGGACCACCATCTGTTCTTCCACTGTAAGACACTTTGGGCATTTCTCTCCCCTGCAATGTTTCAGAAAAGGAGCTCTTTCTTTCTTTTTTTTATACAATTACATGAACAACATTGTGATTACTAGATTGCCCCCATTATCAAGTCCCTACCATATAGCCCATTACAGTCACTGTCCATCAGCGTAGTTAGATGCTATAGAGTCACTACTTGTTTTCTCTGTGCTATACTGCCTTCTCCATGCCCCCCACTACATATGTCTGCTAATCATAATGCCTCTTACTCCCCTTATCCCTCCCTTCCCACCCATCCTCCCCAGTCCCTTTCCCTTTGGTAACTGTTAGTCCATTCTTGGGTTCTGTGAGTCTACTGCTGTTTTAGTCCTTCAGTTTTTGCCTTGTTCCTATACTCCACAGATGAATGAAATCATTTGATACTTGTCTTTCTCTGCCTGGCTTATTTCACTAAGCATAATACCCTCTAGCTTCATCCATGTTGTTGCAAATGGTAGGATTTGTTTTCTTCTTATGGCTGAATAATATTCCATTGTGTATATGTACCACATCTTCTTTATCCATTCATCTACTGATGGACACTTAGGTTGCTTCCATTTCTTGGCTATTATAAATAGTGCTGCAATAAACATAGGGGTGCATATGTCTTTTTGAAACTGGGCCCCTGCATTCTAGGGTACATTCCTATGAGTGGAATTCCTGGGTCAAATGGTATTTCTATTTTGAGTTTTTCGAGGAACCTCCTTATTGCTCTCACAATGCTGACCTAATTTATATCCCCCCAAGCAGTGTAGGAGGGTTCCTCTTTCTCCACATCCTCACTAACATTTGTTGTTGTTTGTCTTTTGACTGGTGGCCATCCTCACTGGTGTGAGCTGATATCTCATTGCGGTTTTAATTTGTATTTCTCTGGTGATTAGCGATGTGGAGAATCTTTTCATGTGCTGTTGGCCATCTGAATTTCTTCTTTGAAGAAGTATCTGTTCAGAACCTCTGCCCATTTTTTAATTGGTTTATTTGTTTTTTGTTTGTTGAGGCGTGTGAGCTCTTTATATATTTTGGATGTCAATCCTTAATCGGATCTGTCATTTATGAATATATTCTCCCATATTGTAGGATGCCTTTTTGTTCTACTGATGGTGTCCTTTGCTGTACAGAAGCTTTTTGGCTTGATATAGTCCCACTTGTTTATTTTTGCTTTTTTTTCCATTGCCTAGAGATATGTTCATGAACTTGTTCATGTTTATATTCAAGAGAGTTTTGCCTATGTTTTCTTGTAAGAGTTTTATGGTTTCAGGTCTTTGATCCATTTTGAGTTTACTTCTGTGTATGGAGTTAGACAGTAATCCAGTTTCATTCTCTTACATGTAGCTGTCCTGTTTTGCCAGCACCATCTGTTGAAGAGACTGTCATTTCCCCATTGTATGTCCATGGATTCTTTAGCATATATTAACTGACCATATACTCTTTGGTTAATATGTGAGCTCTCTATTCTTTTCCATTGGTCTATGGGTCTGTTCTTGTGCCAGTACCAAATTGTCTTGATTACTGTGGCTTTGTAGTAGAGCCTTAAGTTGGGAAGTGAGATTCCCTACTGCTTTATTCTTCCTTCTCAGGATTACTTTGGCTATTCGGGGTCTTTTGTGGTTCCATATGAATTTTAAAACTATTTGTTCCAGTTCATTGAAGAATGTTGTTGGTGTTTTGATAGGGATTGCATTGAATCTGTAGATTGCATTTTGACAATATTGATTCTTCCTACCCAAGAGCATGGGATGAGTTTCCAATTGTTAGTGTCCTCTTTAATTTCTCTTAAGAGTGTCTTGTAGTTTTCAGGGTATAGGTCTTTCACTTCCTTGGTTAGGTGTATTCCTATTTATTTTATTCTTTTTGATGCAATTGTGAATGGAATCGTTTTTGTGATTTCTCTTTCTGCTAATTCATCATTAATGTATATGAATGCAACAGATTTCTGTGTATTAATTTTGTATCCTGCAACTTTGATGAATTCAGTTATTAGTTCTAGAAGTTTTGGAGTGGATTCTTTAGGGTTTTTTATATACAATATCATGTCATCTGCAAACAGTGACAGTTTGACTTCTTCCTTACCGATCTGGATGCCTTTTATTTCTTTGTGTTGTCTGACTGCCGTGGCTAGGACCTCCAGTACTATGTTGAATAAAAGTGGGAAGAGTGGGCATCCTTGTCTTGTTCCTGATATTAGAGGAAAAACTTTCAACTTCTCTCTGTTCAGTATGATGTGCTGTGGGTTTGTCATACATGGCCTTTATTATGTTGAGGCACTTGCCCTCTATACCCATTTTGTTAAGAGTTTTTATCATGAATGGATATGGAATTTTGTCGAATGCTTTTTCAGCATCTATGGAAATGATCATGTGTTTTTGTCCTTCTTTTTGTTGATGTGGTGGATGATATTGATGGATTTTCAAATGTTGTACCATCGTTGCATCCCTGGGATGAATCCCACTTAATAATGGTGTATGATCCTCTTGATGTATTTTTGAATTCGGTTTGCTGATATTTTATTGAGTATTTTTGCATCTATGTTCATCAGGGATATTGGTCTGTAATTTTCTTTTTTGGTGGGGTCTTTGCCTGGTTTTGGTATTAGAGTGATGTTGGCTTCATAGAATGAGTTTGGAAGTATTCCCTCCTCTTCCATTTTTTAAAAAACTATAAGGAAAGTAGGTATTACGTCTTCTGTGAGTGACTGATAAAATTCAGTGGTGAATCCATCTGGTCTAGGTGTTTTGTTCTTGGGTAGTTTTTTGATTACTGATTCACTTTCATTGCTGGTAATTGGTCTGTTTAGATTTTCTGTTTCTTGCTGGATCAGTCTTGGAAGGTTGTATTTTTCTAGAATGTTTTCCATTTCTTGTAGGTTATCCAGTTTGTTAGCATATAGTTTTTCATAGTATTCTCTAATAATTTTTTGTGTTTCTATGGTATCCATAGTGATTTTTCCTTTCTCATTTCTGATTCTTTTTATGTGTGTAGACCCTCTTTTTTTCTTAATAAGTCTGGCTAGAGGTTTATCTATTTTGTTTATTTTTCTCAATGAACCAGCCCTTGGTTTCATTAATTTTTTCTATTGTTTTATTCTTCTCAATTTTATTTATTTCTTCTCTGATCTTTATTATGTCCCTCCTTCTGCTGACTTTGAGTCTCATTTGTTCTTCATTTTCCAGTTTCAATGATTGTGAATTTAGACTATTCATTTGGGATTGTTCTTCTTTCTTTAAATAGGTCTGGATTGCTATATACTTTCCTCTTAGAACTGCCTTTACTGTGTCCCACAGAAGTTGGGATATTATGCTGTTGTTTTCATTTGTATCCATATATTACTTGATCTCTGTTTTAATTTGGTCATTGATCCATTGATTATTTAGGAGCATGTTGTTAAGCCTCCATGTGTTTGTGAGACTTTTTGTTTTCTTTGTACAATTTATTTTTAGTTTAATACCTTTGTGATCTGAGAAGTTGGTTAGTAGAATTTCAATCATTTTGAATTTACTGAGGCTCTTTTTGTGGCATAGTATGTGGTCTATTCTGGAAAAATGCACTTGAGAATAATGTGTATCCTGCTGCTTTTGGGTGTAGAGTTCTGTAGATGTCTGTTAGGTCCATCTGTTCTAGTGTGTTGTTCAGTGCCTTTATGTCCTTACTTATTTTCTGTCTGGTGGGTCTGTCCTTTGTAGTGAGTGGTGTGTTGAAGTGTCCTATAATGAATGCATTGCATTCTATTTCCTCCTTTAATTCTGTTAGTATTTGTTTCACATATGTAGATGCTCCTGTATTGGATGCATAGATATTTACAATAGTTATATCCTCTTGTTGGACTGAGTCCTTTATCATTATATAGTGTCCCTCTTTATCTCTTGTTACTTTCTTTGTTTTGAAGTCTATTTTGTCTGGTACAAGTAGTGCAAAACCTTTTTTTTTTCTCCCTATTGTTTGCCTGAAATATATTTTTCCGTCCCTTCACTTTTAGTCTGGGTATGTCTTTGAGTTTAAAGTGAGTCTTTTGTAGGTAACATAGATGGGTCTTGCTTTTTTATCCATTCTATTACTCTGGGTCTTTTGATTGGTGCATTCAGTCCATTTACATTTAGGGTGATTATTGAAAGATATGTACTTATTGCCATTGCAGGCTTTAGATTTGTGGTTACCAAAGGTTCAAGGTTTGCTTCTGTGCCATCTAACTGTCTAATTTAACTCACTTATTATGCTATTATAAACACAGTCTGATAATTCTTTATTTCTCTCTCTTCTTTTTCTTCCTCCTCCACTCTTTATATGTTAGGTATTTTATTCTGTACTCTTTGTGTTTCCCTTGACTAATTTTGTGGATAGCTGATTTTATTTTGCATTTAGTTAGTATTTGGTTGTATACTTTCTTTGCTGTGGTTTTATTTTCTCTGGTGACAGCTATTTAGCCTTAGGCATACTTCCATCTGGAGCAGTCCCTTTAAAATACATTGTAGAGATGGTTTGTGGAAGGTAAATCACTTCAACTTTTGCTTATCTGGGAATTGTTTAATCTCTCCTTCAAATTTAAATAATAATCTTGCTGGATACAGTATTCTTGGTTCAGGGCCCTTCTGTTTCATTGCATTGAATATATCATGCCATTCCCTTCTGGCCTGTGAGGTTTCTGCTGGGAAGTCTAATGATAGCCTAATAGGCTTTCCTTTGTTTATGATCTTTTTTCTCTTTCTGGCTGCTTTTAACACTCTGTCCTTATCTTTGATCTTTTCCATTTTAATTATTGTATGTCTTGATGTTGTCCTCCTTGGGTCCCTTGTGTTGCGAGATCTGTGGACTTCCATGGTCTGAGAGACAATTTTGTTCCCCAGCTTGGGGAAGTTTTCAGCAATTATTTCTTCAAAGACAATTTCTATCCCCTTTTCTGTCTCTTATTCTTCTGGTACCCCTATAAAGCGAATATTGTTCCACTTGGATTGGTCACACAGTTCTCTTAATATTCTTTCATTCCTAGAGATTGTTTTATTTCTTTCTGTCTCTGCTTCTCTGAATTCCTGTTCCCTGATTTCTATTCCATTAACAGTCTCTTCTACCTCATCCAGTCTGCTCTTAAATCTTTCCATTATTTGTTTCATTCCTGTTATCTCCCTCCTGAATTCATCCCTTAGCTCTTGAATATTTCTCTGTAGCTCCATCAGCATGCTTATGACTTTTATTTTGAATTCTTTCTCAGGGAGATTGGTGATTTCAGTCTCACCAAGCCCTCTCTCTGCTGTTTGAGGGCTTTTGGACTGAACAAGGTTCTTCTACCTTTTCATGGTGTTGGGAGTTGTTGTCGGTGAGTGGCACATGTGTCAGCTGGGAGAACAAAGTCCCTTCCTGCTTGCTGGTTGCCTTTCCTGTCTCCACTGTCTATGCCGAGTAGCTGCACACAGGGAGCAGCATCTGGGTTAATCCCCTAGGCTGCTGTGGGCAGGGTGGCCCTCGGGATGGCCTGAGATGCTGGCAGGGTCACAGGCAAGTGGCGTGTGTTCTGCCATGAGGACTGAGCCCCTTCGTGCTTCTGGAACTCTGTGCCCATCTCCACTGTCTGTGCCAGTCAACTGCCTGCAGTGAGCAGCCTCTAGGTCTGGGCCAGTTAGCGGTGTACAGGGAGAAGCCTCTGTGTTAAGCTGTGTGTGGTTGCTGTAGGCGGGGCTGCTCCCTGGCTGGTCAGCAGCAATGGTGGGTCAACGGTTCGCTTGCTGTGCTGGCAGGGGTAAGGAATGGCAGACTGCTTATTGCAGTGAGGGCCATTGGATCTGCATTGCCAACCAAGGGGTTAGGGCACCTGAAGTTCCTTAAAGTTCCCAGCCTGCTGGGCTGAGTGTGCCAGGAAAATTTTGTCCACCTGTTAAGCCTTGTCCCTTTAAGACTTTTAAAGTACTTGCTTTTCTTCTGTTCGAGGGCAT
The DNA here is from genome assembly GCF_030020395.1 of Manis pentadactyla. Taxonomy (NCBI): domain Eukaryota; kingdom Metazoa; phylum Chordata; class Mammalia; order Pholidota; family Manidae; genus Manis; species Manis pentadactyla. The sequence goes on along the minus strand of NC_080019.1, from coordinate 219,785,570 downwards.
CTGTTCGCAGTCTTAGTCTCAGATTTTGGTTTTCCACTCCTCTAATATCCAGAGCACTGTGCAATGTGTGTCTGTGCTCCCAGGGCAGATTACTAGGGCTAGTGATTTAGAAGTTTTGTGCTTTCACTCCCTCCCCACTCTGATGTTTTTCCTCCCACCAGTGAGCTGGGGTAGGGGGATTGCTTGGGTCCTGCTGGGTCATGGCTTTGTATCTTACCCTTTTCTGTGAGATGTTGGGTTCTCACAGATGTAGCCTGGCTGTTGTACTGTATGTTCTGGTCAGTCTTTTAGGAATAGTTGTATTTGCTGTGTTTTCAAAATATATATGGTTTTGAGAGGAGATTTCCACCACCCTACTCACACTGCCATCTTTTCCTCCCTCCAGCGGAGCTCTTTCTTTTGACATTGTTTTGAAGGGAAGAGATGATCATAGGCCAATAGAAGCTCACTTATTCAACCAGATATTTTATTTTGAGCAATTACATGAAAAGTTGTGTCATTCCCTTACATTACTTTTTTGGGGTAACAGACCACCCTAAAATTTAGGAGCTTAAAACAACTATGATTTATTATCTTTCATAACATTTGCATCAGGAATTCTGGTAGAGTTCATCTGAGCAGTTCTTTTCCATATGGGCTGGGCTGGGCTGGAAGTAGAAGAAGATGGTACTTACCTGTCTACAACATTGCATCTCTGTGCCTCTCCATGTGTCTTTTCTCTGTCCATGTGGTGCCTCATCATTTAGTATTCTGGCCTAAGCATTTTTAGAGTTTAGCATCTGGCTTCCTACATTGAAAGTGGAGGCTCCTAAAGGCCTTTAGAAGACCTTCAACAGAGCTGACAGAATGTCACTTCTACCATATTTCACTGGTCAAAGCAGATCACAGGACAGGCTCAGATTCAGGGGTTGAGGAATAGAATCTACCTCTTGATGGTTAGAGTGACTTACATATGTGGGGAGGGAAGGAATTGACTGAAACTATCTTTGGATACTATTTACCACTCTCCCTTAGCAAGTATTTCGTATTTCTTTTCTGAAGACCAGAACACATTGCTTCTTTCAAACTTGTATTTATTTTAAAGCATAAATTAGAACAGGAGCCGCGCATATGCTTACCCACTTGGTCCTTTCCTTATTGACTAAAGATAGAACAGACTTGTTCTAAACAGGCTGCAGTTAATGCAAAGTATGTAGGCCACCCCTATAGAAGCTTGCTTTATAATCAAGAATTCATGTAATGTTTTAGTTTTTCATTTGCTTCAACCCTCCTGGTATTAGCCAATAAAAGAATTATAGTTTTAATAACTAGTTGACACAGCTGATTTTATCGATTTTAATAAATAATCAAACATGCCTAAAAGCAAAAACATCAAACAAATTATTTAAATCCCTGAAATCTTGCCTGTGCTAATCATGAAACTCAGTTAAATTTCTAAGATAAAAACAGATTAGTGTCATTAGGAAAAAAAAGAACACGTACTGATTACAGAATATACATCTTATCAGTTTGCTTAATAAAAACCTGAAATGCTAAATGAGTAGCTGTGCTCCTACACATTTGTGGAATGCTTCGCCCTCCTGTTTTAAATAGTCATCCAAAAGAAACCAATAACCACAGCAAATGAAAGAGCAAGAGAATGTGGGTGGAGCACCTGCCTTTTCTTCATTGTGTCCTTTCTCTTGGTGTTCTTATGGGCCCTATGAAGTCTGACAAACTGAGACTCAGGAATGAAGCACGTAGTAGTCTAAAGACCCACAGCAACTGAGAGATGGAAGTGGAATTCAAACCCAGGACTAGTGCTTAATAAAGTCCCTATGATTTCCTGCTCCGGTGCTATCTATCAAAGGAAATGAAATCATACCTTATCATTAGAAATACCTCTCAGTGTCAGCCTGGGCCAGTCCTGTTCTCTTGGCTGCTGATGCTCTTAGCGTAGCATCTAGGAGAGGAGGGATGCCATTCTCATTGCTTATGGTTTCTGTTAAACCTCCTCAGTTCCTTTTAATAACCTATTCATAATTTCATCATATACAATATCTCAGGAATAATTGGCTCCTGATTGGTGTATGTAATACAGAACACTGGTTTTCATGCTTTGGGGAGTTCCTCAGGGGTTCCTTTTGTGTGTCTCAGATCCCTTGGTACTAGGGCGAAGAGTCCTCAGGTTAATGTTTCCAAATGTGTACAGTAAAGTATGAAAGAGACCAATTTTATTGAAATACAGTTTAACTTAGTACCCCAACTTAGTTTAGCTCAAGCAAAAAAGGAAAAACATGTCATGAGTCGGTGAGTTTATGGGTTTCAAATACTAGACCTGGGGTTAGCAAACTACGGCCAAATCTGGCCCATTGCCTATTTTCATAAAGTATACTAGAATGTCGTTACTTTTGTTTGTTTATGGATTGTCTATGACTACTGTCTAAGGAAATGAAAAAGAAAAAGAGTCTCATTTTCTTATATAGAACAATTCACTTCCCCCTTGCTGTTCCTCTAAACTCCATTCCGGGTCTTCCTGGAATACCTAAGGATTTGGCCAAAGCTTTGAAATTATAATTAGGGTCTGACCAATGACATTCTTAAACTGAGGAGTTGTCTTCTCCCTGTATGTCGGTGGGGAGAATTTTGTTTTTTCTACTAGTCATATATAATTTGTCTATAATCTTAACAAAAGCCTACATTGGCCATGACTGCTTTTATTAAACCTAAAATTCAAGGGAGAAAAGAGATCTCACGATTGCATGTGAGATTGAAATGAACATAGACTTAATTTTTTTTTATTACAGACGTGAAGTCAATTGGTTAAGAAGTGTCTGAAAAGAAACATGTGGGTGTTCAGTACTATTTCTCTAATAGCAAAGAAAACAAAGATTGGGAAAATCTGATAATGCCCATTCAAACCTGATCTGGGAAGGAAACCAAGAAAGTAAGCTACAAGACAAATAAACCACTTGCTCTTATGAAGCGTGGAAAGCACAGTGATCTCAGGCCTAAACAAGGAAATAGTCACTATTCACATCATGTTTTAAAGCACAATTACTAAAGAGATACCTGTGGAAACTTAGGTGGGAAGAAGCAGATGAAATTAATTCTGTCAGGTGTCTGCATCCTGGCAGCCAAAAGTGGCAGTCCTCTGGGTTAAAAGGCGATTGGGCTTTGGCCCAGAAGACACGGGTAATTGTGTGAACTGTCTCTACCCCTTTGCTTCATATTCCTCCCAGACAGAGCCAGAGGCCCTGCTGTTTCCACTCCAAGATCCTGACCTGGAGTAGAGAGATGTGACTTACCACTGAGACAATGAGGCTAGAAATTCTTTTCTAGAAGCAGTATTTTTTTTGGTCTTTGGGGAAGCTTTACCTACTGTGGAAGGCCAAATAATGGCTCCTCAAAGCTGGAACCTGTGGCTATGTTCCCTTATATGGCAAAAGGGACTTTGCCGATGTGACTAAGGGTCATGAGATGGTGTGCTGGTTAGTTGGGTAATCCCAATGTAGCCACAAGGGTCCTGATAGACGAAAGAGAGGCAGGAGAGGCAGAGTAAGAGAGATTTGAAGATAGTACAATGCTGGCTTTAAAGATGGGGGAAGAGGCCACAAGCCAAGGGACAAAGGCAGCTTCCAGAAGCCAGAAAAGGCAAGGAAACAGATTGTCCTCTAGTCCTACTGACCCATTTTAGATGTCAGACCCCCAGAACTTTAAGATAATAAACTTGTGTTGTTTTAAGACTCTAAGTTTGCGGTAACTTGTTACAGCAGCAATAGAAAATGAATATACCTATCTGCCTCTTTCCACTCTACCCACAAGAAGAGGCTTGGTATGCCCCAGTCAAATCAGAGGACACATATCAGGCCACACTTCAGAAGGTGCAACTTTGAGTATGATGTAGAGAAAGGTGTGATTTTGTGTAGCAAGTTTCTGCTTCTTATCTTTAATTTTTAGTAGGCAGTCAGGATTTATTTGGTTTCGTAGAAATTCTGGTTTCTTCCAGGGAATGGAATGGTATAAGGGTCCCAGGACCTATTCTGTCTTGGAAGCAATCACTGTTGTCCTTTTCATCTACCTTAAAAAGCCAAGTAAAGAAGATAGTACATAGGCCAAGTCTGCGGGTTCTGGAGCAAGACCACCTGGTTTTGAAACATGGTCTGTGAGATTTTAGGCTAATCAGTTATTTTTTAAGTTGGCCTCCCACTTTTGAGTAAAAATTAATAATATCTATCTGATGAATTGTTTATGTAAAATACTTGAACAGTGCTTGAAACACAATAATTATGATGATGATTATGATTAGTGTCTAAGTTTTGATTTAGGTTCTCTTTTAGGTTTGTAATCTTAGAGTACCATGAGTTTAAACCTGAGTGAATTTCAGTTTTTTTCATCTATTAACTAAAGCTAATAATAGTAACCACTTCAAATTCTATTATGAGAACTGAGATCATACAGATAAAGCATATGATGCAAAGTAAGTGGTCAATAAACTTTAGCTGTATTGCAGTTAGCAGGGCTCCAGGCAAAGGAGGCCAGGAGTCGATGCCTAAGCCTACTTGGGGTGTCGTTCTTTTTGATCTTCTTTAGCTTTTCCTTGCCTTGACTTCAGGATAGAAAGATTGAAAGGACTGAGAAATGCACTATGTAATTCTTATGCTACCACCATGCAACTCAAAACGGGGTCCTCAGCAGAGCCGAGGGGCTGAGAAGACACTATATAAACATGGCACATCTTCCTGGAAAGTCAACTTTACTCAAAGGTAAATAATTTAACATAGTTTTCTTTTAAAACAAACCTGGATGTATTATGAAGGAGAATGCAAATTTTGCATGAATTTTTAAGAATAGAAGTGGATTATTCAGCCACTTTCTTATTGAGGCTTTACGAACCCAGCTTCAATTAGCTTAAGCAGAAAAGACATTCCTGCTCCTGTAATTTGAAACTTTGGAGGGCTGTATTTCAGATAAAGTGCCAACGGGTAACTTCATCAGCAATCTTTCCTTTCCCAACTTTCTAGTCTGTTTTCCTCTGTGTTGGCTTCATTCAGGAAATCCATCTCTGCTCTCATGGCAATGATGGTCTTTCCTCCAAGCTGATGACCCTTGGCCTCTACTATTTCTACTGGGAGAGAGAGCTTCCCACTCTGAGTGTCACACGTTGGCCTGTGACACAGGTTTTTATCCATAGGACAGAGGAAAGCTAATTGGCTAAAGTAACTTGCTTTCTGATGACGTTAGAATTCCTGGGCTCTTCCCTGGTCATACCCCCAAGATATGGAAGTGCCTAAAAGGAAAATAAAACACATTTGGTAACTGAATAAAGAGGAAGAGATTGCAAACACAATTAACCCTTGTCCACCATGAGGAGACTTCAGAGAAATTGCTTGCCTTTGGGGACTATGCTCCCTGATTCCTTGGGACATAAATGCATTCTATCCTTGGACATATTTGCCTACAAGCTAGGCAAAGTAACTACCTTTCTCTGAAGCCCACACATTCCAGTCAAATCCAGAAGCTTTGGTTCTGCTCTGTGGGCCAGGAATGGGGATGAGCATTCATCAGAGGCACCCGCCTGTGACTACCTTCTCCAGACTCTGAAAAGGTACCGCTTACGGAGAATATGTTCAGCGGCAGATTCAATTGCCCAGACTTTCCTCCGACCTCCAATGTAACCTCTGGCCTTAATTCTCAAGGGTGTCCACTGGAGTTTGAGAAAAAGGCTTTTTCATAAAAGTCAAACATGAGGTTTTCATGGGTTGTTCACATCTCTCTCTCAAACTTGCGGATTCAGTTAAAGATCTCTGTCCTTGAATGTCATACCAGCATTACTAAGAATGATTACAAGGCTTCTAAGTTCTTCCCTGAAGTAGATAATATGGACTTGGGTTACCATATCTAAGTAAGTTAAGACAAAAATATTAAATCAAAGTGAAAAACCATCTTGGGACTTCCCCAAGCATTTTCTTGTGTTTGGGAGACCACTGATCCCATGAAATGCTCTGTGAAAAAAAGTCTTGGATGATCAAGGAAGTGCCTCTTTGGAGAATGTAGGTCTCACATTAGCATGCTGAAGGCCCTCAGAAGTCTTGCAATGAGGTCCCCTGTTTGGCTTTGTTGATGAACACTGATGAACAGCTTGTGTAACAACTACTAATACTTGGGCACTCTCGGTGACGAAATGCTGCCTCAAGTCCAGGAACTGGAAGCTCAGAAAACTCCTGCTTGGCTTCTCAATTATAGGCTAAGAGTCTCCAAAGATTTTAAGGGAAGAGTTAAAAAGTACACCATACATCTGTGCCAAAAGCTGGCATTTCTGCAATGTACCCTTCATGACTGTGTCTGTGATTAGGCAATCCCTGGGTGAATCTCAGAAAAATGTAGATTAAGCATAATAAATTTGGGGTTGAAAGCTATCTTTATGCCTTTTTATCCTTCCCTTTATTCATTTCTCTTCCCTCAACTCTTCTTCCCACTCAAGATCTAAAAGTTAAAAAGGCAAGTGAAAATCCAATAGGAACAGGGTGATTCAATAGCACCCTTGCTGAAAGAGTACAACTTGAACATTTCATGGGAAATAGGAAAAGGAGTTGAAATTAGCCAAATGCCCTGTATCTGCACAGGTCTCCTCATTGCTGCTGCTACAGACTGATGTCTATGTCCTCCCAGAATTCATATGTTTAAACCTAACTCTCAAGGTGATAGTTTTAGGAGGTGGGGCCTTTAGGAGGTGATTAGGCCATGAGGGTGAAACTCTCATGACTGGCTTTAGTGCCCTTATAAGAAACCCCAGAGAGCAACCTTGCCCGTTCCACCATTTAAAGACACAGCTAGAAGTCTAGAAGAAGGTTGTCTTTGAACCATGAAGTGGGTTCTCATCAGACACTGAATCGTCCAGCACCTTGGTCTTGGGCTCCCTGCTCTCCAGGACAGTGAGAAATAAATTCTATTGCTTATAAGCCATTTGGTGTTTGATGTCTTTGATACAGCACCCAAAGCAGACTGAGTCCCTTGTCTACCAATCTGGAGATCGTGGCATGTGCAGCAGTGCAAATGTCAACAGTGGGGCCTGTCTGCAGGCAGACTTGTCAAGGAGGTGGTGCTTATCTCCCATGTTCCCCTCCCGGCTGCTGCGTGGGATGCAGAGCCTTCCAGCTGCCCATCCCCCACGCTTCCATCCATCCATTTCTCTCCACCTTCTGATGATCTAGTTGAACTGAGTTGGGCCTTATTCTGTCCCCCTTAGCTCATGGGAATAGTAATAATAAACAATAATTATCATAGCAGCTGCTGTTGTTTAGCATCCTATACAATTCATGAGGCGTGATGCAAGGTAAGCCCTTTACAGACATCATTTCATTATCTCCCCAATAGCTGTATGAAATGTGTATTGTTGTACAAGCACCCGCTGTTATTTACCAGTGAAGGGATCAGATTTAGAACGTTTAGGCAAGTTTCTCAGTTCTGCAGAGCGACGTGATGGCAGACCCAAGTTTTGAAAAAGTTGGTAATGGTGAGTGAAATGCTTTACCCTCTTAGTTGCAATGTTTGTATCAGGATAATTTTATTTTTCATAGTAAATGACTTCAGAGATCTTTCTCTTTTCACCACATCATCAGTTCATGGAAAGACTTCCCTGTATGTGTGTGGATGTGTGTGTGTGCACTTGAAGTGGGAAGGGAAGGAGCATGTGAGGAAACTTAGTAAGAGGCTACCAAAATACATTTCCTGCCATTATAATTAATAAAATGAATTTCCACTTTCAGTTAAAAATGTACATAATTTTTCTTCTTAGATTTGCTTTAACTTTTGTTTGATATGTTTACTTTTTAAGAAAGAAGTTGGCATATAGCCTATTGTTCAGCCTTGTAACCTTCTGCTGTTTTTATAATCATTCACCCTATTAAAAAAAATTTTAGTCTATGAAAATGATGAAGTTCACCCACCTACAAAATAACACATCTGCAGCAAAATAAGGAAATGGCAAAATGATAAAAGAGCAGTCAAAGAAAACATAGCTTGTTTAAATAATACCAAATGTATATCTATTATACCTGATTTTATAACATATATATATGTGTGTGTGTGTGTGTATATATATATATGTATATCATATATTTTTTACTTTTTAAAACCTCCCCTTAGTCTTCTGTAATGAATTGTCATTAAATATACAAATCATTTTTAGTGCAACATCTCAAAGGATTTCTCAGATTGTGGTGCTATTAACAAGGGAAGAAGTCGGCGATTATACATTTTATTATTTTGGAATTGTTTTCAAGCCAGTGGAGTAATTGGCCTGTAGCCTGCTTCAATTAATAAGGTTTTTAAATGGATTTATACAAATCTGTTTTTAGGAAGCAGAAATCTTGACTTAAAAAACTTGCTCGCAGCTGAGGCTGATTGCTGTACATAGATAAAGCCTGGGAGCCATTTCTTTTTTAAGAATAATTTTCAAAGAAACCTGTGAAATCTTCATCAACGTTTTTAAAGAAGTTGTCCCTATCAAGGAGAAGAAAGACTTTAAGATCTAAACCTGGTTAGCCACCATGGTAGGTGACAGTCTCATGTCACCTGCTGAGAAGTAGACTTGCCAGAAGGCAGTCCATTAACAAGACAAGACTTCTGTTGCCAACCTAAGGATTCTGTTCCTCCAGTAATCTGTTGTCCTTGAGTTGAGACTGAGATATACGGAGATTTCTAAAAATTTCTTCTCTACAGAAATTCACAGGATTCAAATGACAATGGGATGTCCCCCACTAGTCCCTAAATGTACATAATTTAAAATTTTCATGGATCTCATTAATTTAATTAAGGAATTGTGTTGTGACACAGCTGGTACAAAAAATAAACACCTGAGGATTTCTGATAGTCCTTGTGTGTGAGGTTGGTTTTCTTTTTTGGTTCTTTTCGGCTTTCATTTGGGAACATTTATGGGACTAATTTCAATTCTTATTGCAAAATATGTGTCAGATTCTGGCTTGCATCATAAATTCCAAAGTCAACTCTAATTGATCAGATGAATCAAGGCCTCTTTAGACTGAAGCATCTCACCATTTCAGTTTGTCTTCCCACGTCGTTGCTCAAGAATATCAATAACGAATTCACTGATTCGTCCAAGTTTGGTGTACAACTGAAGGGCTCATACGACTCCTTAAGTTCAATTTGGTTTAACTTTCTCACCTTGAAACAAACTATCTGCTGCCGTCATTTTCAAATGAAATAGCTTCTGTCATTTTAAAATAGTGTTTAGTTTTATTTTTTATTCTAGAGCTGGAGAAAAGATTGCCTGAGTATGTTTCTTGTGATGAAAAACCTGGGTTGATATCTTCATGTGATTGCCCTTAAATTCAAAAAATGATTAGAGGAATTGAATCCAAACTCCTTCTAAATGTGGCATCCAATCGCATCCTAAAACATGATGTCAGAACTGCAAAATCTCAACTCATTGCATAGTCTTTTCTGAAGCTGGCTCCTTAAGCATTATTACTTTCAGTGGAAACTACCAAATAATTTCCTGTCTCCATGGCTAGGAATCTTAAAATAATTAATTTTTTTCTGTCTTTCCCTTTACTTTCTTTCCCTTATTTTACTTTTACTTTCCTTTGCCTATCCTTTCTGATTGGAGCCGGACCTAGTAGACAATATTAGAGCAGTATCCTAAGAATAATAGTAAAATTAGCTGATATTTGCAACAACTTATCATATGCCATCAAATAAAATATTTGCAATAACTTACTTATGCCATATGGAGAAAGTCAGATGCTTGGTCTAGAGAAGAGCAAAGCCATTGCTGCCAGGGGACCAGTCAGGCCATACACTCTGCTGCCTCACAGCTGCATTTTGCTTTGCCCTAAGCTTTTGTTCTCCACAAGGCCCCTGAGAGATCCATGTGGGAAAGAGGCCAAGCAAAGTATCAGAATGTTCTTGGCTGGCCAGATGGTTCTTTGACTCCACACCTCAACGCAGAACTCTGCCATTTAGGCTGGTCCTAATGGAAGGCTGCTTTATTTTCCTGCAATGAGAGCCTAAATCCAGTAATCCATTTCCTTTTATCTCATGCAAATCTTGGGTCTTAACCTTGGTGGCAAAGAAAGACAGACACAGAGGAAAAGGAGTAAGAGAGGCAGAAAATTCAAGAATATTTGACTCCTTGGGTCTATTTAGTCAAATGCGGGGAGAGATGAGAGAAACACGGCCTGAAGCCTGTGTAGTCGTGGGCTTGTCCCATTCTCGGGAAAGCGGTGAAGGGGCTGGAAGAAGCTTCGAGCTTCCCAGAGAGACAATCACAGGCTAACATCCAACTAGAAGGGGAGGACATGTTATTTTAAAATAAAACCCACTAACCTCCTTTTGTCTGGGGGCTGGGGGTGTGGTAAAGTTTTCAGGCATCCTTGTTGAAAAGAGTCTAGGAAAAGGTATCTCGGAATAAATACAATGATTTTATGTTAATACTGAGCTTCCGGTTGTTTTTGTATTTAATTAGCTAACAACCACCTTAAATCAGAAATCCTATTCTCAGAAATGTGAAAAGAGAAAACAGGAAACAGAGCAAACTAGGGTAATGGAAACGACAAGAAGTGAAAGTTTAATAATTCACAAAAGTGAAAAAGGAGGAAATAATTTTGGGAAATTATTCAGTGACACAATAATATGTTCCTTAATTAAATATTTTATTTTGCCAAGTTTCTCTATGTATTTTGTGAAAGGAAATAATGTCATTGGCAGATGATATTCGATACTCTTCTCCATAAACTGAATATGTTGCCTTTTAATTTAGGAGAATAGAATTTCTGACTTAAGAGTTTCAACTCATTAAATATAAAACGGTTTGAAGCTCAGCAATTTATTTCTTTTATCCATTCCTTTTTCATTCCTTCTTCCTTCTACCCCTCTCTGTCTCTCAGTTCCTCTGACTTGTCTGTATTTCTTTCTGCCTCTATGTTTCTTTTCCACTGAAAGCAAGATTTCTTGGTGGTTTAGTGAATCTGTAACAAATAACATAGGGTATTGCTTTGGCAGAGACTGTAAGATGACAAACTGCAGGGGTGTTGAAAACATATCAAGTCTCCGGTCACCATAGACAAGTGGTCTAGACTAGGGTTTTCTCTCCCTCCACAACATCCTGTGGGAGGAAAGGAGTTTGCTTGTTAAGGTCAGATAAAATGATGATCTTCTAGTAGGTTGAGAGATGCTGAGAGCGCAAATCTCTTCTGAGATTCATATGGTGGGAATGGAGCAAAAAGAGTGTTTTTCTTCTGAGTTCACCACACTAAGATTCTGAACTGGTTAGCCTGTCAACAGAGTTGGAGGAAATACACTAATTGCACTTACCTGCAGGATCCTCTATGCATGGCATTTTCTTCTCTCAATCTTCTTTCTCTCGTAGCTTGAGGAATATTGGTGAGCTGCGGTTAAGGAAGCACCATGGGATGATGAGGTAGGGTAGCAAGTCGGACTGGAGCATCATGTCAGCACTGACTCATGGAAGCCTGTGTTTGAAATGGGAAACTACGGCCAGTTCCCAAACTGTGCTGAGAAGTTTGTAAAATTGGCCCAGGGAACCCATTTTAACAGAGAAGTCCGTGGCCCTGCAGATTTCTCTAGCATCCATGAATTGGGCCACGGAGACATTTTAATTTGCCATAATTTTCTTTAAGGAAAAAGACTGTTGTTCTTGTGATTACAGCCAGAGGGAATGGACTAACTGGCAGGATTTGTGGCTGGGAGTCTCTTGTTCTGGCAAAAGGTATGTGGGTGGATGGCAAATTCCTGTGTATGCCACAGAGTTATGTCACAACCATGCCCAGAAATTGCTTGGTTATTCATTAATTCTCAAACTCTAAATTTGAGAAATTCATAATGATGTACTTCAGTACTTAGCTAAAATATTTGCATCCTATTTTGGCAGAGTAATGGAGAGGACAGCATTTAGGACTTTGAAGAATGGGAATGGGAGAACTGAGCTTTGGAAAAAATGTATCATCAGCCATGTAGAAAGCTAGAATTTGGTAAGGACTAATTAATTGTGACTCAATTTTTGTTCTAATACCCTTGAAGATACTAGACGTTAATCTCCTCTCTCTCCTTTGGAGAATCTACTGAAAAATTTAAGTGAGCAAGAGGTGGACTAAATTAGAGTTTTCTTGAAAGCCATGATTGAAATTTATCATCAAGCTTGTGCTAGGTTATCCTTCAAATGTATCAACCCACTAATTTTAGAAACCTTCCTTCTTTGTCATGAAAAATCAATTTAATGTCATGGAATCATTGTCTTTTTTTAAATCAGGGAAGTTGTAAAGATTATTACAAGTGTTTGTGAGGTCGGTTGAGAAAAACAAATACTGGTTTATTTTAGAATAAGGTGGATCTATACATTTATTCTCTTACTGCAGGTCTATTCTTAGACTCATTCGTCCCCAGATGTTGCCATCTTAGGAGCCATACATCATCAGGCTGAAGTGCTCTTATAATGTATTGCACTAATATATTGTGTGAAGGACAGCACTGATGATAAATTTCTTAACTGATGGTGCTGTCTAAGGCTAATGACTCTAAGAGCAAGTGCAAGGTAATGTGGTGATTTCTTTTTGGGCCCCAGCAAAGAATGCAGAAGACATCTTAAAACCATTTTCATTTGGGGCTAATATTGAAATAGTATTTCATGGTTTTTGCAACAGACATTTAGGCAGTATTAAAGGAAATGTAAGTGGCTTCACATTTTCAGTTAAAATCCATTTAATGTGTTCCCTCATGGGAGGTAAATTTTTTTTTTAATCTCTCTCCTCAAGTTGTTTCTCTCTCATTTTGGAGATGATGGACCCTGTGCTTCTTTAAATGTGCAATGTTTACTATGGGCTCTTTACTTTGTTCAAGAGAAACGTTCCTAAGACTTGTTCTTGTGATTACAGCCAGAGCAATGGACTAACTGGCAGGATTTGTGGCTGGGAGACTCTTGTTCTGGCAAAAGGTATGTGGGTGGATGGCAAATTCCTGTGTATGCCACAGAGTTGTGTCATATCCATGCCCAGAAATTGCCTGGTTATTCATTAGTTCTCAAACTCTAAATTTGAGAAATTGGGAGGCCAAATGAGATTTTTAATGGAATGTTCTGATAGAAGTCATTCCATTGTTCAGTGTGGTATATTCTTTTTTGTGTTAAAGAAAGCAAAACTGTGAATGAATCATTTCTTAACACTTATAAATGAAGCCTCTTTAGATAGGGTCATTCCTGTTCTTTGGGGATATCCAAAATAAGATGTATTTACTGTTTTTCCAAGGAAAGAAATGCAAGTCCCAATATCATCCACACAACAGTTTTTCCTCCTCAATGATAATGAAAGTAATAATCACTAAAATGCATTGGGCATAGCCAGCCACTGCTAGAGTGCTTCCATGCATTGTCCCATTGAGGACAGACTCAGTTTTTAAGCCCATTTGACAGATGAGCAGTTTGGGCATGGAGCAGATGAGTCACTTGCTCAATGAGTCACTTGCTGAAGGTGACATAGTAGATCTGGTGTTTGGACTATCTGATTCCTGATGTTGTGAACTAAATCAGTAAGCTACAATGTAAGCTCATGTGTTTTAAAATTAATCCTGTATCTCCTCCCACACCACAATAAGATTGTGAGCATTGAGTTGAAGGCTGATTTTAAAATAACAATTTCATTGCCCATTTGATTGACTTTTGCCACATGATAATACATGTGATCCATCCTTTTCCCCTATCAAACATATACACAATAACAGTCAATTTTTCCATCTTTAGCTGGGTACCATGTCAGTGTTTGAGGGGTTCTAAAAGTGTCATTGCTTTTAGTCTTTAAACAGTGAATGAGATGAATGTGTAATCTTTTCTTAGTTTAATGTCCCTTCAAGTTCTCTTCTATTAAGAGCTAGAATAGTGGATCTACACTTCCCATACAACCAGAAGACAACATAGTATTTCTAATTATGCCTTGATTGATTGATAAAAATGGTTTTATATTGAGTTAATGCTTTAGGGGTAGTGATTTTAACTTCTAATAGGAAAATTTGGTTGAAATCCTTTCTTGTAGACTACATTAGAAATCATTCTTTATCTCTCCATTACCTGATATATTCTCACTTCTAGAATGTTTTCTTGAATCCATGCTTATTCCAACTCCCTCGATTGTCAGGATAGAATCCAATTTTAATGATCTTTTTAAAGGAGCTGAAGTTTGGTTCATACTCTATGGAAATATTTATGTTGGGGGAGTGCCAATAAATTTGAACAGATGTGAATAAGAAAAAAATGATACAAATAGTTATAACATATGAGTGCTTAGTATTAGATACAAAGACAAGGATTTTATGAACTTCTTTTTTTTTTTTTTTCATTTAATACATTGTTTATTTATTGTCTTAATCAGATTTTCCTGTTTGTCCCTTAAGCGATTGAGGGCAGCAGCCACTAACTTGAGTCTCCATCTTTATTAATTTTATGTAAGATGGCAGAGTCCTGCAGCCCACTGTCAGATGACACTAAGCAAGTGGTTCTCATGAGAGAGTATCTTCTCTTTCTACAGTGATAACCAGAGAAGATATGTATGTACCACACAATTTCCCTAAGAAAAGATAAATAATATATTTAAAATATAACTCCACTGGGATAGTACTGACCGTATGCTACACATCCCAATGAGTTCTTTTACATTATTATCTCATTTACTTTGTACAGCAACACCATGAAGTGGCTCTTAATAACCCCACTTTACAAATAAGGAAACTAAGGCTCATGTATTTTAAGTAGGTTCCATAGGCATGTGTTCATCTAATTGAGTCACTCTTGTTCTCTAGTGCTTATTTCTTATAAATGACCCACTGGGACTAAATTCACATATTTCCATAAGGGCCTCTCACATATATGGTCAATTGTTTTTAGACAAGGATGTAAGGAATTAAATTGGGGAAAGTACAGTCTTTTGAACATATAGTGCTGGGAGTACTGCTTATCTACACGCAAAAGAATGAAATGAAGTTGGAATCTTACCTTAAATCTTATGCAAGAATTAACCCAAAATGGATTGAATACTTAAATTTAAGATCCAGAACAATAAAACACTTAGAAGAAAATCTTTATGACATTCAGTTTGGCAATGACTTCTTGGATATGATACCAGATACATTTGCAACAAAAGAAAATGGATAAATTGAATTTCATCCAATTTAAGAATGTTCATGTATCAAAGGGCATTATCAAGAAATCAAAAAGACAACTTACAGAATAGGAAAAAATATTTGTAAATCACATATATCTGATTAGGAATGTATATTCAGAATATGTATAGATATAAAGAGAATATACATATATATGTGTGTGTATATGTGTGTGTGTGTGTGTGTGTGTAGGAATATATATACTTCTGTGGAAAACAGTTTGGCAGTTCCTCAAAAAGTTAAATATAGAAGTACATCCAGCAATTACACTCCTATGTATATACCTAAAGCAGTTGAAAGCAGCAATTCAAACAGGTACCTACACACCAATGTTCATAGAAGCATTAGTCCCAATATTCAAAAGACGGAAGCAATCTGGGTGCCCATCAACAGATGAATGGATCAACAGAATGTAGAATATACGTGTGAGGGAATATTATTCAGCCACAAAAGCAGTAGAATTCTGATACTTGCTCTAACACAGATGAACCTTGAAAACATCATGGTAAGTAAAATAAGCCAGACACAAAAGGACAAATATTGTATGATTCCACTTATATGAGGTACCTAGAATAGGCAAATTCATAGAGACAGAAAGTAACACAGAGGTTACTACAGGCTGGAGGAGAGGTGGATGGATAGTTATTGTGCAGTGTATACTGAGTTTCTGTTTGGGATGATGAGAAAATTCTGGAAATAGTGGTGATGATTGTTCAACATGGTGAATGTACTTAGTGACACTGAACTGTACACTTAAGATTGTTAGAAATTTTATGTATTATATCTATACATCTACATATAAAATATTACTGGGCAATGAAATGTAAATCTAAGTATAAGCATTGGTTAAAATTGTAGTGACTCTCACCTTTAACTGATGGTAAACATCTTTGAAAGGAAACAAATCTTTTATTTGGGGTGTATACAAAATTAGTGGGATATTGATTAGCTTTGGTTAATGGAACCAACTTGATTTTCCAAGAGAGTTTAATGATAAGGTATTAAAACACTATGGAATTTTGGAGCTTGAAATGACAGAATGGCTCTGAGTGCTTAATAATAAATGCAGCCATTAGCACAATGCCAGCCCATGGTACATGCTCAACAAATAGCTGTTGAATGCTGTGCCTAACTTTATCAAAAGCCAACAGCTATATAATAATTTTATTTTAACTAAAAATTATTTATGAGTTGTATATTGCACATTTTTGTGTGCAATGCACATTTCCCAACCATATGTTTTATCAAATGGAAAAATAATGCAAATTGGCACACTCAATCAAAGGCACTGTAATTCCATTTTAAATTTGTAGGAATTTTCAGACGTGATTCTTTTAGGGGTGAGTGTTGTCTGGGATTAAGTTGAGATTGTTTTTGTGATCATACAATTAGCATTTCTAGGCTGCCCGTCTGAACATCCGCCCATATTTGAACTAAATTTATATCAGGATAAATCAAGCAAGTAGGAAGAGATTGGTACAGAAAAAGAAATCTTTCTAATTAATTTGAATAAGCCTGTAATAGAAAAAATATATTGCCACTTGTTTAAATTATTTTAAAAGTAACTTTTTGTCAATTGAATTTAGAGCAACAAATTTTTAAAAAATATAATAGAGATATATTGAATAGTGACTTTGAAAATACCACACACATATATTTTAAATTCCTTCAGCCTAGAGGATTTTGCTCCCTCTGTCTCTGTTACTTATTAGTTTTAAAATTACAAAGGCCGGGACAAAAACAACTTTATTGTAGCATTTTGAATTGAGTCAAAAGTATTTGGTTGTATATTTGACAGCTAGGACTACAGATCTTCAACTTCACATTCACAAGTTGGTACCTTATCTTTTTTATCTATGTTCAAAATATGTGGAATTAGGTATTTAGTGCTATGGCCTCAGAAAAGCTTTACTGATTGATTTCATTTAACGAACATTTGAGGAATTGAAATAGGGACCAACGTCTCTCCTAGCAGGACGCCCTCTAGCAGCTCAGAGCCTAGCTCGGGAGAGAGAGCCGTCAAGAGACAATCCCAGTAAGTTCTAAGAAGTAGCAGGGCGAAGCGTGGAGGATTTGGGGGGAACTCCCGTGTTTGGAGGAATAGGGAAACTGTTGAAAAGGAGGTATAGCAGATACTTTGGGGGCCTTTCTTCAGCTCCTCTCTGCCCACCTCTGATTTGCTGCCCTGACAGGTGAGCAGCTCTGCCACTTTGAAAGCACAAGCTGTACCTCTCAGCTTCTCTGCCCAAGAGCTTCCTCTGAAGCCTCGGGACCTGGAAATATAGTGCAGAACTGCCCAGGTAGTTAATGCCCCCAGAGGCAACCTCCCACCAATGGGGTGAATGAAAGCCAGTAGGTTAATGGCCCCATTTTCCCCACCTTTGAAGGAACAATTCTAAGTAACACTTAGGATTTTCTCCGAGGCCCTGCCCTTGCCCACAGCAACAACCCTGAAACTGCAGCTTCATTTACTTTTCCTTCTTCTCTTTCTCGTTCTCCCCACTTTGCACTCCTGCCTCCTGTGCTCATTAAGCCACCTGCCCTCAACCCAAACGAAGACAGAATGTGGCATTTGAGCTGGGGCTTGAATGAGGTGAGTAGGAGTTTGTTGAGGATATGTGTGGACCGAGGGACAAGCTACCCTCTGGATAGATGGAGCAGCTTGTGGGAAGCCACCAAGGACCAGAGTGTTTTTTGAGCCTTAAAGAGGATAGGACACGTGGGAAACCGGGGAAGGTCAGGGTGTGCTGCGCTGAGGGATCCAGGAAGCAGGAGAGGCTGGACAGGTGTGTTGGAATCAACCATGAAAAGTCTTACGATGCGTGGGGAGGACTCAGCACTATCACATAAGGGATAGCAGGTAACGTCCTCAGCAGGGATCTCATGCTCAGAGGTGAGAGGCAAGGAGAATAGTTAGGAGGCAATGTGAATGAGAAAGAGGGGACACTGGAGAAATGTGGGCACTGTAGACTCAGTGGACGTGGTGACTACATGGGGGCTGCAGAAGACAGTGAACTTGGAGTTGTCACCCAGCTTTTTGCTTGTCAGATCAGGTGGATGGGATGCCTCTATATATTGAAACCTAATTGCCAATGTGATGGTATTAGGAGGTGGCTTTTGGGAGGTGATTGGGTCATGAGCATACAGCCCTGATGACTGGGATTAAATACCTTATGAGAGAGACCCCAGAGAGCTCTCTTGCCCCTTCATCCATGTGGGGACACAGCAAGAGGATGGCCATCTATGAACCCAGAAGTGGCCCCTCATCAGACACTGAATCTGCTGGTGCATTGATCTTAGATTTCTCAGGCTCTGAAACTGTAGGAAAGAAATACTGTTTAGGCCACTCTATGTTTATTATTTTTGTAACTGAAGCCCAAATAGACTAAGACACCATCCTTATGTGGAGAGATGGGTTGTCAGTTAAAGTTTATAAAGTTGTTGGAGCAAAGAGTGTGGAAGGATTTGAATGCCATATTAAGGCGTGTGATTATATGAACCTCACATTCCACATTGGAGGTTATTACAGTTGAGGGAAAAAGGTCAGAGAATATGACTTAACACGTTTGAAACAGATCTATTTGCTGTGGAGTGGCAAAATACCATGAGTATATGGTAAATTGCTTATTTATGGTGGTTCCTTGTTAACCTCATTCAGGAGGGGTTTAAAAACTTCTTGTGGATCTTAGTATCAGGTAATTTATAGCAAAAAATATTTGGCATCCTGTGCCTCAAACACAGCTTTAGAATGAGAGGCCAGGTAACTGTCACTCATTGTAAATGCAATTATAGTAAATGCTGAAAAAAATGATGGAAATTTCCTTAAAGCACTGGTTTTCACATTGGATTCTCAGATCCCCACACTCAGATGAAGACTGAATCAGAAGTGGTTGAGGGGCAATTTTTCAGAAAGGTAAAGCTAGAGTCAGAGTAGTTTACTTTATAATAAAACATGTGGAATGAGGCAAATAACTAGAGGTTGGTGGCTGGGGAGTTGAGTAAAACGAAAAGTGTGCAGGGTTCAGGAGCCAGTCAGGAGCTAATAGGGGTTGTTTTGGGTCAGTTTCCCTGGAAGCCGAGCCTAAGGTAGGGATTTATTTAGTTGTGTTATGATTGCTGAGAGCTCCTTACCATAAGCCTGTGAGGGAGAAAGATGGAGGCTGAATAGGGAAAGGGAAAATCCAAGCCAGGATATGGTCTCATGCAGGGTCTAGCTAGCTTCAGTCTGGTTCATAAAGCTGTCCTATGTGGACCCTTTGAGTTCTGTATCAATCTGTCAAGGGCTCTCTGAGTGGAGAGGGCTTGGGGGCAACCTCCTGTGATGGTTAACTTTACGTGTCAACCAGAAAATGTTTTTGGATGAGATTAACATTTAAGTCTATGAATTTTGAATAAAATAGATTGCTTGCCATAGTGTGGGTGAGCCTCGTCCAATCAGCTGAAGGTCTAGATACCAACACAAAAAAGAGAAGCCTCCCAAGCAAGATGGAATTCTCTAGCGGGCTGCCTTTGGACTTCATCTGCACCATTAGCTCTCCTGGGTCTCTATGCCACCCTTCAGGTTAGAACCACATGCTCAGTTCTCCTGGGCCTCCAGCTTGCTGGCTCACATCACAGGTTTAGATCCCTAGCCTCCACAATTGTGTGAGGGAATTCCTTAAAATAAATTTCCTCTCTACATGCATTCTATTTGTTCTGTTTCCCAGGAGAATCCTGACTAATACACCCTGTGAAGTCTCTGCCTCCGAGGAAGTAGTTTCCATCTGTCAAGGGCAAATCTGCAAAGGTCACAGGTATGAGCCCTTGGCAGTGTTCTCATAACAGCTGGGAGCTGGGTGCATAGTGGGTGAGGGAATCTCAGTGGAGCGCCAACTGGAGAGACTTGTGGAATGCATGGAGAATGATGCAGAAATAAATAGTAATGAATTAAAAGTATTTAGTTGCAAGCTAAGTTTATGGCCCTTCACACATCCCTCCTCAGTACTTTGTCAGGTCTTGCGAAGCTCATTTTAGCAACATTTAATTGTGTGCAGCATGGTATGGTGATTTAAACTTTTTGTGATGTGAAGTCAAAGAGATATGAGTTCAAATTTCAGCTCCCCTCTTACCGGCTGGGCAATATTTACACTAAATGTAACTAAATTTCTGCATTTTGATTCTACATCTATATGACAGATATTATAGTAACCACCTCACAGATGTGTGGTGAAGATTAAAATTAAAATTGATGTCATACACCAAAGGCAAATAAATGTCACTTGTGCATATGGACCTCTTCTGTGCCAGGCAGGGGGTTAAGCAACTGAAAATTGTCACAATGGTTCCTTGGAGTAGATATTATTCAGGTTGTTTCCTGAAGTGGCATCTGAGGTACAGAAAGGTTAAGACATGAGCCCAAGGTCAACCGGCTAGGAAGCAAAGGAGCTGACATTCTTCCAAGTATAATCAGGAAGTAAAGCCCTATGATACTGTTCAGATTTTGATAAACAGAATTCTAGAAACTTTGTGACTAGATTGTCACAAGCTTGAGGTCCTGCTCCCGGGATCTGAAATTGCAGGCCTCTGCTGTGGCTGCTCATGGCCCTTGGGAATGCTGCAGCTAGGGAGATGAGGGCGGCAGTGTCAAGGATGCTAGCAGCGGCCACTGCATCTTGAACCCAAAGAGTCTGATGCATGTTCCAGCTGCCTGTCAATCACCTCAAATTGCACAGTGGCTTAGGGAGGTGGGTAAATGAAACTGAGGGCAAAATGATGCTTCTGAAGCTCATTTTGATATGTCATCAGAGTGGAAATCAACATTTCTGTAGTTGAAAGGTCATAAACTGAAAACCTACACACTTTTTAAAAATTGAAGTATCATTGATATACAATCTTATATTGGTTTCAAGTATATAACACCGCGGTTCAATAGTTACCCATATTATTAAATCCTCACCCCCTCTAGTGCGGTTACTATCTGCCAACATAGGAAGATGTTACAGAATCATTGGCTGTATTCTCCAGGCTGTATTACCATCCCCATGACCAACTTATATTATGATTGAGAATTACTGTGCCCTTCTATCCCCCTCACCCTCTTCGTCCTCCCACCCCAACACCTCCCCGATGGTAACCACCAGTCACTTCTCAGTGTCTGTGAGTCTACTGCTATTTTGTTCATTTGCTTTGTTTTGTTTTTATATGCCACAAATAAGTGAAATCACATGGTTTCTGTCTTTCTTTGCTTGGCTTATTTCACTCAGCACAATACCCTCTAGGTCCATCCATGTTGTTGCAAATACCAGGATTTCTTCTTTTTGTTTGTTTGTTTATGGCTGGATAATATTCCATTGTGTATATGTACCACATCTTTATCCATGCATCTACTGATGGGACTTACTTTGGTTGCTTCCATATCTTGGCTATTGTAAATAGTGCGGCAATAAACATAGGGATCATATATTTTTTTGAATCAGGGTTTTGTTTTCTTTGGGTAAATTACTAGAAGTGGAATTACTGGGTCATATGGTATTTCTGTTTTTAGTTTTCTGAGGAACCTTTATACTGCTTTCTACAGTGACTGCACCAACTTACATTTCCACCAATAGTGTGGGAGGGTTCCCATTTCTCCACATCCTCGCCAACACTTGTTATTTCTTATCTTTTGGATAGGGGCCATTCTAACTGGTGTGAGCAGATATCTCACTGTGGTTTTGATTTGCATTTCCCTGATAATTAACGATGTGGAGCATCTTTTCATGTGCCTGTTGGCCATCTGAATTTCTTCTTTGGAGAAGTGTCTGTTCAGGTCCTCCACTCATTTTTTAATCAGGTTATTTGTTTTTTTTGGTGTTGAGGCATATGAGTTCTTTATGTATTTTGGATGTTAACCCCTTGTCGGATATGTCGTTTACAAATATATTCTCCCATCTATCGGCTGCCTTTTTATTCTGTTGATGGCGCCCTCTGCTGTACAGAAGCTTTTTAGTTTGATATAGTCCCACTTAACTCATTTTTTATTTTGTTTCCCTTGCCTAAGGAGATGTGTCCAGGAAAAAAAAAATCACTCGTGCTTATGTTCAAAAAGTTTTTACCTATGTTTTCTTCTAAGAGTTTTATGGTTTCATGTCTTATATTTAGGTCTTTAATCTATTTCAAGTTTACTTTTGTGTATGGGGTTAGACAGTGATCCAGTCACACAGCTCTCTTATCCTCTTCTTATTTCCAGGGATTCTTTTCTCTCTGTTCCACAGCCTCGTTGTGCTCCTGTTCTCTAATGTCCATCTCATTGATTCTCTCCTTTACTCGCAGTAGCCTATTATTTATCCCCTGCATTGTGTGTTTCATTTCAGTCACTGTATTCTTCAGCTCTGGGTGGCTCTTTTTCAAATCTTCTCTTAGTCGAAGTCCTCCCTGAGATCACCAATGCTTTTCTGCAGATCAGGGAGCATATTTATGACTGTTAATTTAAAATCTTTATCAAGAAGATAGGTGATCTCTTATCTTGGTGTCTTATCTTGCAGTTTTGTTCGGAACATATTCCTCTGTCTCCTCATT
Organism: Manis pentadactyla; assembly: GCF_030020395.1. Classification (NCBI taxonomy): domain Eukaryota; kingdom Metazoa; phylum Chordata; class Mammalia; order Pholidota; family Manidae; genus Manis; species Manis pentadactyla. The sequence continues at coordinate 219,762,869 of NC_080019.1, read as the reverse complement.
TTGTCAGGGTTTCTGTGTTTCCTCCCGTGCATTAGATGGATCTGCTATGCTTCCTGGTTTAGAGAGTGATGGCTTTATGCAGAAGGTGTCCTGTGGTGCCCAGAAGCTCAAGGCTGTTTACTCTCCAGCTGCTGTCAGTGGGCTTTGGGAGGGGTTGCCTTTCTGTACGTGGGGGCGAGCTGTGGTCCATCTCAGTCAGCCGAGGAGGGCAGTTCGCTTCAGCTGGCCCCTTGTGAGCCTGGCAACAGCACCTCTGCTGGGATAGTTTTGGGGGGGCCCGTCCTCTGCCCTCCCTGCAGCAATGGTGGGACTACCGCGCAGACGGGGCAGGGGAGCAGCGGCAGGGCACTCCGGTGCTGGTCACTGGGCTAAGCTGCCCGGGAGGAAGGAGGAGCGCTCGGAGCCGGCTCTCACGGGCGTCTCCCAGCTTGGGCCAAGAAAGGGCAGAGAAAGCTGGGAAAATGTCCCTCTGCCTGCCAGGCAGCAAAGTCTGATGCTGCTGGGCCAAGTGGGCAGACAGGCTGCTCTACAGGGAAGCGCATCTGGCCTGAGCTGCCAGCGAAGGATGGAGCATCTGGAGCTTCCCTGAGCGCCCCACCTGTTGGGCTGAGGGAGGGCTGGGGAAGTGTCATTCATCCTCCCTCCATCCAACCCTCACCCTTCTGGTACCCCTGCCACTGCTGGCAAATCTTTCAAACTGCTGCCTCTGGACTGGCAGAGCATCCCTGTCCTCCACAAGTGTCTGGAGTTCCAGCCGCCCAGGAGTGTTCCACTGTCCCTGGTGTCCAGTCCCGCTGTTCACCAGAACCCAGTGCAATGTGGACCTGTGTTCCCACAGCAGATCTCCAGGGCCAGGGGTGCACAGTTCTGGGCACCTATCCCCTCCCGGCTCTGTTCCTTTCCTCCTGCCTGCTGGCTGGGGTGGGGGAAGGACCTGGGTCCTTCTGCAGTCTTCAGGTCATCTTCAGGGTCACCTGTATTTGCTGTAGTTGCTTGCTCGGTGTGTATGTGGGGAGAGGTTCCTGACCTGCCTTCTTATGCTGCCGTCTTATTCCCCCTCCTCCTCTGAGTTTTCAGATTTCAATGATTTGGTCCAAATCCAGAAACTGTCTGCTGAATGGTAACCCATGTGGACAGCTAAACTCTCAGCGAGCTTCTTTGAAGGTTCCAGAGGCATTTAATTTTCATGGTCTTGCAGTAAATTTAAAGGCAAATTATAAAAGTGAGGCTCAGTTTTGGTAAGGCTCCAATTTATATGCTTCAGGCTTCTTCTAACTAGACTGTTGGGGCAGTCAGCTAAGGAAAGTTTAGGTTTTAAAGCCTTTTGCCCCAGTGTCCTGCATGAGAATTTCCAGCATTTTGTGGTATTTCCAAAGGTGTCTCATTGTATACCCCTGGGCCCCGTATTATCCACGTGTTTGGCAAGTGGGCCGTGGCTTCTGGAAGATAATATTTGAAAGGGCAAGTGCTCAAGTTAGAGACCAATTCACTTTGTCCAGTGTATTAAGGGAAATCATTAGTATCTGTTTTGGTGTTAACATTTAATTGATGCTTTAGTTTCACAGTTTGCCTTCCAAGGGAAAGTGAGGCCACAGAGGAGGTTGGTGATTAGGATCTCTGAGACTCAGTTTCTTCATCTGCAGCATAGGGATGTTAAGAGCTCTCTCATGGTGACATTAGACAGAATAAATTCCATAATGATTGTGAAGCCCTTAGTGAAGTTGCTGACATATATTAAATGCAAATATGGTGATCATTAACAGGAAAAAAATCTGCTGCTACAGGATGAACAAAGTAGTTAGTAATCCACTGGGACTGAGAAATAGAGCAACCTGTGGGTTTCAGCCTGGACAGTAGTTGAACTCAGGTGTCTGGATAGAATGGCTCTGAATGAGTTGTGTTCTGAAGGACAGAAAATTGGTTTCCCATCTACTCAACGCTTTAGCCGAACCATTTCATGGCTTATCAGGGTTCCGTTTTTACAACTGGTTGCCCACATCTCTCATTTGGGGGTTCAAATGGGTAGTTGAGGAGAGAAAATGAGTATCTAAGTTCTTGAAGGCCAATTTGGGAGTGCAAATCTGGGATATGGGATCTCATTGGAAAGTCTGTGTTATTTAAATTTCTAAAGTGAGCTCTTCTAATATGACCTCAAGCTAATGTGTGGGTCTGTTTGAATAAGAGCTTCCAGTAATTTCTTCCAACAGTGCCTAACTAAGCAACCCAGGATAAAAGTATTGTTTTCCCATGCATGGTGGTGGAATTGTCAGGAAGATAAATTGTCCCAGACTTTTTGTTGGTAAAACAGAACTGAAGCTTATTTTTTGGGGGGCAGTGGGGAGCACCTAAATAAAAGCAAACCTTGGAGAGACTAGTGATGTGAAAATACTATGTGCTTGCCAGGGATTTTACAGACAACACAATGTACTACAATCTTGCCTTATTTTTCTTCTTCCTCCACCCCCACCCACCATCTCTCACTAGACAGAATAGGTGAAGAGGTTGAGTTGTAGATCTCATTTCTCCTGTTTTGCTGCTTGTGAAGTCTGCCAACAGAATCCACCTTGACAAAGTCAAGGACTGTGCGTTTAATGTTGAACTGAGTGAATAAATTATGCATGAAATTGTGCCGGAGTCTCTAGTGTGCAGAATTGCTCCTTTTGATATGAAAGGTTAATTCAGAAAGGAGTCCAAAATAGCTGGAAATTGTGGGGATAAGTGGATAGTATTCACTGTTGTGAGCTGTTATTACTAGAAATTGCATTCCCTTTCTGGCTTCCCTAGAGATTTTGCCTTGCCAGTGAATATAAACTGTACTCAATAGAATAGCATTTAGAAGTAACAAGAGTGTATGTCCACACACAATAAAATATTCTAATGGCATTTTAAAAAGAAGTTGTACTTTTTCATGTATATCATGTACCCCAAGGAAGAATTTCTATAGCATTTAGGTCAAGAACAAGGCATATCAAACAGAATGAGTTTTGTGCATATACGTATTGCAAGGGGCTGCCTGCGACTCCCATTTCAGAGCCTAGGCAGCCCCTGCCACTGATTAGTTATGCAAGCCTGGTTTCTGATAAAGCCCAAACCATTCTTGCTTAAAGAAGGAACAGCCCCAAATTGTTTTATCACTACATCTGATGCATCCAGCTTTAATTTAATCTTTGGTAAATTTATGAAGCTATTCAACCTGTTTCACTGAAACGTCCTTTTTACACACATCCTTATATCATTTTTATGTTAGTTCATTATTTCCAGCAGAAAAACGTAGTTGTCTGGAAAGCTAAATTTTGCTTAAAATACACATACACATATTTTCGGAGCTTGTTAGAGGCTCCTTTTTGTGTTTCCATTACCAGGGAACAGAATTGTGCCACCAGACTGTGGAAGTTGTTTATTTTTGTCGCTCTTATGTACATTTTCAGAAACCATCTCCTTCTTAATCTCCACTGGGGACCAGTACTCTTTTTCTCTAATTATAAAGTAGTCTCATTTCTGACCTGGGGTAGTTTTTAATTTTAATTCCTGGCTTGTGTTTATCAACTCTTAGACTATATTATCCTGTTGGGAACATTGAGAGAAAAGCTTTAGTCTTTTGTGTTGGTTTTAACAATTAGATATTCATTCAGTGTCTCAAAATGTATTTTGAGATTATTTTTGATGTTGGTTTTTTTCCTTCTCTGTGCCACTGGCCTACGTATATTTCACATTGGTGATAAAGCCTGTAAAACTCTGGATGAGTGATGGTGAATAGTTGTGGTGTTATTAAAACTCTAACAGGAGTGAATAAAATTGATACTATTAATTATCTTTTTTTTTAGATACTCTTTTTTGTTTCAAATGTGCATGTGGAAAAAGATGTGGATGTGGTGGCACAGGGAAGATTCATACAAGTTTTGGCCAGTACTGGTTAAGATAAAGTAGTTAAATATCAAAGTGTCTGTGGTTTTTTTTTTAAAATGTTATTTTGTTACTTAATGGCATTACTAAGGAGCATTTAAAAAGACCGATTCTTACCCTGCTTGTTAAGGTCAAGAGTGTTAAGTTTCTTTATTCTGCTGTCTCTGACTCATTATTCTGAGTTCTGGACAGCAAATCGGCCAAATAGCCTGTTGTCACTGGAAATTGTTCCTTCTGCACAGTGAGAGGAAGCTCTGTCTGAGAGGCTGCACATTATTTTCATGTGAACCTGGATGCTCCTGGCTGCTAAAACTCAAGACCTAAGTCACAAGGCAATATAGGATTGTCTGTGATGTTCCTGTGACTTGATGACAGAGGTTGTCTGCCCCCGTGATACTAGATTCGATGTACATGAGATACTTTGCAACAACCAAAGATGCCTTTTTGATGCAGATTCAAATGCCTTTAGCAGGTCAAACTGAAAAAGTGTCGAATAAACAACTTGAAGGTAATGCAGACACTGATTAGTGTCTGATTATAATTTATACAATTCTGCAACATAAACTGAGTAGTTTTCATAGCATTATGTAACATACACATATACACACACATGCCCTTGTAAAACAGAAACCAGAGTTTCAAGAGGTGTTCAATCTAGCGTCTACATATATTTATGCATGTATATAAATATGTTTACATATATTTTTATTAATAAATACAATACTATATCAATGTATTAACATATCTTAACATTAACATAAAATATATGTAATTATTTTGCATACAAATATGCCATCTTATGTATAAAATGTAATTTAAGCATTTTATATAATTTTAAATGTTTTATATAATTTTAATCAAATATGTATTTTATACAATTTTAAATATAGCATTTTCATATATTGCTTGAATATATCATTTAAAAATTATGGTGACAGAATGTTCACTTTTACCCCAGATATTTTTATAGGCAAAGAATCATCCAAAGAAACAATTTAGAAGCAAATGGAGAATCTTTTCCACAAGTAATTAATACCTTTAAAAGCCTGTTTGAAATAATTAGTTAAGAGAATCAATCTCTTTTAAAAGCTTCCAATTCACTAGAGGCCCTTTCAACAGCCACACCTGCTCACCTACAGTCCAACACCCTGACACCCTCAACCCTTTCTTGATCTACCCTCCTTTTTCTTGGGAGAATAGATACACATTTTCTTAGAAATTTATATACTGTTTCCCCACCCCACCCCCACCCCAGGTCTAAAAGCATGATACATTCAATTTTTATTATGAAGTGACTAGTGAATATTTAGAAGCTCAGGTTTAAAATTGCATGAATTAAATGCACGTAAAACGAAGATATTGTTTGTGAAATATTAAACATAAGTACTCTTTTTCCCAGTTGTTAAGCACAAATGTGAGCCTGCCACGCACGTGTGGTATCTTGGGAAAATCTGGGGTTTTATTAGCTCTTCTTTAAATCATACAAATCATTCCTTTTAACTATATTTTATTAACTAAAGATAACTTCACAAAAACATATGAAAGTTAACCAGAAATGCAAGGAAAAAAGTACCTGTTGTTCAGGAGTGATTTATCTTTTTAAGCATCATTTGGGGGGTGATATAAAAGACAATTTTAAAAATGCAAGTACTCTTTAGGAAAAATATTATGAAAGGTCTTTATTAGTATTCTATTGTGTTGTGTTAGCATCCATTTCACAGGAAAGATGTTTCATTTTAACAAAGTCCTCCACTGCAAGAAAATGAATTTTTTTCTTCTCTGGCCACTTCAGTCATTTTTTTCTTTCCCCTTGCGGTGGGTAAAATGGTCTGAGTAGAAAACACATTTTTTGAAAGAGTGAATTTACAGGTGAATGTGACCAACAAAAATATTTGGACTTAAAAAATCAAGTGATTGATGCAGATCTTGGTGAGCAGTTTGGACTTCTTTTGGCTGATTATTAGGAATGACCATTTGCCCCAGCTAGTGAGGGAGCTAGCTCATTTTAATCCACTAATGTTGTGTACTGATTTTAGAAGATTTGCAATGTGATACATGCAATGGGTATTTTTGCAGCTGGTACCAAGTGTATCCAGTACTAATATTTATTATATTATTCATTACATTCTTGTACTTTCCAATTTTTTAGGCATAAAAATTGATACTTACCCTTGACATACTTTTAAAAAATCAGTTCCCCTGCTGTTTGGAAGCCTAGGAGAACTGTTTCTTTTTTGGTTGTAGTGTGTATGGTTTTCTATTGCAGTTGTAACAAATTACCACAGATATGCAGTATAAATTTATTATCTTACCATTCTGTGTCTCACTGAGCCAAAGCAAGATGTTGGAGGTGCTGTGTTCCTTTTTGGAGGCCCTAGAGGGTCATTTGTGTCCTTGTATTTTTTGATCTTCTGGAGGCCATGCACATTCCTGGGCTCACGGCCTCCTCTCCCATTGTCAAAACCAGGCTTACTGTATCCCTTTGACCCTTCTTCCATGGTCATGTCTTCCTCTGCCTCTCACCTCAGCAGGAATAGGCTTTTAAGGTCTTATGTGAGCATGTTCAGCCCACCCTGATAATCCAGGCTCATCTCCCATCTTAAGGTTCTTAACCTGCAAGGTCCTTAAGATCTGCAAAGTCCCTTTTGCCAGGCAAGGTAACATTCACAAGTTCTGAGGATTCGGATGGAGACATCTTTGGAGGACCATTATTCTGGCTATGTGCATAGAAAGATAAAGAAAGTCAATAGCAATAGCAGTTACTGCCATTTATTTTATTTGATGCTTCCTGCATGCCCTTTACAAAAGCCAAGTGGGCACTCAGTAAGTATTTGTGGACTAAAGAATGAATGGATCAAGGATTGATTGATTCTTGTCTTGATTCATCAGATGGTATTATTTGGAGCATTTACCAGAAGTGGAAGGCACTTCAGGATCAGTTACTAGTAAATGGAGAGGTTTTACAGGACTTTACTGACACTTGGAAGCAAATCCAGGGTTTGGTGTAGCATTTTGCCAGAGGCATGAGGATATAGTAACTTAAAACTAAACATCAAGTGTTGGAATGAAGTCACTGTTCACGCTCGAGGGTCAGAGTGCCAACCTGTACACCTGTTCCCTGGAAGAAATAGGCAGCAGAAGGTACATGAGTGTTTCTTCAGTCCTGTGGAATATATAGAGGGGATGAAAGAAAACTCTGCATATAGGGGGTGCCTGGGGTCATGGTGAGCCTTCCGACCATAGTCAATGAGGTCACGAAGCTTCTCGTAACTCCTGGGGTTAGGTTGGCACGAACCTCAGGTCTTTTTGAGAGTAAACAGAGTGCACGTCTGCCTTTGTTCCTGTTTCAGAGTTGGCATCTTGAAGTGGGAGAGGCTTGGACTTTGTACCAAAAAAGACCTGTGTTCAAATCCTGAATAATGTATACATATAATATATCTGTAAAATTGACAGTAACATCTACCTTATGGATTGATGAAAGCATTAGAGATATATTTATAAGGCTTTGACACAGGAATAATATAGAAGACATTCAACAAACAGCAGATATCATTATTATTATTGTTATTATAAAATTTCTCAGCCAGTTCCTAATTTTGCCAGTGATATCTTATGCAAAACTATCATTTATCTCAGATAATTAAGAGGTGCACTTTGGCTAAGAATTTAGGCTCTGGATTTATTCATCCATCCATTCATTCATTTTTTTTCCCTGGACACAATTCCAAAATTGTTGAGTATGTACAATGCCACAGGCTGTGAATACAATAATCAGAAAAGACATGGTTTCTTGCCTCCGAATGCTCTCAGTCTAGTTGAAGGGACAGGCCATTAGGGAAATAAACAAATTAAAGTTCATATCCTGGTGCCCTAACTTACCAGCTGTGTGGTCCTAGGCAGATGACTGCACTTCTCTGAATCTCTATGTCCTCATCTGTAACTGAATAACCTTGAAAGATTGTTATGAAGATTAAAGTACATAATGTGCATAAATGTTTAGCATAGTCCTTGGCTGATCAGAATTATTTCTTTGTGACTTAAAAAACTTATTTTGTATCTGAAGATTTGGTAGTATTTTTGATGAGAAAGTATTGCCCTTTACAGAGAAAGCACCGAATAGCATATAAAGTTTTAAAAAGTGCATCTGTGTCTTAACCTTCTCTCCCTGAACCCTCAGGCTCAGTTGTCCAGGGAATGAGAGTGCTGCTGATACTATTGTTCCTATACATACAACTATTAATACTATTGCTGTCACCACTATACTTAGCTTTTACTTAGATTTTCCTCTGTGTCAGACACAATTCTAATCATGGTGCCTGCATGATAATATTTAATTCACATCACAGCCCTGCAGGGTGGATTAGGTGCTGTTAGAGAACCCGTGTCATTGCTAAGGAAGCAGAGGCAAGAGAGGTAAGCCCTGTATCTACATCAAGGGAGTGACCAGCCAGAATTCTAACCCAGGCTATCTGACTCCATTGTCCACCTTTCTTTGGAAGGAGGTGGCAGGATTTCCAATGAGGTAAATTTCATGATGGAGGGCAGTGTGAAAATAGAAGAATATAAGGCTGGTGTTTCACTTGGTTGCTCTAGGAGAAAAGAGATGTAACTCACTGGCTCATATTCATTCTTTGATCAAACAAGTACTAGGTGCCTACCAAGAAGTTCTGTGGAGAGTAAGCTGGTGTCCTTAAGGTGTCTCAGGCCTTTGTTGGGGCAGGCAGTAACCATGAGTGTAAGGACATCTGTGCATATGGTTCCTGGGAGAGTTCAGGGCATTTCACCTAGCCTTGGGTGGCCAGGAAAGGGTTCCTAGAGGGAATATATCCTGAGGAAAATTCAAGATTTGCTTACTGGAGCCTTAGAAAATTATTTACTGGAATTTGTGGATGAACATATGTCATAATGAACATATATCTTTGGACTAAAGACTGGCTGCTTTCAAACCATACATCTCCCATTTCTTACGTCTTTGAACTTCCCCATCAAGCCCTTGGAGCCCTTATCTGAACAGTGGGAACAATAAGAGTACCTCTTCCTTTGAACTGTACTGAAGATTACGTGTAAAGCAGTGGGCACAGGGCCTGGTGTCTGGTATATGCCAGCACAAACTAATGTTTATTATCATCACTCTTGTCATCATTACCGTCATTGTTTTAGACGTAGCAAACAGCCTGACGGGTAACAAAGGGATTTTTTTTTGGTTGTTGCTGAATTGTGAAGAAACATACTACCTTGGTCTTAATTTTTAAAGCTGGAACAATTTCAGACAGTTTACAAGCCCCGGTGATCTTATACAAATATATATTACTGGAATTGATGGGTGGAAAGAGCCCAGTTTGTTTTTACCCCAGTTGGAAATGTGCAATGATATAACGTAACCCTTTAAGATAACAGAGGCCAGCTGCCCCATTCATATTTAAATATGAGTCACCTTCCAGGGAGACTTGCAAGATTCTATGTGCCAAGCTGGAAAAGTAAAAATTGCTAGCGAGGTGGGAAAGAATAAATTCACACTTGGAAAGGAGGTATTATAGGCTAGAGGCCCCATCTAGCCAATTCCCTTCTGGAGCTGAAGAAAGTGCCCTAGTGGCCAGAGGGAAGAACTGCAGCACCACAGCATAAATGGTCCATGTTATTGAAACTGAGCCCTCCTCACATCTGGGGAAGCTTTTCCATTTGATTAAAATGATCTTCTGTAACTGACACATATGCCCCGGCACAAACAGAATCTGCTGCAATGATTACAAAACACAGTGTAGTTATTTCTGAATTTCGCCCTAAGACCTTGGGATTGAGTTGGCAACTACTGATGTCTTGACAATAGGGACAATAAGAGAAAGGCCTGAAATGTCACAGAGCTCCTATCCTCATGCATGTTTGCTGATGGCCCTTCAGAAGGAGGAGGCCTGTGTCTGGTGCTTCAGAACAGCATTTTAAAATATAATTGCATATGTAAATTGAATTAGCATATAGACAATTGGATGAGGTTAGATGGTTAGCTTGAAGGAATGACAAACTGCTAATTAGGGTTCCCCTCAAGGTGGAATCAGATTTGCTATGGGTCTGTCTTTGTGAACTTTTACCTGAATGATAATTCAGTGATCAGTAATCTCTTGGTTGAATCAAAACCTGGAAGTCCCTTTAATTCAGGCAGCTTTGGATGGCCTATGGCACATGTCTCATTGCATGGAGTAATCCATGTCACTGAGAACAATCTTGCTTACCAGGTATGGCAGCAGATACTACTTTCAGGAATAGTCAGTTTCCTGAGAGTTAGAGAAGGTAAAACAGCAAGTTAAAGGTGAACTTGATTTTTGCCTTTCTATAAAAACTTTTGGAGGACAGCTCGACTATATGAATCCTACACTTGAATTCTAATTCAACTTCTACCAGTTAACAAAATAATTTGAGATGTACATAAAGACTGAACAATGGGGATGTTCAGAGTAGCATTGTTTACTTGAATGAAAGATTGAAAATAATATGAATATTTACAGTGGGGGATTTATTAAGTAAATTACAAACACCCACACAGTGAAATAGTTTTGTGCTGTTAAAGAAGTTGTCTAGAGTTATATATATATGGACATGTAAAGATGTGTACTATGTATTACTAAGTGAAAAATAAGGTGGTAAATCTGATGTCAGTTATGATAATGATCCTATTTAACTGGTAGCTTTTTGTACAATGTTCTTTAGATTTAAAAAAATTGTGGAATGTCTTTTCTACTTGGCCTCTTTCCATTTCAATTAGTTTAATTATTAAATTTATTTTAGAGGAATTAGCATGTTTGATTTCTTACCTGTGTAAAAAGTAATATTTAATTTTATCAGAGAAATCAAAATGTATAACATTTGTTCTCTTAACTCTGTAACTGCTTATTTATGAAAGCTAAAAGAATCATTATCCATAAGAATATTCCCACTTTAACAATGTGTCCATAACAATCTGAGTCTCTTTTGTGCTCTTGATGGCCAATTTAATATGTGACTCCACTGCAGTCTTAAGAAATAAATTTTGTAGGTGTAAGTGACAGACACCCCTAAATCTGCTTGGGCAAAAGCCATCCCAAACCCCTCCCCTTGTCACCCCACCAGGTTCCTGCAGGCATAGAAGACATTGGGAGAGTAAATGATAAATGGGGTCATATTGTCATAAACTCTGCCTGCGTTAAATGTACGTGATGGAACATCATTTCGGTATTAAATTTTGTTTGTACATTGCCTTTATGCTGTTCCAATAGTAGCAAACAGTGGACAAATTTGAGATTCCGGCATTAATGTTGTATGTGATGCTGCATATATGTTAGATCAGGGTTTCTCATTCTTGACACTATTGACGTTTGTGGTTGAATCATTCTTTATTCCAGGCCACCTTGGAGAGCACTATCCCGTGCAGTGTGAGCTGACCGGTGGCAGCCTCCCCAGCCTCTACTCACTAGAAGCCAGGAGCACTCCTCGGCTCTCTCCTCCTGAATTATGAACAACCAAAATTGTGCCCAGAAATGCCAAATATCACCTGGGATGGGAGTGGGGGCAAAATTGGCCCCCATTGGAGAGGCACTGGCTTAGATTGGTATGTATATACTATGTTAATAGGTATTATTTGGGGGAAGAATGTGAACGATAGCCCCTCTTCTGTCTGCTTATCTTGTTCTAATTTGTATATATCGATGTGCATTACTCTCATGTTAGAAAAAAGGTCAAAAGACAAAAAAAAATGTAATAAATGAATCAAAGCTCTGGAAAGCAGAACATCGGTGCTAAGTTACTTGTTGTCCTTGGCAGCTGTAGAGTGATTTGCAATTTGTAGTTACCTTTGCACACACATACTTTTTTGGAGCCTTCTGATTTTGTGTAGCAGGCGGATAGGGATTATGACTTTCTTCCTTTACAGATATAAGTGCTGCGGTCCAGATTAAGGTCATCCAAGTGGCTAAAGAACAGAAGTTGCACTAGAGCTCTCCTCTCTTGACTCCCTCGGCCTATAGCCTTTTCTTTGTGTGACGTGTAGGTATGGCTCTGAACCATGCTCGCTAGGGACTGGTGTGCTTATCACCATGGTCATAGACTTTTAATGGGGAATTGGAATTGACAAAGGATAAAGAGCAGAAAGACAAGGCATCTCCCTGTTAAAGATGTGAGCAATGGTGGGTCTCTGATAGATGACTAATTTCCTTGACTGAGCTCGTGCACAGACTCCCAAACCATCTTGAGGTTTTCAGTACACAGGGAGACTGACAAGTGTCAATTTTGTGAGCTATTTTTCTATGCAGTCACTTATGTACTCAGCTTTTCCGTCCCGGATGCATTTTTATCTTGAGAAATTTTAATGGGATTAATGCACCTACTTCCAAGGGAAACAGACACTTCCAGATTTCCCATTATATCAAGTTTCTGGGGGTCTCTCTCTCTCTCTTTTCCATGGGTGCATTTCTTCTGGTTCTATTAACATGATGGAAGTTAAGCATGTGCATCGACAGTGTATATCACCATATGCTGGGAATTTAATTTCTCAGTCTAGGTGTGTCTTGGATAAGGAACAGTAATTATTATTACCCATTAATAACAGAGCACACAAAAATACCCTGAGAAGTAAATATTTAATATTTCACAACTCATTGTCCTTCTTTAGTTTTTAATTTACTGTGTGCATAGCAAGCAAATTGTATGCCTTCTCTTCCGCCAGTCTTAAAATTAAGCTCTTTTAATTTTAAATAACATCTGGTTGTCAAACACATGCCATTTTCTTTTCTTACATTAAATATTGAGCATTCCAGCATACCTGAAAGGAGTCAACAGATAGATATAGGTGAGTGGAAGAGATCTTGTTTTAGATTTTAATTTTAGTTTCCATTTTAAGAGCATTAATACCTCACCCCAGTGACTGTACTTTTCATTTACTCTACTGTGCTTGTATTTTCACATTTCAAAACTGACAAATGGATGAGGAAGGGGGGAAGGCTTTATGTAGTGTTGCACTTGGCATAACTCCTTTAAAAGCAACATTACCCATCTCTGGATCTTGGAATGCATTGCAAAGAAGACAGTCCAGCACATAATTTGGTTCTCAAATAACTTTTGGACTAATCAAATCAATCTGTGCCTTGTTCCTCCATTCCCTCTCTTGGCTTCCTTGTCTGTTGACTTTGTATCTTCTTTTGTTTGCCCTGGGTTTGACCTTCAAATCTGACCATTTGTCTTTAGGGTTGTGACTTTTTGTTTTGTGACTTACTGAAGTCTGTAAGGCTAAACCATGACTGTGGTTACAACTTATGGCATTATGAACTCCAAAGGCTAAAGGATGGGTTCTAATTGCCCATAATTTCTGTTAGCTTAGATGTAGGATTGCAGGTAAAGTTGTGCCTAAGAGCCAGACAGGTAATGTTAATGTGTGGAGAGTGGAGTGGGCAGAACAATAGGGAGTGGTGAGGACTGTGGTGAGCTGGACTTGCAAGACCTGTATGAAAGAGGAAATGTCTAATCCATTCCTCCTCAATGTTGCTATGCTGCAACGTGTGTGCAGAGTTGCCAGGAATTTTGGTTAAAGGAGAAATCAGAAATCTAGATTTTTGGCTGAAATATCTCTATTTCCAAATGTGATGATAAATTCCTAATTTGTAGAAACACTATTGCATATCTTTCAAGGAATTATGAAATTTGACTGGATATTTTGGTGGTGTTAAGGAATTATTATTAGCTTTTTTGGTGTGATATTATTATAGTATGTAATTATATATAGTATATGTTTGATGTATAGTTGTGTTTTCAATAGTTGTCCTTATATTTAGAAATATTCACTGAAATCTTTACAGATGCATGATTCAGTGTTTGAAATTTGCTTCCAGATGGTCCAGGGGTTAGGGTGGGGAAGTGGATATAAATGCAACAAGGGGTATATATGGAACAACACTGAACATGGATTGATAATTATTGAAGCTGAATGATGGACGAATATATACATATTTAAATTTGTGTATGTTTGATGTTTCTATAATAAAGAGTTAAAAAAAAAACATGGCCATAGGCTAGATTGGACCTCAGGCTACTAGAGTTGTCTCTCATCCATGAATTTTTCTGTACTTGTCCCAATCTATCTATATTTTCAATGTGTACTACATTTGGCTATAACATTTTTTCAGTTTATCATAAATGTACCACTTTAATGCTATGTGAACTTTTTTGAACAAGTGCATGTTCATCCCATTTATTTTGTAAATTTTTAAACCTTTGATCATATCTGCCTGAGTTTACATCCTTCCAGAAGATTTTTAGTTCTTCATTAGTCTCTTCTCATATGAAAGTCCTCAAATTATCAACATGCATTTCACAGGCATTTTGTGGAACTTTTCTCTTGTGACCATTAGGTCTTTTCTAAGGTATGTGGGATTTTGTGCAAATTTCAAATGTATCATGTGTTGGAAAAAGGAGAGATTAATTTCCCTTTTAATTTGGTCACCTTTCTTACCTATTTTTCCTTTCTTTTCTGTCAGGATCTTAATCTGCCTATTTATTCCATCCTCTCTGGACCGTGTGAGCTCCTCAAGGAAATCTGTGGTTTGCCGGTGCAGAGCCTGGCAAATGCCTCATGCATGGCCAGCCTTCCGGTCATTCAGAGATATTTATTAACCCCCTTATGCAGTGGCAATTTTTTTCATCTTCTCTCTACCTCACTTCCACTTCTTTCTTGCTAAAATTGACGTCTTGCTCTTGTGAAGGAAGAGCATAATATTCCAATTATCCTTTGGGCAATTTCTACTTTCTTTCCCTCAGGTTCTGTACAGACTGTTCCAGAACCCTATTTACTGATGGATTTTGATCCCTCTGTTTCTTTGCTTTTCTCCTTCTAAGCAAACCTCACAGGAACAGACCAAGGGCTCTTAGAATTCCTTTTGCTTTTTACCAATTCAAATTATATAGCCTGCCTTGCCAAGCTTTCTTCCTTTGTTCCTTTATTCTTTCCAGATTTGTTGAGCACCTACTCTGTGGCAGGCCCTGTTCTAGACCATGAGGATCTGGTAGTAAACAGACAAAAATCCATGCCTTAAATTAACGAGGAAGATGAATAAAAACTGGATTTCAAGAATGGAAAGAAGAATTAGAAACTTCTTAAAGCTATATCTGTTCATCAACAGTTATGGTAGCCTTCACATTTTCTATTTTTATTTTCTTTTGAAATATATTTATTTAGAGAGAATGCTTTCCTCTTTTCCTCTTTTTAAGACTCATTTGATGCTTTATGTATTTTCTCTCTTTTCATTAAAAACAGAAATATTAAAAATGGAAATATACTGTCTAGGTAGAAAATGATTCAATAAAATAAAGTAATATTAAAATGTTTATATGTCACATCTAACACTCTTATTAGGTGTTAACACACAGTGTTAGGTAAATTAACAAAAGATTCTCATTCATGCTAGAATACAAACAGCTTTAATCTCTGTATTCTCGTGGTAGGTATTGGGTTGTGTACAGTCCTACCCTTATCAGTTACATGTGCTTTTCCTATGACAGGATACCCTATTTTGATGCCAAAGTTAACTGATGAATACACTGAGGGATAAACTAAATAACTAATTGAATAAAAAGGCTTCTCCTTATACACCAACTAGCTTAAAAAAACTATGGCATTTAGTCACCTAATCAGCTATGAATGTAGTGCAGCCAGAGAAGACATTTATCTGCAAGAAATATCTAATCTGTCTGTGTCCCAAAAAAGGTAGGCAGGAATTTATGTATGTAATCACAGGAGACCTGTGCAAAGGAGAAAACACATAGCTTCTTAATACTCCTCCTACTCAATTACATCAGAGCTCTGCCTTTCTCTTATTTTGTCACAAAATGACCCTGCCGGATTTTAGTCAGGCAGGAATGCAGAATAAATGTTATGGATGATTTTTAATTTTTTATTCGGGAGGGGACTGATGACAACAAGTTCTTTAAATATGCCCTGCTTTTCCACCTTCCCTCCTTCCTTCCCTTTCTCTTGTGGAGTGTTTATTTTCTTTTTGAGGTTATCTGATCCTAAAAGGGTGGAATATTTTTAATTCATTTTAAAAGAATGTTTCTGTATACATCTAAAAGTTTTTTTGGATTATTCTTGTAGGACTTTAACACAACACTGAAAATTTGACATCTGCAAGCATAATTCAACAAAGAATTGTCTTTGCCTTGTTTGAGGATATTTAGTTTTGAAATAACAGCATTAGAGTCTTTTGAAAATAACAGAACATGAACAGAAAATTATTTCCCTTGGAAAAAAGTGTAGCTAATTTTTCCTTTGGCTGATTTGCTGCTGAAATCACACATTCGTATAAATGCCAAGCTATACATATGCATATACATATGTATATGGATGAGCACGTGTGTGTGTGTGTGTGTGTGTGTGTGTGTGTGTGTAAAATTCTACTCTACAATCTTGCTATAAATTGGAGAATTTGTCTTTTTAAATTAACACTCATTCATATACAGGTCAGGGAGTAAGGCAGAATGTTGGTGTTGCTAGCACATTTCATCCAAGATTTCAATTAATTAAGTTTTACAGTTCCCCCATGCAGTGGGCAGATACTGTCATTATCTCTGCTTTATTGATGGGAAGTTTGAGAGCAAAATCTTGTTCAAGGTCAAACAAAATCGAGGTCCTAAGAGCCAAAGTGAAAACGAAATTTGAGGCACTTATTTGATATTTCAGTTGAAGATAAGTATTTGTTGAGTAAATGAAATACCATATTAAAAAACAGGAGTTTGGATCTGAATTGGCCAAAATAACCCCTCATTTTTTTTTTTTTCCTTTTGAGAAAAATACCATCTAAACTGTGAATTCAGTTGACTTTTCCTTCGGTCTCAAGAGAGTTGATGAGGAAAGGCAGATGCACACACATAAATAGAGACAATTGAGGCTTGCACTGCAAGAGAGAGAGATGCAAGCAGCCCAATTCTCTCATCCCAGTTTGCATAACGTAAAAATGTTCTGCCATCGTGGGTTGGAATGGCCACCGACCTCCATAACAAGAAGCTGCATTTCTGCTGGATTTTGTCTCAAACGTGCAGTGCTAGTTTGCCCCACTTTAAGTGCAGTAAAAGTTCCAGCTAATTCAGAACACACATTTGGATATTCCAGACAAAATGGCCAGGTTTAATGAAAAAGCCTACTAAAAATTCAAAGAGCTATGGGGAAAATGACAGGTTTATACACTTTGAAGTCTAATGCAAGTCCTGGGTGCAGTCCTAGTCTCAGTTCATAAAAACCCAGTGTTGACTTTGTGACCGAGA
This sequence comes from Manis pentadactyla, assembly GCF_030020395.1. NCBI lineage: Eukaryota > Metazoa > Chordata > Mammalia > Pholidota > Manidae > Manis > Manis pentadactyla. The sequence goes on along the minus strand of NC_080019.1, from coordinate 219,745,691 downwards.
AGTGTGAATTTGTTTAAGTGAATGTTGATATTGTTATTGTCTGACTTTCCAGTAATCATGAAATGGGTCATCCCTAGGAACTATTCTGGTCCAAAGCTGTTTTCTGATTACATCGTCTCAGTTGTTTCTCTATAATAACAGAAGACCTGGTTCACTGAGCATTCACTACTTACCAGCCACTGTATACACCATCATGTACATCTTACAATAGGCAGGTTCTAGCTTTAATCTCATTTTACATTTAAAGAAACCAAAGCAGAGAGATTAAATAACTAAGAGCACACAGCTGTCATGAGATAGAATATAGATTTAAATCTGGTCTAGAGGACTCCAAACCCTAAGCCTATAGGAACTGACAGTCCTTTGGCTGTGCCCGTTTTATGGATTGAGGAGACCAGGAAAATTAATTGACTGGTTTAAACTTACAAGTCTCTATTTTTTTTTCAAACAAAAAATTCATTCCACCAGACCATGAACTTCTGGGATAACAAAAATGTGTGCTGACTGTAAGGTTTTTATATGTATTATTTGTGAAGTGACATGTTTATTGTATAAATAAATAATAATTGAACTTGAATCAATAGAAATTTAATTTTAAAATACAGGAAAGGAACATTAGGTAACCATTTAGACAGAGATCATAAATTCAAAATTTGGTTTCCAAGGTTCAATTTGGTTATGGAGGGCTTTTCAGTTGTTTTAGTGAATAACATAATTATTTATTCATTTCCCATACAAATGTTTGGAATTATCAACTTGTATTCATTGTGAAGGGTAACAATAAAAAATCTTGATGATATAGACTCTCTTAAAGATGTTGAATTCCATTGGTGATAAAGCTCTATATGGAAAACTGTAACAAGTCACTGAAGGGCTGTATAGATTTATAGGAAAAGAAAGACTGTTGTCAGCTGGTGTTAGTCAGGGATGTCTTCATGGAGATCACTGTTCTTCAGCTGTATCAGAAAGGAATAGGAGCTTTGGGAACTGCCTAGAATTCAATGTGAGGAAGTCACTCTATCATTGCAAGGTTTATCATTCGTTGCCAGAACACTCAGGGCCCTCTCTATGCCAGGCACCCTGCTAGGAGCTGGGGATGCAGCTGAGAGGATGACACACAGGTCTGTGCCCGCAAGGACTGTGCAGCCTAGAGGAGAAACCCCCATTAACAAGGATTATTATACAGTCTGTGCTGTGACATCCCAGAGCTAGGGAGTTTGCCCTAACATGGGAGTCAGGCAGGCACACATTCCCTGGGGAAGTGCTCTTGCCTTTGATAAGAGGTGAAAAGTCAAGAGGTGTGCTGATTCTGGTTATCGGCAGTGTAAATCATACACAGTAATTTTAAATCAGTGGCCAGTGTTCCTCTGCCACTTTGGCTATTTCTGAGCAAACTTTTCTGTTACCTTCTGGTGAATATTGAGAGAGTTTGAGTTAATTTGAAGGTTATCCTGGAAAAATATGAGGGCCCAGTTGTTCCATCACATAGTCACTGCTTGGTGGGCGTGCTACTGACTTCTCCTGCGTAGAGGCCAGGATTGTGCGAAACACCTTACAGTGCATGGGAGCGGGGGACAGCCCCTCCCCCACCCCCAAAAGAGAATTATCTGGCCCCAAATGTCAATTGTGCTGATGCTGAGAAACTGAGATTTAGATATATGAAAACTGGGCTGAGTTTGGGAAATTGGAAATTCACACTGGCAAAGGCTTAGAATATGGACTGATAGGAATGGACATCTCAGTTGGGAAGAAGTGTGTTAGAATTATCTTACTGTGAAGAGTCATGGGGCAGTCAGATTAAGTTTCTTGTGCTTACTTTACTATGTAGTGGGGAAAGTCATTTCATGTTTTCGGGTGGAGGCTAAAGTCAATTGCAAAAAAGAGCTCTATTTCAGAAAGATGAGTCCAGAGACACATTTGGCATGAGAAGAATGGGGGGCAAGTGGAAAGTGGGGAATGATCTCAATAGTCCAGACTGGAAGAGATGAGAACTTTAACCAGGGATGATGCCAAGGGAGATAGGAGAAAAGAAGAGTGTCTGCCCAGATGCCATGACTTCAGGATGTGGCTTACGGAAGGTTAGGGAAAGGAAACAGGGCCATTCCAAAGGTAAGGACTTTGGCCTTGGCACTGACGTTCATGAGAGATAGGCATGGCAGGAAGAGGGATTTGGGGGAAGGGAAATGAATTTGGGTTTGGGCGTGTTGTGGTTGAGATGGTGGCAAGGCGTCCAGTTGGGATCCCCTAGCTGGTGAGTTCAGCTATGAGCCGGGAGCTCAGAGCCATGACAGGGCCTAGGGACCATGCTAACCTCTTTCTTCTAAGCCGGAGGTCCTAAACTGGCAACCTGCAGGCCCCATCTGGACTACAGATGTGTTTTGTTTGGCCTGCATAGTGTTTTAAAATCCTTTAACATTTCCAACAACATACACATCGAGAGACGGCATATAGAAACCCATCTTTTTAGCTTGTCTTGCAATACCAGAGCATCTGGCAATTCTGGATTCTTGTTTCTGCAAGGCAGCAGTGAGAACTGAGGCTCCGCTGCCCCCTTTAGACAGGGCGTGATGTCTCCATGTTGCTTCAATCCACTGCTCTCTATTAATTTCACCTGCCCAGCCCGCCTTGTACTGTTTACCTGCTTAAGTCTGAGACTGCAATCCCTGGTTTAGTTTGCAGAGGCATTATTGATGTATCTTTGAAAGGAAACTTTCCAGAGATGGCTGCCTCAATTTAGCCCATTACCACATTCTTCCCACCTGTACTTCCTCACTTCTGCCTTATTTCTGTAGCATGCCCCACCATTCTCTCTTGACCAACTTTCTTCTGCTGTGGATATGCGCAAGTTTCCCCTAACTTGCAAAATCTTTACTTGATGCTGAAACTTTCCAAGATTCTTTTAACTCAGTCATTTTGTTGATTGAATGATTCTATGAGTAAATGAACCTGCTGCTTGCTATTCATTTTTCTGGAACCCGTGTATTCTTATTAACTTTCTGAGCATGTTTGTCTTTTTCCAAACTGCTTTTCAAATCTTGTTCCCTATGATTGCTCTTTGAACCACTTAACCGTTTGCCCCACCCTGGTTTCCTTGTTTTCCTTTGAGTACGTAGTATGTATTTTCATTGGCAGCAGCTGTGGTGGTCTTGGGAGGTTGGTTGGCTCTTCCCATTATCTCCACCGGCTACCCTTACTTTATCTGGCAGGATCTGTAGGCCTCTTCCACAAACACAGCTACAGACAAGTAAGTACCTGAACTCTCTCTGCCCCTCAAACAGATTTCCATCTTAAGTCCCTCCTACAGGTAAATTCTAGAGCTGCCAGTGCCTTCTTCCTTTTGCTAATAAACTCAGATCATTCCTCCAGAAGCCCCTCTGCCATCCTTTCTGGGAATCTCGTCGTTTTCCTGGGAGACAGTACAGCTAAGGTGGTCCAGAGAATGAGCTGGGGAGTTGGGCTAACCTGAACTTGAGTCTTAACCTCTTCACTACATTGCTAGGGACACTCATCAGCAAGCTGAAGTTATTTTGAGGATTAATTAAGGTAATATTTGTACTGGGCTTAGCACAGTGCCTGGCATATTTTAACCATCATTAGCAGCAACATTGACATCCTTATGATTCAAGGCCCATTGCAATAAATCTTTCCCAGCAAGGTCAGTCCTGATATCTCTTCTCCAATTCCTGCTACACTTCTTGTCTGCACTACTCAGAATTCACCCATGTTACAGTTTATAATTATATGACTAGGTTGTGAGCTTTCAGGGGACTAGAATCACGTTTGATTTGTCTCTGGGCCCCAGTCAGCATATTCCAAGTGTCAAATAGTTGCATGGCCTTCCATGAATGTTTGTGGGAAGACAAATTTTTTAAGACAGTGAAGCACAAAGCTGCCTTAAAATATAGTTTCACTGTATTTTTATTTAAGTATAGGGGAAATGTTTTGTGTTTCTTATCTATTTATTGGGCTGTCTTAAAATAGAAATCATCAAATATATCAAGTACTTAATCCAGGAGTCATTCTCAGAAAATCGGAACTCGACCCTTTCGTTAAGAACTTGTAGTTAAGCATTTGGTCAGTAGATGGCGCAGTGTTCACGGGATCTTTCCCTCTGCAAGTAAAACTCTTAAAAGGAATGAAATTGCAAGGCAACCAGGTCTATAAAGAAACAGAAGAAAGTGATGCCAGCTCAGCTCTGACACCATCCTAGGGCTTAGTCAGTGTCATGCTTTCATGTAGCTTCTTACTTCCTACTGCCTAGCATAATGAGCTGGAGGATTCTTCTAATTAGCTAAATAGTATTGTACATCACAGTGGGGCCATGCTTCCTGTCCATTCTTATTTGTGTTTTGTCAGCCAAGGGAAGAAAGCTGTTAGAGGCAGGAGCAGATGTAAGAAAGGCACAAAACGCCAAGGAGTCATGGCACTTCTTTCCAGTTGGATGAGTCATTTTACTTCGCGTGTTTTTATTCTGATATTAGGATCAATCCTTCATGTCAATATGTCTGCCTGCAAAAATCTTCCATGTGTGGTGTACATATGGGTGGTGTTCATACAGTGTGGATGTGCCAGAGTCTTCTCTACCCTTGAGAAAGTTCTATATGTAGGCTTTTATTGCTAAAATATCCAGCGTGAAATGCAAACTGATGTCATCTCTCATTATTATTTTCAGTAACATACGGAGCCAGGTAAATCATATTACAGTTTGCTTAAATATCCTGTTTACAGTGATCAGGAACACATTTAAAAAGAAGATTTAAAGTTGGTTCTGATCCACCATCTTCCATCAAGTTTGTGTACTCTGTACTTGCTTCATTTATTTTTTTTACCATGTAAAGTCTTCTGAAAATTGAAAACTAATTTATTGTCATGTAGTTATTAGCACAATCACAAAAGAGGTCACTGGTCTTCCCTTTAATTTCTGTGACAGGCTGTGGGCTGTATTATGCTAAATCAAGGATATAGGGAGATAATTAACACAGCAACTCTGGCAAGTTTAATAGGTGAGTGATGAACATTTAGAGTTGGGTTTCAAAATCCATGTCTTAATTACCAGCAGTGCTCCAGTGCGTGTACGGGTACCCTCTGTCAGACTGAATTTTTGTGAGTTGTCTGTAAAACTATTACTAGACAGAGAGACTTCGAGGCAAAGGAAAAAAATCCTGTTTTTTTTTTTTTTTTTAAAAACGGTGTGAGGAATCTTAAACTATTCCAAAATGTATGGCTCTTCCATAAGAAGCTACTCTACTGTGACAGTTGTCACCAGGAGTGATGTCCCCAGAGGACATGTGGCGCTGTCTAGAGACATTTTTGGTTGTCACAGCTGGGGGTGGGGGTGGCATTTGCTCCTGGCATCTAGTAAGCAGAGGTCAGGGATGGTGCTAAACCTCCTGCAAGACTCAGGGCAGTCCCTCTGGCACACAAGTGGCCCAAACTGTCCATAGTGCCGAGTGAGGTTGAGAAACACTGCCTGGAACCATCCAGTCTATCGTTTTTTGCTGCTGGCTGCCAACAGGTGTCACCACCGGCCCTGTTCTGTCTGCAGTGTTGTCAGAGAAAAAGTCCATAAACCCTTGTAACATATGGAATGAAATCCCAACTGCAAAGCTTTTGTGGAAGGCAGTTACATGCTGGTGAGCTGAGGCCTATGGAACCAAAATTGATCAATTACACAAATTAAGCATAGCCCTTAAGGAATTTATTTTATTGGTCTGGACATCTGTTGCAGTATTGTCCAAATCCAAAACTCAAATGGTGCCTGGGGTTGCCAAGTTAGGCAAGAAAATCTAGTAGCTATAAAAGTACAACTGAAAACCCTATATTAATATCACGTCCATCTGCTGAATGTTACATAAATATGCAGACTTTTTATTTTCCTTGGGAATAACATTGATTTTTACTGTGCCCAGTTTGACATTCTTATGACATTCTGTTCAGTTTATTACATTGTAACTTTAAATGTTTCTTCAAAAATGCATTTATAATGTTGTTGTTAATCTTTTTTCAAGGGTCTGTACCACCTGTTTAACTTAGAGTTAAATAGAGAAGTCCTTTTTTCTTATAGGAAGAATGGGAAATCTTTGGACAAAGAGGCTCAGAAAAGATTTTGAGTAACACTTGTGCAGTGTAAAGGGAAATTATATAAGAGGCATGAATGCTAATATTGCATCCTGCTCTTTTACAAGTTGAAATGTAATCTCCATTTTAAACTAAATTAGCATCATTTCCAAACAGAGTATCGTATTTATATCAGATTTATACAACCACATCAGATTACTATTAACATGTAAAATAGTCTCTTTTATGCTCTGGGTAAAAAAATAGATTGGAGAGAATGATTTGATTTCCACTGTAATGTCAGGGATTTAAATTAATATGAGTGGACATGTTTAGACTGAGAGTTGCTCCTACATTGAAGAAACAGCAGGTAGGGGTGACTTTACCTTAAGAACCTGTTGTGATGCTGGCATGAAGAAAATCTTGCAGTTATAAAAGTACATCTGAAAATCATGATGTTCCTATCATGTCCATCTGCCGAATGTTAAATAAATATGTTGGTTGGTTATTTAAATATGTTGAGTGGTTAAGCCAACTGGAAAATTACAGGATATGTGTAGGAAAACTTAGAGGACATTTTTGTTCATGTTTTTTGTTTTTCTGTCATTCTCGTTTTACATATTCAATAAGATATTTTCAGGTAGTCAGTCATTGGATGGATTGTAGTCTAATAATAAGAGAAGCTAGGATGGTCAAGGAAACTAAAAAAGCAAAAAAAACCCAAAAACCTAAAAAACAAAAAGCAAAACTTGGCATAGGCTTCCAGAATGTAGTTTTCTGTTTTAAAAGAAATATATAGCATTTTGGCAAATTCATTTTAAAGAGTACTTTTAGTTTCAAAAGTATTACTTTTAATTTTAATTTCATGATTACTATGGGACATTTAAATATATATTTACGAAATATAAAAATGCAAATAAAATATGAACCATGAATAATATTCTAAAAAGAATATTACAAATAAATATATTTTTCTTTATTTTGAATGAAAATATATTGACCCTGACTACAAGGTTGTGAGATTCAAGAAAGGTGTAATAATGAGTGTTTTTTTTTTTTTTCTTACTGGAAAGTCATGATTAATTGACTGTCATCTGTAACAGAATTCTTATATTCCCCCCATGCTTTGGGATGTACAGAAAGGAGGACCATAGTGTCAGTCGCAAGGAATTTTCATGCCAGAGACTGCCTTGTGAAAGCGTGGGGTGAGTTAACTCGTTGAGGGAGGGTGACCTGAAGGAGCAGTCCTCTAGATGCATGGGGGATGGGAACCTCCCCCCTCCTTTTGCTGCTGTCAGCTCTATTATCTTGGGCAAATCAGTTACTCCATTGATGAAATAACCAGTATGGTTCATTACGGAAACTGCATCACAAAACAATTTGTGGTGGGGGAAGAGTCAGTAAAAAGGTATCCACACCTCAGGATTCCTTACTATGTCAATACCTGGGGATCCTCGCGATTTATATTCATTCACCCGGTTAAATGGATAGATGACTGAGGAGAGGAAGGAACTTGCTTTTGGAGAGATTGATGCTAACTGACCCAACTAAGAATAACTCTTTGATTCCCCGTAGTCTTAAAACCAACAGGCATTTTCTTTTCCTGTTATAGGACTGCTGCATTTATTGAAGTCATAAGCCTGTAGTCTGTCTTTAGACTCTTGATGTAATTTCTGAATCACCAACCATTTCTGAGACCACAGATATTTAAAAAATAAGATAAGAAATATTGACTGAGACTCCCTGAAGCCTGCAAGGATAACAAAGATACCACAGCAGATCTTCACAGTGGAATTTCTCTCCCATAGTTTGTGCATGTTGGAAATGACATGATCTATCGCAAGGAATAACTAAAGGCATGATGCACTTAAACAGCGCCAAGTGATTTATCTTAAATGTGCTTATTTGGAAGGTTTAGCGGCCTGCTTATGGGAGGTGGTGGGGTTAACTAGCAAAAGTGTGTGTAACTTGGGTCCTGTGTATGGCAATTAATCAAGAAATTATGTTCTTTGACTTACTAACAACCCACACAGAGGGCTACATCTGTGGCCTGTCTAAATACAGAGAGAGGGAGAGTGAGAAGGATGAAATATTTCTTCTAATAAACTGCTAATGGTTTTGTTTTGGAGAAGATTATTGAATTATCGAGGTGGTAGATTTATCTGTATGAGGGTTCCTCAAAGTCACAGTCAATAAGTACTTTTGACAGAAAACCAACTACTTCCTGAGTATGATCTCTCAGTCCTCTAAATGACTTCAGGATTATGGTGAGATCCCTTTATGAGCTCTAGCACAGGAATAAACGGTGTTAAAGAGAACTGAAGCGTCCAAGGCTATTGCTGTGGGCATTTGTTAGATTTTCCAGAGTATTATTTAACCAAAAGCACATTAGAATATATTGCTAAAGACAGAGAAGGCATTACCGTTTATTCATGGTGTCCGTTCAGGGGCAAAGTAGTACTTGGGTTTTTGCAGGAATGATTGTTGGAGAATGCCCATTCTGCTTGCGACCTCAGAGTTTACAACTCTCCTTGAAGGTTACTTTTATAAATTCAATTTCTGAAAACTTTAAAAGATGTGCCATCATCCAAAGAGGAAAAAGTTTTGGCAACCAGAGCGGTTCTGTATTGTCTTTTTCATTCCTGTGGTTCTTTGTGATGTGGTTCAAACTGTTAGTTTTCATGTTTTATTTTTCAATCATTAGCTCTTTAAAAATTACAATTTAATGAACACTTCACAGAGTGTCTACTTTGGGTAGTGGGCAGGAGTTGGAATAATGTCTGACTCCCCATCAGGATCTCATAGTGCACAAAAGAAAGTCATAAGAAATTTTAGAAAATGGTAAGTGCAGCACTAATATAAATAGCCTGGTCCTTGATGCTTACCATATACCAGGCACTGCATCATTAATCTCTCTTGTAGACAAGGAACTATGGCTTGGAGAGAGGTTCAATTGTGTAGTTGATATGAAGAGGATTTAAAGAGAGCTCTGTGTGGTTCTGCCTCCCATCCACCTTACACTTTACTCTCCTTCAATAGGAGTCATATGCATTAAGCACTGCCCTAGGACACAGCTGATGTTGAAATAGTGCTTACAAGAACTCACGAACTGTGTTTAGGACTTTGCACTCCTTGCGTCACGGAATCCTTGTAGCAACCCTGTGAAGCAGACCCTGTTACTGTCCCCCTTTTACAGATTAGCAAACTGAGACTCTGACAGGTTAAGCAACTTGACTGAAGTGGTACAGAAACCTGAGTCAATGGCAGGATGCATTTCTGAAATTTTCAGAAATTTCTCAAAAAGGTGTAGATCTGAATTCTAGTGAGAAACTATTCAATTCCTTGCATTGTGAAAATAAAAATAATGCCTGGGCATTCAGACTTATAAAACTCACATAGTGGTAACTTTTCCCTTTTTCTTTTGAAGTCACTGTATACATATATGAAGGGTACCCTATACCCTTAATTCAGCTTCCCCCAAAGGTAACATTTTTTAAAACCATAGCACACATCAAAGCTGGAATTTGAAAAAATACTATTAACTACATTATAGACCCTATGTAGATTTCATCAGTTTTTAGATGCACACTAGTGTACGGTTTTATGAAATTGTATCATATACATAGATTTGTGTAACCACCAAGAGGTAATTCTTTTTAAGGCTGGCATAAAGAAAAAGGAAAGTAAAATGTTTTGAACAATCAATCGTTTTGTTATATGACATTGTTATGTTTGGGTTGACTTTGCTGAATATCCTACTCTTTTAAAATAATTCATGTTTTAATGGGATATACCATTAAGTAAGAAAGATTATTTGTAGTGCAAAAAGGTTATGCTTTATAGAAAATGATTACCTTCAGAGGATATAAAATGATTCCATCTAAAAAGGAGGGTCCCATAGATGTATGACCTTAAACCCTACCTGTTAGATTTAAATTCTAAACATTTATATATGGTAGTGTCAAGCTCTTGATTTTTCTGTGAATTTCAAATGAGTGAACAGTCAACTCTATACTGAGGTGTCTATCGAAGGTCATGGCCTTATATTAACATGGGCTGCTGTTTGTTGTAAATCTGTGCTTTTTATTTTGTAGCTTTTTTTCTCAGAAGGATATGAAGGTAAAAAAATCCAAGTTTTCAGTTTTTTCCCAAAATCCCCAGATGCATGAGCTTAAAAAGGGGTTAAATTTTAATGAAAACATACCTTCTAGTCAATGTGCTTTAAATTATAATTTTAAAAGCCAATCATTTTCTTGTTTGACTGACATGTGGCATTTTGGAGAATTTTTTAAATCCTCAAAGTCTGTAAGAGATGAATTTGGGGGACTTGTAGGGTACCGTATTTAGAACAGAAAAAAAGGATAGCTCATAGTGAAGGGGTTGAATTAAAATCATTTGTAATTATGCATCACAAAGAGACCCAATCACAGAACATCCATTTATATGTACATCTGTGCATCTGCCTCTGACCCCAGTTTTCTGCTTTCTGCCTCCTTTCTTCACAGAATCTTCAGTTACGCGTAGATGCACACATTAGAGAGGAAATTGGGGCTAATGATTTAGGAATGTGCTAATTAATTCTCATTATGTCCTATGAACCGAGAAATAAGTGAAAGGTTGTCTGCATATGCATATACACTATGTATATTTTTCCACAGTGTTTTTCTTCTGAAGGGAAGTTATGCTGGTTTTTTTTTTTCTCCTCAGGTTCTCACACACAGTGACAGCTAGCTACGTCCAAAGTGTTGACATTATGACTGAGAGATGTGATAAAGAGAAACACGAACTGCATTTTCTGTAAGTACATGTGGTTGCAGCATTGAGAGAACATAAGTACGCAGGTACCTGTTCTCGAGTTTCTTAATTTCACCATCATGATTCCTAATTAGCAGTTTGATTGCATCCATTGTTATTTTTGTCTTTGGTTATCAGTGATGATCAACCTTTGCTAAACAAAGATAGATAATCATGCTTTCATGCTGGGGACACTCATGTTTTTTTTTTTTTTAAAGGTTTTAACATTTGATAATAGGTTTTCCAATAGCTTGAAGGGTAGCTTTTAACATTTCTTTTCCAGCTGAAGTATTTCCTGAGTTCTGTCCAAGCCCTCCATAGTCAAAGAAAAGGCTTTTTGACACTTAATAGACAATGTTGGGGCTTTTTTTCTTCTTCTTCAGACAAATGTATAGGCATTTAAACAGCCGCATTGTACTAGCGTAATTGAGACACCTTGCAGAGATGGCAATTATAGGGTGACTTGTGTCAAAAATATTCAGAACAAATTGCATTTCACCTAATTTTTTAAAACTTTCAAAGGTACCTCCCTCCTCTCATTCTCTCATTTTCTTTCTCTCTCTTCTGTTGTTTCTTTTAAATATTAAGGAAACTGCATTTTCAGGTTGTATCCAAGTTGTCCCAGGTTTTCTTTGGGTCTAGCAAAGCTCCAAATGGATTGCCCAGATCCAGTCAGCAGGAACTAAGGTGTTCTTAATTCCTGAAATGAAAACAAAATAGATATTCAGAAGGTCCTGTTTTCCTTTGGCTACCAGCTTGCCTGTTTGCTCTGAGAGTATTCTTGTTCCCAATTTAGTTCTAGTTCTGTTGATTCCACCCCGAGCTCAGTGAACTTTCCAAAACCATCCTCTTCAAACAACACGTTTTTTCCTGAGCTGGAGTTTATTTTGTGCTCAGCCTTCATTCCATGGGTCCATGAATAATTCTATCACAAGGAAAAACTCTCCTGTCCAGTGAGAGAAGGAGGAATCTGAGAATAAAGATAAAAACTGAAGCTTTAATCCAAAAAGGAAAGGGCTTGGGAAAAAAGGGGAGAGAAAATGGAACAGCAAAGGAAAAAATTGAAAAAAGCCCCCAACAAACCAAAAAACCTCTGTGTAAAGATTTCAGTACAAAGCAGGTGTCTGATGAAACAAGCAAAATAAAGAACAACAAAGCCAACACATGAGGGCCACATACTTGCCCCACACTTTAACTGTTAAGTTTTTATTCATGAAATAAATATGTATTTCTACACATCTGAAACTAGAGCCAATGCTTATATATTGAAACCTATGCTTTCTTGATAAATAGTATGAAATGGGGGCAATACCCCATTGAAAACATCTTAATTGGGATCTGTGTAGATTTTTTTTGCATTTAAAAAAATGGTTAAAATGATCTTTGACTTCTGTGGAATGTTGAGTGGAGAAATTTCTGGTTATGTATATGGTATTATCCTCAAACTGCCTCACCAGGTGTTTCATTTAAAAAAGTTAAAAGAAGGCAGAGGAACTCTACTCTTTGTTTTCAATTTCCTAATTTCTCATCACAGATGAATAAAAAATTGGGATGGCGTTAGGCCAACGGGACTTCAGTGGCTATTCTAATGGCAACGGCAAAATAGCAAGATTTAGATCTAAATGGTCTGTGATTGCCAATGTGCAGGAACTGCACGATGACATCATTCTGTCCTTTTGATCTTAGGCATTAACACATTTCTTTTTGAGGCCACGCACAACAAGAAAACAGCTAGTTGAAAAGTGAAACATCCACACCATGAAAAGAAAGGAAATGTGTTGCTGTATTTCATTTATTCATTTTTTTGAGCGTGCACCATTTGCTGGTTCTGTCTACCTGTAGTACATAAACTGGTGGTTGAGGCAGATAGGGTTCCTGCCCTCATGGATCTTATGATCTAGCATAGGGATAAACCAGGGAAAAAAGTAGTAAGAAAGTGAAGAATAGTCATATTCCAGGGTCACTCAGAAAAATGAGGGTCTTCCTTTCGCAGGCTGTCTCCCCTCTTCCCTACATTCTCTCTCTTTCCCTCCCTGCCTTTTCTTTCTTCTCTTCTTTCCTCCTTTTCTTTGTTCTTTGTTTTGTTCTTCTCTTTCCTTCTTGAACTTTCTTTTCCAAACAGAATTCAGCCAAGCTAATTTTAAAACAGAGAAACGGTCTAAGGTTTTTTAGAGAGAAGCAACATATTTTAATGGTTCCAGCCATAGACTTGGGAAGGTGACCTAGACTGGAATCCTGGCTCTGCCACTAACTAGTTTACAACCTTGGCCAAGAGAAATCACCTCAGTTTCTCCTTTTATAAAACACAGGGCTTAAAATACTTCGCAGGAATTATCTAACAGCTAGATAGACAGTGTACTGTAAGTCCGAAGCGCAGTACCTGGCAAATAGTGAGTGTACTAAAATCAACTACTACTATATTACTGTTATTAATCATTACTCTTATTATCATGCCCTTCTAAGAGCAACGTCTATATGAAAAAATGGCTAATAAATAGTAAGTGATATATTAATCAATTGAAAAATTTTCTCTGAGAACCATCGACTAGCTTTGATATTAACTCCTTACCTTTTGTTAGTTTTCTTGCCCATTCACAAAAGCAGGTTTTTTAAACGCTAAAATAAAAAAAAATATTTTCATAAACCAGGTTTTAAATTAACCTTTAAAGCCTCTGCCACATTAGATACAATTGCTATATTTTCCTCTGAACATTTTGAGGACTAAAGATGGGGCCACATTTCAATTGCCTCTTTAGGAGACAAGGAAATTAATTAATATTTACTTTGATTCAAGAGTGATTGAGACACATTCCTCAGTGTATCCATACAGAATAATGTGATAATATTTCCTTGTGTCTTGTGAAATCAGTCTTACTGTAGTATAGACAAACCCTATATAGGTGCTATATGAATGTGTATTTCTGTAATTTGATAGCAGGACAGGTGAACCTGAAAGATTAAAATGGATATAAATGTTTTCTTCATCAGGGTATCTTTTGGTCAGTCTTCTTGGGCACTTTCGTATTTCAGAAGTGTTCACACAGCCTTCCCTACACTTGTCTTCCCCAGAGCAAAAATGTACGAAAGGTGAAGGTGACATAGTCCTATGCAGGATTTAGATTGTCTGTCTCTCTGTTTGTGTATAACGTGGATGCTCGCCACCCTCCAATGTGAGCCTTAACATCACCAAAAATCTGTCTTCCGTGAATGGTCCATTTACTCTCCTGCCTTCGGTTTTGCTTGTGTGGGTTCAGTGTGCCTTTCCTTGCCAGATTGAAATGTTATATATCTTTTAAGATCAGATTCCAGTGTCGTGGATTGTGCGATATCTTTCCCATTTGCCCTGAAGAATAAACTGGTTTCTTCTTTGGATCCCGTACCTCTTTGTTTCCCTAGGGCAGGACAGCTGCGTAAGGGACCATGAAATCCTTGATGATGGGGTCTGTGTCTTATTCATCTTTCCAGAAAACTTGATTCCTGTCTTCAAGGAGTTCCCATTCCGGGCAAGGAGACAGACATATACATGTGCAATTACATTTCAATTTGGAAAGTGACAGAAAACAATTGTCTACATTAGTGCACAGATGAGCACTAATTTACTAAAGAACCCTGTTTTTCTCATATAAGAAATGAACAGTAGGCATGTAGGTGTAGTGTGTTTCTTAAAATAGCAATGTTTTCCCAGTGCTCCTATCAATATTTATGTTGTTGCTTGTGCTCTATAAAAAGAAACAAAAACTCTGAAGTGGCATTGTATATCTAATGCTAGTGACGAGGAATTTAGGAGTCTGTGGGAACTGTGAAATAGGGCAGAATGATGCTCACTACTCCAAACCAAATAAAGTATCATTGGACCTTAGCTGTAAGCTAAGACTTTAAGTACCATTTATTTGTTGAGTTTTGCCACTCTAAATTTCTCACTTTGGCGCAAGACCTTCAAAAGTATTTATGGCTTAATTGCTATGTGGTTTATTTTTAATTATATTAAAATGACCTGCTTATATTAAACTGACATGCTTTCCAAAATCTAATATTGCCTTCAAAACGTTGTTGTAGCTGTGAAAGGTTTTTCAAAATGTTATTCCAAAGAGCAAGGGAAAGGATTTCAGACAAACACTCAGCCCATATCTCAGTGTTTTTGTCTGTGTTGAGCTCCCAGGACATAGTTATAAAATCATTTTCTCTTTTATATATGGCCAGCATTTGGAGCTTTTGGAGGGCCCAAATTATTATTTTTTGGTACTTCTTTTTTTTTTTTAAACTCACTCTGAGTTAGTCAAATTACAGCAGGCTCATAACACCATAACCTTTATCCATATATAGCCAGGCAAAGCTTTCTGCTGTTCAGGAGAACTTAGGAATACTTTAAAGAAGGAAAGCATTGCTATTCTTGAGCAAACTCGAAGAGTTTAGAAACATTATTTTGAAATGTGCTTCCTTAAAGTCAGAAGAACTTAATTAAGTTCCCAGGGTTAATTGTTTCTGAAGTGTTAACATGTCATTTGTCTATTCAAACTCCAAAGCAAATCTAATACGGGACTTAATAACCTGTTTATGTGAATAGAAATTTGGGGTGGAGGTGGCGTGGGAGAAGGGGGAAAAGCTAATAGGCTTTTACCTAGTTAGTAGGTTTAAGGAAGAATTCTTTCTGTCTTCATTTGAAACAAAAGGCAAATCCTATGCTCAAAACTCCTTCTATTTGGGGGTATAAATTGGGATGACAAGGAAGTTTCGGAACAAAACAGTATTTTTATACTTTGTTCATTTCATATTTATCACTAGCTTGTTTGCTAATTTTCATTTGCAAGAGGCAATTCTTCCAGCTAACTGGGTGCCTCAATGGGCCACTGATTTCTTTGAAGTGACAGTCTGTAAATATGCATAAAAAAGGGATGCAATTAGCGTGTGTGTGGTTCAGTGCAGCCTGATTCCATTGGCAAGTTTACCCACAGTGTTGATAAGCTACATTATCTAGAAAATTGGCCGCTGAAAAACAGCACCTCTGATTGCCAGCAAAGGTTCCAGATAACAGGGTGCTGAAGAGAAATATAATTGAGGTTGAATATATTAACCAAGGTGTCACATGCTCCTTAGAAGCTCTAATTTATCAGCATGTTGGAATTTTTATTAACATTTGGAATGCATTTCTACTGCACTAATGAAGTGCAATTGGCAGTTCAGGTTTTAGTTATTGTCATTTCTGAGAAGTTAAATGTAATTTCTCGTTAGACACAGTTATGTAAATATATTTGTTCAGGGGCTAAAAAAAATTATACTTTTCACAAAATATAAATATGTTGTTAAGAGGCCGTGTGACAAATCAGTGGTGGCTCAAGTCCTGGAAACCAGCCACGGATTTATGCTGCATTTTGTATGTTGCAGCTTTTCTTTGTGGGGGAAGATTGAGGGAAACGAAGGAAGCTTAATTTCATTAACTCCGCCACTGGCGTACCGTTGAAAAAAACAGTTAAAAATTAGCCACTGTTTTAGAAGGCTAGCAGTCTAAAAGGATTTTATGATTAAACTATTTTTTTTAATGACAATTTGCTCCACTTATAAGGTGAACTAAGCATTCATGAAAGACACCTGCTTTTCTTTTTTTTTTGGTCCTTCTTTGGATATATTCACGACTTCTGGTCATTTCTAATCCTGATAAATAGGGTTTGAGAAATATTAGCAAATAAGAGTAATTTCAGAAATTGAGGTGTGCAAGCCTGAAATTATTTCAGGTTGCATGTATGAGTGATGAAACTATATATTTTTTAAAGCAAGGGAATAAAAATCATAAACTTTAGGATAATGAAAGAGATGGAGTCAGAAATAGGGGAAATGCACACAGGCAGCTTCTGCTGTATAGTCCTTAAGTTATGCAGCAGATTCAGGAGTATTTTATTATTATAATTCATAATTACATGTGTGTAACATACCTTTGTATATATCATAACAAACTTTTTTTTATATATATTTTGTATATATCGTTAACACAAAACATTTTCTAGAAGGAAATAGCTCCATTTCTTTTGACTCATAAATTATGTTTTTCCATGAAAATGATTATGAATTGCAGCGCATGGAGCAAGCTGTGTATTTGGAACATGCTTAGTATAACTTAATTGCACACATCTCTGACCTCAGGGAGCGATGCCAGTATTTTCCCTCCATTAGTAATAGATACGGCGGTCACAAAGCAATGGTTCCCCTAAGACGAATGACCCATGTAAGGCCTTTTCTCAGCTCTCCCTTTGCATTCACTCCTCAGCAATTGCTAGCCTTCTATGTACAGTTCCTAATTCTATTCCTCAGCAATTGTAGCCTTCTTTGTAGGGCTCCTAATTTTATTCCTCCTTCTCTGACTGGCTGTTACCATCCCTGGCATTCCTTGACGTGGTTCCTTATCGTTCCTACAATTCTTCTCCTGCATCTTATACCCTCAGCTATAAACTTCGGCTCCCTATCACCAACCCCATATAGGTGTGCATGGCAGGAGGACAGCAGGACTGGTATTTCCTTTACCAGCAGGAGCTCCTGGTTGAAACTGGATTTGTCACGAGGAAGTCTCATGCCTGTTGGCCAGGTACTCTAAAGCTCTTGTCAATTTAGGCATTTCCTAGGATGCTCATCAAGGTGGACTCCATCTTCTGTCACATAACACGTGCTTCATCTTCTTCTAGTGTCATCAGTTGGTTAGCTAGAATCTGCAGTTCCCAGACTCTCTTGCAGCTAAGGTCCTGGAAGAAAATGAGGTTCACACAGGTGCTATTTGAAAGGTGGAAGCAAGGTAGGGACATTTTCCTGTGGCTTTGGCAGTCGCTGCTGGCAGGCATGAGCCTGGAGATGTTAGGTCTGTCTGCAGCCGTGTTCTGGTGCTGTTCCCTAACCCCTTGGGAGTTGAGTGGCAGTAGTAGTGGCCCTAACCCTGGATCACACCTATGTCACTGTGTCTTTGAACTCAACAGTTCCAGGGGAAGCTTCCAGACTGATTCCCCACGTTCCCGAGTCAGGCAGCTGTAGGAGCACTTTGGTAGGCTGGTGGCCTTGCTTTACCTGTGTCTTTAGCCCTTCCAACAAATTTGCAAGCTCTTAATTCCATGTGTTAAATTCCTTGCTGCTCAGTACATCTGTAATGTGGTTCAGGTGACTCAGTAATGGGGCCAGGCCCAGAGGAAGGTAAAAAATGCACCTAGAGTACGAAATTTATGGAGGTGCTCACTTTCAGGGCCACAGAAAGGTGTCCTCTAATTTTGTTTCCTAGCCACCTTGCTTGTCTCACTGCTGGCCTTGCTGAATAATTAAATAGCAGATGTTATGTATTATAAAAATAACTAAATCACATCTATAGCAGATGTTGGCAAAATATAACTCATGGGCTCAATTTGACCCACTGCCTGGTTTTGTAAAAAAAAAAAAAAAGTTTTATTGCCACAGAGCCACATCCTTCTTTTATATGTTTTCTATGGCTGCTTTCAAGCTACAACAGCAGAATTGAGTAGTTGCATCAGAGGCTGCAAATCAGAACATATTTACTGTCTGGCCCTTTACAGGAAAAGTTTGCTGATCTGTGTTCTCTGGCACCGTGGATACACCTTGATGTGTGAAGTCAGATCGCCTGAGATCAAGTTCTAGTTTTTCTCTGAGTCTGGTGAAATCGCTTACGCTCCATGCAGTGGTCTGCTGGAGTCTGCCAGAGCTGTGGGTGCGTGTCTGTTGCCAACTCCACATTCACAGATCATGATGGTAGGTTGTATCAGAGTTGGTGAGAGTATTTACACCAGGAAAATTGGCAAATGCTACACATCAGGGCTTTCCTAGAGGCACAGGGATTAAAGATTTGCTGCCTCTACAGTGTGAGGTTCTTCCTCACAGTGATGTGATAGATGCAGTGAGTGCCCCATCTGCATCGCCAAAACCGCTGCTGCACCCAGCCCTCAGCTGCTGCAGCCCACAGCTTGTATCTGAGCCTCCCTCAGGGGCAATGTCTTGTTGGTGTAGGGGGGACGGAAGCCCAGCTCCTATGTGCTGCTCTGAGGTGCAGTCTATGTTCCAGAGCACTGCTGCAGCCATGGATCAGACCACTGCCAGACTTTGCCTGGGGCCATCTTCTCCATTCATCCATCTTTTACCTTCACTACTCTGCTTCACTCCTTTTATTGCAGGTTGGTTCCAAAGAGCTTGCTCCAGTATCTGGACTAGGATGAAGAGAGTGTAGCATCTAGAGCACAAAATGTAAGAAGACATTCACTGTCAAGATCAAGCAAGTTGAATGCCTCTGAAAATTTTGTGGTGTGAATGACTTGACCTGCTCACCCCGGCCAGGCCCTGCTTGCCCCAGGCAGTCACAGTGACACAGACCTGAATTCCTGCGTTAGGTTTTCTACTTGTCAGAAACCCAACCTGAAACAAATGCGTGTAATGGTGAATTGATTGTTACCTGTTAATCAATTGTTTTAAGGACTGAGATAAGGTATGGAAAGCACTAAGACTGGAGACCAAAACAGTAATGGGTGGAGGGACAAACTAATAGACAGATGGAAGGAGAGATTCAATATATGGCTTTTGTCTTTTTATATACACTCTTCTCCTCACCTGGAGTGCAACCTCTGTTTCTATTTTCTTATCTAAATGGCACTTCCCCCACCAAGAATGATTTTTGTCTGTAGAACCTTTACTAGTTGCAGCATTTTAAATCATAGACCCCTGCTCTCAATTACACAACTCTCCAACTCCAGGTCCATTGTTTCTTTTGCCAAATGATCATTCCCTTCCATTGTGTCTCTGTCCTATAACTTGTTATCTCTATGATAACTTACTTGACAAGATTGACAGACATGGTAAAAACAATATAATGATAGTGCAAAAATTATCCTGAGCAGCAATTTAAAACAAAACAAAACAAAACATCGGCCAGGGGCACAGTGTAGTGCAGGGAGAACCTGTGCAGAAATGACATTCAAGCTGAGAAGTGGAAGATAAACAGGGCTTGGGGAAAAGTTGGTGGGGAAGTGGCTTGGGGAGACTCACCAGAGCCTGCAAGGAACATAGTGCAGCCAGTAGAGATAATGCAGACCTATGTTTGAATCCCTGCTCTGTCCTTTCCTTAACTGTACATCCTTGGGCAGCTTTCTTATTTTCTCCAAGCCTTATTCATTAAACAGGGTGCAGGGAAGCTTAGCAATCATGTTCCTAATGGCAAACTCTGCCCTCACATCTCCTAGGTCCTGGTTTTGATGTATATCATTGAATCATCCTAACACCCTGATGAGGTATTTGCAGTTGCTCTCTCCATTTCTCAGATGTGGAAACTGAGACAAAGAGGTTAGATAACTTGCTCAAGGTCACACTGGCTGTCAAGTATTGGAGCTAGCTCAGCTGCAGACAGTGTGGCTCCAGGGCCTGCTTGTTTGGTTCCTAGCCTGGATCTGTGAAGCCATGGCCGAGTGAGCGCTCATTAAAGGGAGCTGACGTCTTCATTGCCATCTGCTTGGCTACTGACAAGTCTAGGACCCTAAAGGCCTTTGTTGATCTGTTAAACTACTCAGGGGCACATTACTTACTAGAAGAAAAAGCATTCATTTTTTCTAAAGAGCTCAGGATTGCTATTATTGGCCAGAATTGGTGCCTTGAAGACTTTCATTGTGTTTGCCATTTGGTTTTCATTCTGAAGCCACATGTGAGTGTAACGTGAATACTTGTGGAGGGATAGCATTACTCCGAAGCTTAAAGTTTACATGTCAGCTCCCTGTCTTTACAGCAAGTGCTGCAGGTCATTTTTCTTCTTGTTTAAGCTAAAATGAGAACTCTGGACAGCTGGTCTCATCCACGGATTTTATATCGCCTATAGCCACAACTGTTAGTGACTGAGGGATGGGCTGAAGTTGTCTTCCCCACCTCATCCCACTTTATAGCCCCCAAATCTAGCCATGCCCTATCTCCAAGGACAGGATCAGGACCTCTGATTATGAGCTATTCTTCTGCAGCTGCTGGGTTTCCTTGGCTGTTACTTAGTGTTGACGGCATCACAGAAGAGATCTCCTTCCATGCAGTGGAGACTCATACTGTTTGTGCTGCCTTCTTCCCGAAAACCTTTCCCTGGCTAATGGCTACATAACCCTCAGGTCTCAGTTTTACATGACATGTTCAAATATAACCTTTCTACCCTGAATAAATCAGTCCCCTATTATGAACTGTCATCTTATCTTTACCTAACTGTCTCTTATCTGTCATCCAGTATAATTATCTGTCTATATGTCTGTCCATCAGTCTGTCTGTTCATCTATCCATCCATCCATCTTTTGTATGATCATTTGGATATCTTTCTTTTCAGTGAAACCACAAGCTGCAACCCTAAGGAGAGCTCTATAAATCTGAGTTGAATGAGTGAATGAACGGAGATGAGTGATGCTTGCACAGGTGTCTTTCCTGCTATTAGCCATTTCAGTAATCTAGGCATACCTGAAATCCCAATTTAGACCTTGATATTTACTGTGAGAGATACCAGCTTGTGGACTTTAAATGAATTACTGTTCCCCATCACACCCTTCCACCTTGATACTTTTACCTCAGGTGTTCATTCCATGCCTTTGTCTCAATTCTTGGTGGTGCTCCTCAGTAATAATATTAATAAACAAACCTCAGTGGGGCCCTCAGGAATTCATCCAAACCCCTCTGCCTGGAGGTGATTTATTAGGGGTTACCTTTTGCCTGCTGCAGCCTTTTCTGAAATCATGTAAGGGTAAAGTGGCGAACAAGAATGGATTTGAAACAGAAACCACCATTGCAATTGACACTAATTAACAGAGCTGAGAAAATCTTTCATTAGGAGCGTTTAAATCATGTAGCCTGGTTCTACTTGGAAAGGAAAAAAAAGTGGCCTGTGAACCATTTAATGAAATTTGAAGAGATAATTTTTTCCCCCTGTTTCTCAGAAGATATATTGGGATCGGAGAAGATACAATTCTTTAGAAGTAGAGTAACAAAAAGGGGTACAAGGCCCCCTGCCATCATACCTATCCACACTTACCCTGCTTCTCATTCCCTGTGCTGTGTTGCTTAGCTAGATGGCTCCCTGCATCACAGAACTTTCTTTTCTTATTACTTCCATAGTTTTCAATTCTTCAGTCATAACCATGAGACTTTCAGCTTATCACTTACTTACAAACAATAGCAACAACTGCAAAATGAGTCAATAACAATTGAGCCCCTACTAAGTGCCAGACATATCACACAACTTATTTAATTCACAAACAGTTCTATGAGGTCGGTATCATTACCATCCCCTCATTTACAGATGGAACTTGCACCATGGCAGAGTTAACCAACTCATTAAATGGATAAGTTAATGAATCTGTGGCAATGGGTTACAAATGAATCCCTCTTGGACAAAATGTGTACATTATAATAGCATGCGCTTGAAAATAAGATGTCTTACCTGAAGAGTAGATGGGGGTGGTGGTGGGTGATTCTTGCGAGGAATCAGTGAGGAAGAGGGTCGGTTACCATGCCTAAAAAAGAGGTCAAGGGGTCATATTTGGAGGTGGCTTGGCTTCAGATGCCTCTCAAATCAAACCATGAATCTGGTACTGTTCTCAACTATGTATATGTTGGTCTGAAGGTACCTATATTTAGAGTGAATGACCAAGTTTTCACTGAACTTCCTAATTCAAAATGTTTTGACATCAAGAAACAGCTAATAGTTTATCTGCCTAATAATCTTCTTGTTGGTAAGGGCTGATTTCTTGAAAAGCCCTAAAGGACCAGTTGGATTTCTCTTTTTCCATCATTTCCTCAATGACATGATTGATAACTGAGATATTTTACTGCTACTCAAGACATGAGACGAATGTAGAGGAAACAGTCCAGTGAGGCTTGAGCATTGGTAACTTTCAGGCATCCTTCTTTTGCTACATGTGTGGGTGGTCAGTGGTGTGAATTTGATTTCGACTGGTTTCCTGACTTGATTGAATTCTCTATTAGAGTTTACATTCAGTTTACTCTTGGGGACCTCTTCCTAATATATTAAGTCAATATTTTCCCTACCCCAATTCCTACCTCTCACAAATTTTGTAAGTAAATTCCATATTTCTTCCTAATTCTGAAGAGCAAAATGATAAATGTTAATATTTTAACAATCATAATACCACAGCCATTGTTGATGGACCAAGTGTAGGCCCGAAGAATTATGCCATGTCAACCCTTCAAAGTCATAATGTAGTTACTATCAATTTCATGATCTATTCCCCCAAGAAAGGAAAGAACTAATTAATATGAGAGGCACAGCAATGAGATAAGTTCTCTTACACTGAATTGAGATAGTTCTTTAAAGAAGTCGTAAAGTGATCACCTTGTGAAACCACACACATGGTTTATGGCTCCTGGGCTTCTCTGTAGATTTTAAGGAAGAAAACAATATTAAGAGCTCTAGGTTGCTTAAGAATGTCTATGAATTGACTCTAGGTTTCTTAAAAACGAAACATTTTCAAGTAAGAGTTTATCATGGAAGCTATATTGTTTCTAAAAACCTTCCAAGAAATTCTTATGGAAGATGGTAGGTCATTTCAACAAGAGGTCAGTCTGTTATCACTAAGAAAAACGCTGAAGGAAGCAGACTTTGGTACCGACAAAGACAGTCCCATCAAGAGACTGGCTCAGGGACTGTGCTTCCCCTGTCTCTCTTCTCACTTCTCCATATGTTGTGATTACACTTGACAGCTCTGTTTTGTGCACTTATGGCTGTCCTCTAGGGGTGTACCAATTTCTTTATCATACACCTCAAGTGTGAACATTCTTTTCCTTCTTTAAACCAAGACAAATTTGAGTGCTTTTGAAAAGATCTATTACTCAGACACTGAAGTGAAAGAAAGTAAATACAAAGACAGAGAACCGAGTATGTCCTGCCCAGAATCTTGTCTGAAGAGATCTTGCTACCTAGTGGCTTGGCTGGTAACACTTACGGGTGCCCTCCCCTCATTCCTTTTGCCACATTCACCCTGTCTGGCTTGGATGCTAGAACAAGAAGCTCACACTTCCAACCTGAAGAAAGTTTGGGCTGGAAGTTTTGCCAGACCTGGTGAGATTTTTCTGTCCCTCCTAGAAATCTTATAATTTGGGGATTAGGCCCCCAAATCCTAGGCTATGTTGTTCTTGAGTGCTTTCAAATACCCTTGTTAGAGAAGTCTTCCCATATAATTGGTTCTTGTGATGTTTATGATTAATTCTGATCTCAGAGTTCATGTTTATTGAGCACTCTCCACGTGCGGAACAGTGTCCTCAGTTTTCACACATGCAGGGACTCCTTCATTTAACCCCCATAACAATCCCAGGAGGCAATATTAGTCCCATTTAGCTGGGGGGACATCTGAGGCTTAAAAAGGTGCAGTAAGTTGCTCAAGGTTACAGAGCTCGTGGCTGAGCCATACAAGCCCACAGCTTTCTGAGAAGTCCATGTACCATGCTTCTACTCTCTTACTCAGCCCAAAAGAGTCTATCTCTGAGCTTCAGGCCATCTTTAATTGGCCCTTGCCTTTACCCTAGAGCCCCATGAGGGTTCACTACCTTCCAGTTCTCCTCTTGCCGGGATCTCTGCCATGTTCTATTTCTCAGAAATGTCCAGTGGTCACTTGTGGAAGGATAATCTCCTAGTTCAGCTGAGTTGACCAAGCCCAGCTTCCTAGCCTCTTGGTTTCCTAGCTTTGGACCATAAGTCTTCTTCCAGGGTGACCAGTTGCCAGCCCAGAATCCTATCTGAAAATAAACATTTGTTTATTTTAATTTGATGGAAAATAGTCTTAAAAAGTTTCTCAATAGGTGCAAATACATGTTATGGGAGAAGCAGCCAGTGCCATGCAATTTGGAAACATGTCTGGCATCCTAGGGTGTCCCAGCCTTACTCTTTTTCTATCTGTGTACACACAGGCATAAAATATACCTCAAATTTTAAACAAAACGGCTTCATTGACTTAGTAGTGTTGTGGATCCCTTCTGCATGATGCCTACTGATGGCCAAGTGGGGCCGCCAAGCATGTTCTCATTAGCAGAGGTGAGACACCTGAGTTATATCCCCACTCAGTTTAGCACGGGAAAAAAGAGAAGGGTGGCTTTCCTATTTAAGAAATAGAGTGGGCTGGGCAAGGTATTATCTTTGTTATTTATCATCCAAACTGCCTAAGGACCAGGAGAAATATGCCAGGAATGATAAAAAAGGAACCATGGGCACTTCAGTTTTCCAGACACACACTGAGGGTCACAGTGCAGAAAGAGGGCAGGATTTTCACAGATGCAGGCATGTTAATGAGTATATTAGGGAGAAGGCCAAGAATTACAACCTGTTTTATGTACACTAAAATAGGGCTTTATTAGCTCACATAACCCAAAAGTCTAGGGGAGCATACTGCTTCAAGCATGGCTGAATCGGGGACTTTCATAGATGTTTATAGAAATGTACTTTCTTCTCTGTTTTGGGTCTGCTTTCCTCTGTGATGACTTTATTTGTAGGTAGGTTCTCTTCAGTTAGGGTCTCTAGATGCTCTGGGCTTATAGTCTTGTACTGGAGCAACCGTACGGTAAACACAGATTCTTTCTTAATGCTTCTAATAGACATTGAACAATAGTCAGGCTTGTGTTGCATGCAGTTCTGAATCAGTGTCCTAGCCCTGGATGTATGTGCTCTGATAGACCAAACCTGGTGCTCATGCCCAGATTTGGAGCTGGAAGTCGATTAGTCCTACCAAGCAAATCACATGCACTGAGGATGGAGAAGGTGTAATTCCAGAGGAAAACTGTGGTGACAGTGCAGGAAGGAGGAGGAAGGCAAATATAACACATCTTCACCACGGTGCATCCCGAATGGGAACGAGACAGTAACTAGGGATAGAAGGCAGGGCTTATGGATAAGGTCACAGTGACAGAACGGCTCATGTATAGATTGGCTTGTCTCTGTTAAATTTGGGGGTGCTTTGTAGAGAAGGTGAGAGCAGCCGGGACTTGGTACAGATGGGCCATTGTGGCTTAATTATGGAGCCTCAGTTTCCTTTTTATCTGAAGCCCTGTGTGATGATATCTCTATAATAATTTTGTTGTGGATATCAAAAGGGATATTCATGCGACAGATGTCAAACAGTTCTGCGGTATTATAGTAGCCCCTCGTATTCACAAATGTGCAGCCACCTCCAGTGGCATGTGGTCTCCCCATCCAGTGGCGGTGAGATGATAAGGAGACGTAGGTGATGGCTGCAGAGCTCAGATGAGGGACCGCTGATGTTGATGAGCAGGGAGACAGGTGCTGGGCAGGTAAGCAGGCACCTGCACCAGCAAGGGACTTGTTTCACTCACAGACCTCCTGATGAGATCCAAGTCTGTGCCTCAGAGAAATGACGAGCAGACCCTCAGGGTCACTGAGGAAGAACCAAAAGAGAAGTTGCTAAATTTAAAAGTAGGTCTCCTCTGGACTGACCCAAGGCCATGAAAGGGGATGCTTGGAAAAACAAAATGCTAGCTATTGAGGGTTCTTTGAAAATGTACTCTATCTGTATCTGAGTCATATTCTGACATTGTTCCCAGAAGAACTCATTTACCCGGGGGGTCTCTCAAAAGAATAGAAGGCAGGAATAGAAGACCTTCTTTACTAAAGAGAGCTGAAGAGATGTGCTGAAAAGCTATAATAATATCCTAAGCAGCATTTATTAATGAACATATATTATGAGCCAGGTTCTAAGTGTTTAATATGCTTCAACACATAATGATCCTCACAACTCTAGGAGGTAGGTGCACTTATTATCCTCAATTTATGGATAAGGAAACTGAGTCAAACAGAGGGGAAGCTCTATAGCTGTGGTTCTGTAACTTGGAGTTGATGAACTTGGGATTTGAACACAGAAAGGCTGTGCTCCTAACCGCTTCACTGTCATGAGTCGGGTGTCTTGTGGGCAAACAGGCCATGGTTGGCCTCCCAATACGACCACCACTAACAATGGGATCTTGACTTGTACATAAGGGAAATGCCCATAAAATAGCACCTATCCATTTGGGTTATTTTGAGGGATAATAAGGGAATCCTTTTAAGGCTCAAGAACATGGATATTCTTAAGAAATGTAGTGTTAACAGTAACAATCATAATCGACGTAGGATTAAACAAAAAAAATTTGTCCAGGTGCAACTCTTACTCCCATGGGTCAATCTTCATAGGCAGAGTGAAGAATACCACTCACTCCAGCCCCGTACATCTCTTGGGGTCCACTTGGGCCTCCTTTGATGGATTAAACATTCCTATTAAGCAGATGGCTGGGTGAATGTCCCTGTCTTTGCTGGCCTTCCTTTTCTTGAGTGATTTCCTATTATAGGAAGGGAGTACCCCATAATAATGAAAAATTGACAGGAGCTATTGATTAAATTCTTTTCTAGCCTCGTTTCCTTGACTTTCTCCCATTAGTTAAATATGAACACCTCCAAGATAAATGTAAAAAGGTGAAGGGAGGTTAACCAGTGTAGGGCTGCCTTCTGTCTTTTAAAGAACAAAATATTATTTTATTTTGTTTTGTTAAAGTCCTATCTTCCTAGAAGATCAAGGGAAGGGGAAAAGTTTAGATTACCCAATTACTGGCACTAAATTATTTTCTTTTCTCGGGGACATATGAAAGCTTAGGATGGCAAATACCATCTGAGAAATGTTCTTTTTATTTTGGTGGCACACCAACTCCAGAAAATAGGTTAATTGGTTCAGAGACTTGCTCTTACTGTTAATGGCATTTAGCTTGTGAAATTGAACAACTGTATCTCAAGACAGAATGTTCATAAAATCGATATTCTGGTTGCTAAGTGTGTGTTTTTAAGATATAGTTTGAATTAATTTATTCAAAGCCAGCTGGTGCTGTTCCCAATATATCCTCTAGGCGGAAACCTCAACCCATGTTGTGTCTGAAATAATTGGATTTTTCCATTCTCTCTCTATTCAACTTTCATATTGTATCTAAGTTAGTACTTTTGATATTTCTAAGTTTTTTTTAACATTTATGTAGAACACCACATAATTGCAGAAAAGATAATAGTCACATACCCTAGGGCCTACTGTACACTTATGTTAAAAGTACAGCTTTTATTGGCAACTAAAGTAATAACCTTTCCATGTCAAATTGCTTTAAATTAAACTTAAAAAAAAAAAACACTGGCTGATAACCACACATAGTAATTGTCAAACATTAGCATAATGTGTGGAATGCTAAAGCTTCTTAAATCTTAGGTTTAAAAATAATTATTTACTTAGATAAATTTTGTATGCACTAGCATATTATCAGAAATCCTCTTCTCCCCCCTTCTTCTAAAAACGCCAGATCAATGTATATGTTAATATTATACTTGGGCTTGACATGTAAGTGGCACGTAACTTAGGTTAGCCTCTGAGGAAGGGGCCTCGTTTAATCTCTGCTCATCCATCCATCAGAGACCCACATACAAATGGGATGAATCGACACTTTGATTGGCTTCATGCATTGTTCCTTGTGTTGGGTGACCTAACACGTGACCTCAGGGGGGAAAAATGAGCAAGTCTATTTTTGATTAGGCTGCAACCTGGCCCAGCCTGCATAATTTCCAACCATTTCAAGGCACTTGGGAGATGAGGATCCTAAATGATTGTGTGTGTGTGAAGCTCTCAGGCATGCGTTCTAGCCACCTTTCACACTAATGCATTTGTATTTCCCAGATGTCTCTTGGCTCAACCACGGAGCTGCTTTCAGTTCAAACAAGCCCGCAGGGACTTTAGGGTGCTGGTATTCATTTGGCTTGCAAGGTTGGCCCAGAGACTGGGCACCAGTTGGGCACATCTGCCAGCGAGAGCCAGAAGAGTTTTTGTCAACTTTCGTGGCATGTTGCTAATTTGAAGCAGAATTGGTAGGGATTGACTTCCTGCGGCTCAGTGACGTCACAAAATCCCGCTCAGTCCCCTTAAGCAACTACCTTTCAAATTTGTTGATAAAGCATCTTGAAAGTAAGCACTTCCACTATTGAAGAATGCTGACATGTATACACAGACTAATAAGCAAGCGGCCTTCATGTGACTGTCATTCAATGGAAAGGTCTGGCAACCTCATCAATGGGGTGATACTCAAATATTTGGCAATGTCATCGGAAACCAGAGATTCAGAGGACAAACACATGACAGGTGCCAGAGCAGCCTTCAACACTCCTAGCTATATTCTGATAGAAGAATAAACTCAACGATACAGGGTTATCAGGAGACTATTCTCTCTACAATGTAGGAGAGATTAAATTTTCAGTTGCATTCCAGTTGCTTACATTCTGGGATCCCTGACTGCCTTCTTATAGTTCATAGAAGAAAAAAAAAAGAGATGAGAGTTTTTCACTTTTCCTCACTGAGCCTGAGACCATATCTAAGACGGGTCTAGAAATAAGAAAGTGAAGATCTGGGCTCTAGACCAGTATCTCCACTCTGCTGGTTGGCTTTGGTTTGGAAATGAACCCCTCTCAGTCTCAGTTAGGCCACATGCAAAGTGACACCTGCTCTGAAATTAAGCAATGAAACAAAAATAGATGACGTTTTCAAAGATTATGCTTCTTGAAAGCTATCATGTTCATTTTAAAATATGCATAATAGATTCTTCACTTGCCTCCAGATGGGCCTTTTGCTCATTCCCGCCTTTGGAGCATCAGTTGCATTGGTTTTTTTTTTCTGCAATAGCCTCTACTTTCCGTTTGATCATCTTTCTCAATCCAGCTCATTTCTTGTCCTTTATAACGCTTTCTTCTTATTGTTCTCTCATTAACTTGGTCATCTCTACCACATTGCTTAGCATTTTATTATATTCTCCTTTGTACTGTATAGCTTTAAACCTGCTATTCTTTGCCCCACCCACAAAAGGACCATTCTTTTTTGTCCCCAAGCTGGGACCTTGCATGAACACATTCTGCATTCTGTTGAGCATGCATCACATTGTCAAGCACATAGTAGGTGCTTAATATACATAGGATTCAGTCCTTTTGTTTTTCATTGGCCTGTTCACTTCACATCTCATCTTAACCTCTCCTAAAAGCAAAATGTGCTTCTATAGATGAGACTCCAACTCCCTTCCTGTGTGGAGGGTGCCTAAGAGAGGCAAGTGATCTGCTTGATTTTAGTGATTCACTTTGGATCTGGAGGTGTTGTCTGGTATTTTTTCCACCAGCTCTGTGTTCTCTAAATTTTCTTTTCTGTGGATTTGTGCCAGGTATCCCCACGGGGCTGTCCTAGGTCAGGAGCCGTGAGAACATTGGAAGCAGCAGGGAAAGTGAGTGACCAGGGGCCTGGCAGGATGTATCATTACTGACCCTCTTTATTACAAGCCTTCCTTTTTCCTGTGTCTCTTCCACTAGAATGTGAGGCTTTCAGAGCTCAGGCCTGTCTTTTCTCTGCCCTCAATGTTCTCACCTTCTTTCCTAAATGTCACCAAATAGGACACAGTTATAACAATGAACCTGTATGAAGAACACACTCTCTGTCAGGCATCATGTCACACATTCATGGGTTACTTTACTTAATTCTCACAACAACTTTATGGGTAGCTATTATTATATCCATTGTGTAGATAAGGAAATTGGGGCTAACAAAGACTACACAGGAGCTAGAGAAATGCCCTGGACTGGCCGTGAGACTCTAGAGGATTGTGCTGCTGTGCACGGCGTGCGTTTGGATTGCCAACCTTTTTTGCCTGGCTTAGAAGATGGCTTAGCTGTTTGGAGACAACCTGCTCTGGTTTAGGTGTGAGCCATAGTCATCTTCTGAGTGAAGGGAAGTGCCTCGAAGCTAATTTGTTCTTTCCCGAGTGCACCCCGGGCTCCTCTCTGAGTGACATTTAGAAATGTCCTCCCGACTGGATGCAGGGGTGGGTTTTGGGGTGTGGTGCACAGAGGAACCCTTGGTGGCTGTGGAGGGGAGGAGCTGGGTTTGTGAAACTCTATGCAGCCCATGTGGTAGGGTGGGGTGGGCAGATCTCTGTGGTTCTTTAGTGATGCAAACTGAGACCTGAAATGCTTCTGCAGAGAGTTTTTGAAATGATGTCTAGAGCAAAACCATATTAGCCCATTAAAAAAAAAAATGATGTTTTTTAAAGCCAAAGCTATTTGATTTTTAAATGAATGATTGAAGTCCTTAGTCAAAGCCTTTAGGGTGCCTTTGAGGGGTGTTTTTCAACTCCTAACCTTCTGTAGTGAGTTTTCTAAGTTTTATGTTGTGATATATGGGGAAACCACAAAACTGACTGCAGGGGCCAGCTTTCCTGAGGCGCTCACTTTGATTTTGGAAATCATGTAGCCATTAGTCTGCAATTGGTCTGCATTATATGGAATTCAAGTTGTGAAGGGCTGAAACCTGTGTGTTCTGTCCTCCATCTCCCCCTCACTTCCACTTATCCAATCTCTGTTGATTTTCATCTTCTGAGTATCTCCTGATTGTGTCTGCAGCTCTCCATTCCCACCGCCACCTCCTTGGTTTAGGCTACGACCATTATCTCTTGCCTGAACTAATCTAATAGCCTCAGATGTCTACTCTTGACACCTTTCAATCTGCTCTAGAATCTACAGGGAGAGTCTCAAAATGCAGATCGGATCAGGGGAGCCTGCTACTCCGTCTCATCTCACATACCTTCAGTGGCAGTCATCACTGCTCTTAGATAAAGACAAGAACCCTCCTCTGGAAGACCCACAGCACTCAGCCGGTGCCTCCTATCTCTCTTCTCTCCCCAGGGTCTCAGCCCTACCCCCAAGGGCCTTAGTCCACGCTGTCTACCTTAACTTGTTCCTTCCTGCCACAGGGCTATGGCATTTGTTATTCTTGCTCCCCAAATTCCTGTCTCTAACAAACTCTTAACTGATCTTTGAGATTTTAGGTTAAGTGTCTCTTACTCCCTGGGGATGGGGAGATGGTAAATCCCATAATATAGACTCTTTCAAAGGCATGTAACTTTTCTCTGTAGAGCCCACCACAGTGTACATTTTGCACTTGTTAGTGTGATTATAGCATCATGGTTAAGAGTAGATTCAACACCCAGCTCTGCCAATTACCAGGAATGGGATCCTGGGCAATCACTCAACTTCTCTTGGCCTGTTTCCTCACTGATAAAACGTGGACAATGATGGTTCCTGGGGGTTGTCATGAGGACTAACTGAGAAAATATATGTCAAGTGCTTAGAATATTCACTGTCTGCTGTATGATAAGGGCTAAGTGTTACCGATATTATTAAATGATATTATATATCTCGGTATATAGCATAGATACACTAAAGATAATCAATTTCAGTTATCTTTTGCTGTATAACGAATTACCAAAAACTCAGAGGCTTAATACAGCACACATTTATTATCTCATGGTTTTTATGGGTCAGGAGTTCAGAAGTGGCTTCACCGGATCCATTACCTCAGGGTTTCTCTTAAGGCTGAAGTCAAAGTGTTGGCTGGAGCTGAGGTCTCATCTGAAGGTTCTTTTAGGGAAGTATTTACATCTAAGTGCACATGGTTATTGACAGGATTTAGTTCCTTGTGGGTTTTGAACTGAGGGCTTTGGTTTCTGGCTGGCTACTGTGTGGAGCCCACTCTCAGTTCCTTGCCTATGGGCATCTCAGACATGACAGCTTGCTTCATCAAAGCCAGCAGGAGAGAGAGTCTGCTCACAAGACAGAACGCACGTTTGTAACTAATAAGGGAGATGATGCCTATCACCTTTTGGTTAGAAGTAAGTCATAGGTCCCAGCCATACTCAAAGGCAGATTATACAAGGTCACAAATAGCAGAGGTAGAATCAGTGGTGGCCATCTTAGAAGTGCCCCACACATCAGGTGATTGATTAGACATTTTCACTGTCCATGTGGCCCCTCTTGCTAGTAATGAGGTCACAGGACGCATATAAAAAACAGTGTTTGCCAAACCCTGTTCTGTGTAATCCCAGTGTATTATGAGATGTTAAAAGATGTCCATAGTCTGATGAGTTTGAGAAACACTGAGTTAACCAAAGTAAATGTAGTTTGTGACATTTTCTGAGCTGAAATAGCAATACGATCTGAGATCTTCCTGAAAGCAGTTATGATGATAAAGCTAATGAATCTTAAAACTTGTCCCCATCCCACCATACAGATCACCTGTTAACATCTCAGAACATAATTTGGGAAATGCTGATCCACCACATGAATACAAGATGCCACCCAACCACTGGATTTAATGCAGCTGGTAAAAGGAAAGTGAGAAAGACATACTTCTGGTACATAATTATGGAATGAATGAATAAATTTGGAGACATTACAAAATAGCCCAAATTGCTGGTTCGAGTAGGGAAATAACAAAGCTACAATTAGGAAAGATGTGAGCCTTAGATGTTTCCAGGCTCGGAGTCCAACTGCCTCCTTGAAAGCATGCTGGCCTTATTCCAACAATGTGCTCTTTTTCCAAAAGGAGTCTAGGCAAAGGAGTGTGGATGAATTGGTATAAGCCATCATCTGCTGCTGGGAAAACCACTTAAAGAAACTTCTTTAATCATCTTTATAAAGAACATAGTCTATATTTCCATTGAATTTTGTTACTTGCTTTGCTGCTTCCAATCAAAACCCTAGCTTATTCCTAATAGACCCCAAATCAGGATGTCTTTGTATTGGCAGACATTGGGTGCTGAGGCTGAAGTCACTTATTCTAAAGTCTTCAGAATTATTGCAGCAAATTGAAATTCTAAATACAATTTGTGTCATTAACCTCTTAGGGATTATATTTTTGACTTTCTCCTATGTGACATATATCTGGTCACATATTCATTGTGAACCAGTGCTTAAAATGCATAATCCTCAAAGGTTACTAGCAATCATTTAAAAGAATCCATATTCATCTCAGAACCCAGAACTGGGAGATAAGGTTTAAGGAATGGCTGAATGGGACCCTGGAATAAACAAACCATTTCATAGTTCTTAAAAAAGTACTTATGGAGCACATTTTTATCTACAAAGCCTGAGAAATGAATTCATTAATCCTCACAACACCCTCTGTATTATTATCACCACATAATAAATATGGAACCAAGGGTTGAAAGGTTAAATTAGCTTTATTTTTCCCCCACAGGGAGGTCAGTATTACTTTGAATTGAAATGAAGTTGTTTGTGCTCGTCAGCTTTAAGTCTTCTGCCAAATTTAGCCATTTGTAGATATTTTTGGATATGCAATTCTTACAGATTTTTGAGACTAAAGTCCAGGTAAAGTCAAACTCTTGTGTAATCCTTTTTGGAAAATGCAGGGTTTTACGTGTCATTTCTTTAATGACAAGAATCTGCAAATTGAAGCTGGTCTTACCCGCTCCTGCTTCTTTTCTCATCCTGTTCCATTCTCCTTGCTGTCTAAGTGAGCTCCCTTTTTTCTTTTTAACATCTTACTTTGAAGTGTTCTGAACATACAAAAATGTACAAAGAATATTATAATGAACTCTTATATCCCTACCATCCTACTTTAGAAATGAAAGCAGAAACTCCCAGGGTCTTTGCCCCTACCTCGAAAAAATATCCTTTTCTTAAGTGTGATAGTTTTCATTCCCATTTCCCACATCTTTCTTTATAATTTACTACCTATACATGTGTCTCCACCCAATACAGATTATTATGTTGCATGTTTCAAAACATGTATAAGGTCCATATCTTTTGCAATTTGCTTCTTCTTGGCTTTGCTCAATATCATATTTAGAAGATTCACCCTTCCTGTGTGTGACTGTAGTTCATTTTTGTTGTAATTTAACATTTCACACTATGAATGTCCACACTTTTTTGAGTTATTTCCTGTTGATAGGTACTTGTTATTTACATTTTTTCAAGTATAAACACTGTTACTGTAAAGATTCTTGCACATAAACATTTATATAAACATGTGAGACTTATCTCTAAAGTATATTATAAAGAGAGGAATTGTTGGATCAAAGGGTATTGGTACCTTAAACTTTCATTGATTATTGCCAAACTTTTCTCCAGAGTGATTATAACAATTTGCTCATAAACAGTGTATAAGAATTCTGGTTGCTCCACATTTTCATTACAACTTTATTGTCAGATTTTTCTTATCTGTTGGGTTTACAATGGTATGTCATTGTATTTACTTTCCATTTTTCTGATTACTACCAAAACGAATCACTTTTTAAATGCTTTGGTGGTTATTTAGGCTTTGTGTTCTGGGAATTGTCCATAATTTTAGTTCCCCATTTTTCATCTCATTTGTCTTTTCGTTGATTTGTCAGTGTTCTTCATATATTCAGGATATCAATCATTTGTCAATGAAAGGTTTTGCCAATATTATGCAACTCTTCTTCAAGCTTTTTGTTTATTGCCTTCAGCTTAAAGTTGAAAATACATAGTATGGGAGACACAGACATGGGTAATATGGTCTTGATTTCTTCTCTAGTCTTGTTTCTAAAAGTTTTCCACCTCCTACTTATGTTTTGGCAACTATGTCATTTCCCTTCAAGTTCTTGCTTAAGTCGTTGCCTCTGCTTGGTGTACCCTTAATTGTTCTTTGCCTGGCTAACACTTATCACTCTTCTACAACTCAACTTTTTGCAAAGTTTTTGATGACCCCATCATTCCTTGGGCCCCTGCTCTGTACTTACATAGCTACCTTTGCAGACCTGGGAAGATTTTCAGCTTCTCTTTTCCTGGAAATAACTCATTTTGAAGAAGAAAATGCCTGATGTGTTTTGCCATCCATATGTTTGGCTCTGGTGATGTCTTCCTGAATGGCCTTCTGGGAATGGGTAGTCAGATGGCCTTTTGAAGAAATTTGTAGCCAAAGCTCAGCTACAAAACCCAGGTCCTATATAAACATTCTGATCAATTTCATCTTGGCAGTGTTTCCAGTGATTTCCATATCATCACAGTCTTTTGAACCTGCTGCATTTTACTTCAATTTTCAAAGATGGTTGTCCATTTGAGAGAAAAAAAATTTCCACATGTAATTCTTGAAAATCTGGAAAAAAGAATCCATTGTATTTCCTCCAATTCTTTCCTAAATATCTGTTCCAAATGGAGCTCATCAAAGAACTTCCAATTTCCTCTCATTGTGAATCTGGATCTGAGACAGAGTTCTCTTCTTCTATGAATGCCCAGGACATGCATCGGGACATCTATTATTTTGAAGCTGGTATTTAATGCAACTAAGGGGAGGGGTGGGGAAACCAACATACCAAACTGTGTATTATTTACACATTTCAATATTTAATTTCCTGTCTCCATTACACACATTTTAGTATGCAGATTATTTGCCCAACATAATTTATCAGTTCCTTGTTAGATAATATTCTCCTCAGGGTACATATTGTTCATATTTAGAAATTCTTATTAATCTCAAGAATCACATTGTTTATCCAACAAAATTATTACAGCTTTGATGAAGCTTTTAAAGTGTAACATGTAAATCACTATTTTCTCACTTTCATAAGCAGCTGAATTTTTGATCTGGTGGATTATTATGGCTTAGAAGATATTTAGTTTTAGACAGGGAAAACGCGCAAGATGGTACAGTAATGTGTAGATGAGGCTATTTAATTAGAACTGCTGCTAATGACAAATTGCCATCACTGTACCTACCCCTCCTCCAAATTATCTTTCTTAAACAGATAAATGAATAGTGTTATCCAATGTTGTTATAAATGAAATGGGACTAATATTAAAATGCAGGTTGTAAATGTTACAATAATGAATGACAGGATAGAAAAAGTAAAATATTTAAGTACTTACAATTACTTATTTTCTAAATTGAAAACTGATCATTTTACCTGGGAAAATATTAGGGTCATTTTTGAGTGCAAAAAAGAACTTAAAGGAATCTTAAAAGCAGTTTACCTAGTAAGATAAAATAAACATACCATTTGATTTTTAAATGTCAGATATAGCATAACTTCCTTGTTTACACATTGTTTTTATGTGAGACAGTAAGATTATCCACAAAACACACTTATATATTAATAATACCTTACATTTGACGAGTATTTTATCTTTTCCAAGCATTTTCATATCCACTATTGTATTTTGTTCTCCCAGTTTCCCTAGGATGATAGAATTCCTAATTTGATAGATGTGGCTTGAATAAAGCTGAAAAATCACTTAATAACAAAACTAAAATTATAATTCCTTGACTCTGTACATGATGCCTTCATGCAAACGTAGACGAGAGGTAGAAAGTGTGAAAGTTGAATACTGCTTACAAATGATGGGGGTTTAATATACAAGTTACAATGATTTGGAGGGGTTGCAATGCTAGAGTATTAGAAATAAATGATCAGTTCCCTACTTACATCCACCGTTTTCTTTCTTTGATGTATTCTCAGTATTTGCTATCTTTTGTAATTAGGTCTTTCTCTTCATGGTTAACATACAGCCTGAGTCCAGTGAGTATTCCATTTAGGTGAAATGCTTGCCATTTTCAGGATATTTGGTGATTCCATCTTTGTCTTATTTGAGTTAAATCTATAGGATCTGCAATTTTTATAACTAGAATCATATTTCATCTTTTTGTTCTCTGGTCTTAGTCACTATAAGGTAACAACCAATGTAACTTTCAAATCAATGGCCATATATCCTCTCCAGATGAAATATAACAAAGCCATCATGAGACTGCTGCAAATACCTGTTCATTAGTTGCATTAAAATATTTGCATTTGACATTCAAACACTGTGCTTTAACTGTCAATGTGTAATGTACTGAAGTGCAGGTTCTGTGAAACTTGAGAAGCACCTGTAGTAATTTTTCTGAGCATCCCTGGAATTTTTCTGGGAATCCCAGTTTGTGGTTGAGTAGAAAGACCACGGAAGAAACATCTCTCTTTGAGGTCCCTTCCTCTTTCCTGGATTCTTCTTTCCTCTTTGACTGATGAGCTGGGAGTCTTTCTACATGGTGAATTGCGCCAGAGAATGGAAACCCTTCTCTGCTCCAGTACGAATAGCTCCATGTTCAAGCTCACAGTCAATAGTTTTGGAAAGTCAGCTTCTAGTTCAAAGGACTGCATCTTGTCTCTAGTCTTTTAAATGTGTGCTTGCTGCATCTTTCTTTGTATTTGTTAGGAGAAATCGGGCATATAGAGTAAAAATTAATGGGTGTATTTGGTTGTTTCTAGGGTTCTCACAGGAAAAGGCATAGATCTCTCTGCTCTTACGTTTGATTTTGCCTTATTTGGCCCCTTCCTTACATATAGTGTGTCTCTATTGAGAGGGACTATGGGTATAGGAAGCATACCACCCCCTTTGACAGCCAATCTGGAAATTTTATGGCAAAAAGTCCTTCTTTTGTTTCAGTGATTGTAAACTCAAATGCATAGTAAAATAGGAAACATCAAGGAATAAAACAGGCTGAGAGTGGCAATAGTGAGTGGTGTGGACTCTGGCAAACCGGTACTGCCCCACCTAAAGGTACATTCTATAGCCCCACTCAACTTCCGCAAATTGGTACACTGCTGAAATGAAGGCCCGCAGATACCTGAGCCTCTGATTTTTCTATCAGAAGTAGGAAATCCAAATTCTTATATGAGATCTTTTAATTTAACAAACTAAAATAAAAAAAAACAAAGCTAAAAAATCACCAGGTAGGCCAAATCAATATGACAGATTGCAACTGTTTGTTTCCATGTGTATTTGGAAACCAGACTGAGAAAAGGACAAGAAATGAAGTCCATGTAAAAGCTTTGCAGTTTACTTATTATCAACACCTAGATGCATGTGACTTATCCCAAGCCAAATGATTTCCTGCCATATACACATGCCAGTGCAGAGCTTCTTACTTCAATGTATGCACAAAATCTATAAGTTCTTATAGAGAAGATGCCCACGGCCTTTATGTCATTTCTCAAAAAGTCAATCACCCTAAAAGATTGTAAATTACTTTTGTTATATCCTTGACAAGTTGTCATCTAGTTTTTCCTTGAGTTCCTATAGGGACAGGGGACATACTAGTGCACAAGATAGCGCATTCCTGTTTTAGGCAGTTTTTAAGATAGGAAACTTCCTAATGGCAAAAATTCTTACTCAACCTCTTTGTTATAGGAAGTTGAATAAGGCATCTAATCTTTAGGAAAATGCACTTGAAAAAATAGTCTTAGAAATTAAGAGGTTGCTATAATTTCCTGTAACTATTATCCATTCTTACAAAAAAAATGAGCATTATTAAACTGTGAGAGTCACTAATGGAATTTCTAATTCTTTAACAATTAAGGTCATTGAATCTTTATGTCTTGACCTTCATTCTGAGACTATTTGCATGAAAATAAAGACTCCTAGTTCCATCATGTTCTATTGATTCATTTAAGCTTTTTTTTTTCCGTATCATAAATTTCTAGAAATGTAGAACTAGAAATGATCTAAGTATCTATAGTAAAACAGAAACCCACAGGTCTTAGAGTTGGAAGATCTTGGATTGACCTGTTATTTATTAACTGTGTGATGCTAAATTGGACATCCATTTGTTTTCCTCTTTTGAATGTAAGAGTCTAAACAAGTCCTTACAGGTTGTATGAAAACAAATATGAATAGGGACTATATCATGATAATCAGCAAAACCCATTTTTCTTGGTTGTGATACCAAGAACTCATTAGTTAGCTTTTCCAGGCCTGTTTCCACATCTGTACAATGGGACTAACAATTCTCGCTTACGGGGATATGTACAGGAGTAAAATGAGATTATGTGTGCAAACTGCACAGTGCCTGTCATACAAGAGATACTCAGTGTTGGCTATTAATATTTTGGTGATGCTGATAGAAATACAAGCACTGGATAAAATGTAAAGTTTAAAACTCTTGTGATCACTTAGGGCCTTACTTTGCATCATGAAGATGAAGGTATGAGCAGCCCCGAGGTAAGAATAGATGGGTCAGGTAGACCTGAAAGCCTGAGGTACCTGCAAAAAAGGTGACAAGAAGCTTAGGCAGCAAGAAGCTTAAAGTCATCTTTCAAGTAAACAGATACGTTAAGGAACAAAAATGCCAAATTGTCACAGGTTTTGGGGTAGCACAAGAGATTTCACAAAAATACTGCTCTGCTGGTAGTGTGTTCGAGCTGCATGCCACGTCTTGGGTGCATCTTCTGTGGGCAGGTTGGATATTCTTAGGATTCCTGCTTTCTACGTGCCTGGTTTTCAGATGTGGGACCCCGGTGGGAGATAATCCAACATCTTTATGAGTCTGTTCCCTTCAATGTGAATTGCTGGGCAGCAGAGACCCCTGATGTAGGTTCTTGGTAGTCTGCACCATGCTCAGAGTATTTAAATTAGTAACTGTATAGATCCAGAAGAAGGGCAGTAGGGAAACAGAGTCAACATTGGAGAAGGAACTAACATGTCCACCAGGAAAGTAACTCAAACACTTTTCAAAGTTTGTTATTCTATGTAGAATTTTATTCAGGGAGAGATTCTTGACAGAATCGAGGGAAATGTAGTCCTAATTAATAAAATAAGGGGAATGATAAGAAGGTAGTCTTTGCCTCAGCTAGCTCATTGTGCTTTCCCATTGTTAAAGAAAAGTTGTTGATTTTATCCTTTGTTAAAAGAAAAAAGGACATAAAATAGCAATTATTTTTCACCATTATCCTGCCTCTTTTTGTTTGGGGGTGCACTCTGTCAGAATAAAAGTCTGTGCTTCAAAAATCACGAGCAGGGAGAAGATGTCAGTGTGGTCTGTATATGAGTAGGTATATAGTGAGTACACAGAACCATCTTATTTGGGAATTGAATATTTGAGGGCGAGGGGGCCCCTCCCCCTGAAGGTGCAGACCCTGAAGTGTGACAACTCCCTCCATTTCAGTATTTGAGTGACATGTCAAGATCCTTCCAGCACGAGGTGCATAATGTATTGTGCAGGCTGACTCCCATGTGGAAGAGAGCACAAAACTTCCTTATGCATGAGGCATTTTTAGCAAATTGGACCCCATTTCAATCTTGATGAAACTTGATGACATTTCCAACTTCCAAGTGCACAAAATGAAAAAGCAAATTTTTAGCTATTTATGTGTCAGAACATCAAAAGCTCAAAAGCCATAATTAAGGGTGTCAGCATGGCAGGGAGACCATATTTCTACTGTTCTCAGGGGTCTTCTGGGCTCTCCCCAGTGGTTAGAGAGAAACTCCTCTTCCCCTTGCAGACTGAGTCAAACAATTTGGATTTCATGAGCCCCACCTGGGAAACCACCTCTTCCAACCCTGTCGTGTTGACATGGAGCGCTTTTCATCCCTTTCGTGAGAAGGGAAATCTCAGGAATAAGCATGTAGCTGGTGTTCTACAGTCCCTAACACTGTGCCTGTGCTGGTTTTTGGAAGTCTGAAGGCAAAATGTAAGAAACAGTGATTTCATATGAACATTTTAATTCCTTTTTATTTTGTATTTATATTATATGCAATTAACTTCCTGACTTTAAATTCTATAAAGCTTTTATGAAGCTGAACAAGCTTTTATGATATTCCCATTTAATAAGTATATGGCCATTATGTAGTTGGACATAAATACATGTCCCAATAAATAGACATTAAAAATGTAATAGCTATCCATTTAAGCATGTAAACCAGTGCATCGAAACTTCTACTGTGTATCTCTGTTAAAATACTGGTCTCATTCAATAGGTAGGGAAGGAACCCTGAGATTCTGCATGTCTGAAAGGCTCCCGGGTTGCACCATGGCCTCAGGATCACACTTAGGGTGGCATCAAAGGCTTTACCTGTCTTTCCAACTAAGGGAGGAGCCTTAAAATTCAGCTGTGGTCATTGTGATTATCCACAAGTACAGTTGTCTGGAATATACATGTTTTGGTTAAGATAGCCTTTGAATTGTATAATGGAAATATTGTTAAAATTAATCTCCAGTACTGCTGCTGCTTGTTAGCGATTCACAGAAATCCTTGCCTAATAAGAGCTATTTTCTGAGGGGCTCACATTGAATTGCAAATACGACTTCCAATCTGAGTGACATCCACAGCTCACTTACAGAGCCAGAGCAGAGCCAGAACAGTTTCTGCAAGCGTTTGGACGCCCATTGGATGCAGTGCATTGTTGTGAGGGCTTCGTGGAAGTAGGATGTTGAACTCGGCACACGCCTACCACCAGGAAGCTTGAGCTCCATCATGCGCGGGGCTGGGTGGGGGAGACGCAGCACGCACACGGGAAAGCCAGCATAAGGTGCAGACTCTTTAAAGTGATAGAAGAGAGACCCACATTAAGTGCAAACTGGATTCAAAAGAAAGAGACAGAAAGCCCATCTGATGACAGCACCCAAAGGCAGAGAAGGTAGCATTTGAACTAGGCCTTGAACTATTAGGATTGGGTGTGTAGATATGAGGCTGGGGGTTGGGGTGGGGGGTGGACTATGATGAGAACATGTTAAAGGGAAGGCACATTTGAGAAAATATATAATATATATATACCTTCTAGGTTTAGGTATTGTAGCTTCAGCCACATGCAAAGTCTAACTTAGCTTCTCTCAGTCTCAATTCTAAATTGTCTGAAGAGAGTATTAGATTAACCCAGCTTCAGTCAGTAAAAACATGGCTGTTGTGGACCTACTCTTGTGGAAATGGGAAAGAGGTGGTGAAAAACAGTTCCCAGAGAGAGGGGGAGTTTTTGTGAACTGGGTAGATAGTTGAAGAGATGCCACCTGCCTGGACAGTTGAGAGAAAAGCTCTTGGCCATGGCAGGACACCTTTCTAAGGACACAAAAATTTACTAACCAGGAGGAAACCTTTCTTTGATCAAATTTAAGACCCTTCTGAAGCCATTTGCTCATAATGTCCTTGGCATTCCTGGGAGCTTCTGTTTCCCATTTGATCAAAATCCTTTCCCTTGGTTTAACCTCTTTGAAAAATGAAAATTTCACCATGAGTAGTATGCTATATTGATCTTAGACCTTCATGATATGGTGTACATCGTTTCTTTTCGGGGAAGGGGGGAACTTCTAGCTCTTGTAATATAAGGAACAGTGTTTATGAAGTCGTTTTCTGACTTTACATGACAACACATGGATAGGATTGATGATGCAAATGACAGAACAATTCTTAAAAAAAGTTAATAGCTGAATTAAAAAGAAAGAGAAATACTCAGGTTCAAGGGGTTTATAAATAGAGGGACTTATATCCAGAGTGGTTACCA
The DNA here is from genome assembly GCF_030020395.1 of Manis pentadactyla. Classification (NCBI taxonomy): domain Eukaryota; kingdom Metazoa; phylum Chordata; class Mammalia; order Pholidota; family Manidae; genus Manis; species Manis pentadactyla. Next base: position 219,702,730 of record NC_080019.1, on the reverse strand, counting down.
GGACAGCAGAACTATGTTTAATCTTTAAAGACAAAAGGCTGAATTCTTAACACTGATGTAGGAACTTAGGATCCAGCCTAGACCACTTATCAGACCAAATAAAAAAAATGTACCATGGAGTTGTTTCCATAACTCCTGGTACATAGAACTGCTCTAGAAAATAATCTCAGCTGAAGATGTATTCACAGTCAAAACATACAATTCACACAAGGGAGTGATCCATTATTTTGGAGAATCAGCTGATTCTACAAACAGGAGGATCAACACTGAAATGAACTGGAGGTTATAAGAGGCTATTATGTAACTAGGTTTAAATTGATTAAAGACTTCGTAAATGAGGCAGAACAGTATGAATAAAAGAATAGGCAATTTTCATTTCAAAATTGGGAGTTACAGAAATGAAAACTGTGGTCATAGAATTAAACCTCAATGAATAAGTCAAAGAGCAGATTAGATATATGGAGAGACATGGGAGTGAATGTCTAAAGAAATAATACCAATTGCTGTCCTGAAGAATAAAGAATTAGAAAATAAGGACGAGAAATTAAAAGACATGGAAGATAGAATGAGAAGGACTCAGAAATTTACTGGATTTTCTGGAAGGAAAGAATATAGTGAATGGGGGGAAAACTGATATGGTTGATAATTTTAATTACTAATGAAAGACATGAATCTTCAGATTGAAGAGTTACCTTGAATCCTAAACTGGGTAAAAAAATAAAAAATCAACATAGAGAAACATCATAAATAAATTGTAGAACATCACAGTGAAAACCTGAAAAACAAGTAGAGAGAAAAAATACATTACCTACATAGGAGCAGTAATTCTAAGAGTAGATTTCTCATCAGTAGTAACACATGTCAGAAGACAAAGTATCTACAAAATACTGAGGGAAATTACTGTCAACCTGCAGTTATGCACCGAGCTAATAATACTATTCAGGAGTAAAAATGAAGAAATAAAGCATGTTTTCTCATAGAAGCCTGCTAAAATAATTACCAAGGGATGGACTTTAGGAAGAGAGAAATTAAAGCCCAGGAAGGAAAGTGTGGGATGAAAGAAGCAAGATGTTGGACATTATGTTAGTTAATCTGAAAGGATGTTGGTATGGGGGGAAAAGGGATGGAGAGTTAAGAAACACAGCAGAGCTGTAATGAACATGAATGGGCAGAGTTCAAATGCTCTTGGGGTTCAGCTGAATTTTTCCATACTTTGTTCAGAAGGCATTCAGATTTAAAAAAAAATGTTTTTTTTTTTTTTTTGGTTGAGGAAGGGCATGGGAATGGCAAGGGAAAAGCATGATAAGTAGTTTTCTACTTGCAAAATAAAATAGAAATAAATCTAAGTATTTTAAGAATGGCAATTAATATAGATAAATCTGCTGGTTGTAAGGCTAATACATATTTATACTAGTTTAAAAAATTCCAGTAATATATTCTTTCAAAAAACAGACCTTGACTATAAAGGCACTTGCTGATATAGTGGGCTTGGTTTCTTTTTCATCTCTTGAGAGCCCTAATCAAGTCACTAAAGCTCATTTCTGATGACAGATTCCAAAGCTCACATGCACATATGCTGGAGTACTGAGTGCCTTCCATGAACAAGAAATAATAGCAATTGAACACGGCTGGTTGTAGGGTTCCAAGTATTTGAATACTTTATAATATCAAATTGAAGAACTGCTGATCTGTGTTTGCCACAGGATTAGTTTTCACAGATGGCTGAGAATAAAGCATATGAGAAGACATATATATCTCCTTTTAGAACAAAATGGACACATATAACAGACATATGGCATAGTTACTTTAATGATGAAGTTTCACCACACCATAATTAATGATAAAATAGAAATTAAAAAGCATGGAAGCATTAATTAGCTGTGATATTGCTGTCATAAATCTCTTATTTTTCTGATTTCCCTAAATCAACTTTTCCCTATTATAAGGCTGTTGATATTTTGATTATCCACATAGTTCCTAAAAGCCAGAGTAAATAATAGGCCATTTTATTTTTGTGTAACTGTACACAAACCAAATTTACAAGCAGTTCTATAAAATCAATATATATATATACAGACACACATACAGAGGCAAACCTAGATGGCTTTTGAAAATGTAGATAATCAAAGCTGACTACATATTTATCTGAAGAAATCATTATTTATATTTTATTTGACCACACATTCAAATAATGAAGGGGAGCTGGCCTTAAGGGATTTGATCGAACATAGTTACAAATGAAACGTGATGTGTACAAGTTTATCCCTTGGTATGAGTTTTGGGAGTCAGACATAGTGCTCAGACACACTGAAACAGGTATTATGGACTGTATGTTTGTGTCCCCCCCAATTCACATGTTGAAGCCCTGACTCCCAGTGTGAGAGTCCTGGGGGTGGAGCCTTTGGAGGTAATTATATGCAGATGATGTCTGAGGGTGGGCCCTCCATGATGGGGGCGGTGTCCTTAGAAGGAGAGGAGGAGACTCGTGAACACATGGTGAGAAGGTGATCCTCTGCAAGTTAGGAAGAGAATCTCACCAGGAACTGCCTCTGCTAGCACCTTGATCTTGGACTTCCAGCCTCTAGACCTGTGAGAAATAAACGTCTGTTAAGCCATGCAGTCTATGGCATTTTGCTATAGCAACCTGAGCTGACTAAGACAGCAGGGCTCCCTGAGGAGGCTAGACTTGCAAGTGGGTCACACTGATAGTGCCAATGTATTCATCTCGATTTTACACCTGCCAGAGGAGCCACTGAGGGAAGGGATTGGAGCTTGAGTAGCCTGTGAATCACGGCAGCCTGAATCTCGGGTGTGTGTTGGTCTGTGTGTGTGTGCCCTCATAATGAGATTGTTTAAAACCATGTCTTACATTTTATTGGCATTGCAATGAGTATGTTGCCCTGTGTTGCTCACCCTACTACTGTCTCATAGTCTTAGCTAGATGTTCCCCTTGGCCTCAGGTAGAAAACACTGGGCAATCTTCTTTAAACTAAACCTCTTTGTAAACAGAGTAAAATATAAATAAAAATTGAAAGGGAAGTAGTCACATGAAAGTTGTGTATGTAAACGGGCATCAAAACACATGGATCTAAGGCTTTTTTTAGTAACTTTTCTGTTTACAGTACTTGTCAAAAGATTCATTTAAGCGCGTGTGGTTAGAGCTCATTTGATCTCATAAATAGTGCTTATATTTTAGTGCTCTCTGGTGCCTCTGGGTGGTTCATTCTTAATTATATCTTTGGACCAAAAAAGGAAGTCAAGGAAAAGTAGAATTTTTGAGAAATCAAGACATTGGAAAAATATTTTAAATAAAACATCTTCAATAAAGGCCAAGTAGAGTTGATGACCAATGAATCTCTGTGTTAAAAAATATTCCATAGTGATTCAAACATAATGTGGGGTTCAAAGCATCACTATATGTAAATATATCAGTTGTTCAAGTGAGATTTTAAATAAATATTCAATTTGTGTGTAAGACAGAGCTTCCTTTAGGACATTCTTTCAATTAGCATTGTCAGATATGCTTTATTTTCATGTTTTCGCTGAACATTTTTATAGTCATTAACAAGAACCTTGTCATATCAAAGAAATTTATGTCAATATTTCCCTAGAGACAGGGAGAGAGCTAGTGATAAAGGGCCATGCAAATCATATGGAAAATTATAGAATCAAATATATAAAGCTGGATTTGAAGGAGACTAAATTTTACATCAGACTGCAATTTCTGTTGACCCAAGTAAACTTTAACAAGATTACAAAAGATGGCTTATTATGTCTGATCATTCATTACAGTAATTCACTATCATTAGCTCATACTCTTTAAGTGCTCACTGTATGCCTGGTACTCGTCTGACAACTTTAGATGTGTTTGTCTCCTTTAAGTTATCTCACTAACTCATAATATAACTACCATTATTATTTCCATTTCCAAAAGAAGGAAACAGAAGTGTAGAGAGGTTAAGTTAAAGCTTACTGGTAATAGGTTGAACCAGAAATTTAACCCATGGCATTTGGCCTCTAAGAACCATATGTAATTGCTATGTTAGGTCTACTTAAATATTTCCTCAGTAAAGAGTTTTCCAGAAAGGTTCTAAACACTTCTCATAGAACTTGTGAAAGTTTGAAATATGTTCTAGAATTCTGAATGCAAAGTCTTCCAGTCATGGAGTTCATTACAAGAGGTTGGTGCAAATCTAATCACCAACTTAAATTTGTGACCCACCTCTTCAATTTTTAAGGCGGAAGGTCAACAAAGGTAGCTAAATTCACAGCAAGAAAAAGGGAGAGTGAGGAGATAGATTATAAAGAGCCTAACATTTATGAGCACAAATATTGGAAAATATTGCAAAGGGAATATAGAAAATGACCAAGTTAATGACTAGTTTTCAAGTTCCACAAAAAGGGCAATGCTTCTCTTTTTTAAAGAAAATTGCCTATTTTGCCCTTTTTTCATTTTATCATATATATTTTTTTGATTTCAAATATTTTCTGGGATTCTATAGTTTTGCTATATTTTATGCACTTTCCAATAAATGATCTATTTATTTACATGAAAGGTAGGATTTGCTAATGCAAATGAAATACAAAGGACTTTCTCCTACCAATTTCCTAACGAAAGCCAATGACTTTTTTTTTTTTTGGTTCTAAGTTTCATTTGCTTAAAATGAAAAATGTATTCTTGAAACTAAGTAAAAAAATATCATATTATCAGTATTTCTGGCAGCAAGTGAATGAATACTTATCCTGAATAGATTCCTCTGAATGGCCACTCTATAACTACTGTGTTTTGTTAGAAAAGTATATTAAAAGTCGAAACAGCATCATGAATGAAGAAAAGGGATAGAAACAAAGTATAAAATATGTAATCTTTTAAAAAGACCTTATCAAGGAGAATCTTAGTGAAACTTTAAATGGGAGAGTCATACAATCCTAAAGCTTTCCATTTTCTATTCAGTGAATAATTTACTTTTTAGATGAGATTCAATAACATTATTGCAGAATAACTCTAATTGAAAATTATTAAAGCTCTAACTTTATTGCATTTTAAAGTCCATGCATTTGGTGTTTGACCAGGTCTGCCTAATCATTGAGATTTTTAAGGGAAAGTAAAATCTCTGTCTCCCAAAGAATAAAGAGCAGAAACTTTAATTGCTTTCTTGTTTCCCACAAAGATGCTAATATGATGAACTCAATGTCAGTAAAAATAAGACAAAATGATGGTGTACACCCTGCAAAGAGAAAACAAAACATCTTTTTATGTACACTGTCACTAGAACCTCAAGGAAACTCTTTGCTCTTTCCCTGCCCTGATTTTGAACTGCTTCATTAAAAGTAATTTTGTTTTTCAGGAGGATAACACCCACATTATTCTATAAAAATAATTTTAAGAGAAATCTTCAATTAAGAGGTTATTGTTGTCTGAAAGATTTTTCCATAGTTGGTTGGTAGCTGAAAATGTGATCTTCCCAAGTTTGAATGGAAGTATGACATTCATAATGGTTTAAAATAGATAAGTGTCTTGTCTGTTTGAAATACCAGTGAACTTGGTATTATTTATCAGATCCTTTGAAAATGTTAGAATTTTCAGAGGACAGAATTTTCAAAAAGGGAGAGAAATTAATCATCAAATCTTCCTGCCTTCAGCTTATCAAAAAGTTAAATTAGATGGAGGGACTGAGAAAGCCCTTGTTCAATGCAGTATTTTGGTTTTTGAGAATTGCAAATAAACAAGAGGTCATGGACTTCACCTATAACCCCTGCAAATCTTCCTTTTGGTTCATTTGGGAGGAAAAGAGTAAAACTCATCTCATTGGCCACCAGACTCCCTCCCAGTGATTATCCTGATCTTAATTTAGATCCACAGTCCAACTTGATACATGTTTAGATATGAAAATACATATAAACCATTTAGAAGGGAATCTCAAATTCTTAATGAAAAAACATTCCTACTAATTTACTTACTTAATAATTTTTCTTCCAGAGAGTTTTTTCTCAGTGGACATAGGAAAAGTACACTTGTCAATTCTGGCTATGAAAAATCACTTTGAAATTTAGGTAACAGGGAACTGAATTACCAAATCAGTTTCCAGTTCTCCTATTGTCTTTACGCACACAAGTCCAAGTGCCATAAAAGGGTTTCCGTGGACCTAAGATGCCTCTTAGAATCCTTTTTTCCCCCTTTCAAACTGTGTTCTGAGAAACACTAATCTCCAGAAATTCTCATCATAAAAGGGTTCCAGGTCAGATAATTCTGTGGCATTCTAAATATTGAATTATATATATTTGTGATTAAAAAGATACACATGATCCTATTAAAGATTCTGAGAAGTTCTGAATTCTGTTCTGCAATCTTTTCTACATTGTTCAGTGTAGAATGCATTGTTCAACAAAGCACTTCCCAAACTGATTTAATTGTAACCACCACCCCTAGCCCCACCTTTTTTTCATCTAAACAACCCTTGTGAGGTAGATACTTGCCTATTGTACAGATGAAGAAACTGAGTTTTAGGGAAGTTAAATTATCTGCCTGAGGTTATATAATTCTTGAGTTATAATATAGCTAACATTTGAAGCCCTAAGCCTGAAGCTCTATCTTATAATTGGTCACTGTGACCTAAAAATATAAAGAGATACAGTCATTTGAATATATAGATTATTTCTAGCTATGCTTAGTAATTTTTTTCTGTGCACCCTTTCATAGATTTCTTTTTTCTTCATGTTCATGCTATTGGGATTCTGTAAAACAAAACAAAACACTCTTTTTACACACAGTATGGTTGCTTAGAAAAAAGTTACTAAATTCCATGCAATGCAGCAGTTAGGACTGAGCCCAAGGAGCTAACAGAACACATAATTTTATAGTCATTTGTAAAGATAAAGAGTCAAGCAAAGCATGTATATTACCTTAAAACTGGAAATGATATTTAGTAAGATACTGTGAGTCAATAGAGCAAAATGAAAGGAAGAAATCTGCCTGGAAGGACCTTGTTTCAGCAATTTCAGAAATATTTAAAAGATTCCATTTTATATGTAATGTTAAAATGAAAGTTACATTGAGAAAAAAGCATTTCAACGCATTAAAAGATTCCTCTCATAGTGAGAAGAAAATACATGCCTTTAATTTTTGTATAGACATGTTATCCACACGTATACCCTTAATCTCTATGTATACATTTGTATTTTTGTGGCTAGAAAACATGCCTGTGGATATATAAATATATATGTATTTAATAAAAAAAGCCTTGTATCTGGATCATTAAAATGTCCATTTTAGTTATTTTAAATGTAATATAATTTTAGATTCCTTTAATAAATGTCCAGTGGACAGATTTATTATTATTATTATTTTTAATTTCCTGCATCAGATGTAGGTCTTTGATAAATACCACAGACAACCCCAGAACTGTAGGATGGGCTTGACAGTTCTTCAATAAAGGGCTGTGTGGTTTTTTTTGTCAGTGTCTTCCTTCCAGTGACAGCTTCTTTGTTCTTTTCTAGTCAGATTTTCTAGTTAACACATCAAAAGTGTATCTGTGTACACGAAGTACGAAGAAAACAGTTCAAAGAGGTAAGAGATTCACTTTTAACTCTTCGCTACATTTTTTCCCCACACTTGTCACAAAAGCCATCTCCTAGGGAAACTTCAGAACAAGGTGAGGAGTTCATGATGGAGCTCAGGGATATATGGCATTTAGGAATTAGCCTTTTAGAAGGCGAGTTGGTCGGGCGATGAATGTTCTGAGAGACTCCAAATTAGTAAGAGCTAATCTGGGGTGAGGAATTTGCATTTTCCCAAGACAACCAAGCCCAGCAGCTGGACACAGGTTTTTATATGCGACTTATCATCAAAGCCTGATTTCTTCTTTGCATACCGTGATGACAGTGGTTGCCTCCTTTATGCACGCACAACTCTGGAGCCATTGCTTACACCTGTGCCAGCAGGAATTTCTGCACACACATGAGGAATGGAGTCAGGCTTGCTTCCATGCTTCAGCAAATGTGCTGGGGCTGAGATGCCAAGATCTTTCTGACTGTGTCGGCTAAACATGGATTGGTATCAGAATATGGAAAGCCTCACTCTGAATATTCTAACACCCAGTTCCTAGAGCTTTCTAGTGATGAATGCATGCTGCGCAAGGGGTGTACTAATGCCCGGGTCAGCTAGGAGGCAGCCTCTCTTCTCCTCTTCCCAGCGATACCTGTATAAGTCCTCAATAGGGAAAGAACTCTCCACCCTTCAGTGAGTCAGGTTGAAATAGGCCAGCACTGGTTTGTGCTTTCTGTGTGTTTTTAGTGTGCTAAGGGAAACCAAGGCAGTAAGCATTTATTTTAAAAAGAAGTTTTACGTTTGACCTTTTCACAAAGCATCAAAATTGTCATCGTGAAGGAAATAAGGATTTTGTTGGATTTTCTTAGGTTTACTTTATAGTTGAGCATGGTTTTTAAATTTGGTAACATTGACTTTGCAGTACTTATGGGCTCTGGAAGTCTTAAGCCAGCCCAGGTGAAATCCATGTGCACAGCAAACAAAGGAAACAGCCCCACACCTCTCTACTGCTCCTGGTTCCCCGCTATATTCCTGGACCCACGTTAGTCATGAAGGAGGTGCAACAGTGACAGGGAGGGGACATGGACTAGGGGCAGGCTGCCTGGGTCAGCGGAGCCAGACAAGTGGCTGTAAGCTTCAGTTCCCTCATCTGAAGTGGAGATGCTAATGACCCGCACTCACAGTAGGCTTTTTTTTTTGGGTGGGGGAGGGCAATAATTATGCATGTAAAGTCCAAAACATGACATGAATCTCATAAAAGATTCAGGGGGACCAGATCATTGACCAAGACCTCCACAGACCTGGAATTTAATAAGCTATCTGTTGGGTTCTAAAGTATAGCTTAGTAGAGAGCTTCTCTGGCACATTTACTTTGTATTAGTAAGAGGTAAAAAGTCTCAGTCATTGAGGATATTTTCACCTGGACAATATGAAGTCTAGAATCAAGAATGTGACAGTGTTTCTAGATCTTACCTCTTTCCTACTAATTTTCAATTATTAAAGAACATAAAGGGCATAGACATGCTTAATTAACAGATGTGTCCTTATGAACACTTAAAACACAGTACTAATTTAAACTAACATTAAATGTAAATAGAAAAACTAATAGGAAAAAAATTCCACACATTATATTCAAGATAAAAACCTCTGGCAATAGAACATTTTCATCTATGTTAGGCATGTATTCTTTGAATTGTTTTCCTTTAATAATCATGGCTTGAGAATACATAACTTTAAAGGTTAGGTTGCTAGCTTTCAAAATAGGATTATTTTGCAAAATAAATGTGTTTTTAAAATTCTTATGGTGTTACTTTTGAAAGTACTGCGATTAATAGCAACATTCTTCAGTTTGTGAGTTGTCTGCCAAATTTCTCTACCTCTGTTCCTCCCAAGGCTTTTTCTAATGTTTTGTGCAGTATTTATCTTGCCTCCCTGGGGCATTCCAAATGGTATTTTGAGTTGTGAGGAATACCCTCCTTTTGGTTGTCAAACTCCTTAAGTCTTCAAAATTACCAGGGTGCTTAAGAATAATTCCTAGTACTTATACTATAATTTGGAGATCAATAGTTATTGTCTCAGACTCAGCCAGAGGCCTTGCTTAAAGCACAGATCCCTGGGCTGTACCCTCTGACTTGCTGATTCGGTGGGTCTGTGATGGGACCCAAGTCTCCATATTTCTAACAAGTTCCCAGATGTCACTGCCGTTGCTGACTTGGGGACCATATTTTGGAGCCATTCTTCTAGGTCATGCTTCTCTGGGAATCTTTAGTTTTTAAGGCACTCCCAGGTGGTTCTGCTGTTCAGCCCGGCTTGGAACCCAGTGGTCTGGTGATTGTTCCACAGTGTATTAACTGCTCATATGGCACCTGGGCAGGGACCTGAGCTGGAGGCTGAATGCTCTAAGGTGCCTCCAAGCTTGTGGAAAAGAGCAGATCTCTTCTCCGAGATCTGAAGGCATAAGGGACGGGCGGGGGAAGGATGGAAGGAACAGAAAAGTTAAAACCTGCGCACTTTGGAGGGTCTCTGAGATTCTCTTTGTGAAATAATTCCAAGACAATGTCAGAATGAAATGGTGTCATCACCTGTGAGGATTAAATGAGCACATGGCACAGCACCCGGCCCTCAGTGGAGGTAAGAGCCATCACCAATATTGTCACGTCTGAGCAGGATAGTGGGTGATGCCTGGGAGACTGAGAGGCCAACTGACTGATGCCCGGCTCAAGTCACAGGTGCTCTGGGCTCTGCTTCCTTGAACTTCTCTCATCTCTTGGGTTCATCACTGTGATTATTTGATTGTCTGTCTCCCTGGACTGTATCTTATCTTGCTCACCACTGTATCTCTAGCACACAGCACAGAGCCAAGCTCATAAAATTTTGTTGAATGAATGAATGAATTTAATGAATGTATTTGTCTTCAATTATCTATCCAAATATGTGGCTTAGAGTAGATATTCTATAAATAGGTCCTGAATGAACAAATGAATAAACCTATAAGTTAGAGGTGTAATTAACCACAGATTTTCACTGTTTGGGGAAGAAATGCATATTTTTAAACAGCTCATCCAGTAGATGCTGGGGAATCCCATATACAAAGAAATGTCTAAGTCTTCTCAAGTTAGTTGAGAACATTTTTATCTGACATGTAAGCATCCTTCATGATTAGACTGTTAAAACACTATACCTGCCAAATTTGAGGGTCCAATTCTCTATGAAATTTGCCTAAAAGCAAGTACAGTAGACATATCATTAAGTGCATTTTGTTATAAAAAAGTATCTTTCAAAAGGAAGTTTCATACGATTTTTTTAAAATTTAAAAACACTTGAAAAATTTCTTTCTCTCCATTATTTGGTCTCACTGTTTTATATGACAAGATCAATTGTGAAAAGCTGAGCAAGGTTAAAATATTACAATTTTAATCAAGTAAAATTAAGTGGAACATTTTGAAATGTCAAAAATGGATAGCATAGATTATACTTCTGTGAATGAATGCTTTAAATAATGACAAAGGTTATCCCCACTGGAGACTAGGCTGCTATGTCTGGGAGAAGTTGGTATCTACTTCAAAATTTTAACAAATAATATAAAATGTTATTTACTTTTATTCCAAGGGAAGGATAAAATGTTTGTAGCCAATGCTTTATTATCACTATTATTTTTAACTTTCAGTCTCTTCTCATCATGATGTTCCTTGTAGACACAGTGGGACAGCAACTAGAGAAAAGTGGCCCATGGGTTTATTAGGCTGACATCATAAATTGTCAGAAATTCACAGGCTCCTGGTGCAGGAGGGCGGATATGAAGGCCATGTGTGGTCACTTTCTCCACCTCAACCCAAGGCAGACCTGGGGGTTGGCAGTGGCTCCTTTTCCTAACATGCCATAAATGAGATACAAGTTGTCACAGTCTTTTAAAAATGTATTATTAACAAAAAAGGATGGAAGCTACTGGGATTGATCAGCATTGACAAATGGGATGAAACCTATTTGCCATCCCTGATTTGGCTGGAGCACTTCATTTTATAGATGACAGTTCACACTCTGGGTTATAAGGATTAGTCAGATCGGGCCTGGATGAAGTTCCTGGATCAGGTATTTTAGAGTTGCCATGTTGAATGACTTGAATGGCTTGCAGAACTTTGTAGAATCAAAGAAAATAGTATAAAGTGAGATAAACTCATTTTGGGGAGCTCCTCTCTTCCTGTCTCCAGTTCCCAGGCACCATTGTCTTCCTGAGTTCACTAACGCCAGAGTGCTTTGTGTGCTGGCCCATCCAGGACCAGCGACCCCTCTAGTGCCTTGATTCTCCTTCCAAATCAGAACTCCTATGTCTCCATTTATTTAGCAGACAACATTATGTGAATTGCTGGGGAGTCCATCCCAACAGCCTCTGAAGCATTCCAATGAATACTAACCCAGCAAGAAAAGTAAAAATGAGTTCCAAGTTTAAACACATATGGGAAATGCTACACAGACCTTTCTTGGAGATTCTCAAACATTAGCTCTGACAAGTCCCGGCATAAGAAACTGGTTTAATTTTTTAAACCATTTCATATTTTTAAAAGTATCTTGGTAATTCAAAAGGCAAAGATTGGAATAAGGACATCACATGAGTTGGAGATTTTTTCTGTGTCCCTCGCCTTTCAGGAGTCTTTCCTCTTACTTTAGAAATGCTCATTTGAAAGGTTGCCCTTTCCTATTACTCTTTAGATTATCTAACTCTTTAAGAAAGGGAACCAATCCTTGGCTACACTCTGAGGGTGGCATGAGGCTAAGAGGGCCAGACAAGGAATTCTTTTTAATCAAGAGCAAGATAAGAGGCATTCCGGGCATGAAATTAACATTGTGGTCTATTACTAATGATGTCTATTAATAACCACCCTCAGTATCTCTTCAGCATTTTTGCCTGGCATATCTGGTAGTGTAGGAAAGTGAATAGTATAAAAAATGTGTAGAATTTATAGCAGTATAGAAAGTAATATTTCACAGGGTAGGTAAAAGTAATGATTTTCAATTCTAAAAACTACCTTACAAGGTTTATGTAAGTATCAAAGGCACGAAAATCTTTAACATCAGGCATGGTACCAATAAATGTTTTCTATTAAAAATAACTCAAAAGAGCAGTTTCTATTCACATTTACTTGAGACTGAAGTTATGCGTATCTTGGTTAACATTTTAATAGAAGTAGCCTCTTTTGTAACATATATGCTTCCCAAATGATCAAACTAGTATGGTTGTCAAAATGTGACTGGATACTCTCTTAAATAATTGGCAGTATTTTGAAAATTCTTACTGTATTTCAGGTTTTACCCCATGTTTATATATATATATATATCTATCTATGTATACCACCAGGTAACTAGTGGAAAACATTTCTGCATCTTTTAAAAATAGAGAAGTTATAGACTATTTAACAGGGAGATAATTTAGAGATCATCTTAAAAAAATCCTATTATAAATAACAACACCATTTCTTTTATAAATAATAATAATGAAACCTACAAAGGAATAGGCTGTTGTTCTGAATGATTCAGCCAGTGTGTTTTATCCAATGATTTGGGGGCTGCATATAGATTGTAATCTATAGACATAAAATTACTCCTGATCAAATACCTGTCCAAGCTTGCTGTTGCAGATTATATTTTCCATAGTGGCTATAACTATGTATATCCCATCCCATATGCTATTTGTACAATATGACGCAGATGCTTTTCTATCAGTAAGTGAGGTTTGCATTCTCTCACCTTTAAACTGGGTGGACTTTTGTAATTCAACCAACAGAATATGGCGAAAGTGACACTGGGTGATTTCCAAGGCTAGTCGATAAAAGGTGAAGTGGCCTCTGCCTGTCCTTTTTCTTTCTCAAGTCTCTCGCCTTGGAACCCAGGAAATGTACTGTGAGGAAGGTCATGACCCATGGAAAAGCCATCTGTTGGTGTCCCAGCTAATAGCCCGAGATTCATCAACAGTCAGGATCTGTGAACCGTTAGATGATTCTATCCCCGAGCCTTTGTGTCTTCCTTCTCATGTCCATGAAATCATGGAACAGAGACAAGCCATCTCTGCTGCGTCCTGTTGTAATTCTGTTAGTGCAAGAACTAATTGTTTTATGTCTGTAAGCATTGGGGTAATTTGGTATTCAGCCGTAATAACAGTAATGTATTTTGTGCCGAAGTGTGGAGGTGCCATAACAATCTAAAGGGTATGAAAGTGGCTTTGGGACTAAGCAGTAGGTGGAATTCAAAGGGCAATGAAGATCCTATTAGTGGAGACCTGATGGGCCTTAGAGAGGATTTTGAGAAGGGTATATGGGAAGGATACGGAAGAATCTTATGCCCTCAAAGAATCTATTGGTGAGTTATTAAAAGAAAGTGAGGAAAATGGTTCCAGAAACTGAAAGTCAGTAACTCTTGTTATCTAGTGGTGGAAAGTTTGCCAGCACTGCTCCTGGTTGTAGTGTGGACAATAGGAAATGGACTTAATAAACTTGTTCAGTTTTCAAGTAAAATTTAGAGGAAACATAAAAAAGCCTGGTTTTGCCAAATTTAAAAGTAAATCTGTTTCTCATTCCAGATTCTCTAAGAGTCTCAAATTAGGAACTGTTTTCCAGGTAGAGATCAAATCTAGGATAATGCTAAGAAAACATTCTATAAAGTTAAAACCAAGAGTGTAACTGTTAAACTCTTTATTAAGACCTCAGAAAGGTTTAAGTTGGGTCCACAAACAAATAACAGATTTTTAAAGTTCTTAAAGGTGTTGTTTCATACCAGCCTTACAGCAAGCCTACCATAGAGAAAGGCTTATCGTGAGAGATTTGTGAGTGTAACTTTTGCCTAATGAGGTGGATTATAAATTAATTCATAAAAAACACACTCAATCTTTAAAAGAGTTATATCTGGCTGGACTGAAAGGGACAAAGACAGTACAATGTAAAAAAAAAGAGATCTTTAGACTCTAAGGGAAGGATGCAGGCTGAGACAATTCTTCGCCTGCTAACATGGAGGGCACTTTATGGAAAAAGAAATCTGACCTGGAGACTGGAACTAAGGGCTATAGTGAAAAGTTCCCTGGACTAAGATCCAGTCAAGGGATGGCAATACACACCTGTTTGAATTTTAGACTCACAATGGACAGTGGTGACAGTGCTTCTCCTACGTCCTGCCTTTGCGGAGAGGGACCATCTTTATAGCAGTTATTCTATGTCCATCCTACCTGTGAATGTTGGGTGTATTAGGGGTAGAAAACTTGCCTTTTTGGTTTGCTGGTCTTACGATGGAGAGGAATATACTTAAAGAAGTACATCTGAGGGGCCTCATCTGATTCATATGACAAGGTCCTTGAGTTTGAGCTGATTCCGTCAGAAGATTGACAGAGTCAGGAGAGTATTTTGCATGTGCTGGGGTGTGAATTATTGTGGCCAAACTGTGGCAGATTGCATTTCCAAAGTGGGCCACAAGGATCCGTCCCATTCCATGTGCTATTTTTCCAATGTGATAGTGACATTTCTTTGTTCCCTTTGCTTGCAACCAGATGGAACTTGGTAATTGCCTTGAGTAACAGAATGCAGGAGAAGTGACACAGGGTGACTTGTGCAGTTAGCTGGTCCAAGGTGATGTGGCTTTGGCCTGGCCCTAACTGAACTTCGGGATGCTCACCCGTGGAGTCCAGTCACCCATTTTAGGAAACCCAGGGAACCCAGGCCATGTGCAGGTGTTCCAGCCAACAGCTTCCACTGTCCTCAGCCAGTAGCCAGCAAAACCATGAGACAAGTGACTGAACAAGCCTCCAGGTCACTCCAGCCCTTTGTCTTCAAGGTCTCTCAGGACTTCGAGGACTTTAGAGCCTCCGTCTGAGGCCTCAGACATAATGGAGCACGGAAATCCTGCTCTCTCTGTGCCCTGTCCAACCGATCCTGACCCACAGAACCTGTAAGCACAATAACTCATTGTTTTATGGCCACTAAGCGCTGAGATAATTTGTTGCTCGGGTGTAGTAACTGGAGCTCTAGCCAATTGAGAAGGATCTTGAAGGCTCAAGCATGTAACCATTACTTGGCCACCACTGGAACAAAGTAGGGCGCTTTAGGCTGTAAGTAACAGAAACTTCACTCAAACCAGTTTAAACATACAGAAAATACATTTTCTGACTTAACAGGGAGCCTAGAAGTCGGTGTTCTCTATGGTTTGATGATGTCATGAAGACTTTCAGATTCTTTTCGTGTGTTCATGGAGCCATTCTCAGGGAAGCTTTATTTTAGTCTGAAAGTAAGATGTTTGGAAGTCTAAATTTTCTATCCGGTTACAACAGCATCTAGAAGAATGAAAGAGGTTATTGATTCCTGCACTTCTCTCTTAGAGATAGGAACTTTGCCTAGAAGGGACACTGCATGAGGTTTCTCTGCATATCTCACTGTCAGTTGAAAACTCTTACTGACTGAGGGGACAGGATTACCACTGGGGTGGGATGGGTATGGGGGAGTCATCTTTATGTTCACTTTTCCTGCTGTTATTTATTTCATTCTAATCACTAAAAGAAAGAACGGGGTTTGGTTGACTCAAGGTAATAGGATTTGCAATTCTTGACCATGCTTGTGAATGTTCTGCTTAATCATCAGATCTAGGAAACAAATAGGAGATAATGGGCAATGCTTGAAATTTCTTTAAAGGTCGGCTTTGTAAGGCAGAGCTTTTCAGCTTTTCAGTCTCTGACTTCAATATGAGTCCTTACTATCAGGAAAACGGTGTTCCTCTTAATGATACCACCTGTGAGTGAATGAGAAAAGCCAGGATATAGGGCATAAATATACAATTCACACATTAATTAATTTTCTGTGGTATAGCAAGTAAGAATCCAGGCTTTGAATTCAGACTGATGTGAGTTTCCATACCTGTAAAGTGGAGATAATATTTTCCACCTTGCCAGGAGGTTATAAGATTAAATGAAATAATAATGTGTGTGAAGAACCCAGTAGTGTTTCTGGCACAAAGGAAGCACTCAGTAAATGATTATTGTTATTTTTATAAAGAGTACTCATTATATCATGACCTGTGAATTGGAGGAATATCTTAGGTGCTACATGGAGATACCATTGCATTTCAAGTTTTTTTGTTGATTAGAGTTGTGATGACACATAATATTTTACCATAAAAAGAGAAAGTATTTCCCAATGGATAGATCCTGAAAGCAGCAGTCTGTAAGAAGATGCAGACATATGCCTGAACTTGAGCACTTTACCTTCAACCATAGTTATCTTCAGCATAAGCCACAACTAAAGCATTTCATTCTTAAAATGTATATGACCTAACAATATTTATAGTATATAATTGAAACTCAGTAAAATAGAAAAGCACTTTTATGATGTATTTTTAACTTACTATTATTTTATTACTTATACATATGATACATATTTATTTCTAAACCAAATATATCTCTTTGGCCACCTATTTTATTTCAAGTTACAGGCAGTACATTACTCATGAATGGCAGACTATGTCAGTTATTTATCTTTTTGAAGTATCTAAAAGTGAATGAAGCTTGAATTGAGCAAGGAACTATCATAAATTAAAAAGTGAATTCTCTAAGAAAAGCTGGGAGAAGGTTTGAATATAAAATTAAAGTACATTTTGCCATAAAATGTAACTGTCAAAGTGGCATGAACCCAAATATGAATTATGATTCGACTGAATTTGTATTTTTATCTGATGGAACACTAAAGAATCATTTTGAAATCATTGATCTTGGCCAGCTTAAATCTTTATTTTTCAAATAACTTGTCAATCAGATACAAAGGTGGTAAGAGACAATTTAAGCCTGTGCATTTATTTGTCAATAAAACGTGTGCTCTAGTGGTTTTTCTCAGCTGCATTGTTTTATCATGTCAATATTTCATAAGATTATATGACTGACTAATGGGAATAGCTATTACCACTGTTGATGTACTTTGAAAATAGCAATCTATATTTTATGGACCAGAAAGAGACAAAACCTTTACCTTTGACCTTATTGAGCATGAAAGAAAGGTAATGTAAGTGGAATTTGCCTCTTATTTCACCTATTCACAATTAGCTTCTAATAGCCTCAGGGATAAATGTTAGCATAGGTAACTTACACCTTCTTGACTTATAAGAATGATTTATAAGGATCTCAGAATTCTTTAGAAGGCAATTTAGGGAACAGAAATAACTAATGTAAGCCAGGGAAACAGACTATGAGCATTTTTATGTGTCTTTTCTCATTATAATAGTGACTGATGCATGTTCTCTGTGACCATCATAAATAAAAAGCACATGAGCCCAAAGGCAGACAATCGTGTTTAGTCTAAACACCTAGACACTGTAATAATGTCAGTGTATATCCTTCCAGTCTTTTTTCTATGCATTCATATTTCTTTTTCAAAAACATATTCTACACACTGGTTAATAACCTGATTTTTTACCAGAGGAATTTTTGTAGTTTGTATGTTGTAACACTTTTTTAAGAAAGTAATAAGCTAAAGCAAGTAATGTTTACAATGTAATTTTTCCCCACCTAATGCTTTATTTCGTCTTGTATTTATGCACTTGCCCATGTGACTTATCCAGTTAGGAGGTTTGCTTATATAAAATGCCATGTGCTCTCTAAGTGTTTTAAAAGCACTGAGTTTTTGGTTGCCATACATTTGACAAGTTATAGGTAAGTATGCTTTTAGTATAACATACAGATTATTTTTTCCCACTATCCAGCTACAAACAAAATTAGAATATTTTATTTGTATATCCATTTGTAATACATAGAAAATAGCTAGAGTTAAGCCATGCCCATACTTATATCTGCACATAATTTTGTCTACGTGTGGTAGCCAGCTTCCAAGGTGGTCTGCAGTCTTCTTGCTTCCTGGTATACATGCCCTCGTGTAATCTCCTCTCACATTGAACAGAACTGACCTGAAAAAGCCAATAAGATATTGTAGATGTGTGCCTCCCAAGGTGGGGCCGTAAAAGGCATAGCTGTCCCCACCTTGCTCTCTTAACTATCACTCCCTCTGGGGGAAGCCAGCTACCGTGCCACGAGGACCCATGGAGGGGTCCATGTGTTAAGTAGACCCATGGAGGGGTTCATGTGTTAAGGAACTGAGGCCTTCTGCCAATAGTCCTATCTGCGTGAACCATCTTGGGAACAAATCCTCTGGCCCCACTCAAACCTTCAGATGATTGCAGCCCTGGCTGGCATCTTACCTTCAGCCTCTCAAAAGACTGTGAGCCAGAACCAACAGCTAAACTGCTCCTGAATTCTTGATGTGCAGATACTGTGAGAGAGTACATTTTATTTTGGCATCATATTTGGCTGCTAAGATTTGGGGAGTAATTTGCTATACAGCAGTAGATAATCAGTATAAACTGAAGATGAATGTGTCTGCTAAATCAACTCTATTAAATATGTTCTGAATGAAAAAGAACTTACGAGAACACTGTATGTTTATCCAGAGCCCACATAATGTTTAAGTATTTATACCTAGTCATAGTATACATTACTCATTTAAAGAGTAGAATTTGAGGCAAACTCTACATACAAATGGAAAGACAATGGAAAGAAGGGCAGCAATATCTTTCACTTAAAAATATTTTTTATGATTAGTGTTTGTTGTAAGGTTTTCTCCCCAGTTTTTGTAGTTATGATGAACAGACAACTTGTTCAGAGGAAATAGTGTGAATATTGACATTTCAATTATAAAGTCTTTGTATGTGTGTGTGTATACATATATACACACACACATATGGAAATCTTATGTGTGTTTTTAGAAATTTAGGTACATTTTATTTTATCAGAAGTTTAATTATGAATTGTACAGTAATTAGTATATATACTTGATATAGGCACTCTCCTTCTTTGCCCCCAGTCTTATGTGCAATGGTAACAGATTGGACAGTTTGGAGTGTATGTTTCCATAGCCCTCTGGCCATATAAAATTAGGTAAACATATAATATATTTTCCTTTTTCATAAAATTGAAATCCTGGTCTACACATTATTCTGCAATAGGCTGTTTCGGTTTGGAGAAAGTACGTATGGTACATATAGAGCTAATCCATTCTTTTCAATACTGCTTAATAGTCTAAAGCAGGGGTCAGCAAGCTATTGCTTGTGGACTAAATTTGTTCTGACATCTGCTTTTGTATGGTTTGTGAGCTAAGAATGCTATTTACATTTTTAAATGGTTGGAAAAAATCAAAAGAGAGTGATATTTCCTGACACGTGAAAATTATATGACATTTAAATATCAGTCCATAAATAAAATCTTAGAGTGACACAGCCATGCTCATTTGTTTATATATTGTCTCATCTCAGCCAGCAGTGTAACAGAAACTTTATGGCCAGGAAAACCTTAAGTATTTACTATCTGGCCCTTGAAAGAAAGAGTTTGCCAATTCCTGATTTATAGCACACTGTCCTGTAGAAGTATAATGTAAGCCACAACAATGCAATTATAACTTTTATAGTAGCCACATTAAAAAAAAGAAAAAGAAATAGGAAAAATTCACTTGAATGGTATTAATGTTTTAATTAACTCAATACATCTAAGATGTTTCAGTACTTCATTAATGTAGAAATTATTATGAGATATTTGACATGCTTTTCATGCTAACCCTTTCATATCCAGTATATATTTTGCACTCACAGCACATCTGGACATGGACTAGCCATATTTTAAGTCCTCAAAACCCATATGTGGCTGATGGCTCTTGTATTGGACAGTGTAGACATTATATATATATATATATAATGGCTGATAGACATTCAAGTTGCTTCCAGTTGTTTCTGCCACTATAATCATCATCGTCCTTATACATAATATATTGCTCTAAGATTTGGAGTCCCATAATTGGAGTTGCTGAGTCAAAGACTTGCACACTGTTAATTTCCATAGATACAATCATTTGGTTTTGGAGGGAAGTTCAAATGTAAAAGCGTGTTGCCTGTAGATCATCACAAAATATGTTTTCTTTTGTGTTGTTTTCTCTCAGAGTCCTTTGTACAAGAAAACATTTTGTTGATACTTTAAAATCTGTGTTAGTATGAAATCCCATAGTTTCTGGGGTTTGGTAACCAATGTCAGTAGGAAAAACAGTGTATATTTTAGAATGCTTTGCAGTTTCCAAATAGTTTCAGACATGTTATTTCCCATGATGCTTTGGCAACTCTGTGTAGGATGGCTTTTATCCCTGTTTTATGGCTGCTGAGCCTGAGACTCAGAGAGAAATTAAATGTTCTCCCTGAAGAAACCACATGGCTAAGAACTTAAAATGAAGTCTTGGATCAGAGTTCAGTGCTCTCCCTAGTACCACGTTGCCTTTCTAGTTTGTTTGTTAATTTATTCGACAATAATCCATTGAGCATCAACTATATGCCAAGCACTGTGTGAGGTCCTAGAGTTTCAGTAACGAGCAAGACCAATGGGCTTCTGCCACAGCCAAAGACTGAGGGATATAAAAGGTAGCAAATCTGTGAAGCACCTGTACAAAAGGAACATAATTCAATTGCCTTAAGCATGCTTGAGTCCCCATTTCACTGAAAAGAAGCCCTTCATCTCATTAGAAGGATTGTGATCAAGTGATGATAAAAAAAGACAAGGACTCAGAATTATCTCGGTGTGCTTTCTGAATGAACCACTTAAAGGCTCAAGCACTTTAAATCACTGAGACATCCAGCTACTTTCAGAACTGCGTGATCAGATGCACTTAGGGAACTTCAGATTTTTAGACTTGTTGCTTGACCATTTGTCTGTCCCAATTCAGGCCAAGTCAGTTAAGATGATGGGCAAAGTGCAAGTATAGTTCTTGTATTATATGAGAAAGTAGCATAATTTCTCCTTGTGATGAAACATCTGGGCTTGGAATTCTAATATGCAGCCTCCATCTTTCAACTGGCACTGGGAGAACGAAAGGCTTGAATTTTGGTGAAAGAAATTGTGCATGTGAGACCTAGAAATGTATTCTTAATGAGAAGAACCAGTGAGTGAGTAATTGTGTGAGTGTGTGTATGTGTGCATGTGTAATTGAGAGTGAGGGTGATATTATTTCAAGATATAGAACTTTTTTATTCCATGTACCTATTAATGCTTTTAGTTGGAACCCCCTGCCTGCCTCCCCCAGTTGACTCACTGTACTTTCTACCCTGTTCTGGGCCTCAGCAAGCTGACCTTTATGGATCAAATCTCATTCTGTTGGGTTTGGCCAGTGGTCAGGGTTAAGGAGGGGGAGGAAGTATTAACACTTTGCTGGGGGGGCGCTGTATGTAAAGGGGGTCCTCTTTTTCATCTATAGCTATTCTTGGGATGTGCTTTGAAAACCACTCCTTCCCCTGAACCCTTCAGATCAAAAAGTGAACTCCCACTGTTGTTGGCCTTGGTGTGCTTTACCACTACTTGTTGATTTCCTTGACCCTTTCCCACATCTTTTTAAGTAATTCCTCTTCAGATCTTTTTCTGTGTTCCTTTGATGTGGCAACTATTTTCAGCTGTCCTGCCAGGATACTACCTGATCTCCTTTTTTTTTCCCTAAGAAATAATGGCTTATTGTTCTTATTCATACACCTTTATAAGTACATAAGTTATAGCCCATCATTATGCCTCTTGCTAAGCATTTTTGGACGCAATTTTGGATTCCTATCAAAGTACCCTTAGATACTTTTAAGCTGCTGGGGTAATTGTATGCTAAGTGTGTGCATTTAAAAACAGCTTTCTTGGGAGGAAGAAATCATCAGAAAATATTTAGAAAGGGCAATGACCTTTTGTAAAGGCATCCCATTAAAGTGTTTTACATTTTTATCTTGATCATCATTTTTCTCATTAAAAAATATGCATTATTTATTAATAAGACTATTCACAGGGACAGGCAGCAAATGGCCAAAGTGGCCTTTACATTAAACTTTTAATGCTAAATTTGTAATGAATACGCAGAACTGCTATATAGAAAATAATTCTCTCTTCCCTTTCTCCCCACACCTGAGAAAACTCTAGTGGGTCTCAGGACTGCTGTGCGTATACAAGGTCCATTTTTTTCCGAATGCTTTTCTGACCTAAATTAATAAATCACATCTCTTCCAATCCTGTTATCTTCAGATGTTTCAAGTCTGTTAGTTACAATTTCTTTCTTTAAGTTCACATTTCCCTCTGAGGAATCATGCACTTTATCCACAGTGTTCTCCAAGTTATACTTCAGAAAGAATGATCTGATTATGTTATTTTCTGCTTTAACGTCTCCAGTTATTCCCATTGTCCACCAACTAACTCTTACTGGCAATGCCAGTACAATTATTATCTGTTCCCCACATTTCTCCCATTACCTCTGGCTCTTCTGCTCTTCTCTCCTTTCTTACACAGCACTGCTGTGACCATACACATCTTGTCAGGTCATTGAGAGCCCTATGTGATCCCTCACCCCCTCACCATGTGCTTTCTCATGCTGGGCCCACCGAACAGCAGAGCTTCAAAACACAGAAAGCAAAAACTAACAGAAATGGAAGGAGAACTAGAAAAATCCACAGTGCTGGTTGGAGACTTCAGTATTCCTTTTTAGTAATTGATAAAACTAGTAGCAAGGCAATCAGCAGGGATGTAGAAGAATTGAACACCACTAACCACCTAGAATCTAATTGGCATTTATAGAACCCTCCATCAAAAAACAATAGAATAACATTCTTTTTAAGAGTGCCTGGAGCTTTCCCAAGAGAGATCATGCCCTGGATCATAAAGCAAACCTCAACACATTTAAAATAATTGAAATAATAAAAAATGATTTTGTATTAATATAAAATGTATTACCATAAAGTGACCATAATGTATTATACTAGAAACCAATAAGAGAGAGATAACAGAAAAACTTCTAAACATGTGGAAATTAAGCAACATACTTCTAAATAATCCATGGGTCAAAGAGGAAAGCTCAAGGGAAATTGAAATCTATTTTTACTTAAACAAAAGTAAAAGCATAACAAAATTTGTGGGTTGTAGCTATAGTAGTATTTAAATGAAAATTTATTACATTAAATGCTTACATTAAAAAGAAAGGTCTCAAATGTTCTAAGCTTCTGCCATTGATAAGTGAACACAGATTTAAATATCCTCAGAAATATTAGCTAATCAAATCCAGTGATTTTTAAAACTCCATATGCCATGACCAAGTGAGGTTTATTCTGGGACTTCAGTGTTTAAAAATCAACCAGTATAATCCACCGTATTAATAGTCTAAATAAGAGAAACCACATAAATATATCAATTGTTACAGAAAAAGATTTGAGCAAAATTCAGCACTCATTCATGATAAAATCTCTTGGCAAACTAGGAATGGGAAGGAATTTCCTCAATCTGATGAAGAGAATCTACAGAGAACCTATAGCTAATAGCACAAAACCACCCTAAATATAGAGGAATGCTTTCCCTTTTAGGGATAGAACAAAGCCAGATGCCTACTTTTCTCTTATTCAGCATCATACTAGCCAGTACTATCAGGCATGGAAAGGAAATCAAAGGCATCTGTATTGGAAAGGAAGAAATAAAACTGTCACCTGTTCACAGATAAGATGATCTATGAAGAAAATCCCAAGGCATATCCAAAACATTCCTATAAATAGTGAGTTTAGCAAAGACATAAGATACCATGTCCACACAAAAATAGAGAGTATTTCTAGATACTATCAATGAAAAATAGGAAACAGTTTAAAAATTACCATCTGTAGTAGCTGTCACAAAATGAAATACTTGGGTACAAATCTGATGAAACATTTATAGGACACCTCTACTGAAAATTGCAGAACAGTAATGAAAGAAGTCAAAGGTGAACTGAATAAGTGGAAATGCATACTGTGTTCATGGATTAGAATACTCAGCGTATCAACATAGTCTTCTAGTCCTTGGTAAAGGTGTCAGTTCTTTCTTGACAAATCTATAGATTCAATATAATTCAATTTGAAATCTCAGCATGATTTTTTTTAGATATAGGAAGCTGATTATAAGACTTTTATGGAAAAGTAAAGGATCTAGAATAGACAAAAAAAATTTGGAAAAAGATGGAAGCATCACTCTTTCCAAGTTTAGGACTTGTATGGCTGTGATATCAAGACAGTGTGTTATTAGCAAATGGATCACACATAGATTAGTGGAACAGAGTTCAGTAATAGATCTGCCCAGGTATGCCAATTTTTGTAAAAGTCTAAAAGTAATTCTTTGGAGAAAGGATAGTCTTTTCAACAAAAGGTGTTGGAACAATGGCATATCCATATGCAAAAATATAAACCTTTGCTCAAACCTCATATCTTATACTAATATTAACTCAAGTTGGATCATAGATCTAAATTTAAAATTACAAAACTTTTATAAGAAAACATGGAAAACTTTCTGATCTGGGGTTAAGCAAAGAATTCTTAGACATGATATCAAAAGATAATCCATGAAAAATGGTATGTTGGACATCATCAAAATTACAATATTTTGCTCCGTGAAAGACATTATTAAGAAAACGAAAATTCAAGCTACATCCTGGGATTAATACAAGGCACAAATCCAAAAAGAATCTGTAGCCTGAATATATAAAGAATTTTCAAAACTCAACAGTGAGACATTTAAAATGGCAAAATCTTGGACAGATAATTCACCAAAGGGGATATGCAGAAGGTAAATAAGCACATGAAAAAATGTTCAGTTTCATTAGTCCTTAAGGAAATGCAAATTAAACCCAATATGGGATGCCACTATACACCTATTAGAAAGACTAAAATTAGATGTACTGACTACACCAAATGCTGGTGAGAATGTGGAGCAGCTAGAATTCCCAAACCCTGCTGATGGGAATGCAAAATGACATAGGCATTCTGGGAAACAGTTAAGTGGTTTCTTATAAAGTTAAATATACGGTTTCTATATAACCTAACATCATAGGTATTTGCATTAGAGAAATGAAAACTTTTGTTCACACACAAAAAAACTCAAAAAGAGGTTTTAGAGAAGATCTATTATTCATAATTACCCCAGACTGGAAACAATTCAAATGTTCTTCCACAGGTGAATTGATAAACAAACTGGTAAATCCACACAATGGAAAAATCCTTAGCAACAAAAAGCACAGACTATTGATACATGAGACAATTTGCATGATTCTCAAAGCATTATGGTGGAAGAACTCAGTCTCAAAAGGTCACATATTTTAATATTCCATTTATAATATTCTTAACCAGACAAACTATAGTGATGGAGAATAGACCAGTGTTGCCAGGGGTTAGGCGTAGGGAAAAGCATGTGAAGACACAGGGATAGCACATGGGAGTTTTTTATAGTTGTTGTATTGTCCTATATCTTGATCATGGTGGTGGTGACACAAATCTATATTTGTGCCATAGACATGTACACCAAAAAAACCCAAAAAATCAAATTTACTGCTGATTAATTTAAAAACAAACAATATGGGAGATGGGGATAACATCCCTGACAAGTAACCATAAAGGTAGTGGATTTTGAGCACCTGAACCAACACAAGGACTTGGAGACCCATTGGATGCAAAGGATAAGCAAGAGACTTTTTTTTGGGAGTAAGTGTTATGCATTTCATATTGATGCAGAAGTCTGGTGTTGGGCCTCCTTCATGTTCCAAAAAGCAAGGCTGTTTTGCCATGAAAAGTGGTTGGTTTCCCATTCTTGGAGACCTTCAAGCAAAGAATGGAAACTTTTGCTCCAAAACTTGTAGAAGTCATTTCTGCAGGATGTGTGATTTCAGTTAGATTTCTGAGGTCAGTCCATTTGAGATTCTGTGAAATAAACAGACGCCAGAGAACTGACAAACATCTGTTTTCGCCAGGTGAGGAGCGCTGCAGCCCTCTCACGTGGTGTATCAGTTTGTCTCTCACAAGGAATAGGTGCAATCACAATTATTTTAGAGACTTCTCAGTTTTGGACCCTGAACTATCAGACTAATCTGAGTTTCTGAAAATTATCCATCACCAGAATGTCAAGTGGAATGAAAAGAATTATTCTGCTTATTTTTAATATTTTTTTTGGTAGGTGTCCCATATTTAATTAAAAACCCATTTATGACCATGCTGTTGTACAATTAGCTGTTCCAGCAAATTCCTTAAGCAAGTCTGCTCTATTAGGTGATGACAGAGTAGAGCTAGCAGCCCCGAAGCCCTTTCCTAGGATGCTAACGTAAATCCCGGCAAATTTGCTTCTACAGTTGGTGGTGGCTTAGAACAGTTCTTAGCCATCCAGTACGATTCAGTGGTTCTCTGAGGATGGCCCAGGCCAGCAGCATCGGCTTTGCCTAGGGCTTCGGTAGAGATGCAAATTCTGGGGCTCCAACCCAGACCTTAATCAGTCAGAAACTCTGGGGGTGGCACAAAGCAATCTGGATTTTAACAACCTTTCTAGGTGATTCCCATGCAAGCTAAGTTTGGCTGATGTATGCTGAAGCTTAACATCCACGGATTAGAAGTTATCCTTTGTTTTTGCTTTTGACTTACACACAAGGCTCTGGACAGCCCCAGAGGTGCTTTTCAAGCCAATGGGAATTTACATTATGCTGTCTCAGGCTGACCGTGCTCACAGAATTTCCACTTGGCCCACTACTAGCTTAATTCAAGCACGAGGCATCAGAGAAATTAAAATTCCATCACAAGTCTGTCCATTTCCTACTTACAAGACATTTTGATTTGCAGCTCCAAATTGCAGTCCCCAGAACAGGCAGGAAGAACCCGAACACAACTACTCTTCAGTTTCCTATGTGATTAGCTCATTATTAGCGCATTTAAGAAGGCATATTCTTTCTAAATTATGTGTCCTGCTCTAACTTCCTTTCAAAACTTAATCATTACAATCCTGACATTCTTTTTTTTAATCCAATTGGTAGTTATTTTCTCATGGTGCTTGCCAGATTGCATTTAAAACTTCACTGTCTGCTTTAATATCTCAATTGGTTGCTATAATATGACTATAGAGGTTTCTTGAAGCAGAAGTATGTCTGCCAAGTAAAGCTTTCTGTCTGAAACTTGAATGTGGCATGTTTCCTCATCCTTTAAAGCACTGTTATAATTAAGGATTGGTGAACCCCATTTCAGTTGGAGTTATTCGAACGTCTAATGTTTATTCAAACGTCCTGGTTTCAATAAAAACTCTAAGTGTGAGTTGCCAGCACTTTTTCCATTAACTTTTAAATCCCTGTGTGTTTTAAGGGAAATATAATTCGTATGTTTCTGATTCATTTACACTTAACTCATCAGAATATAATTTTGTTAGAACTGTGTAATAGATGTTTAAAGGTGACTGCCTTGTACCCCTGGATGCAATCAAATGTGTGGTATGGGAGGTAGTTAGAAAGAGCATGTGTGAAAGTAAACTACATGTAGTACCAATGCTTAAGTTTCAGTGTTGGGTAGGCTGCCTCTCTTAAGTGTCCATGAGAAGAGAAATAGCTGTCTGCCCATTTAGTACTGGAACTTAGGAAACCAGGTGGCCGGCTGCTGTACCCCTGAAGGCCGCACGTGGCAAATCTCCAGGAACATAGCCTTGTGTAAATGAATATTTGATTTTTTGAGTCAGGTTACACTTGAAAATGTAACATTCTGTTACTGCATTGATAGAAATATACAAATAAGTGCTTCTAATTTAGGTTAACATATGTGTCTGAGGCAGGATCTGCTCAGAAAAACAGATCCATTTCTAGTATTTCAACAGAGAATTTTGCAAAGGGAACTGGTTCAGCAGGTTTGAGAGGACACAAACATCAAAATGGGGAAACTGAGGTAACCCAGAACTACAGGAGGCAGCTATCGTGCCTAAGGCTGGCAGGGTAAAGGAAGTGAGTTGAGGTTCTCACACCTGAGTCATGGAGGAGACCCCAAGGATCTGGGGCTCAGACTGCTGAGTGGGGAGGGGCTTTTTGGATGCTATTTCCTTTGCATGCTGTTCCTGCCGCTGGTTCTGGGAGCACGGACAGAAACCGGATGCTAGAAATGATTGCTGTTGCCAGGGTGATGAGGCCTGTTATTCTGAGTCATGGTCCAGTCAGGATTTCTGTTGAAACTGCATAATGGATATTTGTCTTTCACACGGAGATGCCATGTGGGTGTGCTTCCCTCCTTCCTTTGTCTCAGTCTCTTAAGAACTTCATTGTTCTCATCCCTAAAATGGGACTAACAGTCTTTGCCTTGCCCATCTTAATGGCATCTTTGGAAATTGAAGAAATATTAAAACATTTGGTAAATGATAAAACACCAAATAAATTCAGATTTTAAAAATTATTTTTTAAGCATTACTTCAAAATATGGTATTGAAATAAGAGGATCAAAGAAAAAATTGCCCATAAGCCTATCATCTAACCAAGTAAATGGTTTCTTCTTTTTTTTCCCTCACATATTAATTTTTTTATTTACTTCCTCATGTTATTGTCACTTCAAGCTTGAAGCCCCAGAAGTTTTGGGTTTGAGAACATGAATGATGTCTTTCTTGCTTTCTCTAAAATAGAGACAAATAAGTTCTGTTTAAAGAAATAGATACATAGAAGGAAGGAAGCAATTTTAAATAAGATCAGATTATCAACAAACAGTACTAAGGTTATTTTACAGCTGCAGATCACAGCATTCAAAGTAAAGTATAGCTGTGTTTATAAAATTATGAAACCAGAAATATAATTCCATGCTGTTTGAGCCTTTGACCTAGTTATACTGCTTTTACGGCAGGTGAAAGTGAAAACATTCACAAAATAAGACACAGTTCTGACACCTGATGCAGAAATATGATTACCCTTAACATTTGATAATATTTCTAAATTGAAGTTGAACGCTTGGCTTGCAATGTCATGAAGACAAAAATGTCATCAAACATTTTAAGGGAGAATTTAGGTCTCCACTGCAAGTATGTGGTTTTGAGCACGGACAGTCTCTGAAAGTATGGACAGTTGTTCTATGAATAACAAAATGCCATTTTGGTGTCCCTTTGGTATTTGGATTTTCCTTTAGTAAAGCAATGTACACATTTAGTGAAATATATATTGCCAATGTACCTTTTTCCCCCAATTATCTTTTAATCAGAAGCGACAGTGGGTACCTTCTCCTCTATTTCCTAAAGAGGCACAGTTTTCGTGATATATATATATTTTTTACTCTTTTCATCAAAACACAGAGCATTGGCATGTTATCTTCTGTAGACCCCCAAGGTGTTTTATTCTCTTACTCCCTCTATCCCCATCGCTAAAAGTGGGTGGCAATGTACCAGTTTCCCCTTGGGATATTGTCGGAATAGGCTGCCTTTATGTGTATTATTTTCTTAGTCAATGAGCTTTGGAAGACAAAAAGCTATCAGTCTGCTCCTCAGTGACTTACTTCTGCACAAGAATCCCCTTAGGGGAGCCACAGTGACTGGTCGAGTAGAAGGTATCGCTTCATGTTCCGACTTCCCCTGTGAAAATGAATTGGGAAGTTAGAATGTCGTAGCATGGGGGAGTGCCAGGGGGGTGCCACGATCAACTGGGAGAGGGAAATGTGAAACTGAAATAGCTATTTGGTCTTCCCACTCGAGTAGCACAAAATGTTAAAATTGTATCTGGTCTGAAGCATTCCCATACGCAATTGAATTTCAGTAGAAGTGGCTCACGCAGTGCATAAGCGTATGCAGCGTCATTCCGTTGGTCCTTTAATGAATCTGAAGGAGTTGCAGAGGCAACCTATTGTCCCTAGAAGGGATGTGTGTGTATACATATATATGTCTTATATTTATGTGTGTGTGTGTATATACACACATATATATATGTGTGTATATACACACGTTTGTTGTTTTTTTCTTCCCAAGGACATGATCCCAAAGTGAGGGCCATTATGCTGTCAATGTAAGTGCTCTTGGGATGTCAAAGAAGTTATTTTTTAATCCTCACACTACCCCCGAATTAAAAAAAAAATGACTTTACAAAGTCAACTCTCTAACACATTTGTACTGACGATATATATGGTTTGTAAAAGCTGTCACAGCATCAATCAAATGTCAACTCTACAGAAACTTTACAGTGTCAGTGAAAATTTGCCCATTAATGTTCAGGATTTTCTGTTTGGGGAAACGTTGCATTCTGTATAGCTCCAGTTCACTGCAAAGGATATCATTGAGGAATATCTTTGTCATTGGGTCAATTTCCCATTGTACCTATTAAAAATGAGGTCATAAATTTAAAAAAAAGTTATTGAAATATGGCCTTCATCTGGGGAATATGAAAGAGAAGAAAGAATACAAATGGATTTTTAATAGAATGAAGGTAATCTTATAATCAGGCACAACAATGTACAGCCTCTATCCTGCAATTTGGTTTTACTCTCTTAACATTATTTGTTGTGGTTAAATACAATAACATGAAATTTACCATTTTAACCATTTTAAGCATATAGTTCACTGGCATCAAGCATATTCATATTGCTGTGCATCCCCACCATTCCTCTCCAGCTCTGTTTCATCTTTCCAAACTGAAACTCTATATCCGTAAATAACAACTCCCCCGTTCTTGTCTTCCCCCAGCTCCTGGCAACCCCATTTTGACTTCCTCTCAACAAATTTGATTACTACAGGTGGTCATAGACGTGGAATCATGCAGAATTTTTCCTTCTGTGTCTAAATTGTTTCACTTAGCTTAGTATCTTGAAGTTTCATTCATCGGGCTATTTCTTTTCAAGATGTTTGTTCTCAGAGTTCGATGGGGAAGTTTGGTGATATCAAAACAGTCCTTGAAACTGACTTTTTCTTCAAGGCAGTTTCAGGGGCTATTTAAGGCAACATTCAGTTAAGCTCAAATAAGAAAAATTTATTAATCCCTATAGACAAATCACTTCCCTACATCTTCAAGTATAATAGTAATAATAATAACACTACTTAGGGCTCTCTATGTGCTGGGAATAGTTCTACATGCTCTGCATGTATTCGTTTATTTAATTCTCACCATGTCCTGAGAAGAGTGGCCTATTATTTTCCTCATTTTACAGAAAGTAAAGAGAGGCATAGGGAAGTTAAGTAACTTGTCTATGATTCATAAAACAGGTAAGTATTGTAAACAAGTTTCAAGCCTAGGCTGTTCGTTCCAGAGGCGGTTTAATCACTGTTATGTTTCTTCTTGTGGACCCCCTCCATGTACGAGAGGATATACTTGAATCGGTCTGCGGTAGGGTTGGAGCATTCTGTGTTTTTAAAGCTACTTAAGTGATTCCAGGGGAAAGTGAAGTTGAGACCTCCTGAACTAGGACACAGGGAAATAATAGAAAATGAGCCTTGGCACTTGTGTGAATGGCCTTGAATATTCATCTTCCAAAAGAAGTTTGGCTTTAATTTAATTAGCAATAGAGGAAGACCAGGAAGGTCAGGGGAACTTTATAAGAAAAGCTTTTTAAAAGCAAGTTAACCTGGTAAAGTCCTTGTGAGTTATCTTGTACAATCTTACCTGGGGTTGTGCTGGTCTTGTGGACTTTGGCTTCACCTTTGATCCTGTGGAGAAGGGACCCCCCAAAGGGAGAAAGCTCACACCAAAGAGGGGTATTTAAATATAGGCTGGAGGGCACAGTGCTTTGCAGAGACTATACCAGAAGGGGTGGCGGTCATGGCACAAGCCAGAATGGTATTTTAGGACAGGTCAAGGAGGTAATAGAAAGTATGAGAGGCAGGAACCAATCAGATCAATGGATGTAAGTCCTTCATTAATTTTTAAAATATGCTTTTCTTTTTTGTGCTCAAAAAAGTTCCATGATTAATTTTTAAAATATGTTTTTCTTTTTTGTGCTCAAATAAGTTCCATGATTGTCTTGTAACTTTCTTTTCTCCTAAATGCTACAATAGGCATCATATTATTTCTACCCTCAGACATGTCCCCTACCTGGGCCTTGTTTCCCTCATTTGTAAACTATGACATTTCAAGGGTCTCTTAAGGCCTTTCAGCATGGACTTTATGACTCTGGGGCTTGGGGTCATTCTTCTGGATTGTGAGATCCTCACCTCGAGGCAGAGCTGGGGGAGCCTGAGAAAGGGAGCTTTCTCAGAAGATAATGTGAACACATCAGAATTGGACAATAATGGAAGATGGGATCCTCATTCCTCTTCTGATTGAGACAGGCCCTGGTGATCCATCTTTTGCCTCTGTCACCCTAATTTAAGTCGTTCCTACTGTGAGGCTTCTCAAATAGTACCTGTCTGGGTATAAAATTTATGTTGAAGAAGCATTAATGCAAGCTCTTAATAAGATGAAGAACTTAACAGTATGCTGCTATCTGGGAATGATATATTTTATATACTCAAGACATGTTTAATTAGCTTTGCAAGAGTCAAATTGGCCTGGGAAGTAATGAAGCTTTCTTTTTTTTACCCCTTTCTTCCATATTCTGCTGTAACAATAGGCAAGATATTCAAGAAATTATCTTTCAATTTTGGTATATTTGTGAATCAGTCTCTTTCAGATGTTGCAAAACTAATCTGTTTGGAAAATTCAGTTCTTGCTACAGATGGAGGGCAGGAGAGAGCTCTATGAGAACTATACAGATGAACAAAATAATAGAGCTGATAGGTGTTAGAGCTCCTCAAATATTGAACATGCATCATTTTGAAACAGAGTTACTAAATATTTTAAAAGCATTTACATCCGAGGGCTTTCTAACCTTTGTAACTCACTCCCATTTTGCAGATGAGGACACTGACCAGAGTTTGAGTGGTTGGCTCAAAGTTTTAAGAATTGGAGCCAAGACTCAAAATAAACTTTCTGCCTCCTTCCAAACAGAAAGATCCAAGTTTAGTTTATGAAGGTCATTCCCCTACTTAATGAAGTAAAGAAAAGGTGAAATCTACCAAGCCAGTAGTACCTCTGAACTCCAAGAGACAGATAGGGATTTGTCTCTTGCGGGCCCAGCAAAACTGAGGGAGAAATGTAATGATGATTTTGAATTTTATTCCAAATCACAGAAGTATTTTCATAAGTATTCTCTAAACATGACTTTGAAGTAGACGGGTTGGGTATTTTGATCCCATGGTATTTTGAGCATCTTCCCTAAGGTCACACTCATGACAAGGGTTGATGCAAGGCCATAAAAATGCTACTCCCAACCTCCAACCCAGGCAGCCATGACATCTTATCAAACTTTTCAATAACTGATATTTGGATAGAGACAAGACTGATGAATGGAGCAGAAAAGTGAAGATTCTGTCAAAAGGGACAAAAAAATGAAATATTGTAGGTGGTTGTCTGCAGTAAGGTTTTTTAAAAAAAGAAGGGGGCAATTTAGAAACCGTCTAAAGAACAAAAATCTCAGCGAGAGCAGTTATTTCCTTTGCTAAACATAGGTGTTTTGGTTGAAATTTTGATGCTTAAACTCCTGGAAAATGTCTGATTTTTTCATTTGCAAGAACTACAGGAGGTAAAATAAGGGGAATGTTTCTTACAATGTATGCTTCTGTTTTAAGAAATAGGGAGTTGCTGAGTTGTTAATAAGGCAGACTATTACTACAGGAATGTGTTGCTTCATTCACAAAAGTGCCGCTGAATGTTTGTAGTATATTGAAAGAGTTCAAGGACAGAATGCTCAGAATTTATTTAAAAGTTAGGTATTTGATATGCCAAAATTAATTTTCTTGTCTATTCCTACCGAGTTCATTTCTTGTAGTCTTGGGGGCTTAGCCCTTTAGAAAGGGTTGGAAAAGATAGGCTTGGATTTGTTTAGCAGCCAAAGATATCACCAATACTTGCGTAAAATTTTTAAATGCATTTTGTAAGACTTTCACCTTTTCCTAAATATTTTCATTTATTCATTCCACAATCACTGAGTATTTTTTGAATGAAATGTATTCCCATAAAGATTTAATGTAGATTCACAGGTAGTAAGTAACTGTCAAACCACATACACTCTGGTTACCTGGAATGGTGGTAAAGAAGGATTTACAAGTTATATCTGAGCTCCATAGGCAAGTGTTCCATGATCTGATACCTTCCATGGCCTCAGACAGTGAACAGATGAGTAGTACATGAGTCAAATTATATACTCAAGAAAAGGTAGATGGCAACAAAGTAATTGTGTGCTTGTGAATAACATGGGTGACATGTATACAGTAATTTATAAAAGCTTAGAAGCATTGCTAGTAGAATGGAATGTTCTGGAAGAATTAGTAGAGCTTGGAGAATATAGTTTTGATGGGCAGAGGGATAGAGACCTTAGGTGAAAAGAATGATAATACAAAATGCCAAATTAGGCATGTGTAGGAGCAGTAACTTAACCAAAATTGCAAAAGCTATTATATACATTCCTTTTGAAAAGTCTGTTTAAATCTTTTGCCCATTTTTGACTGGATTATCTTATTGTTAACGTGTAAGACTCTTCATATGTTCTGGATGTAAGTCCTTTGTCAGATACATGTTTTGCATATATTTTATCTCAGTCTGTTGCTTATCTTTTCATTGTGTTAATGCTGTCTCTTGAAGTGTAAACATACTGAATTTTGATGAAGCCCCAATTTTTTTTTCTTTTGTGGAACATTCTTCTGATGTCATATTTAAGAAATCTTTGCCTAATCCAAGGTCTTGAAATTTTTTTTTTCTTCTAAAAGCTGTCTTGTTTTAGTTCTTTCATTGAGTCTGTGATACATTTTGAGTTAATTTTTGTGTATGTTGTGAGATAATGCCTCTGTTTTTTTCTTTTTTTTTCCTTCCATGTGGATAGTTTATTGTACCAGAACCATTTGTTAAGAAGGCTATCATTCCTCCAGTGAATTTCCTTGGCATGTTTTTTGAATATCAATTGGCTATAAATGTAAGGTCTTTCCATTTATTTAGGTCTACTTCAATTTTTTTTACAATATTTTGTGATTTTCAATGTACACGCTGGAGCTTTTTTGGTAAAATGTACTACTAACTATTTTATCACTTTTGATGCTATTGTGGAAGGTATTCTTAATTTTTTTTTGGATTGTTTGTTGTTTGCAGTGAATAGGACTGCAGTTGATTATTGTATACTGTTCTTATATCCTGTGTCCTTGCTGTTCCTGTTTGTTGGTTCTAAATGTTGTGTGTGGATTCCTTAAAATTTTCTACATGTAGTACATGTCATCTGCAAACACAGACAGTTTTACTTCTTCTTTCCAAAGGTCCTTTCTTTTTCTTGACTGATTGCACTGACTGGAACTTCCAGTACAACATTGAAAAGAAGTGATGGGAAGGCATTTGCACCTTGTTCCCAATCTTAGGGCCTGTCCTTCAGTCCTTCACCAAGTTTGATAATCGGTCCAAGTTTCTCATAGATGCCCTTCATCATGTTAAGGAAGTTCCCTTTTATTCCAAACTTGTCAAAATCAACAGTGGCAATTTAAGAAGCAGCAACTTTCTTTTAGAATGTTCAACACTGAATACTCACCTGGAGTAAAAATTCAGTAAATTCTAAATCATTGAGGTCCATAGTCTATACAATAAGTGCAAATCTTGACAGGTTTTTCTCTTCCTTCCCAGCTAGGGAAAGAAAATATTGGATATGGGTAGGGCTAGAAATTATTATATTTTATTGATATTTTTTGCTTTAGTTGACTTCTGGGTTAGCCTTACCTTCTTTATCAGTGCTGTCCTACAGAAATATAAGGTGAGTCTCAAATGGGAACTGCATATGTAATCTAGAATTTTCTGGTAGTTACATTAAAAAGGTAAAAAAAAATAGGTGAAATTATTTTTCATAATATATTTTATTCAACCCAGTATAACTGTAGTATTACCCTTTCCACAGATAATCAAAAATATAAACATTCTCGTGTTGTTGTTCTTAGTGTTTGAAATCTGGTGTGCATTTTATACTTTCAGTATATCTCAATATGGAATAGGCACCTTTCAAGTGCTCAGAAGTCACATGTGGCTAGTGGCTACCATATTGGACAGTGTGATTCTATACACCTGCCTATTAGCCAACAAATATTGAATAAGCAGATTGGGGAAAACATAAATGGTTCATTATTTGCTACATGTTAATAAGCACAGAATATATAGTCAGTGATTTTTGCACTTAAATAAAACAAGCAGAATTCAAGCATCCTCTAGTAGATGATCTTCTTGTGAGACATTATACACAAAAAGAAAGAGCATGTTTTAATGCAATATTTTCCAAAATTCAATTGAGTCTATATTTTTACAACCTTTGGACATGGTGAGCAATGTATTGTATTTTGAACAGTACAAATGTAGTAAGATCCCATGAGAATACAATGACTGAAAGATTGAGCTGAGAAAAACGTGCTCAGAGGACTCCTTTGAACTTTGTCTTAAGATTAACTCCACATTTTCTCCTACTGGGAGACCTGTATCTGTTGGATACTTGGTCAATGAAATGCGTTGGCTTTCTTGCCAGCATAAAGAGTGTTAGGGGAACAAATGGGCACCACAGAACCTGATGGACATCAGCACCAACTGCATTATGACACTCCAGGTGCTAAATCTTTCATGGTAATGGGCCATGCTGGGGGTGGCTGCAGTGATAGACTTCATACTAAAAGAAGCCTGTGGTCATTGCAGGTGGCACTAATGTCACCTTATCACTGAGTATGAAGGGTCACTTCAACAGTTTGTAATAAGAGTGGCTAAAGCTATTGATTTTGTCTTCATCCGAATGTGAAAAAGATGACAGTTGTGAACCAAAGAGAGCCACCCTCACAGGGTGCAGAAGCTGCTTTAAGGAGTGAAAAAAAAAAAAAGTAAAAATAAAACATTGTTTCTGTGCTCAAAGATGCACTCCATGAAAGACTCGGATACTCTGGCGGAAGGGCAGAGAGTGTTCTCATCATGCTTTCCTATTCCATCTTTGGGTATCTTGGTCAGAACATTAGTTAGCAGGCTTGAGTAGTTCAAGGGCACAGGTTCAATCATCACACCCACTAGTGAGCTTCAGTATTTCCTGGCTACAGACCTCCGCCTTCCTCCAGCTGCTGTCTTGAATGAGTGAGGAGTCAGTCCCAAGGGAATTAAGGGCAAAGAGGGCAGTAGATAAGGACCATCCATCACCCCTATTGGCAAAGCAGCTCATAACCTATGGAGTGTAGGTCAGAAGGGGCACCTTTTAAAGAAAAACAGCACCTGGAGCTTATGCCCCCAGGAAGAATCATATGCTTATAAATTGGACCAATGGTGAATTTTCAATGAAAGCCTGTCTTGGCACTAAAGCTGAGAGTGGTTGCAACACCAGTAAACAAAGCAGCAGAAGAGTTTGGCTCTTTGAAGTGTGAGGCCATCAGTAGATCCTGAGAAAGCACAAGCTGTTGAGATCAATGAGTGCAGATAAGAACTAGCCCTGGTAACCAACATCAGCACTCATGTTCCATATCAAGACTTACTTACAGGCCCTCTTTTCAGCATTAGACTTACTTAGGAGTGTGCTCAGGAGAGAGTATCATTTCTGCTTGTCCATCAATTTATTGGCATATTCTTGTTTATTGTGTTTACAGGGAATTTTAATTTCTTATGTGCTTCTAAAGGGGGTGGTTGATTATATGTCACCAAGAGACAGTGGGTTATGTGTGGAACACGCACCAATGTCTTTGCTGATAACTTGATTCCAGTTTTCCAGCTGTTTTCTGTTTACTAGTTTCCATCCATTTTAACAGGTGCGTGTTTATCACTGACTATGCTGAAATTGCTCTAGTAATTGAAAAACCTTATAGCAACAAGGTGAAGACATCAACGTTCTTGTCCAGAAGGAGCTCAGTATCCAACTGGGGTGGTAGACCCATTATACAACTAAAATATAAAATGAAAAATGCTGTTATGAAAAGTGGTTTTGCACACGTTTGATGTCACAGCTCTGGGGGAGAAAAGAAATTTTGGGTGAACTTTTGGTTTTGCTTTTATTGCTACCTATGAATAATCTTTCAAGGCAAAAATCCTTCTCAGTTTTTAAGACAGAAAATATTATTTGAAGATGCTTAAAATAAGCATAAGTATAAAATACTCTATGAAGTCATTGAATGAAAGCTATTCAGCCACAGCTTACAGGATATCAAAAAAAGCATATGATGTTTTATACAAGAACTTGCGGCTTATACCTCAAAACTTCATGGATTTAGGAAAATGTTTGTATTTCTTATTTGGTATGATTTAGGGAAATGTTTCTTTAACATCTCCTCTTCATATTGTGCAGTTCACACTAGAGACATGTCTATGAAATATTTACACATGATTTTTATTTGAAAAGATGTCGCTGGTTGCTGCATGAAGGCTTCATGGGGAAGATTCCTTGCTCTCAAAAGAAAATTGAAGCTAAATAAAAAAGATTTCAAGGAGAGTTTAGAGAGGTCTTTTCTTTTTTTTTTTCTTTTTCCGTTTTCCTTTTCAAGAGGTAATTGATTTGCTTCCCCAGAAGGGTCTTTCTAGAACTCCAGGTAGACAATGCTCTAACCTTGTCAGAAGAGGATAATACATTTAGAGTTAGACCAGTTTGGAAGGAAAGACTTAGAATGAACTACATTTTATAGGAACAGAGCGCCGAGGGCTGCTGTTAGTTTATGGGGCCTTGATTAGATAGGTTATTGATTTTGGCTGCTGGTGATATGGTTCATGTTCAGAAGGTATCAGACTCATGCTGAATAAAATAGAGGCAAGTGTGTAGAAAAAACACAACCCAGAAAGTAGCAAGACGCTGGCTAGCAGAGTCTAGTTGTAGTTCTTCAAATGGAATATGGGCAAGCTGCACCTGATTGCCGTTAGCCCTCTGGAAGCAGTTATGTGTATTAAATACTGGAATGACTTGATATTTTAAAAGCTTATATGCTCATCCAAGTAAAATGGTTTTAGAAGACTACCGGGAGTTTTATGATTTTATAGTTAAATCAATATCCAGATTTATGCCTTTTGGACAGAGAAACTTGAATTTAATTGAGAAAGTGGATCTAATGAGGGTAGACATATTTTGTGCAGATGTAGGAGAGTTTTTCCCCCTCTTATTATTTGAAAAATGAAGCAGGTACTTTTGGTATGAAGATGAATATAGTTTACAGGAAAAATGACAAATGTCCAGAAACTTTAAAAGATATTATATACAGGTTCCTGCATGTCTGGGATCTGGCAGATGATTTTTTGTCTCTTCTAAATTCTTGAATTTAAGATTCATTAATTATACAGAAAACCTCATAATATTTTACTTTATACTCCACAATGAATGGCCGTATGGTATTTAATTGGCAACCAGACTTTCGAAAATAACAATTTCAGGAAGAATCACTTGCAGTCTCAATTTTCCTTTTCCTTATTTTTTATTTATATTGCTTTACATACATTGTATTTTATTCACTAGCTAAATAGTTTCTTAAAAAGGACTTTTTTTGTAAAAAAAATAAGTTCATTTCTTTGGAGACCACTATAAATGAAAATTCTCTAGATATTACTTCCTGTGTTCTCAGAAGTCTTCTTGGCATTTTCCAAGGGGAAGTAAAAACCTAGTAAGAAAAATTAGCAAGTGAAGAGATGTTCTGGTGATCTGCAATTTATTTTCCACTAACCTGAATTCTCCACAGTCTTTGACCACATTTTGCTTCAGGAAATATTCAAAGACACTGTTCTAACACAAACAAAAATTCAATTTCATGGAGATTCTG
The DNA here is from genome assembly GCF_030020395.1 of Manis pentadactyla. Taxonomy (NCBI): domain Eukaryota; kingdom Metazoa; phylum Chordata; class Mammalia; order Pholidota; family Manidae; genus Manis; species Manis pentadactyla. The sequence continues at coordinate 219,662,603 of NC_080019.1, read as the reverse complement.
ACTGTATAATAATGGCAAGATTAGGCCTTGAAATGCAATGAAGCAAATTCAGCTTCTAGAAACATATGAACTCAAGTTAACTTTAAGAAAAATCATTGGAGGGCAGAATTTGGCTCTGTGGTATTTTAATGCAATGAAAAAGTTCCAGAAATAACTGTCTGCTTTTCTGCTGTCCAGAAAACACACATTAAAAAAAAAATTCCCATGTTACCTTTTCTCTACCCTTCTCATAAATTAAGAAGTCTATTCTCTCAAGATACTCTGTGAATGTCGTAATTTTAGAAGTGAAATTTTTATACCAAAATGTCAAAGATAGACTATCTTATGTTTTTCATAAGTGTGGAGAATTGATCACTAGTAAATCTGAGAGTACCTTAGAGTTAGAGTTATATCCAGAAGTTTAGCTGAAGCTTAACATCATTGCCATATATTTCTCTTGGAAGGTATTGTGAATATAAGCTAAAAAAAAAAACCTTCAGATATATCAAACCCATACTGTTCAGGGCATTTGTATGTTTTAGGTATAATGCTATAAATAGAAATACATTTTCAAAATGCAAACTATAGAAAATGGAAAATCTGAGTATTAGTTTTGGCTAAAATAATTTTGAGAAAGCACCAGAAATCTATACGCTGATTTAAAAGGCATATAGTTTTTTGAGGAGTTTTACTCCCACCTTTTTACCCACATGTGAATGATCTTCATTTAAAACAATGAGTGATGTTTATATTCTACTATAACCTCATGTGGTATGTTTAGAAGTTTGTTTCATTGTCCTTTAACCCTTCTCTGCACTTTTCATAAAACATAATCATTATTCCAGAAAATCAAAACAAGAATCGCTGGATATTTAAAATGACTGAATCTCTCCGGACCCCTACCACAGATTTCAGGAAGACTCCTGGCATATTAGACAGAGAGAGATACAGAATTAAGTTGAAGAAGCAAGTTGCAGGTTTCTGTATTCTAAAAATATACTGGAAGTGACTTCCTTCGTTCAGGTAAGTGATTTGAAAAGTAAGCAGTTACTCAGTCATTTTGTCTCTGGAAAGTAATCTGACGGGGAGATACTACCTAAATGACAATGATTTAATCTAGAGAGCTAATCTGTTAGAAACATGCTTCCCCTTATGGAGACATTTCTGTTAAGCTTTGTTAATTAAGTTTTATTTATTGCACGTTTTGCCTTATTCAGTAGGTAAGCTCAAGCCAGGTAAAATACTTTAAATTTCCTTATAAGCTAGTTGGTTATTGGAAACCAAACCGACTGTCCTCCCCAGCTTATTACTCTGTTTTATGAATGGTCTTTCTTTTTTAGGTGACAGTCTTAGGTTGGCCATAGTAAGTTCTCTGCATCATGCTGAAAGCGGTTATGGTCCCACCTGTACCCGTGAGAAAGAGAAACAAAGCTTCATTTTTTTTTAACACTTGGGAACTTCTGTGTTCTTAAGAAATGGCTACTGCCAGCGTTCTCATGTTATTTAAAGAAGTAAAAAGTTCATTGCACTAGTTTGCTTGTGCCTGCTGGTTTATTTTCATGTGATTTAAAGAGTCATTTTACTTAATAACAATCATTCATTCCAAGATGTCAGAACCACATTTGCATTAGGAATAGCTACAGGTAAGGAAGCTCACCTAAGAGTGGCTTAAACACAACAAAGGGGAATGGCTAAGGGAAAAGGCATGTGCCTGTGGGACCTGTCCCCTAAAAAGATAGTCGTAGAGTCCCTAAAAGATCACCGGATGGAACTATTTCCCATGGCCCCTCACAGCCAAAAGGGAGCCTGGGAAATTCAGAATTTTTGCTGGGCACATTTATTAGGCTGAACAAAACCTGAGTCTTTAACTTGAAGAAAGGAATGTTATTAGGAGACACATTTTTCCATAGTAACTATTTATTTATCTTTAATAAACATTAGTTTAGGTCAATTATTAGTTTTACACTTGTTTTTTTTCTTTCCTGAAACTTTTGTCTTCTAAAAATATACTATTCTTGGTTAGGTTTGCCTTAGAGCATCCCGATGAATTTATCTCTCATCGGTCCTCTCTGACTGAGGATGTTGAAACCATCCATATGAGATGATCCAGTGCTATGCAGGGATTAGGAGGGTATATAAATTATTGTTCTCATACTTAACCATTCAGAGCCTATTTCTTCTCGGATAAATATAAGAAGCCTAAATTTATATTGATAGTGATATTATTACCCCACTGTATTCATTCATTGAGAGTTTAATAGATTGTAATGCAAGCTACTGTTTCTTCAACCATTTATTTTTTCAGCATGAATTACCTTTAAAATAGCCTTGGTTCTCTTTGTCACATGGCCTGTGTGGTGCTGAACTGATCGACTTAGTTTAATTCTTAAAAACATTTATCGAATGCCTATATTGGCCATGACTTTTGAAGATTTCAAGAAATGGTATAAAATCTACCCAAATTTTCATAGCAGTAAAGACAAAACCCACTTTAAAAAAGCATGTATATGTCAAAACTTGGAAGTCACCTGGGTAGACATTATCTCATCCATGACCCCCTCTCCCCACTTCTCTCTGAGATGTTGATTGCTTACAGTGATCATGCACCAAAATGACAAAACAATTAACTACACTTCCTAAAATTTTGCCTAATGCGTTTTCACTAATGTGTTGATCACATTAGCCAGGTAAAAACTGTATCTCTTGTTTAATTTTGTTCTCTGAAGATAAGAAAAAAGTAAGGTTATTTTCCCTAATACTCTTAAATTTTTCTTCTTGAAGTGGTATTTTCTTACCTTCAGTATAAGGAACAATTTCATGCATTGAAAGTTATGGGGAAGTGATTTAGCTGTAGTACAACATGTTACCAAATCCCACACTTGCATATCTTGGTGATGTAGGATGGCTGGGGATCAGAATGACTGATTTCAAAAAAAAAAAAGAAGGACAAAAAAAATATGAAAAGCAAAAACAAACTCTGCAGGAGAATTACTTAAGATGAGAACCCTAAATGACATTCTCCCTTTGATTATTTGGGCATTCTTTTTGTGAGGTTTCCCGGCCAGTTTGATTTTTCACATATTTCCTAAATAGTGAGTAATATGCTGGGGATTTCTGATGAATGGTGTAGTTTTGGATGACTGTATTGATCTGTATTTGTTCTCAGGCTTCAACCAAGCACCCTATGTGAGTGTGTGATAAGATGGTATGGAGCATGGAGAGAAGAGAAATTTTTGCGGGAGGAAACTAGTATTTGGCCTTTGGGAAAGAGTCCAAATGGTAAGTTTAATCAAATTTGGTATCTTTTTAAATATATGTTTCAAAGCACTTAAGTGGCTAAATAGAAGAAGCAAAGTGTTACTTACTTTATAAAACAGTTGTATCTGAAACCCAGGCTCAGAATTGAGTTAAAACAGAATGTACATGAAGGCAGAATGCGTAATAGAGGAGCTAAGCCAGATATAATGTGCAGATAAAGAATCCCGGAAATGGTTACAGATATTTATTTAATAACTACATTTAGGTAAATAGCCATTAATTATAAGAAAAGCAATTATGTGAGTTAGAGGTACTTCATGAAATCTCAGAAGGATTTTCTTTTCAGCTCTTCTCAATAGTATATATTTTTTTCTTATATAATTTTTGTTGTATTCATTTGCCTACAAATGAAAAATCTAAGAAAGGTTACTCTTTTATCCTTTAAATTATCAACTCAATTAATATTAATAAAGTTTAGAATTTTTTAGACTGCCATCTATGAAGGAGTAGCCACTGAACTGGAACTACTTCTAATTATAGATCATAAATCCTTAGTGGACATTCTAATTTCAAAATCATGAACCAGCCAATTCGAATGTATTTCTGTAGTGTAGCTTATTTCCCAAATTCTAATAAGCACTGCCCCCCATATACATTTTAATGTTTTCAAAATGAACTGTATCTTAAAATCAATATGGACACTTAATGCAGTAGTTTTTCTTTTATATCCCAAAAGCCAGTGTTTAATTGGCTTAAGTATAAGGAAATTTATCTCACTTAACAGAAAGTCTTAGAGATGAACAGGTTTGCTTTTTAATTGCCACAGTGGTTTAAAGATATTAGGGACCTTAGTTCTGTTCATCTCTTCTCTGCCTGTATATGACTATATAAACATGGATATTGCATTGATTTAATCCCTCTCATCAGTTGGCTGTCAGAGGCAACCAGGACACCTTACTTCCTTATTCATGCCAAATGAACGTGAGAAAGAGTACCTCTCCCCTTAGCCTAATATGTAAGTCCTTCCTTTCAGTCCGATTGGTCAGTTTAGGTCACCTGGCCATCCTCCGACGAGTCATTTATCAGGGAAATGCCTTATGCTGATTGCTGATTGGTGTATTCTCATCAGGCTGTACGTCTGACAATTGACCTGAGTCCCATGAATCGCAGGAGTTATAAGAGACAGGAGGTATATGCTTGAAATTAGGATTCTTTCGTGAAGGAGGCAGAAGGAATAGATCTGGGTAGACAAGTCAGAGTGTCCACCATAGGGAAGTGGATATTTGTGAGCCGACTCAGGTCCACAAATTTACTGTGCTAAAAAAGAGTACTACTACTAATAATGATGTGGGCTGGAGACCTCATAGTTATTACCCGAGGATTTGCATTTATCCTTTCTTTTACTCCACTCCAGAAATTCTGCCAAAAGGGTGGATAATAAATTTCTGATGAGGTGATAATGGCTTAGAATGACTTAATTTGGTAGGCTTCTGAGGACTATTGCAAGGAATTATAACAAGGAATGCTTAGCATAAAACTCCTTTTTGGCGATGTTAAAATGTTGGATCCTGGGATCCCGAGGAGAATGCTACTTTGAAGATGGGGTGTCCTAATCATTCATGGTTGCTATCTGCCTTGAGCCACCAAAACACCTTTGCAATACTGTCATGAGGCTTCCCCATTTTTTCATTGTTTGTCATTCAAGAGCACATTTCATCCAGAGATGTTTGTCCCTGCTCGAAGACTCAAATCCAGCACACCCATAATATCTCCATGTATTAGGAATCCACTCTTCAGGGAAGAATTTGAAGTCACTGGATTCACCATGACACAAAATGGAATATGTAGAAGACTTTTTCACACAGGTTTTTTAAAGGGTCTGTTAGAACTTTGCTTTAACAGCTAAAGCTGAACATTTCGATAATGAATAGAGGACATGGTATATGCAAGGAAAATGATTCAGGCCTTTATCAAGCATACACTTGTCCTCTGGCATTATCCTAAGAGATCAGAGAAAATATGTACATCTCTATATTGTCAGTGAAAGGAAATGTGTAAAGAAAGTGTGTCTTTTTTTTTTTTAAACACTCCTTTGCTTTATAGGACTTCTTTGTGTAACAGACCAGGTTTCTACTGTGATCATTTACATGTGTGACTCTTCTGACAAATCGAATCTGGCTCTTCCCACTTGCAGATCTTTCTGCCTAGGGTGTGTCATCTATTAATAAGAGTTTGTTCAATCAGTATTTATCAAGCACTTCTAATGAACTGGTTGCTGATTCAGAAGCTGGGAAAACAGAGATGAAAATTCCACTGTTTCTGACATCAAGAAGGTCACAGTCTAATCAGGAGGGAGAGCTTTTGGAGGAGAGGCACAGTGTCCTGAGTGTGTCTGGGGTGCAGAGAGAAGCAGAGAAGGACGTTAAGTTGTTGAAGGCTCTGGCTGAGCACTGTACGATATCTGCCATTTGTTTTGACTTCTGATGGTTTTGAAAGACTTGGTGGTCACAACCTGGTATGGTCTGTAATATTGATAATGCTAACATTTTTTGAGAATTTACCTTGCACTAGATAATGTGCTGAGGGCTTTCTGTGCATAATCCCACATAATCAGAGCTGTTCTCTGGAGGAGATTGTAGTATTATCCCCACCTTATTGAAGAGGTCCCATAGCTGGAAAAGGTAAGGCTGGAACTCAACCCCACTTCTGTTCATTTCTATAATACCTGCCCTGAAGTGTCTTCTCTTGTACCTTTAGCAACTTTTAGTGTAAAGAGATCCTTATTTGTTCATGATATAGCTGAAAACTTGTTTGAACATATGGACAATATATGTGCGTGTTTGTATGTCTGCAAAATATACAGTTGGATGGTCTCTATATGTACTTGCTGTGAAAAATGTATGGTGTATGTATATGTCTATAAACACTCCCTCCCCATATGCTGAGCGTTATAGTTAGCAGGATGAACCAGTTGGCCGTTACACATGCTGGCAGGGCCATCTACGAGCAGTTGCTGGGGATGTATAGCACCCCGTTCTCCAGGAGGGCTGTCCTATTGTTGCACGAGGGCTGTTCAGAATGATTCCAGGCCCTCCTCCAATGCCACCCCTTCCATAGCCAATGGATGTTTTCCGCTCTTCTCTTATGCTGGGGATGTATGGAGGGATGAGGGGGCCTTAAAATAATTTTCTGCTCTAGGCTCTGATACACTTAAGACAGCCCTCTTCCTGGAATGTATAAATGCTAGCAAATCAGCATTTCTTAAGCGGCAGCATCCTTCCTGGAAATCCTGTTAAAGGACATACCCTGGCTACTTGTCTCAGACCGAATGAGAATATAGTGAGCCTCATGATTTCCACTGCTGAGTATTAGCATAAATCTCCCACTAATGCACCTCTGCCTGTTAGTGCAGGAATCACTGCAACCCAGGAAAATATGTTAAATTGAGAAGGTTTTGTAGCCAGGGCATGGCACTGCAAAGGAAGTATTTTCCTGGGGTTTCCAGCTCTGCAAATACCGCTGGGGAGGCATTTAGAAATTTTCCCTGATTGGGTCCTGGGCGGTGATTTAGTGCCTCACTAAGAAAAATGATTTTTGAGTTGCTCATGGAGCAACAATAAGAACTTAACCGCTTATAGAGCCATTTCATTCTCGGTTTTGTTCCCTGTGACATCACATGTAATAACAATGTCATAAGGACTGAGGAGGTGGTTACCCCCATCTTAAAGTTGGGGAGTCAAGATGCAAGAGGTTAGTGAGTCTGACCCTGAGAACATCCAGTCTGGGCTGGCTGTCAGAATCCTTCTGGTCCCTTGCTACTCTCTCTGTGGGTGCTCTCTGTCTTTCCTTCTCTCATTCTCCCTCTCCTGAAACCCCTGTTCCTGTTCTTTTTAGAAGTGAAATTGTTAAGCATTTGAACATTGCTGGGAGCACAGTGCTCAATTGGTGTGTGTTGAATGAATGAATGAATGAATGTTAGATGTGTGTAAATAAAGTTATATGTGGAACCACAGTCCCTAAAACAGAAGCAGCATTGCAGTGGCTACAGGGGAAGAGCAGGCCAGCTTCTCATCCACTCAGATTACCTCGGTTGCCACCCTGTGCCCAGTGACCCAACAAAACACCAGGTTGAGTTCACCCTTGATGGCATCCAATATCTCCTTTTACCTGGGCCTGCTTATCTGCTAAAGGCCAGTAGCACTAGGGTCTTTATCCACAAGCCCAGGGCTTTGCTTCTGAGTGGGCCTCTGATTGTATATGAGAAGGTCTTGGAGCTGAAAGAGAACTCAGATTCACACACCTGCCAGTGGCGCATTGGCATACCGTTTTGTCTCTGCATGGGACAGTGAGCTTCCGCTCGAACTCTCAGGTTACATAAATGACAGGCTTGCTCTGTACACAAGTCGTTAGAGGAAAGCTCCACTTCTTGAGTAGGTGAATCTATATGGCAACAAGATGCACAGTGGACAGTTTCAACAGTCCTGTGACCTTCATTTTCCTAGTGGTTTTCTTTTTTTCTCCCATTATGGGATAGAATTTGATTGTTTTAGTTAGGCTTGATGGGTGTAAGTGTGTGTGTGTGTGTGTACAAAGAGAAAAGATGGATAAAGAGGAGGGTGTCTTGGTTTTCTTTTGTCTTTGTGGTTTGACTTGTTTGTCCCTTTTTGAGTGATGGAATTATGAACTGGAAGTCAGTTATCCTTCAAGATAAATGACTTTGAATAAACTTAGCTTTTAATCCCGGCTCTAAGAAATCTCATTCGATATCTTAATCATTCTAAGCCTTAATTCTTCATACCTAAAATGAGGGCAGTAATAGCTTTTTATGGTGTTTATTTTTATTTTTATTTTTTTATGAAACTTGAACTAAACGATATGTATAAATTGCTTAGGACAGTACCCAGCACACAGAAAGTTCTCAGGTCAACGGGGGCTACTCTAATAATAACATAATAATAATCATGTAGATAGTTACTGGTGTATATGTATATTACATACTATATATACTGCATACATAGTCAATATATGTAACACCTATATACATACTACTATGTATGTTTATAGGTGTTATATTCATGTATATATACGTATAGACCTTAGGAAATATATATCTAAGACCTGAAACCTTCTTGAAGGCCAGCGTCTGTTTTATATACCTTTTATAAACTTAGAAAGGCAAGAATCTCCTTTCATTGCCTTAGTGTCCAATTGAGCAAATGTTCAAGTTCTTAGCAGAACTTTCAGGTGTTCTATTTCTCAGTGAACAGTCGGGGAGTACCAAGGTACATTGTGCTGTCCTGTATCCATTCATTCTTCCACAAAATATTAAATCTGTGCCGACTATGTAGCAGGGACTATGCTTGTTATGGGGCATGCTGCAGTGTATGAAAGACACATTGCTCCTGTTCTTGCTATGGAATCACAAGTTTAATTAAATACAATGAAGGAAGAGAAAAGTGCTGAGAGACAGAGAAACAAAGGCTTCCTAATTTGAACTGAGGTTTTAAGGGGAAAGAGACTGAAATTTATGACCTAAAGGGTGAATCAAAGCTGGTCGGATGAAGGAATAGCAGAAGCAAATGGCCTGAGATAGAAAACAGCTCCTAGTGTTTGGGGGAGCTGACTGGTTCTGCTGAGGCTGGGAGCTTTGTGCAAGATCAAGGTATAGTCAGGGTAAAGAGCTTAGAATTTATCAGGGAGCAATGGGTGAACACTGGAGCTATTAGGCAAGGGAGTGACAACTTTTAGTTTACATTTTTAAGAGACATCTTCAACCCCATCTTCCCACTAGCAGCTCCTGTCCTCTTTCTCCATTCACATCTGCAGTAGCCCAGGGGTGCTTCTGCCCTCTTGATCTAGTAAAATACGCTCAGGGAAAAAGGTTCCATTTTCTCCTGATACGGTAAAGTGGCTGATGAAGCTGTATATTTTATCTTGAGAAAACATTTATATCTTAACAGAAATCCAAATTAAGCCAAAGGAATGAATCTCTAAGTGTGATTTTTCCTACATCAACAACTGTAAGAGTTGAAGGAGCTTCTCTTATAGAGGAAGGTGACCAGCCTGAGAGTGTTTGAGAGTTCACAGATGAAGAGGACAGAGATCAAGTCCAAGCCCTGCTTCTTAGGAGTGTGACTTGATTATACTTAATTTTCTTAACCCTCAGTGTTCTTATCTGTAAATGAGGAAAATAATTCACCAGGTTGTTGAATTAACTGAAATAACGTATGAGAATAAATACACCATTGTGGAACTCTGCATATTCTCTGCTACTGTGCAGGGTCTGAGAAGGACCTCCCTTCCTCTGAATTCTCCTTCTTTTGAAAACATTATCACAAGGTTCCAGGATAATTTCAAATTGACTTTCTCATGATCTGTATCATGTCATCTATGTTTAGACATTTTCACACTTTCATCCGAAAACATTTTGGGTGTTCTTCCTTTAAGAAACATATACTTTCTTCCACACATATTTTTGCATGTTACAAACTGTCTCAACATGCAAATTATTTCCTTGAAGTAATTGGCAATTTGGTGTCGGTGATGGGCAGGGGTGATTCAACTGAGAGTTCAAGAAAGAGATTTCAGACAGACTGTGGGGAGAGGGCTGGAGAGGAGGTGGTTTGCAGAATCCACAGTGAGGGTAGGATAGGATGAAATGAATGTCAAGTGGGCTCCAATGCTCAGAATTCTAGTATCAAGATCAGCTAGAGGTCCTCATTTTCCTTTCAGAAAGGGGACAAGGCAGGAAACAAATGTCTAATGATGGTAACAAGTTTTTCCATTCCTGTGGCATATGCCCTCAGATAGCTTGCTTATCTCCCCCACCCAGCCCCACCCCCTTCAAAAGAAAGGGGTAGGGGAGCTGAGAAACACTTGGCACAGGTGCAAGAAAGCTGAAAACGTCTGGCAGAGCTCGCAGGCGTCTTTTTCCACTCGGCACCAAATGTTTTACAGTCTTCGTGAGCCCATATAGATCCTGGCTTCTGCCCAGTCGTTTGTTTGAAACCGTAGGCTCTGAGAAAAGGTTCCACACTGCAGCTGGCCTTTAAACCGTGTTTTACGGGGGAGAGTGTTCAGGGTACGATTGGAATAAGGGGAGCTTGCCTTTGACGTTGGACGTTAAAGTAACAGATTGGAATGGGTGGAGCTAATGCTCAGGAATTGTTGGTCTGTTCATTTTCCCAAAGAAGACTGAGCTTTTGGAAATTGCACCTCAATCTCAATGATTTCATGGGCTAATTTATATAGCAAGGCCCCCAAATGTGACTTTGGCCCAATTTAGCTGAATTTCACTCAAACATAAATCTAACGGTTCCAAGTAATGGATGTGGCAGAATGGTTCTTAGTGATGTAAATTTCTTGTTAATTTAGGACAACTGTGGCTTGAATCCCACCTACATATAAGTTCATTATGAATGAACATTTAATAGTTAGCTATTCATCTTTCTCCCTTTCTGTAGCCTTTTTTTGGTTCCTTATCATGCTTATGGTTCATAATTTCAAAGCACTAATGACTAATTAGATTTCTTTGGTAACTATATGTTAATGATGCAACACAAAGACTCTAACAGGAGAGTTAATAATAAGTGAAATTTGAACATGAAACGTTCTTCTTACTCAGACAATTAGGGGACATTAGATCCTTAGGTTTTGGATTTAAATAGTAAGAATTCCTTATTGAATCTGTACCACTTGTTAGGCACCCTCCTGAATGCTTCCTATGCACTTTTTCATTTTAACTTCACTATAATTATGAGGTCTGAGTGTGATCTCCCCATTCTACGTGAGGCAACCGAGGCTTAGAAAACTTAAGTGACTTGCCCAAAGAGATTATTAGGAATGTGCATTGTGGATTGATTTGTTTGGTCCCTTTAAAAAAGTTTAGGGGAACTGTGAAGAACAAAATGTTCCATAATTCCCAGAGGAAATGTTGCATCCTCTTTACTATTTTTGGTGGCTTGTGTGAAATGACCTATCTGGGATGGACTTAAAGATAATCCCAATACCTTAGGACCAGGGTATTTCTTAGAGTTCAAGACTTTTCTTTTTCAAATGGTGGAATTAATGAATATGCAACTCAATCTCTGACGTAACGAGTGAGTTAATGTGGGAGTTACAGCTTCTTTATTATTTTGCGAGCAGCTTTCTCTGAAAGCCAGCAGATGTGCAGTCCATCCTCTGGAGTGCCAGACTCGTAACAAGAAGGTAGAGCCATCTTAATATATGCTGGTTGTCACGGAAATAGTCTCATGGGAATGACACCCCCCAAAGTTGCAACTCTATTGTTATGAACTACATCAGTAAATAAATGAACATTTTTCCAGGTGCCAAATGAGAAGAGTTACAAGGAGAAAAATAAGAGCGTAGGTATGTATTCAGAGGGACGGTGAGAGAGAGAGAGCAGAGAGAGCAAGCAACAAGCCACATGCCATGAAACAAAGAGAAAGCTAAGAAGGGAGAGGGTGTCACTACTTTCTCGTGGCAGAATCAAAATCTTCTTTTGGATGTCATGTTGAAAACATTCCCAAATCTTAGTTCTGTGAGCTAAAGCAGATGGATGCCCCATGTTAGTACAGATTTCTGTTTGAAGCAGTGTGGTTGCAAAGATGGGGTGGGTCATGTATTTTCTCTGAAAAACTGTCTTGTGCCACTATCTAAAAGAATTACAATATCCAACGAAGTGCATCATCTCTGATGCTTTAAAAATGGGTAAATAAGTGCTTAAACCAATGCTTCAAATATATTTGTCCCTGTTCATAGACAGATTTCTTTAGTTACTGGAAGTTTGGGGAATGCTGAGGTGAACAGATACGTACAGCTAATTTTACTGCGGGACTCTTCAGAGCCTTTACGATGCCCTATGAGTTTCCAAGAAGTAACGTGCGCTTGCTCTTAGAATGCTCCTTCCACAAAGTAACTGCTTGAAACTACCGTGCTGCCGAGCAGCTTTAGGGAAGTGCTGGACTACTATCGCTTAGCTGAAGAAGGGTCTTACTTTGTTTCATTTATTTTTTTACTTTTAAAAAAATTTTGGTATCATTAATATACAGTTACATGAGCAACATTGTGGTTACTAGATTCCCCCCATTATCAAGTCCCCACCACATACCCCATTCCAGTCACTGTCCAGAAGGGTCTTACTTTGTAATCGTATTTCGGGTAATTGTGGCGAAGCCCCCACCTAACATAGAAGTTCATTATGAATGCCTTTTTCACAGTTTACCCTTCTTCTTTCTCCCTATCTTTAAGTCCTCTTTGGTTTCTTATCATGCTCGTAGCACATAATTCCTAAGGATTAATAACTAATTATATTTTTAGACAACCATAAATTAAAGATGTAAAAATAGCAGCGAAAACAGTAGGGGAAGTCAAAATGAAATTTGGAGTCGCAGCTCCCACTGAATAATTTAGTTGTGAGCACTTGCTGGAATAGCTGCCTGCAAGCATGTCACCTTTACGGGGAATCCTTGGAAAGAATCCTGAAGTGGAGTCTGAGATACCTCTTGGCATACCATATTTTCTTCTCAAGTTGTCAGATGAAACTAATGTGTTGTGTACTTCTCTGAAGTATTATGGGCCAAGTTTTCTGTGCCGTTTTCTTGTAAGACAGGACTGTCTACACCCAAGGAGAGTGCTAGCGTGTGCAAATCCCCTGCTGAGGCCCGTTCTAATTAAGGGTAAAATTGCTTGCCCTTTGAATGTCTAGATTTCCATCCAGAGATTGCAGAAAAAGTTGTTCTGTTTTATTCCAAACAGAAGTGATTTACCTTGAAGTCAACGAAACTTAGGTTGCTGGCATCCTTTCTTGTGCTGAGCCCCTTTCAACATGTTAATATATTTTTTTTAATTGTGAAATTAAGACTCGTGTTCTTGATTCTTAAAAAGATTCTCCCAAGTTTGAAGCATCAAGCCCCCACAAAACGTGGACCTGTGACTGCATTCCAAAGAAAGCCTTAATTGGATTTTACTACAAGAGGAAGGGCCACCCTAAATTCATATCCATGGCACACATCTAACCACGGGCAGCAGAATAAAAAAGGCTCAGAATCCCGTACGCTGCAATGTTCCCCTGAAAGGTTCTTACAGCTGCTCAGCTGTGGCTCTGCGTGGCAGTCTGTCCTTTCTTCCCTAAAGTAAGCTGCCTAGAGTTCTCCAATGCCTGAAGTTTCGTTCTAAGCAGAGGGTTGAAAACTTTGCTGAGAATATCTAGATTATTGCATAAGCTTGTGTTGAGAGGACATGACTGCCAGTTGACCTGTGAGTTGGACCCACTGTGTTTCACTTGCTTCCTACTCCAGAGCTGCCCCGAGGATATTGACTTGAGATAGTGATGTGGGTTGATATTATCTGGACGATATACGTGACTAAACCCAGTTAATAACGTCCTCTATATAAGCTTTTAAGATTCGGTGTGTGGGTGTGGAGATCCGCTTGACTGGTGACCACCCTAGACAAGCCCCTTAAGTAAGTTTCCTTGTTCATTAAAACTGCCACCTCCCCAGGGGAAGCAGTCTGCCACTTCCTTTGGTCTCTCCCTGACCTCGAAGAATGGGGCTGGTGCCAGAGACCCCTGGGAAGCTCCTGAGGTTTCAGCCCAATAGCGTGACAGGACGGCAGAGGCACGAAGAAGCCCTGGGTTGTCTCTGCGCTTGCTCTTTGGAAACTCCTTTTACATGGCAGGTAAAAGAAAGTATCATCCCCAAGTTGGGCAGATCCAGAACGTGCCACCTAAAGTCAGGTTCTAACTTCTGTTTTAAACGCTTGCATGGGACATTTCCATAGGTGATACCGTAGCCCTGATCCAGCACCGCCTGGGGCTTGCAGTGTGAGCCGCAGAGGCCCCGCGTTCTGTATCCCCTCTGTACCCCCACCTGAAGTGCAGACAGATCCCCTTCTCATCACAGGTCACAGCACACAAAGCTCTGTGTGCTCCAAGAGCTAGAGGGTCTATTAAAACTACAGTTTTTCTTGTCTTGTGTGACCATATATCCATCCACTGGAAAAGAAAATCCCGATGATGTTCTCTGCACAGTCAGGAATGGCATTTGGGTTTTGAAAAATAATAGTTTTATTTAGGAGAAAAAAACCCCTACACAAAACAGAATAATTTCTTAATAAGTGGAAGGGATTTAACTGGCAGCAGTGAGTTGGGGGGCAGTTAGGAGGAGAATCAGAACCAAACCTTCTGGGCCTTCCTTGGCTGAGGTGTGACATGATCAATATGGAGACGCCCCAAGAAGCTTCCATGGGGTTATAAGGAACAAGTGTCAGAGTGTGTTGAACAAGCAGTACTCCACAGGGTCAATCATAAAAGCAGCTTTATATTCATCTCTCATCATCCTTATTGTCTCTCCTCATTTATTTATTGGCAGGAGTCCTTCTCCAGCCCTTGGATGTGAACTCAGAGGGCTGACACCATCCACCTTTCCTCCCTAAAACAGAGGGCGCATATCAGGCTCACTGAGGGTCACACTGATGTCCTTCTCACCAGGTTAAGGACTGCAGGGACTCCCACTATTCTGCCTTTATAAATCTTCAAAGCATTGAACTGGCCAACCTGGCCTTCAACCATGGTCCTCTTAACAGCTTATGTGGTTAAGAATATGGGCTTTGGAATCAGACGAGCTCCTACATTTCATATCTCACTCTGTGCTGTCGTCTTAACTTTGACATTCTACAGTTATTTAAATGCTGCAGCTCACTTTTTTCATCAGTCAAATGGCAATCCTAGTACTCCTCAGAGATTGTAGAGGAGACTCAGTGATATACAGACATATGTTGGCGATTGCAGGTTGGGTTCCAGACCAAAGCGATAAAGCAAATATTGCAATAAAAATATTGCAAATGAATTTTTTGGTGACCCAGTGTATATAAAGGTTATGTTTTCACTGTACTATAGTCTAGTAAGCATGCAATAGCATTATGTCTAAAAAAAAGACTCAATGTACATACCTTAATTCAAAAATGCTTTATTGCTAAAAAAAGTGTTAGCTATCATCTGAGCTTTCAGTGCGTGGTAATCTTTTTGTGGGTAGAGGGTTTTGTCTGGATGTTGATGGCTGCTGACTAGTCTGGGTGGGTGGTGGCTGGTGAAGGTTAGAGTAGTAACTGTGGCAGTTTCTTACAATAAGACAACAGTGAAGTTTGTCTCATCAATGAACTATTCCTCTCATGCATGATTTCTCTGTAGCATGTGATGCTGGATAGCATTTTGCCCTCATTAGAATTTCTTTCAAAATTAGAGTCTAAAGAAATAAGAAAGAAAACAGAAAGAGACTCACAGAGAACAAACTAGTGGTTGCCGTGTGGGGGGGGGAGGTGGCACACAAAATAGGTGAAGGGGATGAAGAGGTACAAACTTCCGATTATAAAACGTGTAAGTCATGGGGATGAAAAGTATAGCATAGGGGATATAGTCAATAATATTGTGGTATCTTTATATGGTGAGAGATGGTAACTACCCTTTGTGGTGAGCATTTCCTAATGTATGTAGTTGTTGAATCCCTATGTTGTACACCTGAAACCAGTACAATATTGTATGTCACCTCTGCTTCAATGAAAGGAACTGGAGTCAATCCTCTCAAACGTTGCTGCTTTATCAACTAAGTTTATGTAATATTCTAAATCCTTCATTTTTTCAACAATCTGTGCAGTATCTGAGCCAGGAGTAGATTCCATCTCAAGAAACCCCTTTCTTTGCTTATCCGTAAGAAGAAACCCCTCATCCGTTTAAGTTTTATCATGAGATTACAATTTAATCACATCCTAAAGCTCTACTTCTAATTTTAGTTCTCTGGCTCTTTTCTGCTACATCTGCAGTCAGAACACACTCAACATAGTGAATGAAATTTGTCGTCTCAAGTGGGCGGTTCGTGGTGCCCCGAAACAATTACAACAGTAACATCAAAGATCACTGATCACAGATCACCCTAACAAATGGAATAACAATGAAAAAGTTTGAAATGCCATGAGAATTTCCAAAACATGATACAAAGATATGAAGGGAGCAAATGCTGTGGGAACAATGGTACCAAGAGACTTGCTTGACGCAGGGTTGCCACAAGTGCAATATGTAAAATTTTGTAAATTTAAATTTGTAGAAAACCACAATCACTGCGAGGTGCAATAAAGTGAAGCACAATGAAACAGGGAGGCCTGTAATGAATGAAATGCCATTTGTACGGTGCTTGGCACATATAAATGCTTATTAAATTATCTACAATCATAACTCTTATCTTTATCCTGGAGAAAAGGGTACAGTATTATAAGAGAAGGAAAAATAAAGAAATGGGTATGAGAGGTGCTCATTTCCTGGAAGAATAACGAGGGAATAATGAAGAGGATTGTCTTAAAAATGGATAGCCTCAGAAAATGGTATCATGTGGCAGACGTGATGCAGAGACATCTTTTGTGTGTTATGGACACAAACTGGGTAATGAGTCTGGTAATAATTATAACTGAAGTTTAATGAGTATTTGTCCTATATCGACTAAACTTACACTGAAGGCTTTACTGAATTATCTCTTTTACTCCTCACAGTGACTGATGGGGTGGGGATTTGTGGTCAAATATTGACCACATTTTATTGATGAGTAGCCTGAGGCCAGAAGGTTTCATTACTAACTAAGTGCATTAAGCTCGTCAGTAATTGAGGCAGGATTTGAACCCATATCTGTTTGTAGATCTCAACCTTCTTCTCTATGATTACAGACAAACACATACCTGTATTATAATCGCATGTTCTGGAGCAGGAGTTTCCTGACAGTGTAACATGCCCACAGATCTGGACGGAGGGCACTTGGGACTGTGAACCTTTGGAACTTACCTCTGATTCCAAGGGCCTAGGTGACATTCCAGCCCCACCCCTGCCCCCTCCCCACAGAGAAGTCTAATCCCTCTGACATAGCTTTAAGCCAAGAATGTCCTCCATTCTCCCACCTTCCTCAGCCCCTAGGTGGAATCTTGAATTACTAATAATTGCTGTGTTTCCAATACATAAAACCAGAAGAATTGACAGGGAGTCTTTTCATATAAATGGTGTTATAAAATTTCTGGTCACTCTAGGGTTTCACAGGGCATCCTGATCATGCCACAGCTGGTCTGCTCATGCAGAAAGGCCCAGCAAGGGCAGAGAGAAGTAAACACAGGCATGACCAATATATCCACTCTGGGTTCTAAGCCAATGCAAATGTGCAGACAGTTCATCAGATGAGTTTTCACTGATTATTCCTATAGGACCAATCTAGCTGTAGAGAAGTCAGTTTCCATTATTCTTCTCCATGCAGCAGAAGTTGCCAGGGGCCTGGAATACAATTTAGGCTACAGTCAGATGGGATTTGCACTTTGTCCAACCCTGCAAAGTCACTTCTTGGCTATTACTTTTCACTCTATTGTAAATAGCAAGAGGCAGATGAAAAGGTAAAAAATATGTTGGTTGGAAGATACTTATTCTCGCCTACCTAGGGTAATCAGGGGAAGACATCAGCTCCAGATTTGGTAAGTAATAACTCACATTTGACTTTAATACACTGTGATAAACTTTGAGGAATATATCTTTTAAAACATAAAATGCTTTACCTCTGATTTAAAGTTTGGAGGATTGGTCCTGCACCATAGGAAGGTTAGATTTAGCATCTCTGGAAATTCCAGAGCAATTTTAAACTGCTCTTTTTTGATCACTCCCCGCAGCTCCGGCTTTCAAAGAGAATGAGATGTTTTGGGGATGAATTGTGATGGACTTATATGAAAATTTATATGACCAAGAATTGGATTTGTTCCCCTGGAATATTACAGATTATGTTTTATGTTGGAATTGCATCAGTGTGCAGAGCAGCAGAAGGCTGGCTTAATGTAGCTAAAAATATACCTTGACTTTCCACTTGGAATAGAACTCCCCCTCCCCAACCCGTTTCTTCCCTAATGAAAATAATGGCTTCATGACTCATATATGTGATAGACAGTAGGGAATATTTGCATCTTAAAATAAGAAGAGTTTGAGGGAGGACTAACGGTCCTTTTCTAATTTCTTCCCCGTCCATCTCTTTCCTCCTGTGTTTCCTGTCACTGTTCTGTTTCAGCCCTTTGCCGCTCCATGCCTGTTGCAGCAGGTCCTTTGTTAGTGTCCACTCGCTTATGGCTTCAAGGACCCTGCTGCGTGGTCAGATTTTAATCATGTAATCCCCTGCCATTCTTCCTCGGCTCTCCATCTGCTTCTAAAACACAAGCCAGCCGGTTAAAGTCCTTTCTAGACGTGACTCTTGCCTCTTTTCCCCCACACCCCCTCATTTCACAGCCACCACATTAGTCCAGGCCTCTGCTTGGTCTTACCTGGAGTTGGGTAATAGACCCCTCACTGGTCATCCAGTTGGTCTCACTCTCTTTCACAGAACCTGGTGTTTCCCAGTGTATTATACAAGTACTATTGGTAACATGCAGGATGACTTCTGGTGCTAGACTTTTACTCTTAAAATAATTTCTAATACATTCTTGATAGGTTATTGTAAAAATGTTATGAGTAGATCAAAACTCTGTATATTACTGCTTTGAATGAGACATCAAGAAGTGAGCTGAGAGGTAACTCCATGGGGTCTGTGGGTCTGTTGAGGTCCTTCCACAACATTTAGAACCCCATCTTCGCCTCAGTTCCCAGGGGCAGTTCTGTAAACTCACCTTCTGAGCTAGGTGGTTTGCTGCCATGCCAACATTGGCAATTATGTGATGGTAACAATGACAGCGTGTTGGCATTGGTACCATGCCACCTTCACGTCTTCCTCCCCCATTGCAGGGGCCCGTGCCTATATCACAAAGCTGAACAGCAGTGCTTTCATATGTTAATGCAGGTTTCTGAAGAGCCTCAGTTACAGATGGTATGTGTTCAGCCACTGGGAGAACCTTGTTCAATATTCTTACTTACTGTTATTTTTTTTTAATTTACGGGAACTCGATATTAAATGAGGACCCATAGGCAGGCAGCAAGTGCTGAAAGGGGAAACAGAGAGGATGTGGGAGAGTGCTGAACCTAGTGGAAAGCTCTGTATCCGCAAAACAAGTTGTGGCTTTGTAAATTCACTCCAAGTACATTTGAGAAATGATAAGCCATGAAAGAAGTTACTGTGACCTTGGTTTCTGCATAGCTTATGAGATAAAAGGTCTAAGTATCAGAATGCATTTGGTTGCCCGTAGTGTTGTTGACTGATTAAGAACCATTCATGCTCTTAGACCCTCTCATGGAATGCTGATGAGGGGCTGGCTTGGGTGCTGTGTGGAGGATGGACTCTTGAGGCAGAAATCAAAATTGCCTTGCTAAAATAGAGCACTAAAAGGTAAGTCTCTGAAACCATAGATGAACAGGGCAAAGCTACTGACATAAAGATTAAATTGCAGTGCATTGACTTTGCATTTATTTCTTATTGGGTACATATCTTAAAAGCATTTGAAGATGTTCCAAATTCTAATCATGGCACAGGATAACAACTTTCAAAACATTTACTGTCAGCAACTGGTTTTCTTTGAATATAATCATTATATTTTTCTGATTGCTTTTGCTTTAGAAGTGAATACTTGAACTTTATCTTGATTTGATCTTTTTTTTTCAAATGTGCAGTGTTTAGGCTTAATGATTAAAGGCATGGGCTTCAGAATAAATAGACCTGGGTTTGAACCTGTGACAGTCGTCTATTTGGTATATGAATTTGGGCAAGTTACTTAATATTTTAAGTCTCTATTTGCCCTAGGATAATGGGAGTAATAACAGAACCTTTTCACGGAGCTGTTTAAATTGCGATAATGTATATAAAGCATTTAATCAAATATTTTCTATTTGATAGTTTTCTCATCTGTAAAAGGAAAAATGTAGTAAAGAGAACATGTTCAGGCTTTCTGGTCTACCCCAACTATATACTGAGGGCACATGGTGAAGTTATGGTGTTAGCGGGTGGTATTGCAATCCAGGTCCAAGAAATGCCTCAATCCCACCCTCCTATGCTCCCCCCTTTCCCACAGAGTTTTGACAGAGGGAGCTATTGGAAAGGAAAATATCTAGATAGAGGAAAATGCTCCATTACGCCTGTGCAGCCACTGATCACAATGAGTCTTTCCAGCCTAGACTGAACTGAATCAGAAAATGTAGTTTAGATGCCAAGGCTCAAATGAGGATTTCTGCTTCCTATCCCTTAAATCAAGATAGCCCTTGACTGAGGTGTCTCCTTAGTTGCCAAAAGAGATTTGAAGCATTGAGAATGAGGCATAGCCAGCTTAGTCCAAGGTAGTAGACCCTGTGTAAGCCTGGGCAGAGGGGAAAATGAGAGTATCCTGCTTTAGAATTGATCTAGAAGCCAGGATCCCTGAACCTACATTACACCACATTGCAAAATGTAGTCCAAAGTGTGGTCCAGAATGTCCTGGCCTCTGACCAAAGAGAGAAACACTTCCTCCTTTCCCGGGGGACGTAACTAAAGGATCATCACTTCCGTAGCTTTCTTGTCAAAATTAGAGTCTTTTGAAAGAGGGCTGCTAGACTTAGCAAATAGAAATACAGGAAACCAGCTTGAATTTCAGGAAAGTGAGGAATCATGTTTGTAGTATGTCACATGCAATATCTGAGACATGCTTGTACTAAAATATTATTTGTTGTTGATCTGAAATTGAAAGTGGGCTGGGCATCCCCAGTTTGATCTGGTGACTTTCTTTCTAATAGTTCTTCCAGGTCAGTTTGACTATGGTTTGTTGAGACTGATAGAAAGACTTTCAGAGCTCTTCATTTGTTGTGACAGTTGTCCTGTGTGTCCTAGGCTGTTTACTAGCATCCCTAGCTTCTGCTCACTAGATGCTACTAGCATCCTCCCTTCTGTCCACTGGAACAACCAAATACATCTCCAGATGTTGGCATATGTTTCCCGTGCATGGGGGTATGTGCCAAATCATCCTTAAATGAGAACCACTGCTTGGGAGACACTAGCAAAAGCAGGGCTGGGAAGCATATCCAGATGGTAGATCAGAAGGTGGCACTTTGAACCAAATGATGAAGCAGGCCACGCCCCTACTTCCGTCCTCACTTCCCCCATTCTCGGCTCCTGCCAGTAACGTTAGGAGCTGTCCAGATGTACCTGTGTAACGGAGCCCACTAATACAATGTTAGCGATTATAATCGCTAGAAAATCATTCTCTATTCAGATAGCCTTTCTCCACAGATGGCAGCTGTGTTCGTTTTAACTCAGGTATTTTTCAAACAACACCCAACAAGCCATTAAAAAGAGTACTTAAATTTTATCACAGATCATTAGTTGGTGTGGCCTGGGTGAACTTAGCATTTGATGGGCAAAACTCTAAGAGTCCAGCTTAAGTGTACGTATTACTCTTTTGCTCCATCTTGTAAAGGGAGAAATTTGGAGGCATTGGATAATAAAGTCTGCCCTTCAAGTATTTCCACCTACACATTTATCCTTGAAAAAAAAAAGTGTTGATATTCCTTCACCTGATGTTTCCTGTTTGTAAAGTTTCCCTGCCTGAATATGTTTTCTTACTTCCTGGGAAAAAAGTGAAAGCAACTTGTGCTTTATTAATGTCCTCCAGCATTGATAATTAATTTTGTAGGCCTATCAGCCTCTGTATTGGGAAAATTTCATTAGCAAGTTAAATGTAGCTTCGTTTCTTCATTGCTTTCTGTATTGTGTAGGCTTTCAGAGAAGCAATGGTTTTATAAAAATCCATTGAGCAAAGGAAAAATAATGTAACTATCTTCTTATATTGCTGTGGGAGAAGTCTCTGATCTCCATTCCCTGTTAAGGTTGTATGTCCTCCAGTCTCTCTTATCTAGTATGCGTCCTTAAATAGGAACACTCCGTTCCCTAAGAAGCCCACCTTAAAGAATAACATTATCTTTATTTGTAATCACAGGCCTTCATCATTCTGGAAACTAATCTGAGCCTTCTCAGATTCTGATATTTGTATTTAATCAATAACCACATTCCTTTTTCATCTCTCCTCCCTCTGCAATTGCATTTTCCCAGCTGCATATGTTTTATTGTGTAAGAATTCAATTGCAAGAGCCATTCATGTTTGCAAAAAGGATAATGTTTTATTATTGGTTATAAAGAAAAGAAATTTCACACTTTGTATAACTGGCTCTTTCTGTTAGAGCATGGTGAATTGTGAAAGTGTGGAACAAGTTAACAAACTGTGGAAAGAGAGGCCACAGAAAGATCTTGTAGTATTCTGACCACATTGTAAAATAAGACCTGGCAGTTTTTCTGTCTCTAATTGACAAGCATTCAATTCACATTTGAAATGCATAATCTTTGCACTAGAGTATGTAGACTAGAAAACGGCGTCAAACTCTTTAATACCGATATGGCGTGGCTTAATCAATGACACCAGGTACCCACATTATTGGGACAGGCTTCCAGCAACCCTCTGCAGGTCCAGGAGTTCTCCTAGGGGTGGAGTGGGTGTTTGGAGGGGGCCAGGGTGGCTGGGGACATGGGGAAGTACTAAGGAGGTACAAGGTAGCAAGTGTTTATGAGCCAGTCTGGTAGTATTTTCATATTTGAACTATTGGAACAGCTGTTCCTCTGTGTACCAGCTGGACTCAGAAATGGAGAATATGGAATGGCACAGGGTACTTAGACAATCAGACCACCAGTCAGAGTTCCTGACACTGCCATTAACTCACTGCATGGTCTTGGATAAGTCTGTTCTTGGGGTCTCCCTTTTTCTCTTATGACAAATGAGGATATTAGAAAAGAACAGTGCTGGGGTCCCTTCCTATCCTATGAATCTACTTCTTTTCCCCAGTGATGTACATGTTGTTTCATGCATGAAGCATAAAGCTGCCCCTGAGCTCCTGAAAAGCAGAGAGACTGAAGAGTTTCTTAAGGAGTGTGGGGCACTCTCCAGCTCTGTGGTCTGTGAATAACATGACCATCAAGCAGGAATGGAGCTGGCGGTAGCCATGGATTCGCTGTGCTGGCAGCAACAAGACAAAGCAGTTAAATACCTTATTAGAGGCGGCTTAAAAATATTTTTAAAACATTTATAGTTTTCAGTTTGGAGGAATTTACTGGAGTAGAAAAATGTGCTTAGTTTACCATAAAAACAAAAGTGTTGCTTTTGCCTGAAATGAGCTAAGTCAGGCCAAAACAGATATTTTGGAATTTGTCGTTGTGTGTCTAGATTACAAGAGGTTCCCTTGACTCTCCCTTCAGCTTCTGTGTTCTTTGCTTGGTCACTGACATAGTCTGCTTTTTCGTATTCTATGAATATAGTGAGATATCTCCATGGGAATATATAACCACAGATTAATGAGCAATGCCATGCCCTGCAGAAAGTAAAGAAGATTCTAAAGTTACTTCATCCTCTATGTATTTTCCTCTAAAATTGTTTGTTTTAATTTGAGTTGAAAAAAATAACTTTCTAAGTTGATATCACATCTTTAAAAAAGTTTTTTGTAACTATGAGGACTATTCAACACAATAATGAATTACGTTAATTATCAGAAAAAAAAGCTACCGTTTCTGATGCACATGCTGTATTAGGACCCTCGGTGCTTAGTAAGTATCTGCACATATATTTCTTTTGGCTGTCCAAACCAATGGTAGTTTAGTAGAAGGCTCTGATTCCCTTTTAATATCCTGTTGCTTATTGTGCCTGACAAACAGAAATGAGGAAAATGAAGAGTTGATTATTTGGGGTCATTTTCTTGAAAGTTGCACATAATTCCCATTTATGCTCATTAGAATAAAGAAGAGCCTTTCTGTACCAAATTAAGAATATGCATAACCTGTTATGACATAGTCATAGACATATAATAATATGGTCTAGAATTACAGTACTCTCTCAAAGTACACCGTATTCAAAATTCACTAGAGATGTCTTAGAGACATCTGTTGTAATTATAGGAGCATGGTTTCTAATTCATTTAATTCCCTTTCCTACCTAAACTGTACATATAAGTGAATTTTAAGAGACTGTATAAATAAATTTTTAATTACAAAATGATGTTATACAATACATTATTAATAATAACCAACAATACATAATGTTTATGCATGAGTCCATTAGAAAGATGAGCTAATGTATGTCAGTTCTGAAAGAATGCACTAATTTGTTCTGATTTTATGAATGAAGTTGAGTCCATGGTGCGAGACAGTGAGTGCAGTAACCCAGCATGGTTTAGCATGCTATTTTATAGTCAAGAAACATCTTGTACCTATGGCGTTTAAGAGGTATTTAAAATTTGTTCATCACTTGTGATAAGATCTTATTTTTCAGTGAGCCATGCGGTTGTGAAATTTGGAATAAGATCATTGAGTTGACAATACTAGCTTTCCAGACACGTGCAGAATAAAATGGTCTACAGCATCCAAGAAATGTGTACAGCCCTTACGTTTCAGCACAGGGAAATTACAATCTTACTGTGATATAATTTCCCTGTGGGGCCAAAGGGTCTGCGGGAATGTGCTAATGTCGTCGTGCTAGCGGTAACAGATTTCTGAGATCTCCATGGCCAGCTCCAGACAGTCGCTGGTCTCGTGGCAGGATTCAAAAAGGCTGCAGTCCACGTCACAGCTGCAGTTGCAATCATTCCGAGAGTGGCTTTCGTCCGAGGTGTGGTGATACCTGTGAGAGGGGCAGCACCAGTTGGTACACACTGTTTCACACGCGTGGGGGAGCATCAGGAGACAATCCCAGAACTGGCCAAACAGACAGGCAAGAACCAGGGAGGCACACTCCTCTGTTTAAAGAAGAAAGACAATTAACAGTGGCCCATATTGGGCATCTATGAAGGGCAGGCACATCTGGTGCAATGCTTGAGATCTTTATAGCCAACTCTTAATTATTTATCCGTACTGGGGTAGCGTGCAATGTTATTCTCTCAAGCACTCCGACCCCCACCCCACGTAGCACTCACTCTCCTTAAGTAATTGCTTTATTAACTTTCTGAGCATTTCCTATCGATCCCACATAATCTGGTTATTTAAAGTGCTGTTACTTTTCTAAACTCCCTTTTTTACTTTGCTTGTAGAGGTGCTGGGAAGCCACCCAATTAGATACCTATCTGGAAATCTTCACAACTGTCTGAACAGCAGCAGGCCCTCTCCAAGTGCGGGCAGATTTCAGGCGCAATCGCAGGTGGGGACAAGCGGAGGTTGTACAAATTTCCAGCTTCTCCTCACAAGACTGACTTGTTTGTTTGACGTAGATTCCCGTAAGCCCACCACACCCATGTTCAAGTGGGAATGAAAAGCACATTTCCAAACCTAATATAAATGATTTTTCAAATAGTCATAGGCTTTTTTTTTTTTAGTTATATTTTGTTTTTAATCCCTGTCTCCTTTTTCCTCTACTTATGTAAAGCCTTGATATTGTATATTCAAGTTAAATCAAATATGTCGTCATATGCCTAAAAGGATATAAACCTTATCAATACTCTTTAAGAAAATTAGTTTAAAAATATACTGTACAGACTTGTAAAAATCTGCAGAGTATCTCTAAGGCATTGAAGGTAATTGGTAATTCTAGCCAAACAGCTGTGATGGATTATAGATTATTATATATTTTTTGTTTCCATAAAGGGATTTAACTAGGAGATGTGGCAATTCTCTTGTTAAAATTATAACTTCCCTTTTTTTTAGTTAAGAAAGTCTCAAAACCATGTGAGCATTTTGTCAAATGGTAGCTAAATGTTCGTGTAAGTGTTACCATACCATCATCTAAGTAATTAATATTAGTATCCTGAAGATTGTTGGTGGTTGAATGTAACAGTGTAGCATGAAATGGAGAAAAATTTCCCCCTCCTGAAGGCTTATCAATCAAAGTTCGACTTCCATAAGGATTGATTTTTCTCCAGTAAGCATTTTAATGACTTTTTGTTTTTTGAACTTCAGTTGACTGAGCCTGTGTAAGCTCATAGGAGAGATCTTGCTCTCTGAATCTGCTAGTGTTCTAAGTGTAATTAGAGGCCCAGTCTTTTACTTCTATGGCATTTTCCAGCAACCTTTTCCCTTGTGTTGTCCACATACTTGCTCTTTTATAAGAGAAGGAAGAACATAGAAACTTGCTGCAAAAGGGAACACATATTTTAAAGAAAGCCACTTTGATTTACTTTAAAAATCCTCTATGCAGGTCTAAAATGACTCCTGCCTATAGGCAAATGAAATCTTCCGGCCTCCTCTGTCCCTCCCAACCTCCATCCCTGCCTTTCCAGCGAGACCGTAGTAAAGAACCATGCCATGACTTTTATGATGACTTTAATTGCCATATATTGTTGCAGGTGGCCAGGACTCAGTATTTATAGCCAAGGCAGCATATCCCATAATGCCTCGATGGTGTTTGTACTCATCTCTTTGCCAGACATGGTATATTTGTCTTCACTTAGAGCCGGGTTCTAGCGTGTGGCCAACTTACCCATATCTCATAAGTCACCACAAACCACCCACAAAAATTCAGGAGTTAGTGAATATAGTACATAGAGTCTATTTTACACATGCATTTCTGAAGAGGGCATGTTGGTGGTCAGAGATGTGGGGCACAAAAACCTCATCAAGTTTTCCCAATGCCAATAAGAGCTCCTACAGAAGCCCATGGCAAAGAAGTTCTCAGTAGAAAATGCTTCAGGCAAATGCTCCGTGATTCCCCAGGCTGGAGGCTTAAGAGACGTACTCAGGCTGTGACCATGTAAAAACGATTCCACCAAATCCTGTCCTTTGTAGCTGCAAGGCTGAAAGTTTGGCTTGGAGGTGGGCTGGGTGCACAGTGACTTTTGAGACTAGGAGCTGGTGTTTCCTACCAGAGTGTGAAGAACCTGTTTATAAAACGGCCTTATAATTTCCTGAGGGCATATAACTTTTTGGTTCAATTCCTCTTGCCAATGTCTTCTCAAGTTGGCAGACCCTGGAGATCTCTGCTTCTGATGTGTACTGTCGAATTTATTTACAGAAAATAATGTTTTGGCCCATTCCATCGGCCAAATTGGCATTTGTTTCCTTTTGCGTCTCTATTTTGCACTTGAGAATAAAGCCCTTTTTTTTCTGTTTATAAGTCAGTCCTTTTTATTTGGTTATAAAAGGCAGAGCCTCTTGCCCAAAAAAACACGGCAGCGTTAATGAATTGAAAACAGATTTTTCCAAACTTTCAAGTGTGTTCCACACTTTTCCTAAAAGGCATATTAAATAATTCTGCAGGAGCAGGCAAAACTGTTTTGCATATGGCCAATTTTTGTTTGCACAAAAGCAACCTAAGCGGTCCAGGAGAAATTTGCAACTATTTGGCAAGAGAGTTGGACTTCCCCTTCTCCGGAATGGGTATATTTTTCTTTGCTTGCACTATTTCTTGGGGTTTGAATGTTTAATAAATATGCTATTCACAGTCACAGGCCGTGACTAGCACCGCTTCTCCCAGTCCATCCAAAGTGTGTGCCATGCATCTGACTGCCTGCTTTACATCTCTTCTGCAATGTCTTCTAAACACCTCAGAGTCATGGAGACCAAGCGGCATCATGAGTCTCCCTCTTCGCCCCATGCCGCAAACCTGGGCCCCCTCCGGTTCTTTCTTGGGCATGGCTCCTGCACACACAGAACAATTCAACAGAAAGCTGGGACTTTCTCCTGTCGTTTCCCTTTTCTTCCTCAGACCCTCGCCAGCCAATTCTTTACTGAGTTGTGTTGATTCTGTCTCAGATTCATAGTGGAAATCCATACGCCTCTGGCCACCTCCAGGGCCACCACCTGAGTTCAGGCCACCATCTGCTGTCATCAGGTCAACAGCAATAGCATCCTATCTAGGGCACTGCTTCCTTGTGAGCCCACCTCAAATTCATCAGCTCCTGTGGTTAATTACAAATTAGAACATCTCACTCTCCCTCAAAGTCCCAGGTCCCTGCCGTAGCCTGCAAGGCCCTCCCTGCATGATCGGGCCCCTGTCTGCTGGCCCTCCTCTCCTGCTTGCCCTGCTCCAGCCCCACTGGTTGCATCTCAGCCCCTGGGGCTCGCCAGCTCTGAGCTCTGTCTCTGGCCTGTGTTGCACACTCTCCCCTCACAAACTGTCCTAACTCCTACTCAGCCTTTGGGTCTTTAGTTTAAAACACCTTCCCTCTAAATCACGTCCTCGCTGACACTCTCATGGCGCTTGCTTTGTTTTTTCTTCAAAACACTAACCATAGATTGACATTAACCTAATTAGTTTGTCCCTTAGTTTCTCCCCGTAGTAGAACCTAAGTCATAGCAAGGCCATATCTCTTTTTGAATGAATGAATGAATGAATGAACAGTAAGAGATCAAAAGGTCCCCATTTTTTAGATGAAAGGGTCAGAGATTATCACCGACGGTCCTGAATCTTTCCTGTGTAAAACACTGAAGAGGTATTCGAAGCCAAGTCTTTCTGGTGGCAGAGTCCATAGTCTCTTGCCTGTTGTATGCGTCAATTGTTTGATGTAAAGCAAACCTGGTTTCCTCTTCACTTTATGTGCTTTTCACATAGGTCTTGAAATAACCCTGAGTTGGGTGGTATTACTGCTCTTATTTATAGATGAGGAAACTGTGGCTCAGAGAGTTTAAGAAACATGGGAAATGGTGAGGCTGCTGTTGGAACCCAGACTTTCTCCCCCAGAACACTTAGCCCTGAAGCTGCCCTTCATAATTCTCATTTTTTCTTCCGTCACGTGCCCAGGATGCTGCAGGCTTACCTTGGGCCTGCTCCCCGCTATTTCTTACTCTTACCCTGCTCTGCTCTGTATTCCCAAGACTGGTAGAGTCTGTCTTCTAGGCTCCGCCAA
Source organism: Manis pentadactyla (assembly GCF_030020395.1). Classification (NCBI taxonomy): domain Eukaryota; kingdom Metazoa; phylum Chordata; class Mammalia; order Pholidota; family Manidae; genus Manis; species Manis pentadactyla. The sequence goes on along the minus strand of NC_080019.1, from coordinate 219,633,595 downwards.
GTGGCTTCTGGCTCGCTGCACCCAGTTCTGGGCCCCCTCCAGTTCTTTCTTGGGCATGGCTCCTGCACACGTACTGGCTCCTGCACCCAGTAGGAGGATGCACAGGAAATGGGATGGTGAGAGGCAAGGAAAGCCCGGGGTGTTTCTCCTCTCCTCTGTTTTTCTCTGCTGTGAGTAGTATCTTAGGCAGTAGCTGTGTCTTCTCCTTGGTTTTATCCCTCTCTGAACCCCTCCTCTGTGCATCTCTTGCTAACACCAGTTCCCAGCAGTCCGTCTAGTGACAGTCGCTAGTGGCCTACCAGCTAATGCCAGCGCTGGTGGTCTGCTAGTGGCAAGGAGGGACCAAGGGAAGAGGTGGCAGGGCCTTCCTGTTGGTGCTGAGTTCTGCCTCACTGTGCCCTTACTGGGCTTTTCACCCCCTCTAATACCTTTGTGCCAAGTTCTCTGTAAATTAAATTCCCTCTATTGGCCACCTGGTATCCTGGCATAGGCTTTAATTGCTTCAGTCAAAGTGCCCGTCTTGCATCCCCTCTCCTTACCTTTTGAAACTTGGATTAAAGAAGGGTTAAGATGCACCCAAATCTTCAGCCCATACAGCCAGAAGTGGTATTTGGCTGTGAGCAAGAAGCCATGACAGAAACCCTCGTGGGGCTATTTGATTTCTTCCTTACACCCATAGGGTACCTCCAGGACATCAAGGCTGCGATGTGCTTAGTGATACCCTAGTGACACTGACAGATTCATGCAGCCTCCAGAGGTGCCAAATGTACCACTGGGGATTGGCCAATTTAGAGGGAGAATTTGCCTCGTTAAAAAAGATCGTGGTTAATTGTAGTGGAAAAAGTAACAGTGCACGGAGTTTCCTCAAATGTCCTTGAGGTCAGCCTCATGCTCACGATCCTCTACTCCCTGAATTTTCACTTCCAGCTCTCCATCTTGCCACCGTGACGTGTGAGATTAGGGGGAGGGAGAGCTAGAGGCACTCTAGCCTCCCCCAGCTTCTGTAATACTCCCCAGCTCCAGAAACATGCCACCTGGTAGTTGGGAAATCACTACCCAAAGCAGCCAGAATATGGTACTTCAGAAGTGATCACAGATAAACGATTATGTTCGCTAGTTCCCTCCCAGAATCAAGTAAGGAAGAAACAGGCAAATGAACCCAGGCCAAACCCTGTATTCTAACATATGAGGGGTTAACGTGCTATCACAGAGAATTCAGTGTAATCATGAGATTCAGGACCCAGTGGCTCCAACTGATTAGTAAAAGTTTTTGGTTAAAAATGTAGAAAAATTGGTTCCCACTCCCCCAACATTTTCTTATATATAAAAAAAGGGATCTGTAAGGTAGAGTGGGAATAAATAAAGTGTGACTGAATACCTTTCTGTAGCTGGGGTATCATCCTTGATCTTATCAATTTTAATAGCTACTTAAATATGTCAAGATGTATTTAAGTTCAGACAAGCACAACTAACATTCAAGTCAGTTCTTTAGAATGAATAGATTTGGGTGATACTTAGCAAATTTGTGCTTATGTTTTTTTCTGAGCAAGTGAACTGAAATAATTATAAAATTGAAACATTTTATAAGGTGACACTACTGCATTTAATTGTATGAAATTTACAGAGGAGAAAATGTAATCATTTTATTCAATAGTCCATGGTGTAATTAAGACTATTCTTTGGAGGTATCTCATGTTTATGATTTTCCTCTTCCACCTGGACGAGACGTCTCAAATTCAAAATTATACATCAATTAAGTATATTCTCAGGATTCCTTTGAAGGAGGCTGTTTTTTAAAATCGTGTGAGTCCCTGATTTCATTACTCATGGGGTTGCTTTTGCCATCAGAACACAGAAACAGGAGCAGAAATACAGATAGTGCTCTGGACTTTTTCCATTTAATTTGGGAAAGGGACCACACGGGATGAACCACAATTTAATAATAAAGTAACGTTGCAGCGCATAGTGTGTGATGTGCAGTTAAGATCCTTTTAAATTCCCATCAGAGCACACACCATGAACTGGGCTAATGGATGTAACATATTTTACAAAATCTGCATGTGTGAGGCTTTTCCATCCTGTTTTAAGTGGGGGCAATGTATATAAATAATAGATATTAGCAATTAAGCATCCATTCCTATGCACTCATTTATACATTTGAAAATAAATTAACCACACACTACAGAAAAGTGGATACAATCTTCTCTTTTCCCTTCTGTTTCTCCTGCTGTTCCTGAAAGATATTTCTGTATTTATCGCAGTGAGAGCCATGACCCCAGCTCTCAATTTCTGTATCCTTACATTAATTACTATAAAAATTCTCAGACTTCACTGTTGATTTCCTTGATGTTTGCTGTTTGGGATAATGAGAGTTTCTTATTACTGTTTGTGGGCCTTAGTTTGGGTGTTTTACACTGTCTTTCATCCAGGTTCCAGAAACTTTTACCCCCATGGGGGATTTTTGCACTATGTTGGAAGGGAAGGGTGGGCTAGTCCCTCTGTGACCAGCTTAAAACTGGAATTTCCTGGGTTGTACTGGCCTCAGCCCAGGCCTTAAGACAGACGATCTAATCCGACTTCCTCATGTCTCCCCTTTGGTCTTTGGAAGAACGTGTAATGGGTTCTTTTCCTGCATGAGGCTCCTGACTGTTGCCTTTTAACGGAGTAGTCATTTTGGCCTTTCCCCGAGAACATAAGCCTTCAGGTATCATGCTGGCTGCACTGGTGCTTCTTGTGTTCCCAGAATCCCAGATAGGGCAGATCAGAGTGGTTTCAGGGGGGGGTACTATATTGTAGTACATGGATACATATAATAGCAATTTCTAATTCTGGGATCATTACAAATAAAATCCATATGTCCCTGATACAATCCCATAAAATGCTCTAGTGTCGTAATGCTTTTTGCACAGAACTCTCCTGTATTGTCTACTTTCTTGATTGGGATCCAACTCTCACAAAGCCAGAAATGTGGACACCATCTTGGATGATCTGAGGTCATAAGGCAGTCTACGGGGAAAAGTTGGCCCAAAGCTATGTATTGTTGGGAGTGTCTGGGACTTCGTTAAACAAATAGAACTCTTGCCAACACTTAAAAAGTCAGAGATTCCACGTAACTGTCTACATCTGGCCACTGTAGCCTATATTTCCTCCTGACAACAATTAGCTGGAGCTGAGTAGAGACAATGCTCTTTACTTTGGCACAGTCCTCACCATTCCCTATTATTTACTTCCAGTTTCCTGGAATTCACATTACCTCCTGGTAACTGCAGGCATTTGTGTCTGTAGCTTCTGGTCTAAAGCATCCATGACAACATTTGCACAAGATCATATATAACATGTTAGAAATATCTCCCCTGACTTTCTAAAACCATTTTCATAGTGAATGCAAAATTTGATTCTCCATTATGTAACAGATTCTCTACTGTATGCTTTCCACATGTTATTTCATTTGATCTTAAAAACACTCTGTGGCATGTTACTAGCTCCATGATATAACTGAGAGGCTGAGATTCAGAGGTGGTAAAAAACTTACCCAGTTTCATACAGTTAATAAATTTCAGGGCCAGGAATCACTGATGTGATTCCAAAGTTCCTGTTATAGAAAGCTTATGTATCTATTTTTTTTCAAAAAGTAAATATGAATTTAAATATAGGCCAGAAACTATGCCCTATTACATTTCCTTTGAGAAACTCCAACCTTTCTTTAAAGGCAAATGTAGATATGGATCACTATAAAATTCTTGAATGGTTTATGTCTCCTATAAAGGTCGCTGCATAGTCAACCTGAATAAAATGCCATATGTCTTGGTGTGGGGTCCATGACTTTGAAGTCGACTGTGTTGATCACTTAGAACCAAATCAATTGGCAACTGACTTTGCAAATGGAACGGCCTTTGATGTCCTATGCAGCAATGGTGTGGTATAGTTTTGCTCTGATCAGAATGCCTGGAGGTGATGTGACATAGAGGAACCAGCCCTTTTTCACAGGTTGCTGATGAGACTATTTTATATAGTCTCTATTTATACATTTGCAGCATTTCAATGCCCCTCCATTCTGCCTTCTTCTCCTCTCAACATAGAGTCATGGGCTGAATAGTCCCAGATCCGAGAAGAAAAAAGACTCAGTCACCTTCTTTATCCACTTCATATCTCCATAGAAAGAATGGTTATACCTTACTCCAGCTATTTAAAACATGTTGCCTCCAATTCCCAGCTTTGAGAACAAACAACCTGCCAAGCACCTCATAATGGCAAAGTGACCTTGGCATGTGTCATTCACCAGGGTTTTCAAATCGAAGTCTTCCTGTTTAATATTCATAAAGACTTGTTTTTTTCCTAACAGCGTATGTGAGGATTTTATAGGGGCTGGGGGCTGGGGAGCTTTATTTAGAGATGGGTTGATTCTGAGAAACATACCATCAGTGTCTCTCGGATGAACTGAAGTATCAGTTTGGAGGTAGGAAAATTTCGTTTGGCATTCTTCAAGGGAGGACAGTGATGTGTTGGGTTCTGACAGTTTTTTCTCACTGGGGGTTTCCTTGGCTGGTCCATCTGTGATATTGAATTCGGATACGGAATTTATAATGATAGCATTAATGGGTTTCTCGTCTGCGTGCTTTTCATTTGTGAGTTGCGTATCTAGATGAAAAAAGAAAACACACATACACAAACCCACTATAGTTGACATGACCTAGTGATGGAAGCACAGATATTTGCAGAAAATATCATATTTGGACTTGTATAAAAATACAAGTCGTGTTAAAAAGTATGAAGCATTCTTGAACAGTATAATTTTGAATGAAAATATAAATAAAAATTAAAAAGTGCAATAATTATAAAATTTTACAAGCATTACAAGTTTCACCTATCACAGGAATTTGTGACAGTTATTTTTACCATGGCTTTTTTCTTAGTGACGGGTGGAGTGAATCAAGAATTCACTGACTTTGGTCTACCCAATCACACATCATAGTACGTCATCAGCTCACCGTCACAGTGTTTTACAATTTTCAGAAGTAGCAAAGGGTCTTGCATGCTGGGTATTACTGCCCAGATATGTGATCTCCATCAAGTTGCTTTTTTCCTTTGCTTTCCCAAACCTCAGTTTCCTCTCTGCATCAGAAAAGTGGTTATAAATAAACTGTTTATAAACTCTTTCCTATTTTTGCCCTCAAAGACTCTAAGTTACCACCCTTTTCTTTTCCTTAGCATTTGTTGGGTCCCTGTTCAGGTGGTAATCTGTTGGGCTTCTTGGGAACATACTTTATTTCCATATAACCTCCTGATAGGGAACCTCCAAAGTCCTTGACTTTTTTAAAGTCTGGTTGAAGAGAAGACTGAGAAATGTAAATGCTGCATGTATTTGAGAACTCCCACATTTATTCATTCATGCCTACATAATAAATGGTCTGCTATGTAGCAAGCTCTGGACTGGGCATGAGATACTGCAGTGACTAAGACAGACATGGTCCCCTGCCTTTCACAAGCATCAGAAAAGTTAGCCAAGAAGTAACCACTTCAGTTACAATCCTGATGAGTGTATAAAAGAAACATGACATGAAATCATGTTAGATTGAGAACCAGACTGGGCAGTGGTGCAGTTATAAATCACCTCTACCCATTCAGCAGAATCCTAAGATGGAGAAAAGAGTTAATAGAACGTATTCTCATACGTGCAGCCAAGCTGATTCCCAGAGACGTCTTAAGATCTCAACAGGCAATAGTCCTGGTGGTTGAGTGGTACTGTTGAGAGTTGGTGACACGTTCTGGAGAACCACTTTCGCATTACTAGCCCCAAAGCCTGATGGATCCATTAATGCCCAATGAGTGACTGAAGTAAATAATGCAGTTGGCAACCTGGTTTGATCCTACCACGCTTACACAGCTCAGGGTGGGAAAAGATTCTTGCTGAGTCCATTTTGATCATTCCTTTCAAAAGTTGCGTCTTAAGTTTGGGACGGATGGAAATCTTGACTTGGTTTTATCTCCTAAGGCAGTGGTTCCCAGACTTGTCTAAGAGTAGAATCACCTGGAAAAATCTTTGAAAATTATTGGAATTTTTTAAAGCTCAGTGAAGCCCCCCGGATCCCCTGCCACCCAAGCTCCCAACAGATTAGCTCACAACCCTTGGCAGTTTTTGAAGTTCCCAGGTGACACCAACATACAGACATGTTTGGGAACCCCTGCGACAGGGTCTATCTGCTTTTGAGAGCAGAGACAGAAAGCAACCCACTGATGTGTGCATCGGTGCTTTCCAGAAACGGCCATGAGACAGTGGATCTCCGAGGGCTCCTCACTGGCACGGCAGCTGACAGTGTGGACACGCAATTGTCTTAGGCCATTTTTGTTTCTTTCTGAGCCTCCAAACAGCCTTGGCTTTGAACAATGTTTAATTTTCATTTCCTACCCCTTATGCTGCTGGCTTTAAATCTCTTGGTTGCAGTTGGATTCACCCTAGAAAGGATTGGCAGAAATAGGGGTTCACAAAAACATCTATTGTTGATAGCAATTAATGTAATATTGAGTCGACAGAATTAGCTCAACAGATTGGGCAACTCTAGGCTTCCTCTAATTCAAGAGAGATTCACTAAGTGAATGATGTAAGGATGATGATAAAAATAATTAGTTTGTTTTCTTCCTTGGGTATCAAAGTTTCCAGTAGCCAGCTAATATTACAAAGAGATAACCAGTGAAATTATGCCTTCGAGCAACTGGAGCAATAGGACATTTGAGGCCCGGTAATCCTTGGTTGTGAGGAGACTGTAGGTGGTTGAGCAGCACCCCCTTCCGGTACCTACCCCATGTCAGTGGCATCTATTGCTCTGGATAGTGGCGACCAAAATGCCTGTGAATATTGCTACATTTCTTCTATGGGGTAAAATCAACTTGGTTTTCCAAGTTGAATACCGAACCACTGCTTTATTCGCCCTAAATCCCATGATGTGTCATCTACCCAAAACTGAGCCTTGCAAAGCAACTATCTTCCCGCACACTCAGGGGCTCCTTCCTGTTCAGTTACAGCTGCTTTCTACTGTACATTAAAGTAAGAGCTGATAGATAACGAAACCTTGATGAGTATAGAGATTGCTGCAGCTATTTACTTACAGAATTAATTAACAATCAGCTCAAATTATCACACGTAGTCAGGCTGCATGTAATTTAAATTGCTTTTGCACAAAGTAATTCAGCAACAACAAAAAAAAGAAACGTTGGATAGAGGTTACTGGAATGTAGGAACATGTGAAGAATACAGTATACAGCCAAGTGGTATATGATTCTCTTTTTAATTTTGCAACAATTTTAAGTATAGCATTTTGAATCTAAGTGGTGTGCTACATTAAGCAACCATTTGGAGACACTGGGCTTGCACTGAGAGAATTTTATGGAGAAGTTAAACTGCCATTCATAAAGTTATTTTAATTCGGTATCTCTGTTTATATTTTTATTTTTATTTTTTCATTCTCCAGTGGGAACTATCTGTTGCTCATTAGAAAATCATCTGACATACACACATTTCAGAACCCAGTCTGTTCAACCCAGAATTCTGACATCCGAAATGAGTCACAATTTTTTTGGTGAATGTTATTGACATCTTCCATCTTTTAGAGATGCTAACAATAATTTCCTCAGATTCCTTCTTTTGCGGGGTTATTTGACATTGTACCCAAAGTATTATAAAGTAACATAAGCTAAAAGGAGAAACACATAAAAAGTGATATCACATCTTCTGCAGAGAAAACGATTTTGGAATTAAAAAAGGAACTTGTGAAACTATATTTGGGATGTTATACATAGTTCTTGACATTAACTTAGAGAAAATAATTTTTTTCAACAATAAAAAAAAACTGCACCAAAATTAGGACAAAAATTAGAAGTTCAGCTATATTTCTTAGGAAAAAAATTAAAGTGTGTGTCTTAAAAGTCAGTAAAATAGGAAATTCATGTTTGGGCTAGAAATAATTGCAGAACCAATGGGCATAAACTTAAGAGAACGACAGAGAGTTAATTAATTTTTTATTGCCATCTAGCAAATGTTATTAATTTAATTCAATTAACATATATTGGGTACCCACATGCAATAGATGAATCAATGTGACAGGAGCTATTAATTTATTTATTTTAAGTTATAAAGGAAACATTTTCATGATTTTCATTTTTGCTCACTAAATGTGACTATAATTTTTGCAGGCATGCATTCTCTATGAGTGTCTCTCTCTATATAAGTATACACACACACACACATATTCAAATTATGAATAAGGAGCATCTCTTCTTACCTTGTTCTGATTCTAGTCTTGTTTTTCCCTTCCCTTCCCCTTTCTTTCTCTTGGTTTAATTCTCTAACCTTTGCTGTCTCTATTATTAGTTTCTTTTATTTTTCCTTTCAATTCCTTCAAGGTATTTATTCCTCCAGACTTTGTTCTCTTGGTTTCCTTCTCTGTACCCTTCCCTTGAATGTGGCATTTGTCCATGCTCACAGCTTAATCACTTTCTTTGTGGAGATGGTGCTCGGTACCTCTGTGCGGTTAGCCAGCCAGCCAGGCCACAGTCACTGAGCATAAACAATGACCTCAGCCCCGTCCCAGGTGCTGGGGAATTCAAACAAGAATAGCAAATAGTCTCGGTCTTCTAGAGGCCCACAGTCATCGCAAACTATAGTCTCAGGCTTGTAACTGACTACCGGTTATTTTGTTTGTGTTACTGGCCAAATCCTTTATTATGTCTCTTTCTACTAAGCTTCTATTCTTCTCCCAAAACTGGGTAACTCTGGATATCCCTGAAGAATTCACACTTCAAATTCTTTTCATTGTATTGTCATTTTTTCCAGTTCCCTAAGCTTAAAAATATTCTTTGATTTGCTCCATCCCTCCATCCAATAGTTTACCAGTTTTTGTTGATTCTTCCCTTGATATTGCTCACAAGTCCATGTTTGCTTTTTTCATTCCCATCACTACCGCTCTGGTTTAATCCTGTCTTAAATCTAGGCTATTCCAGTAATCACTGCTGTCAACTATAGTAACAACCCCCCAACACATTTTATATTATATATACATATATGCTATATGTACATTATATATATACACTAGAATCAAAATGTTTCTTGAGCAGTATTATTCTGATTTTTTTACTCATTAAAACAAAACAAAACACACATCATGCACTCACATAAAATGTTAATACCTCCTTATTACCTGAATATCTTTCCATTCTCTAGTTCTCCATTAACTTCGCTATTTTATTACTAAATTTCCTTTTGAGAAAGGTGGCTTATTGTTAAGTTTTTCTTGTGAGCAGTAAACTCCAGAAGTCTAAGTGAAAATTATTAGATAAGCTTTTAAGGCAGGGCAATTTTAATTTTAATTCTAGACCAAAGCATGTAAAATGAGTGTGTATTTCAAATGTATGGGCCATTTTTAAAGCCATCGTGATGAATTACATTTTGCTTTGCATTTAACGACACTGTAGCTTAGAATTTCATAGTGTAATTATCTGTGGTTGAAATCAGGTCAAAGCAGACAGGTGACCTTTCAAGGTATAAGCTACCAAACCAATAACAAATAATTATGGTTAGTAAAAGTAGTTAACCAAAGTGACATGGTAGGGGAAGAAAGAAAGGTTTTCCTTTGTGTGTAAAGTTTGTAAAGTTCATACAAAGTCAGAAATGATTTTTGTTGTTACTGTGAGAATATATGGACTGTATTCTCCACAGCATGGTAAGTGATACCACAATACACAAAATAAACGTACTCAACATGACCAAGCATGGCGAAAATTATTTGACAGAGCTAGAACCACATTTTCTAGGTGTATTGAGCACAATTGTTCTTTTTTTTTTTGGTATCATTAATATACAATTACACAATTGTTCTTACAGTGAGTGAAATTTGAGAACTGATACTATTATTGCTAAAGACAGAACAAAATTAGGAAGGTAAGAATTCCTTGGTACTGAGAAGCATCATAAAAGGTGATTGATATTCAAAGAGGCTATATTTGAAAAAAAAAAAAGAAAAAACACATTTTATTTTCTGGAAGTTGAGTGGGGTAATTTTCTCAGACTGAGGGACGAAGGTCTCCTAAAATATTCTCACCTGTTTTGAAATGAATGGGAACAAGTAATTCATGGAGTTCTCCATAGCTATATCCTATTAGATTGGACAAAACAAAATCTTGGGTTGGTTAAATTTATTTTTGGTGGGGGTAGAGGAATAAATGAGATAAATATATTGGAGATTTTTTCTTTAATTTTCAAATGGCAGCTGCTTAGAAGATGTTTTTTAAAGACTTTCAAGTAAAAGTGGCATTTTTATACATCATTGTTTTGATTGGTCTTCAGTCACACTTCAACTAAAATTCTGCATCAAAAAATGTTAGATGAAATGGTTATCAAGGGCCATGACAAGACATTTTAAACCTTTCCAATCAGCCTTAGTAAATCGTTTTTTTTTCTTAGAGAGAGAAAAAGTAAAAGAATATTATTTCTCCAGTATAATAGCAATACGTGTTCAAGGTGAAAAAGATTAAAAGGTAAGAGAGAACTAAGAGGAGAAGGTTGAACAGTCCCTTCCAGAAACTTCCTTGACACCTAGCATCTTCAATCTTTTGGGGCCAAAGTGGGTTTTTTTGGCCTAATGCTTCTAGATAATTATCCCAGTTTTCTGCTTGCCACTATACTTTTCCCCAGTAGACAGGCTTAGGCTACATGATATACTTTTATAGCTAGATCCTAAGCTGTAACAAGGGGCAATTCAGTCCTAGGAGATGGTTGAATCTTTCTCAGACTTGAAAACAGTCTGCAATTATGAGTCTCCTGTTCATTTTTATGCAGTTACCTTCGATTTAATGTTTGTATAAAGTGTCTCAAGAAATAAAGCTTGTTACCTGAAGAACAAAAATGGGATAGCAGTTTGTATAGCTTGGTGCACATGGATTAGTAATAGGTTTAGGGCTGGGAGAAAAATGAAGCCAATCAGGCTATAACCTCATGCATAATTGGTATTACATATACAGTTGATTTTTTTATTGTCAGTGTTTAAATATAAAAGTTACAAATTAAACTATAATTATTCAAAACATTCTCTATTATGTCAAAACCATCACAATTTATTCATCCCAACTATTTGAATGTCACTTAAAGTCTCTTACTTGCATTATCTCATTTGAGGCTCACAATGGTTTTGCAAAGTATTATTATCACTATTATATGATAGAGGAAGTGGATAGAGGTCAGAGATTTTAGTGATTTGCCCAAGATTACCCAACTGATAAGGGGCAGGGCTAGTACTTAAACTTATGTCTTCTAATTCCTATGACAGTCAAACTTCGCCTTCACAAATTGCTTCATGAAATCAGGCATTCTGATATGAGATCAAGACACTTAAGTATAACTCCTTTGTCCCCCTGGACCTTCTGGGTTAATTGATCTTGCTGGTATTTGATGAGGAGGTACTTTATGTAAATGCTCAGACCCAGAATGCCTCCTAGTGATCACATTTTCCAAACTTTTCCTCAAAGCCCAATAAATGCAAGTGTCATCTCCTGTGTGAAGCTTCCTACAAAACCCTGCACTCCAACTGAAATTCATCGTTCCTTTCGGGAGCCCCAGAGGCCTGGGTTATGGTCATTAGAGCCCATCCTTCAGTTTTTTTGTACGGTGGTTCACTGTGGATGCTATCTTTCTTCCCCTTTCTGTTACGAGCCCCCTGAAGAACTGCATGCTCCATTCATCTTTAATTTCCCAGAACCCAGCACGGTGTCTGGCAGAAAGCAAGTGTTAAATAAATTTCAGATGCCTGATGAACTGACTGACAGATTGAATGTGGGGTGTCTCGGCTTTCAGTTGACAATTGACTCATTTTCCCTGGGACAGGTTTTCTGAGCACATCTTCCATCAGCCTTCCTCCCCCACTCTCGATGTGCCAGTGGATCCTGGTGGAAGTCTAAAAATTCTATTTTGTGCTAAAATACATATTGAATTTTATTTTGATTTGAAAGCAACATTTGCATTTGCATTGGTAAAACTGTGAAAAATATAAAAAGACACAAAGAAAATAAAATTCCCTATAATTCTACCATTATTAGCCCATTATTGTATTTGTTTCACAAAAAGGTAATGAAAATATATGGTCTGTGTGAATATATATATGTGTGTGTGTGTGTGCAGTATATCTATCTATCTATATATACATAGATAAATATTGGTGTGCATTTTATATATATATATGTCAGATTTAGCGTATATATAATAATATATGTGATATGGATATATCATATATATAGTGCTTCCAAGATGTCACTTACTCTAATATGTTACTTATATATAATATATATATTATAATCTATATATATAATGTATATTATATACAGGTAGTACATATATATGCTACCTATATATAGGAACTTTGTATGTATTAACTCATTTAATACTCCCAGCAACCCTGTGTGGTAGGTACTACTAGTGTCATCCCGATTTTTTGCCTCAGGACACAAGAACAGAGGGGAGGAAAGTAACTTATCCAAGGTCACACTACTAAGTGATGGAGCTGTGATTTTAACTAAGGCAGCCTGGGTTCAGGTCCATGCTCCTAATCATTATACTCTCCTGTCTATCTAGACAGACATATAAAAAGAAAAATACTATTCAGATTTTATTGACTATATTATATAAGTTACCATTATGTCATGAACGTTTCTATATATCCTAAGGATTTTAAAAACATACTCAGGTCTCAGCTCAAACGTCACCTACCCTTGCAGTAAATCTCAAGCAATGGTCCTTCCTTGAGGCAGATTTTGCTCCCCCAAGGACATCAGGCAAGGGCTAGAGATGTGTTTTATTGCCATCACTGGGGTGGGTGCATTTAGTGCATAGCCGCCAAGGATGCCATTAAATGTCCTGCATTGTGTAGTAAGCCTTCCTCCCCGCCAAAAAGACCATAAAGGATATGGTTTCAAGTGACAATAGTGTGGAGGTTGACAAATCCTAAAGTCATTCTGAGCTCTCACCACCAGCCACCTTTATTATATCACTGTTTCATGTTCTTCATACTGCTTTTCTGTACTCTGAAAATGTTTTATTTATGTGTTTGTCTACTTGCTTATGGAGTGTATGTCTCTTCTACTCTTGACTAAAATACCATCTTTATGAAAGCTTTGCCTGTATTATTTAATTGCTATATCCTACAAGAGTGTCTGGGACATAGTAGGTACTTAATAAATAAGGAATCAAAGAATGCATCATGTTTCTTGCACAGTGTATCATAAATTATTTAACATTTCCCCCATTCAACAATTTTTGCTGTAATAGCAATTATGTCTTGCTATTATAAAAATTTTGCTATTATAAAAATATTATTAAAAATAATTTTGCCATTATAAATACTCTTAGAGATTATTTTCATGAATCTTTTCATACATCTATTTGCTTATATAGCTTGAATTCATAGGGAAGGATTTGTTGAATTAATAGCCAAATTTCTAAGGCTCAGTATAATTTACTAATTGCTTTCCAAAAAGATTGTGTCAATTTATACTCACACCAGCAATGATTGGGAGAAGTTTGTCTGCTGTTCTCTGGCCAATTCAAAGACAGTCTTTCACTACTATAAGAAATAGCAAGTTTTTTCCATATTCACTGCCTTTCTGGGGAATTTTTGTTCTACAAATAGATTCATGGGTAATTCTAAGATCTCCTGCATTATATGAGATTAGGCAGTTAAAGATGTCCCTTCTGTGCTTATAGATCAATGAATTCCTCTTGAAAAATATTTATTGGATGATTGATGATTGCATTACTTATTTGATTTATTGTATTTGGTTCTTGCCTTTGTTCCAGGAAGGCTGGGAGGTGGCCTATCAGTTGACAGATGTTAGAAGTTCCCTGTCAGCTCCTAGGTCTTGATTCCATTATTCTCCATCCACGATCTGCCTATATACATGTTGGGTAGGCGTACAGTCTATACAGAGATCCTGGAGAGGCCAGAAGGCAGGCCCTGCCAGAAGGAAGGGCAAGAGGTAACAGGCGGGAGGGAGTGGAGAAGCCAGCCATCCTTACTGAAAACTCCTGCTCATTGTGTGTGCCCAGTGTATATGGAATCAATCAAGGCTTAACTGGGGGCTTAAAATCTCTTTTCCTGATGGCCCAGCTGGTGGAAGTTAAGCCCAGTGGCCTCCAAAGTGGCACAAGTCTACCCAATGGGGTTAGAGCATCTATTTACATTTATTTTTTTAAGTCCTAATGTAATAGCTAGTTTTGCATATTTTGTATTGTATGTAGCAATTAATACAGCAGTATATGTATCCATTGTGTGTGTGTGTGTGTGTGTGTGTGTGTGTTGGGGGAGTATATACAGAAGGTGAGCTGGCTCTTTTCCCACTTTATTACTAGTAAAGGTTTACAATAAAAACTTTGGAGACCGCTGGTTCAAGTGCTAGACTGAGGTCAGCTCTCTACATCCTTCTCCACTAAAGAAAAATCAAGTTTCTTATGCTTCCTTTTTGTACCCAGGGTGTGGTTGCTGGAACATTTACAGCCACTGCAGCTGTAGTAGTGGCCTGAGTAGACTTCTCCTCTGAGTTTCTATAGTGGTAACAGGATTAACAGACTCTATTCTGGAAGTACTTGGGTGGCATAACACCTCCCAGTAGAACTATTCCTGACAAGGATGTGCAGATGGAAATGCATATTTATGTCACTTAAAGCCTACCAGAGACACAAGGATTTGAGCTATAACAATAAATAGAAAAAAAACATTCCCCAGCGTTTTTGGTAACCCATACTCAGGAGCATTGACTGTGCTTGGCGAAAGACCTACAGTTTGCTCCTTGTCCAAGAATAAAATATTCAGCATTCAAGCATGTTAAGGTAGGCTATTCTGAATATATTTTAGAGTGTTAAGCAAGCTAGCACAAAGTTGGGTTAAAATTTCAGATCTTAAATGTAACAGGACAATTCTGTGAAATGTTCAGGCCATTTCAAGAACAAAATTTGTCTCTTTTTAAAAAGTATCCATTTATTCCATTTATGAATAAGGATTGGTTTAAAAAATTATTTCCAGAGTCCAAATAGTCATGGTAGTCAAGGCTTCCAACTTTAAGATATTATCTTTATATCATTCCTTGACACACCTTCTCCTGGCTTCCTACTAAAATACTCTTGACAATATAGAAAAATAAAAATGCTCACATCTACAAAATATGGGTTTGATTGTCTTGGGAAAAATTTATACTACATATCAACATATTTGAACTGAAATGAAAAATCCTACCAGTCTGGCACTTCTTGTAGCTCTGCTGAGAGTGAAATGGACCTTTGTTTCCCCGACTCCTGGTTCAGCAATCAATATTTTGTGTCAACCAGAAAACTGGGCTGCCATTTCTTTTGAAGAGGTGTACTTTCTAGTCTGATCAGAGAACTATAATTCTTTGTCTTCTAACCAATCGAGATATGATTTGTTACAATAAACAAAGAAAAATTTCAAAATTGTTCAAGATTCTCATTAAGTTGAATGAAAAACTCTGGGAGAAAAGAGAAGATAATCTTAAGAAGCAATCAGATTGAGATGAAGAGTTTACAGGATGATCCAAAATAACATGGTGAAGTAGGAGATTCAGAAGAAGTCAAAATTTTAATTACAGACTTAAAATCTTTATTAGGGGCAGTAAAACAGAGAACTGATATTGCAGAAAATATCAATAGTAATGTGGAGAGGAAATAGGAAAAAAATTCTCATGGTTCAAAAGTAAAGGACGAAGGATTGAAATTATGATGCTTGAAGTAATGCTAGATACAGAGATCAGAGCACAAAGATCTCACCTAAGAGATACAGTTTCCTAAACAAGAAACAAAAACAATTTAAATGTAAGCTTTGTGCAAAGATAATCCTGAAGTATGCATCCTGATTAGAAACAATTTTGAATGTGTACCTCGCTGCCTAAAATTTAGTTCAAAGAGACCTACAATCCTAGCAAGTATTTTGAATTACAAAAATAAAGATCTTTTTCAAGCACCCAGACAAGCAAAGCTAGATCACAGAAAGAATCATCCTAAGGTTGTCCCCTAACCGTTCTTACACAAAACGAAGTGCCAAAAAACAGTGGTGCAATCATTTTTAAATTTTGAGAGAATAAGAAAATGCCTTGATAATGTTTCTCCTCAATCAAAGTGTCTTTTCTGTATATAAGTCCAAGCTATTCTCATAAGACATTATCAGAAGAAAATATACTACTCTAAAGAACACCAACAAAGATTTTCTTGGAAAGTAGTAAAGTCATATTTTCACTTGCTGAGAGAGGAAAAACAAAATTAGGAACTTAAGTTCTGAGAAAAGGCCAGGCAAGGAAAGAATGACAAACTGTCCTGAGGAACTATCATTGGTACACATTAAAATTACATTGAAAAACATTGAGATGAATTTCAGCTTTCAAAACTAACTGCTAGGGGGCGACATAGCTGAACCCAGGCAGTGACTGGTCTCCTGGGTGGTATATGGGTGTAATGTGTAGGGAATCTTTTGCTTTGTTAATGTTTATTTTTCATTATTGGCACTAACTTGGAAATTATACCTAATAAAAATTCTGTGATAAAACCTCCACTCAGAAGAGTTTTCTCTGAATTTTTAAATGTTTGTTAGAAGCATGAGTTTTCTAAATTTTCTGAATCTCAAGTTTTCTTAAGTGAGCATTTCAGTGCAAAAGACCTTAATAAAAGCTAAGAAAAGTGTATTTCTTCACTGGACAAGTATTACTTTTCACAGGTGACAAATTAAAAGTAAGGATCTTTAAAATGAGTTCTATAAAGTGTTAACGTGATGATATGGATTAGAAACCAACACTGTCAGATGGAAACATTAGTGGCTACAGTGGGTCAGTGTGCATACACTGATAATTTTATTCTTTGGAGAGTATTATAACTATTTCCTTGGAAATGATGAAGGCAAATATTGTATGTCTCTGTTCTTTAGTGAGTCTCTGAAATTTTGTCACAAAGAAAGGAAGAGAAAATTCAGGGACTTTGGAGAACACCCTGAAGCTAGTGAATGTTGGGGGAACCCGTCTCAGAACTGTGTGGGAAGCCAGAGGTCAGAATGAGGGCAGTGATAAGTACAGAAGTCATACAGCTGTATAGCACTTTCAATTCACATGATGTCTATATAGCCACGAACTGGTTTAATCTGAGGTCTTTCCCTCCCGATGGTACCCTCACCACACGCACGGTTTGCATCTCCCAATTCCATGAATGCCTTTCACAAGTGCCATCCTTTCTGCTTCTGAGTTCCCTTCTTGTCTTGTCTTACTGAATTCCTAATCATCCCTCAAAACCCAGAGGAAATGATACTGCATTCATTCAACGACTATTTGTCAACTGCTAATGTACTTGGGAACCTTGCCAGGTACTGGGAAGATGGGGATGAATGAAACCCATTTCCTGCCCTCATGGACATTTCATCCTCTCTGAAGCATTCCTTGACTTGCAAAAAAGGCCATTTCTGTGCTCCCATGAGATTCTGTTATGAGTGTGTCTTTCCCCCCCTGAGGGAAGACGCCCAAGCCTTGGTGTTCCTTAGCTTGTGCACTGCTTGGCATAAAGGTTGATTGAGTGTGGATTCTGGTTCTCTGCCTTCTAGTCGTGTGCACTTTCCTCTCTAGCCTATTGCATCCAAACCACGACAATAACAGCCAGCAGCCAGCACTGGTGAAATACCTTCAGCTAAGAAGTTTCCAGATAGGAAGTTATTTGGAAACTGAGTAGAATGATAGAATTTTAGATGTGGAATAAACCACAGATGTCATTAGTTTTATCTCCTACCCACCAATTCATCCATCCATTCATTTATGTAGCACCTGTTATAATAATAAAAATAATGAGAGCTAACTAGCATTCACTTCACACAGTGAGAAGCTTGGGCTAGGTGCTTTAAATGAAATCTCATTTAATCCTCAAAGTCACCTATGGAGGAATGTATTATATGTTCAGTTTTCCTAGTGAGGAATAGTGGCTTCAGAAGGGAGTGAGCTGTGCTTACTCATTGCTATATGCCTACACTGGTAAAGAACTGGTAAGATGTTGAATTTCATTATTTGGAGGCCACAGCCCTTCCTCTGAACTACAGTGCTATGTGTGGGAGATACAAAGATGGTTGTATTGTTGGGGACTTTATGGTCTATTTAAAGGAGGTACACCTGTCCACAGATAGATTGCCCACAGGCATTCCTTCTGTGCCGTCTGTAACCCAATTTTTGTTTCAGTGTACTTGCCCTTAATGACTAATGGCTGGTCACAATTACCCAGTGAGGCCAAGGCTCAAATGAAGGGGGAGAAAGGACAATGAGGTAGGTCTTGTATGATGGACAATAAGGCAGTTTGGCTGTTGTCCCATAACCTGGGACTCCCATGTATATGATTACGTCAGGCTATCATTGTTAAGGCCATCTTCCATATTTACAGGACATCACTTAGATGATAAGTGTTGGTTCTCATCCCCTCAGTTGGGTAGATTAATCACCCGATTCCCCTTTAACAGCCTCTATCAATTAGGTTGTTATAGAAAAAGAACAGTTGAGCGTGGATGAAATCCATGTGCCTAGTAGGTGAGTTCTCTGGCTCTATCCCTTAGTAAATAACACTGACCATATTCACCATCACCACAGCCATCCTTTACACTTTGAATGTCTCTTGGTGCTTTTATTTCTCCGCATGCTCTCACCGACAAATTTCTGGGACAAAGACGCTCTGCTGGTCTGAGAGCAGTCAGAGTAGGAGAGTTGGAGATTAGGGTAACATCTTAGTTCTTGGCAACAGGACATGAAGACTGAAATTCTAGGTCCTCAGGTTCTGAAATACCTTTATGTTGCCATAAAGCTGAAACTAGTCATTTTAGCTCATTGTTAAGAGCATACCAGCATTTGTACTTTTGTCAAAGGACTGATATAAAACTATGCATTTTAAATCATTTTACATAATTGATATATATATGGCTTTGCTTGTGTCTATATGCCTATAATTTAGGACTCTGGAAGGCTAGGCTTTCCACAAAGCAGTTCTTTACTTCTGCTGCATCTGCTTCAGATTAAACTCACTTTAATTGAATGCCAAATACATTTGCAGAAGCTCAAAAGGTTGAAAACGGTAACAGAAACTCTAAAGGAATAATACTTAAGATGGAACCGCAGGGCCTCCTGGGTTACATGAACTTCCTTACCACTTAGCTAATGGAATATTTAAACCTGAAATGAGCCAGCCATACTTTGTTTGAAGTTGTCCCTTGATGATACAACACGTATAAATATACCAGGTGATTCCAATTCAGTAATAGTGGCAGCCTGGAGAGAGTATTTTTTCTCTAAGAGACCCGCATAAGGCATTAGAAGATGCGGCTGATGTTTTAGAGAAAGTACATTTGCTATTGCCAAGGTTGCTCTGAGAGGAATAAGTACCTTTGTAGGTGATCACTTGTTGAGTCTGACTGGTATATGGGCACAGTTTACACATCATATTGGCATGAAGCCACTTAATTCTTGTTTTATAATACCCAGGGCAGTGGTTCTCCAACTTCAGCATTCATTAAAATCACCTGGAGTGCTTGCTAAAATGCAGATTGCTGCGTTATACACTCAGAATTTCTGATTCTGCAACCCTCAGTTAGGGGCAGACTTCTAATTTCAAATAAATTACATCAAACAGAGAGCAATGGAAAACCTCACACATCTTATGGCCAGACCTCTGCCACCTGCTTCAGATGAGTCTCATTTTTCTATACGACCCTTTTAGTGACTCTTTGCAGCAGGACGTTAATATGTAAAAATGACACTTTTGATGAAAGTTTTCATTTATTGTGCACCTATTATGAACCACGAGGCAACTGAAACTCATACGAAGCAACTCACCCAAGGACAGACAGCCAAGATTCAAACCCACTTTGTTCTAACTAAAGTCTCTTCTATTGCTGCTAACTCGCGTGGCTATCTATCTATTGCTTAAAATTAACAGGGGTTAGTGAACAGCCCTGACATGACCACTAATACACAGTACCTTAAGACGATGTCTTGGTTAGAATTAAAAATCATTCCATCTTTTCCTTTTTGAAACCAAAGTTCTTTTTCTAGATTTCAAGGAAATAAGTATCAGTGCCTCCGGTCAGAAAGATTGAAGTTCTCTTCCCTTAGAAAATGAGAAATGTTTTGACAAATTCTTGTGTTCCAGGCTGGCATAAAGTGTTAAAGGCCCATGGCCTGCCCCAGATGCATCTCCAAAACTTGAGTCTGAAACATTTCTTTTCCAGCACCCTACCTGATTTTAAGAGCATCTCAGAACAGAACCAAGTCAACAACTAGTTGCATGTAATCAATTTAATTGACATGCAAATGAACATTAGGCTGCTTTGGGGTTCTTTCAGAGTTCATTCCTCAGGGATGAATTTTGTTTTAATCACTCTTTTAGGCCTAATCTTTGGTCATCTTTTATTGTGTTCTTTCTCTGATAACCATTTAGTCAGTCTGACTTCTGTACCCTCCTACCCTGCTAACCCTTGAGATTTTCTTTCTTTCTTGACTATAACCCTATACCCTGATATGCTGGCTGCATTTGGATATACACCAGAGTACAACAGTTATAGTCTTTATATATTTCCCCATGTGTCTTAGTCTTTATTCTTTAATACAACAGACATTGTAGAAAATACCAATTTAATGTAAAGACAAAATCCCCACGTGTATCTTTATCCCTAATAGGCAAGGGGAAAGTGAGTGTGGATGAAACTGGGTTAGTAAACTGCAAGACATAGCCAAAATATATTTTCTTCTAAGCTTGCGAGTAGGCCTTTTGCACACTGATCTGAAGTCCCAGCTAAGGGGTCAACATGGACCCGTCACACACACCATTCTCCCTCGGTCTTCCAAGCACATGAAAATGGAGGAGACATAACCCCAGTCTATGTGTAGAAATGACTCCGTGAGGCAGCTGATACTGAAACCTCAATGGCTGAGCTGTTTTGATCCATTATGTTCTACCACCCATTCTGGAAGCCCTTTGGATGGCCTCCAGATGTTCCATAAAAGGTGGCACTTTCTATAAAGGAAAGCGCTTCGTTTTCTTGTTGGCAGCACTTAATGAGTGTGTTCTCTGAAGGTAGGAGAGCCCCCTGCAGAGGATCCATTTAACACAACACTGTAATTTCCGCAGCGCTCACTCCGTGCCTGACTTTACAACTGCCCCTTAGCCTTCGCCAGTGCCAGAGGCAGTGATGGGGTCAGGTGGAGTGTTACCTTCAGCGCTTGGGAGTTTCCCCTCTGAGACTTCAGTGGGTTAAACATCAGGATAAAATCCACCCCTCCTTTTTTTCTTTTTTCATTCATTTAGGAGTTCACTCAGCTTAGTGCCATTTCCAGTTCTGTTGTCTGTTGAAACATTGCAGTTGATAACATCCCTGTAATTTTTGCAGTTTTTTTCCGCCCTGTGCCATCCAACAAAGAAAGGAGATGGATGAAAATATATGTGAAGTAAAAAAACATATAGTGTATCTTCTTTTACTTTCTCAAAGGTGTTACACAGATTTATTAGTTTTGACTAAATACGAAGTTTCCATAAGGAATTTCAATAAGTGACATGCTCAAGACAATGGTGGTTAAAACTGTTTTGAAAATATATTTCTCTCAGATACCTTGCATGTTGAGAAAGTTACAGAGTAACTATATGGTAGATACGTTTCAGTGTAAGAAAAGGATTTTCAAGGCAGGTCTGTCTTTTCATGAAACACCCTTTGTGCCATGATGAGGTAGCCAACAAAAGAATTTCTTTTTCTTTTTTGGTTTAGTAAGAGAAAGTCATTTATAACACTGATATGTCAATATGTTTTTCAATAAACTTTTCCCCAGACTTTCTTGAATCCTCGTCAGTGTAAGAATTATAATTACATGTCTTCTTCCCACTTTGAAAGTAGTGCAAGGTACTCGTTTGCAGTTCTGTGCTCATCGGCACTAGAATAGAAATGTCATGACTCAGTTAACAATGCTTTATTATTCACATTGATCTTTTTTTATAGTGTTCTTTATCTCAAAAACATTGTAAATCAGATATCTTCCTCCCACTCTTTTGTTCATTTGCAAATTTTTATTATTCTAGTTGAAGAAAGCAATGGTGTGTCAAGAGTCAGTGTATACTGTTTATGTTCTCCTTGCTTCAAATTCCTTTTCTCTGTGAAAAGTGAAGGTGCCAGAAGCATGCCTAATTCCAAGTAACTTCTTTATACACATCCATCAGAACATTTTGTTTCTGGATCAAAAGAGGTTTGGTGTTTTTTGAATCTGCAAAGAAGAAACAATGCAGTGACACTATATTTTAGTGATGAGAACAGAAGTACTACTTTATGACTTTTTGAAAATATCATTTGCTTCTGCCTCAGTTTCTCCCATGTTAGCTCTGCATGTGGCTTGTATGGCAGTACTGCTGTTTTACAGTTCAGGATACATGGTGGTGCTGTTGTAGCTATACCATGACAATGAGCCCCTTGTAGATCCCTGACACTAGGAGAGAGAGTAGTTGGTCTCCTAGGGCTTAAAAAATCACCATTTCAAATCTGTGACCCATCACCAAGTACCAAGTTGTTTATTGATATGATGTTCACATAATTTAAGGCAATTAGGACAGGCTGTGTAACATAGCACCTTATTCCTGAATTCTTCCCTGTATGAAAGACTGGCAGTCACGTGGATTAACCAAGATTCATTTAGAGAAAGATCCCTGAGAAAACACCATATACGATACCTCACCTAACAGATGAATTAGAAGAAAGACAGTAATCAGTACTTCACTCAGTCATTCAGGAAACATTTCTGGACTCTTTATAAAGCAGTGTGCTAACTGGTGGTGGATACACAGAGATGGATGAGAGCTGGCCCCTGCCTGCCGAGTTTTACTCTTCAGTGAGTGATAGACACTCATACAACCTCAGAAGCATACAGAAATTGGACAGTAGATGTATGTGCAGAGTTCTGTGGGTGATAAATTCAAGAATTTCCAACTATGGATACTTCAGAATGGGAAACAAACCACTGAGCTTGGCAGTTGTGGATGTTTGCTAGAATGATTTCAATAGATGGCTAAGGCTAGAAGACAGATTCATGTAATATGAATGGGGGAAAATGGAAATAAGAGGAAAAGTTGAACATTACTCATTCAATAGGTAATAATAGCTACATATTTCAGGAGACTTGATGTACCAATGTTCTATAAGAGTTTCAGTGTATAATCTTATATAAATCCTCATCTTTGCCCTACAGACTAAACAGCGTTCCTATCCACATTTTAAATTTGATGAGGCTGAAGCACAGTAAGATAATATAAGTAAATTATAATTATAGATAGTGAGTGGCAGAGCTGGGATTTAAATCTAAGTGATCTGGTTTCAGAAAAGAAGATGAGCTTTTAGCTACTATGGTGCATGCCTCTGAGAAAGGAGAGTTAATCCATAAACAGTAATATCCATAGTACATATAATATAATTAGTAATATTGATAATATCGTTGTATTATAATAGAAGTATAGTTAGCAATATGAATTATATGGAAAGGAGAAACTTTAATGTAATTTAATTTGAAGGGGTCACCACCATTATTAGGATAATGTGTGCTAAATGTTTCACTATTTGGAACTGGACAATATTTGCTAACAGTAGTCTTTACTACCCCTAAGTTTTAGAAGTTTTGACATGAAGAAAGACATTTCTTAGAGGCGAATATCTACAATGAGATCTAAAAGATTGAAATAATGTAAAAATACTAGAGAAAGTATAACTGTATTATTTTTGTGTTTCACTGTGAATGGAAAAATTCTGACAGAAAAGAATCTTTCTCTAGACAAAGTTTCATTTGAAAAATGACCCAGCTTAAGCCTAAATATTCTTTCCCACCTCTCAGAAAGAGTTGTTTTTCTTGCAACTGATACTGAGCTGCCAAAAAGTAATGATTTTCAGAGATCATCTCCATTTTTTTAATACAGCACCGAAGTTTTGGGAAAACAACCCCTGGTGTGCTCGTTCTAAGCTGTTTGTCCTTTTCCTGCCTTCTGGTTGTAATAAATGAATACACGTTGGAAAGGAAAATGTTTGCTGCGACCTGGTGAAATACTCAAGATTGTTCATTTTTTTAGAGTGCAGTGCTACATGTTGAAACCTGAAAAAAAAAAATCAAGTTCTGTACATTCATAAAGGAAAATGGATGTTTCTCCCATCAATTTCTTTCATGACTCATTTATTCTTTGATAGTCACTACTCAAGTTTCCTTGGTATTATGGTTTCCTTCACCTACCAAGATGTGCGGCTGGGCTATCCTTGAAATTCCCTAAGTCATTGAGTAAATGGTACGGAGTGTCTACTATGTGGCAAACAGCATTCTCCGGGAGGAGTAACTCAGACAAAAGACCTAAGTCACTTTTCAAATAGCTTCTAGTCCAATAGCCAAATCCGAAAAAAGAGACGCTGAGAAGTCCATGTGACAAATGCTAGGCAATCAACAAATTCCATGAGGTTTTCCTGAGGATACCAATGAGAGGCACCCAGCTCAGCCTCCAAAAGAGAGAGAGGTCTTCCCAGAGATCAGTCAAGGGCTGAATCTTAGGGAAAAGTAGAAAAGATGCATATTTTCTATTGAAAAAAAGTATAAAACATGGCAGTTTTTTTTTTCCAGTTGTCAGTATCCTGGTATTCATGTTAGAAGATGAACCAGCAAAGGACACTGTGGAGGACCAGTTAGGAAGTTGAAGAAAAGCTTGGAGACAGCCAAGGAAGGTGAGTATATTAAAGAAATTCCTGGTCAGCACTGCCAGGGCATATATATTTAGGAACATTATATATTCAGAAACTTCCTTATGTGCATATATTGATCCACTGCTTCAAATATGGTAGAAATACTCTCCATCACTATCTTTAGCTCATAAAGATTTATGTTGGTGATGGAACTGGCTGCACTGAGCCCAATTTGCTTCTTTCTGGACACACAGTTAAATTGCATTTTCCAATGGCTTCCTTGCATCTACCTGGCATCATGAAATAGTTCTGGTGGGGGGATATGGGCATGAGTGATATGCCTCACTTCCAAGTTCGTGCCCTAAGATATGCCACATGATTTTCCACATTTTGTTCGTTACTTATTGGAAAGCTTTAAACAAAGAATGTAGTAGAACACACTGGGGACCCCCAGATGATGTCAGAGCCAAAAGGTGAAAAAATCCTGGATCCTGGAGTCACTGCATGGTGGAGAACAATCCAGAAACATCTACCTGCATGGAGCTTTGGGTAGCCAAGAACAAACTTTTATTAAATTAGGCCACTGAGACTTGGGGGTTGTTTTTTTATAGGAGCTACTGTTAATAAATCTGGGTAATAATTTGATAATATGGAATACAACTCATGTGACTTAATAAATATATTTTAGTATTTATGGTAGAAAAAATGGTTATTGAATTCCAGAATTTGTACAAAGAACAATATATTTATTATCTAATTTTATCATATGTCAGGTATGTAATATTACTGTCATCCACTATAATGGTTAAGAAATTGGGTTAGAGAGTTAGAGATAATTACTTAAAATCATAAAATTAATAATAGTATGGGCTGGATTTGAATGCATGCTGTTAGACATGAGGGCCATTCACTTACCTGTATATTGTCTCCTGTTGATAGATACCATAATATATGTTGAACAACTGATATATATCATATTATTTCTTTCAAGAAGGTAATACATCTTTAATAACACCCAGTTTAGATTCCTTTTTTCTGAGCATAATGAAGGAGATCCATGTTACCCTTATACTAGCAACAGAAATTCTTTTCATTAGTATTTCCTTTCATAAAAATATACATTTGTGGGCTGGTGCCAACCCCTTATGTTTTTTTAATTAAAGTATCATAGGTATATAGTCTTATGAAGGTTTCACATGAAAAACATTGTGGTTTCAACATTCACACATATTATCAAGTCCTCATCTCCCCTGTCCCCCATTGCAGTCACTGTCCATCAGCATAGTAAGGTGCTATAGAGTCATTACTTGTCTTCTCTGTGCTATACTGCCTTCCCTGTGACCTACCTATGTTGTGTGTGCGAATTATAGTGCCCCTTAATCCCCTTCTCCCTCCCTCCCCACCCACCCTCCGCAACCCCGTCCCTCTTTGGTAATCACTAGTCCACTCTTGGAGTCTGTGAGTCTGCTGCTGTCAAACCCCTATTTTTGACCACTAGAACGATTATTTGGCTTTCAAAACCTCTACCAACTCATTATCATTAGTCAAATGATAAGTGAATTATATATATATATGTGTGTGTGTATATATATACACACTTCTTAAACTCTTTTTTAAACCAAATGGATATTTGATAACAAGAGGAATCTCTCTTGAAACTGGCTGATAGAAGTTATCTGTCTGTTTATTGTTTATTATTAAATATCTGCTTTCACTTAACAGAAACAAAATTGAGCTGGGATAACAGCAAGCTCTAATTTATTAGTCCAGGATTCAGGGTTTTGGGTGAATACCTCTTCTTACTGGCGGTTTATCTGTGAAACAATGTACCCCAGCCCTTGATCCTCATTGGGTTTTGAAGACAATGCTCCATGATGAGTCCAAAGGCCAGACGTGTTCAAATATGAGGATGCTGTATGCCCACTCCACCCTCCTGTGTCATCCTCCTCCTGCCAGATTGGACAAGAGGGTCTAAACAAGCAAAGCTCTTTGTTTAAGAGGTGAGCTTCAGTGTGCAGGGAACTGATCACGTCTTGCTGCTCTTCCCTGCTTATGGGGGTGCACTGACCCTCCTGAGGGGCTGGCAGCCATGAATCTCAGCCACACCAGTCTATACTTTGCATTTGTAACAAATACTCTTTACCTTCCTTGAAAAAACAGCCATACTGTTATCAACTATAAAATGTATTAAAAACACACAAGGGCATTTCAGTATGTATTGTGCACAGAAAAATACTATTGCCTGACAGGCTCCAACTGGCAACCCAAAGAGGTCTTACTGAAGGAAACAGCAGTAGCAGTGAGCAGCGCAGAGGAAGGTGGTTGTGCCTCTGACATTGGCAGCCCGCGTTCGCTTAGGACCAAGGATCCTGCCCTCGCCTCTTCCACACCCGGAGGACCTCCTAGGCGAGCAGCCAGCCGTCTCTCTCAGGGCTCAAGCTGTCAACGCGAACATCATTCTTTCCCTTTTTCTGAGCTAAGCTCTGCCCCCAGAGCTCCCGACGCCTTCCTGGGTGAAAGCTCTGGAAGAGCTCCCTTCTAAAGTGCATCACACGCTCTGCACTTTCAAACTGACAGAACAAAAGAGCCAAATTGTGAAAGTATGGTGGGAGTGACGTGTTAGTTGCGTGGAATGATTATTTCTTAATGGGCCCTGAGAACAGGCTCTGGCCGTTTTGACGCTGCTTAAACCTCTCAGAGTCCCTTCCTGGTGAGTTAGTAATTAAGGTTGATTTGCTTAATCAGCAAAACACACAGTAACAAGAGAGAGATGGGGGGCGGTACAGAAAACGGGCACAAAGGAAGTCCTACTACTTCTCTCCCTCTCTCATTCCTATCAAATTAGTGGCAATGAAATTACTTGGGCCAGGAATGGCAAAGGTAACTCTCATCTGGAAGGATTAAACAGGCCTGCTGTGGCGTGTGTGTTTGTGTGTGTGTGTGATGTCTTTTTCCTTTCCAGAACTGATGCTACACCAAATAACAGTCCCGTCTTCTTGAAGGCTGTTTAGCACTGTGAGCTCCCAAAGCCTTGTGGTCTACTCCTTCTGCCCTGCTCCCGCCTAACCGTTAATGAATATGTTCAACTGGCCAGGGTCACTTTATTATTCTGACATAATGAACTGGGGGATGTGATTTCCCAGTTCTGAGACTGACACAGGCAGGGTGATGCTTTCACCTCGAGATGCCCCAACTGTATACTCGACACACAGAAGAATAAATATTGATCTGCTTTCCGAGGATGTGCGCCATGTGAAATGTTAATGCTTTTAAACGACTTTGGACATACAAAGTAGCTATTATTACCACTATTATTATAAGGTATAAAATCTCAGAGAGTGTCTCATCTTTACCCTTTCTCCTCATGATTAGTGTATGTGTTGAGTGCCCAGTGTACTCACACCACCACTCATATGACTGGATCTGGTGATGACATTCTAAGACAAAGACACTGATGTTGAGACTCCCCAACAAGGAAGGCAAGCATTGTTCTCAACAATAATGCGAATATGTATTGTTCTGTGGATGACCAATAATGAATTTGGTTTGCAAAAATAATTTCTGGAAAAGTTTGGATACTGAAAGTGAGTTCCCTCGAAGCCACAGTGTAGGAGATAGTCACAGTCAAATTGCTCTATATTAGAAAAAGCTGAAATTTGTGGTTTGGGTGAAGCTTAAGGGAAATAGTGCAATAAAGTGGCAGGAGATAAATGGGATAATGGTCAATGAGAATGGCCAAGTGACTTAGTTAACAGGATAGTTATCTAATATCTAATTTTAAATTGCTTGCTAGCTGTTCCTTTGATGATAAAGCCCTCCTCCCAGTTTTCTCACTTCTGTCAAACTTTCGTAAAAAATCTTTCATACACACAATCTATTGTTTATGGCATTCAGAATAAAGACACTGAAGTCATACCCAATGAAATCAGTGAAGGCCCAGGTTTATCTGAGTGAGATGTGGAAAAATATTTGCAATGAGTAAATTGGGATCAGGCATATGATAACTCTGCTTCTCTCAAGGATTTTAGGCAGTTGAAGAGAGGGCTGGGCGAACATCTGAGTTATACATTTGTTTATTAAGTTATTCATTCAACTAATGTTTATTGAACAGCTGCTATATGCCAGGGACTCTAATGGGAATTGAGAATATAAAAGTGGGTAATACTGATAGGATCCCTGGTGTTTACTGTAGCTTAGGCCATAAAGAATAGGATGCACATTTATCTACTTTGCAGCAATTTGGAAATTTATTATGATCCTTTGCTATCTGCCTAGAGACCAGCTTTTCTATTTTCTTTCCTACTTCTTCCTTGCTTTCATTATTTCAGGAAAATTTACTTTTTGGCTCCTAGTTTTTCAGATTTTCCTTAATTTGTTATTACATGTAATACCTCCCCATCTTTTAACCTAGCCAAATCTTGCCAGCTTCTCTTTAAAGCCTGCCTTGGACAACCTCAGCCTGAAAAAACAACACATTTTTCTGATTTATTGGTCTGGAGTGCAGTTTGGGCATCATAGTTTGTAACAGCTGCCAAGATAATTCTAATGTGTAGCCAGAGTTGAGAATCACTGTCCAAAAGTGTACATACAGAAATGGCCCAAGATGGCAGCATAGGAAGATCCTGAGCTCACCTCCTCCAATGGACACAACAAATCTACAACCGCCTATGAAATGATTATATAGAAACTGGATGAACAGAGCCTCCACAACAAGAACAGAACCATGCAGAGTAGATGAGGCAGAGATACAATCTCAAAAAAGAAAAATGAAAAACAAAAAATATATAACCCAGGTGTGGTGTTTCATGGTTGCAAGGGATCTCAAAGATACAGATCTTCTCCCTGAGGAGCAGGAGATTCGAACTCCACATCAGGCACTCTGACCCTCAGAT
Source organism: Manis pentadactyla (assembly GCF_030020395.1). Classification (NCBI taxonomy): domain Eukaryota; kingdom Metazoa; phylum Chordata; class Mammalia; order Pholidota; family Manidae; genus Manis; species Manis pentadactyla. The sequence continues at coordinate 219,603,966 of NC_080019.1, read as the reverse complement.
CCTACACTGGAGAGACAAGCCCCCAAAACACCTGGCTTTGAAAACAACAGGGAATATGACTAGAAAAGCTATAGAACTGGGAGGAAAGGAAAACCCAATTCTTCTTAAAGAGCTTTTGCACAGACTCACTTGATCTGGAAATCAGTAGAAAAACCATAGGTGAAGGAGACCCACTTGGTAATCTAGGAGTTCCTACTGGATAGGCTAGTACAAAGGTGAAAAGATCGAAGCGGCAAAATCAACTATATCTACAATAATTAGTTAAGGAATACCCAAAAGAGAAATATGTAAAATATGTCAAAAACAAATGTGTGTGTGAGGGGGAGGGGGTAAAAATGTAGTGCTTTTTGAATACATCCCAACTAAGTCACCACCAACTTGAAATAACTGCCAAAACACAGGGGTTATATATGAGCCACAAGTCAAAAACCTATAAAAGATACACAAAAATTAAAGAGAAAGAAATCTAAACCTAACACAAAGGAGGTCATTAAATCACAAGGAAAGAGAGCAAGAGAAGAAAGGAACAGAGAAGAACTACAAAACCAATCAGAACACAACTGACAAAATGGCAATAAGTACATACTTCTCAATAATTACTTTAAATGTAAATGGACTAAACACTTCAGTCAAAGACATAGAGTGGCTGAATGGATAAAAAAACCAAGACGTGTCTGCACACTGCCTTCAGAGATTCATTTTTGATGTAAAGATACACAGATAGAATGCAAAGGGATTGAAAAAGGTATTCCAGGCAAATAGAAGCAAAAAGAAAGCTGGGGTAGCAATAGTTGTATTGGACAAATTTGACTGTAAAACAAAGGTTGTAACAAGACACAAAGAAGGGCATTACATAATGATAAAGTGATCAACCCAACAAGATATAATACTAGCAAATATTTATCCACCCAGCATCGAAGCACCTAGATACATAAAGTAAATATTAACAGGCACAATGGTAGAAATTTACATCAATACAATAATAATAGAGGACTTTAACACCCCACTTACATCAAAGGATAGGTCATCAGACAGAAAATTAATAAGGAAACATCAGCCTTAAGAGCATTAGACCAGATGGACTTCATAGATATGTACAAAACATAACACCCAAAACAACAGAATACACATCTTTTCTAGTGCACATTGAACAATCTCCAGAATAGATCACATATTAGGCCACAAAACAAATCTCAATAAATTCAAGAAGATTGGAATCATAACAAGTATCTTTTCTAACCACAATGGTATGAAACTAGAAACCAATTATAAGAGGCAAACCAGAAAAATCACAAACACATGGAGACTAATCGACATGCTGCTAAATAACCAATGGGTCAGGTGAAGAAATTAAAGAGGAAACCAAAAATACCTTGAGACTAATGAAAATGAAAAAAAAAAAAACATTTCAAAATATATGGGATGAAGCAAACACAGTTACAAGAGGGAAGTTTATAGCATTTAGGTCTACTTCAAGAAACAAGAAAAAATCTCAAACAATCTAACCTTAGGCCTAAAGGGACTAGAAAAAGAAGAACAAAGGCCAAAGTTAATAGAGGGAAGGAAATAATAATGATCAGAGTGGAAATAAATGAAACAGACTAAAAACAAAAAAACAATGGAAAAGTTCAATGAAACCAAGAGCTAGTTCTTTGAAAAAAAGTAAATGAAACTGATAAAGCTTTTTAGCCAGACTTATCAAGAATAAGAGATAGAACCCAAATAAAGTCAGAAACAAAAATCAAGAAGTTACAACTAACACAGAAATACCATACAAAGAATCTTGAGAAACTACTACAAACAATTGTATGCCAACAAGTTGATCAATATAGAAGAAATGGATACATTTCCATAAACATATTACCTTACTAGACTGAAGCAAGAAGAAATATATTTTCTGAACACTGATTACTACTCATAAAATTGAATCAGTTATGAAAAAATTTTCCAAGAAAAAAAATCCAGGACCAGATGGCTTCACAGGTGAATTCACCCTAGCATTCAAAGAAGAGTTAATACCCATACTTCTCAAACCATTCCAAAAAACTGAAGAGGCAGGAATGGTGCCAAACTCATTCTATGAGTCCAACATTACCCTGGTGCGAAAACCAAAGACATGACAAAAAAAAGAAAATTGCAAGCCACTATTCCTGATGAACATAAATGCAGACATCCTCAACAAAATATTAGCAGTATCTGTAAATACATTCAACATAATCCACCACATTAACAAAAAGTAGGATAAAAGTCATATGATCATCTCAATAGTTGCAGAAAAACATTTGACAAAGCCCAATATCTATTTATAAAAAAATGCTCTCAACAAAATGGGTATAAAGGGAATGTCCCTCAACATAATAAAGACCATGTATGACAAACCCACAGCTAACATCATACTCAATAGTGAAAAGCTGAAAGCTTTTTCTCTAAGATCAGGACCAAGACAAAGATGCCCACTCTTACAACTTCTATCCAACTTAGTACTGGAAGTTCTAGCCAGAGTAATAAGGCAAGAAAAAGAGGTAAAAGGCATCCAGATTGGAAAGGAAGAAGTAAAACCATCACTACTTGCAGACAATAAAGTTGCAGGATACAAAATCATTCTAGAGAAATCTGTATCCCCTTTCATCCCTTTTCTATGTATTTTGAGTCTTTACCTGCTCCTTTCTCCCTTTGCATACATGCTTAGGTGTATCATAGCCCCAAATCGTCTTGTGCTGATTTTTCTATTACCCAGTCCCTCAGAGGAGTCTTGAACACATTCCATTTCATTATCCACTCATTCCTAATCCCTCACAATTTGTTACTATCCCCATGCAAATGAAAGTGATCTTTCAAAGTTCATGTGTCACTACATGTTGGGTGCTTAATAAATATTTGTTGAATGAAGAAACAAATGAATGCATTACTTAAAAACTTTTTAAATATATGTATATATATATATTTTAATTAAGGTATCATTGATACACAGTCTTATGAAGGTTTCACATGAGCAAACTTTGTGGTTTCAACATTCACCTGTATTATCAAGTCCCGCCGCCACCCAACTGCAGTCACTGTCCATCAATGTAGTAAGATGCTATAGAGCCATTACTTGTCTTCTCCGTGAATGCATGACTTTCTAATCACCAAACGAATGATCTTTAATCAGTTTCTGTCTTCCTTGATACAGAGTTAGTCAGGCCCATGACTCTTCCTATCTTCTTTAAAATAGAATTCTGGCTTTCCTCTTATTCCAATATTTCTTCTATTTTCTGGGAGTCCACTATTCAGGAGGTACTGTTACACATGTTTATGGGTTATGGTGGCAGACAAAAATAGTGGAGTTCAAATCAAATCCCTGCCATTTCATAGCTGTATGACTTCAGGCAAATTGCTTACCTCACTCAGTCTAATTTCTTCATTCACATAAAGGAGATGATAATTGTATTGCTCTAAAGGTTCAGGAGATATCTAAATGCCATTGCAAAGATAATAAATTCTCAGTTAACATTGGTGGGTATTTGCATTCCAGTGGTTAGAAGCTCCCTATGGGCAGTCACCATGCCATTTTTTCCTACCATTCTATTCTTTCCTCAAAACCTATAGTGTTTGGCTCAAGGTCCTCAAAAGATACTAGTTGTGAATAAACAAGTGAATGTATTTTTCCTTTTCTCTTAGTGGATGATCTTTCCCTAGGCCTTGGCTTCATCAATGTTCATTCTTTCCTTTGCTGACCTAATTTAATCCCTGATGATTTTTTGACCTCAGTCATTTCTTCAACTATCTTCTTCATGTAGGTGACCATTAAATCTAAACTGAAATCAGACTCAGCTTGTTATAATCTCTAGTACTAGGTTTGCTGTCTTTAAGACACTTATTAAGAACATGCTCAAGACATCACTTTGATACCTTCAACTCCCTATATTTAAAAAAGAACTAGTCTTCTCTCCTTCTTTTATTATTCATTCATATATATTCACTACAATATATATTTATTATACTTGTATACTTGGAATAGCCTCTTATACACATATGCACACACAAATATGTGTATGTATGTTTGTAATGACCTTCCTGCCTATTTACTTATTGGCTATAAGATAAGGTTACTTGCCCATCAATAACCAAAAATAATAACAACATTAGTTTTCAAAACACCACATCCTTTATCCTGCCAGTATTTTGACCCTTATTGTAATGGACAACTTTGTTTTATGTAAACAGTATTTGTTTGTTAAACAAGAAACTTGTAGATATATTTTATTTTATTTCTTAATTTTTTTGGTATCATTAATATACACTTAATATGAAACAGCATTGTGGTTACTAGATTCCCCCCATTATCAAGTCCCCACCCCATACCCCATTACAGCCACTGTCCATCAGCACAGTAAGATGCTATAGAGTCACTACTTGTCTTCTCTGTGCTATACTGCCTTCCCCGTACCCTCCCCTACATGATGTGTGCTAATCGTAATGCCCCTTTTTCCCCTTATCCCTCCCTTCCCACCCATCCTCCCCAGTCCCTTTCCCTTTGGTAACTGTGAGTCCATTCTCAGGTTCTATGAGTCTGCTGCTGTTTTGTTCCTTTAGTTTTTGCTTTGTTCTTATACTCCACAGATGAGTGAAATCATTTGATACTTGTTTTTCTCTGCCTAATTTCACTGAGCATAATACCCTCTAGCTCCATCCATGTTGCTGCAAATGGTAGGATTTGTTTTCTTCTTATGGCTGAATAGTATTCCATTGTGTATATGTACCACATCTTTATCCATTCATCTACTATGGACACTCAGGTTGCTTCCATATCTTGGCTATTGTAAATAGTGCTGCTTTAAGCATAGGGGTGCATATGTCTTTTTCAAACTGGGCTCCTGCATTCTTAGGGTAAATTCCTAGAAGTGGAATTCCTGGGTCAAATGGTATTTCTATTTTTAGTTTTTTAAGGAACCTCCATACTGCTTTCTACAATGGTTGAACTAATTTACATTCCCACCAGCAGTGTAGGAGGGTTCCCCTTTCTCCACAACCTCGCCAACATTTGTTGTTGTTTGTCTTTTGGATGGTGGCCATCATTAGTGGTATGAGGTGATATCTCATTGTGGTTTTAATTTGCATTTCTCTGATAATTAGCGATGTGGAACATCCTTTCATGTGCCTGTTGGCCATCTGAATTTCTTCTTTGGAGAAGTGTCTATTCAGATCCTCTGCCCACTTTTTAATTGGGTTATTTGCTTTTTGTTTATTGAGGTGCATGAGCTCTTTGTATATTTTGGATGTCAACCCCTTATCGGATCTGTCATTTATGAATATATTCTTCCATACTGTAGGATACCTTTTTGTTCTACTGATGATGTCCTTTGCTGTACAGAAGCTTTTTAGTTTGATATAGTCCCACTTGTTCATTTTTAGGTATGTTTTTTATTAAAAAAAAATTCCTCAAGAAATATGAAAGTGTAAAAATGAGAGAAAATGCCCCCTTCACCTTGGATGTTTGCCTTATTCTTACACTTTTTACAGAGGTGATTGCTGTTATCAGCTTAGAATAATTCTTCTCCAGACTTTTTACTTACATTAGTGACCATGCATGTTTGATTTTTACTTAATGTAAATGTGCTAAACTATATATATATATATATATACCTATAGTGTGGAACTGGATTTTTAGTCTCATTAATTTGTCTTGGAGGAGGTGCAGATTTAGACATGCCTCTTCCTAGTGTATAGTATTGCCTCATACAAAAGCACTGTAACATATTTAGGCAGAGTTCCATTGATGAATGCTTAAAAGCTACCTTGCTATTTATTTTTCCATCCCTCTCATATGTGTGATCTTTAAACTAAATGAGAAAGCGCATTTCAAGGTTTTCTGTCTTGGCATCTGTGTATGCCATTCTTTTCCTATTCCTGACAGTGAAACTTCTACTTATCTTCTAAACCCCAGCTCAAATGTTAACTTATACATGGAATCCTCTATGCTAACTCCAGCTTTAAGTGGTACCTTTGAGATGCCCAATCCTTAAAGAGGCTGAGGTTTTTGTACTCCCACAAAGTTAAATATAGGGTCCTACAAATGGTTGACCCTGAATCCATGTACTGTATAAAAGTGTATATGATTTTTAACCTTTATAAAAAAGAACTACATGTATGCACGGATAGGCTATAAGTACCTTCAAGGTGAAAACATATCTAAATGTGCTTTGAATAATAAAGATATTTGATTTGTGTGGAAGAGCTACAGCAGCTGTATTGCAGACATGAACAAAGATGGAGTTCTTTTCATATCATATTGCACCAAAAATGCCCTTCAGTCAATATAGGAAGCTATTACCAAGGAATAGGGATGAACCTGCCAGGGTCTCCAAGACGATTTTGAACTGAGCTGGATAATCCTAATGGAAGGGAAATTAAAAATAATTATTTGCATGGATAGCCATTGTTTTTTTATTTTTGTGTTATTTGATTTTTTGCCTTTCTGGGATCCCTTTCCCCCTTTTGTACAGGAAAGAGAACACCACTTTCTAGGGAGGACCCATTCCTTGTAGCCTGAATGGAGTGGCCTTGCCCATCCCTGTTCCACAGGGCCTTGGTAACCCAAGCCCTCTCTATTCTACTCACAGGGCCTTGTTGCAGGATGGTTATTAAAAATCAGGCTGTACCAACCAGCATGTTCTCTGGAGCTTGAGACTGCTGTGCTGGGAGTGAGGGATCTCTCTTCTTTCATGAAGTGGAAAGATAATGTAAGCTTGTGACTGACACAAGCCATCTTTCCTACCAAGTGCAAAAAGTCTGAAAATAAAGCCAAAAAGGGGCCACATAGCTAAGAAGAGAAGGTCAAGGCAGGACACATGCATTTGTCATTTGGGCCCCTGGATCTACTTATTCCTGCAGCTTATCTGCTCCTGGACATCCTAGATATGTGAGTCTACAAATTCATTTTACTTAAGCTAGTTGGGTTTCTATGATCTGTAATGAAAAGAGACTCACAAATTATATAGGAGGTTTAATTCATTTTAAATGTTGCTTTTGACTTTGTTTTCTCCTTATCTCTTTTTAGAGAATGTATGCTGATGACATTCTCTAAATTTAATTGTTTAGTCTCTGCTTTCTAACTCCCCAAAACGTTCATAGAGTAGAAATGTTCAATTCTGTGAAGGTATGCAAAAAATGAAATATAAAGCTGGCTGGATCTTGTGCTAAAATGAATGTTTGTTTTAAAGAAAGAAACAGAGATGTGGTTTCTGCAGACTTGATCTTCCATCAGTCTTGCTGAATTTACATCAGTGCGAAGTGGGGACAGGACTCGAAGCCCATTTCCAACTTTTGGTTAGTGGCCTTAACATTCATGACATGGTCATTTTGTTTGGAGGGAAAAGTCATTTTCTGGAGAGAAGCAAATTGCTATACAGACAGTATGAGATTTGTATTTGCAGTCATGAATTCTGGTGCTATGATTTTTCCACTAAAGAGCTCTGTGATTATGGAGTTCAACCCTTCTAGGTCTTAGTTTCCTCTTCCGTCAAATAAAAGACACGGAAGCCAGGCGTCTCTCATCTTTTCCAGCACTCATATACTGGCAAATGCTTCTCCAGCACCCTTTACTTCCCCTATTAGAAGTCATATCGTCTTGGGTTATGATAATGTGCTAGGTGCAGTGATGTCGTGTTCAACTCAGTATTTCCCAACAGGGAGTCCTGTATATGGCAAATAGTAGATGATCTATAAATATTTGTTGAATAGAGGATGGAATGAAGTATGCTCACTTTTGTATGTAAAATATTACTTTTTATTTTTATTTTATTGGTTTTTTTTTTTCAACTGACCAAAAGGATGATCTTTGAAATTGCAGAAAATATCTCTAACTTGGAGGTGAGAAGGAAAAATAAGTTAATGATGGATTTGACCACCGGGACGTTCTGTGCATCTGCATGGATTTATAAAGAGGACTTTCCTTGAATTCAAAGCTCAAGATAAGCAGAGTTACCTCACATTTTAAAAATAAGAGATAGACTTTACAGTGTACAATGGCCTTTTGAGGTGACCATTGTCATTCAGCTTTTAAGGCTTGGTAACGAAGCCATCCTGGTGAACCTTCTATGTGAATGAAGCCTTCCTTAGTCGGCTTTTCCTATAGTATTTCATCCTGGGAAAGAAAAGCAGTAGCTAAGCCAAAAACAAGCACGATAACAAAAAAAAAATGAGTCGTTGGCCAAAGCAACAGAACTACATTTTTTTTATCCCTTCACTTGTGTCTCTGAAGGAAAAGTAAGAAACATAGTTTTTCATCTTTGTTTAGACACTGAACAATACAAATCACAAGAACATATATTTCTGACATACTATTTTTTGGTGTTCTTTGGAATTTGGACCCTAATTAAAAAATATGTGTTTCCTAGCCCTTCTTACTGTGAAAATCCTTGGCAATATAAACAGATGCACTGGTTGGCTTTTAATTCTGACACCAGACTGTCTGAAATAATAGCTCTGAGAAAGTGTGAATTCTTTCATTCCTCAAGCTTTAATTATAAGTACTTAATTTGTTTCCTTTCCATTGCCGGCTATCATACCAATTGGGTTTTGTTTTCATCTGGCTAAAACATGGTGCACCTTAGAGGCCTCTCATTGTGAAAAGTTTATTCTGCATGGGAAGAGAGAAACAAACAAGACATTTGAGTTATTTTCATACTTCAGGGCACATCACTGTAATTTAACAATTAGGATATTAAGTGGCGTTCTAAAAAATTCACTAATACAGGCCTCTAAGATGACAGACGTGGGATCTTGATAAGCAGTTTGAAAACACTGTTCCTCATAAAAGTTGATTCATCATTTGAAAAATGAGCCAAGTTAATAGATTCCTAATTCATCTTGACCTTTCACAGTCAAAGATATTCCTCATTTTTTGTGTCCACCATTTTTTACACCTCATAACCAATTTGCTGTCACAACGTTTTCAGCCGAGAGCCAGCTGCGATGATACTGACGTCTTTAATTAGATGGGGTACCACATAGGGCACATTAGCCAAGAAAGTCATCAGTTGCTGGGAGTTGGGATAGTCTGGAAAAATCACTAGGTCTGATCTTCCTGAATATTGTCACATTTTCACTTTTAAAACTTCACCATGTGGAGTTGTGTTTTTATTTATATTCTAAGGGCAAAAATAAAATCAAAGAAAGGCAAATCATTGCTGAAACTCATGATAAGCCTAATAAAATCTCATCTCATCCTCCAGTTGATTCCTTTCTAAGTCTGTGTGTCTGTGCATTTACAGTTTGAGATACTTTCACCAATTATTTTGGGGCCTAGAACTAAAGGTGCTGATAGTCCCTTTGTAACTATGATAGAAAGAATGAATATGGCTAAGATGTGGTGAACTTTATATTAGGAATTGTTAAACTCTTTATTTTTATTATCCCATTTTAATCCTCATAACATTCCTGTAAGGTATTGTTATTATTAGCCTCATTCTAAAGGTGGGGAAACTGAGACTTAGTGAGGCTAAAGTAATGGACCCAAGTTCACAGAACTAGAAAGCTAGTGAGCAAGCAGGGATTGGAACCCAGGAAGGGCCCCAGATGGTTTAATCATGTCCCCGGTGCTGCTAGACATTACAGCTCTTCATGGACCTCATGCTGGACACATGGGACCCCAGTTAATCCTTCCCCAAAACTACTAACATAGGGAATATTATACCCATTTTACAGATGGAGGAACTGAACCTGACAAAGTGATTTGGCCAAGGTCACTCAGTGTGTAAGTAGTGGAGATGGGCTTAGAATTAAGGTCTGCTTGATTCCAACAGGTCTGCGTTCAAAACCTTCTTCTGAAACTGCATAATACCCTTGGTTTAGGGCTTTAGAGTGTGTTACCTAAATCTAGTAGATAGCACCAGAAAAAATTTTATTCCGTGTACAGTGGCTGAATAAGCTTTATTAGCTGGCAGAAAGGCTTGAAATAAGGGTAAAGGCCAATGACATCTCTTCCTGTTTCTGACATTTTTATAACAGAGACAAAAAGGAGTCTTGGGGAATATGTATTTCCTTTACATCTCATGACAGTATAACATCTCTTCAGGAATGGTGGGAAAAACATGTGGCGACGCCCTCCTGATCTTTTTGCAAAAACGCAAGTATACTATCTTGTCCATTTCCTACTTTACTTTAGAAAATTTGCTTCTGCGAATTATGTTGTTGAGAATATGAATCTCAGCGGCCCTTGGGTTCCATAACCAGGCTTTAGGGCAGCAGCTTGGACAACAGTGAGAGCTTCTGAGTGGTTTCCTGTTTCTCTTGGTCTCATTACAGTCCTTGCCAAAGCTTCGCTCCTTCTCTGGTGCATTAGTAATGCAAAATGAAATTCATTGTGCCCATTATATCTGTTAAATGGTTTCCATTTTAACTTGAGAAAAATGTATTGACGTTCATGTGTTTGGCATGGAAAATGTGTATATCTATCGAAGATAGCAACTTGTCTGTTGGAATTACAGTGCATTATGTATAATGCTGCTTTTAGCTGTGCATGTACATTTCCTGGAATCTTATTGTGTCAGAGCTTGGAAAGTTTACACAAGCATTGGTAATCTAATTTTTGTCTGGTGGGTGGCTGTGGAAATATGGAGTATTTGAAAAAGCAAATGTCTTGGCCATCTGTGCCAGGGAGCGGTTTGGTGGCAGCGGTGTCTAGTCAGGTGGGGTAAAAAGCAACCCATCGAAAAAAAAAAAAAGTTTAAAAAATATTGCCCCAGGCCTAATGTAAATATTAATTTCCCAAGAGCAGAAAGATGTAACTGTTATTGTGGCATGGTTTTTAGCACATTGCTGGTTATTCTTTTGAAGAGTTCTAATTGTGAGTCGGAAGAATATTTTATCTTTCTCTTCCCTCTTGATGATAATCCTTCTCTAGACTATATTGTTTCCCATGTCTTTTGTCTTCTGCAGACATGAGTCTTTGGCTCATGAACATCTTGTTAAGGTCTGTTGAGGATTAGGGGCTGTGACACAATTTTCTTGCTGAGTCTTTTTATTGGGGATTTTTCAGTTGGTTTGTCTTGGAGGTCTTTGAAATGTCTTGTATCAAGCAATGATTTTCATTTTTCTTTGTTCTCCTCAAAATCAGGGTTGCATTTTGCTCGGCCGTTCCCTGGGGTCTAGGTAATGAATTGTATTATTTAATAGGCGAGTGTGAAATTCTGTGGGCAGCCGCTGGACTGCTGTCTGCTTCTCGGAGTTGTTTAAATCCCACTCACTGTGCTGCCGCTGAACTGTGATGCAGTTTATGCAGTTTTTGTTTTTTAGCTTTCAGTGTATTTCAGTTATCCATCCGTCTAAAGCTGGGCTCCTTCCCCTGGGCACTGTCGTCCTTTGGGGCCGGCCATTCTTTGTTGTGGGGTGGCCCTGAGCACAGTGGGATGTGCAGCGGCATCCCTGGCCTCTACTCACCAGATGCCGGCAGCACCTTCTCCCTAGTATCTCCGGGTACCCCTAATGTCCCCTCTGCGGGGGGCAGCGAAATCACACCATCTGAGAACCACTCATCTAAACCAAGGGTGAAACAAGGCTGGTGTGATATAAAGGAATTTCCATAAAAAGCCCTGAATTCTGGCAATACAGTGACAAAGCTGAGAGAGCTTTGTGTCTTGGAGGGTGTGTGGGGGTATGGTATCACACGTCCCTGGAGAAAATACTGTAGTAATTGTCTATAGTTTCTTAGGCTGCGTAGCAGAGGAGGTAAGGGTCACGTTTTAACTGCTTTGCTTCTGATCTGCTAATTATCTCTCACCCTGTGATGCCTTTTATCTCCCTTCTCTGCAGCTTGACTCACATAAGGAAGATTCTAATTCTTCTCAGATTTTCCACCTTAACTACTTTCCTCCCCTCCCCTCCCTGCTCTTCTCGTTCCCCCAGTGGTTTTCTTTGGCTCATATGGAAACATGGGGTGCACTGATTTCTTTACTCCGCTTCACCACCTAACAGTGCGTTCTCTTCTGAGGACGAAGTTGCACAAGATGCTTTCTACTCTGTAATGCATGCCAGCAAAGAATGTTTGCTATATTGAGTATCCTCTGTTCCACCCCAAAAGTGGAAATGCTGCTGACAGCTGCAGGGTAGACTTTCTCACATTTAACTTTTTCTCAGGGCCCTCTTTGACTTACATTTATTATATTTAAAGACAATCTAATGGGCCTGTCAAAAGGGCATCTATTTGCTACTGAAATAGCAATTAAGATAACATGCAAATGAATGAAGTAATCAAACACATCTGATGATAATGCTGAGATTATTATTACTATTTTTTTAATGCTGTGAAAGCTGAGGAGCTATGCTAACAAATCTATTTGATCAATATATGGGATGTAAAAAGACAAAATTGATGAATAAAACGAAACTGACACAAACAGGCTGACAGCCAGCTGTAAGTCTCTTTAGGGCAAATGCAATTAACTTAGAATAATAGACTCAAATTTGATGGTTAGAAATGCACTTTTATTAACAGTCACAGGCTGAACCATTACGCTCTTATGAATAAAATGGTACTTATATTTTGTGCATGTGTGTGCATGCATACATAAACACATATACATATGTCTCTGTATATATGTATCTATGCCTCTCACATTCCTATGTGCTCTGTTTGCAATTTGGGTGGAAGAGTTGGTTTTTAGAATTATGTACTTTAAAAAAGAAATTCATTCATAAACTGTCTTCAGGACTATAATTTCAGAATATTCTCCCAAATTACATATATAAAAATCATGCTACTTATCTGGTGCTATTAGACATAAAGCCAGTGAGCCCTGGTCCCAGAACTGTTGGTCCTTTGGGGATTTGGAATTGCAATCAGGGATTTACAGATTTCATTTTGAAGAGGAGAAGTCATTACTAGAAACCTAAGCTCATTTCCTCTCCTTTAATAGCTATTTTAAATCATTCATTTAGAAAATAAATTTAACTATTTCGGGTACTTGTAATGCATTTCTCTTGGCATTAAGTCTGCATCTTTTAAAGACCTATTTTTTTTCCTAAAATTATTTCAGAAGAAGAAGAGAATGTGAAAACAAGAAATTAGAATTCGAAAAAACATCAAATGACTTTTTGGCCATATCAAATTACTTTTGAGTAATGTTTTCATCTGTCTGTACCTAAGAGGAAAGAACTTAGAAATGTTAATGAAGTGTTGGATTATTATTAGCAAACTCTTTTAATGCTGTAGAGATGGGGGGGAAAAGTGTATGAACCTTGGAAAATTACAAACTGGCTTTCAAATATGATGAAGAAATGGCATATAGTTGATGGCCTCTTTAAATGAATTTGTTGACACTTTAAATAGAAAATAATTTTAATTCTGTACTACTTACTTCATATTGATTCCAACCTCAACTAGTCATTGGGTAATAAGAGGGAAAAGATTATAGTAAAAAATAACTAAATTTAATTTCTACCAAGAATTCTGAATATGGAGTCTTGCATAACACTGCAAACTGTTTTATATATATATATATTTTTTTCAAATGCAAAATAAATCTCCCTGAGTTATGTAATTGCTATTCTTCAAAAGGACATCATGAAGGTTGACAATTTAAAATGTACTCTTTCTGTCACCATCCAATTTTTTTAAATGTCTACTGATGGTGTTAAAAACAATCTCCACAGAGGAGGGCTGCCATTGCCAATTTAGGACACTGGCTTTGTTATTAGCGTAGGCATATTAGATCATCCTCTCGCTCTTCCTGCCAGCTTTGTTCTTTTGATACGGCAGGGAACAGAAATTGACAACAGTCTACATTTATATAACAATAACTTGCATTGTTAAATATATATGTGTAGATAGAGAGTTCTTTTATTCTCCAAAGATATCAAAGTTCACTACACACCATGAAAAAAAAAAACCCACAGAAATATGCAGATGCTTCTGGGGTGAACCGTGGCAACTGTTTTAAAAGCATCAAGTATTGACAGCGTCAAGATTCTGGAATAGTTAATAGTCATTTTTAATTTTTGTGTTCTTATCTCTTTAACGTTTTTGTTTTCTTTAGGAGGAGGAAAGGATAAGGGTCCCGCTTTGTTCCGTGTGCATTAAACCAGAAGTAGTTTAGGAGAGTTAAGCTGGGAGCGTAGCTGTCTGCGTCTACATGTTTGAAAAATGATACTGTTGTAAATATAAGGCTAAGGAGGCTGCTTTGTGTCTCAGTCAGTGTGCGATCCGCTGCATCTGATAAAGCCACACGCAGTGAACTCAAAGCCGGGGAGTCAGATGATGGAACGGGCACTAATATAAATAGGGTTACCAGATTTAGCAAATAAAAAGCACAGGATGCTCAGCTGAATTTGAATTTCAGATAAATGATGCATACGTTTCAGTAGAGGCATTTCCCATGCAATATTTGGGACATACTTAATACTAAAAAATTATACATCATTTATCTGAAATTTAAATTTGACCAGGCAGTCTGTATTTAATCTAAGTTTAACAGCAGCACTTTGTGTACTGTTTATAAAGTATATTGAATCGGGTTCAAGAAAGTTTTTGAAAAAACGCAATGGAACTTCAGTTTTTTTTGTCATTCTTAAAACAACCTTGCCATCATAAAAATTTGTAAATCTCTTACCTTCTTGCAAAATAGTAACTCACAATATTATATTTAGATATGACTCTTAGCTCAAAAATTCATGACTACAGGTCTCAGACAGAATATTCTAGCACCATATAAAGCTCAGATCATAGCATAATAATCTGTGGGTATCTGTCTTCCTGATTGTCCATGAAGGATAGAGAAGTTTTTAGAACTTATTTTCCTGAGTACCAGCTATGGTGCCAAGCGCATGGTAGGAGTTCAATTCATGTTGCTTGAATGAACTTATTCTCTGGCTGTTGTACTTATTTTCTCTCCTTTCTTCTAAACTTCTGTCATTTCCTTCCTTTTTCAAACATAATGATAATATTCCTGCTACAGCTTCATTTCCATTTTAAAATATTCTTTAGCATGCATGGGGCAAACATCATACCATCTTAGCAGTAAGGTGCAGACAGTATTTATTTGGCAGTACTTCTTACAAGGCTGGGACTAGATTAGATATGGATAGCTGGGGGTGACTCTTCTGGAGACTGAAAGGATTGCTCTTTTTTAAAGCCCATCAGGAGAGTTGTAGTGTAGAAACATTTAGGTTAAGATATTTAATTATACTCTTGAGCACTTCATATGTATTCTTTATTATGTAACACATATTATCTATTATATGAATGAGTCAATAATTTTCTTAGAGGGCTTCAAATATGTAGAATTTTGTTTCAGGTACTCTACCAACTTTTTAACCACAGACCCACACTACAGCTTCATTGAAATCAAGACAAGAATTTTGATGTATAACATTATATCTCCTTTTTATAACTCTTTAATAGCAAAAGATAAGTCTTTTATCTCCATCGTCATTATCATTGGTTTTGATCCTATTGCATTCATGTTTTGGGCATTTACCAAGGAAATCTAAAGCAAGAGAAGTGTAGGGCAAGGGTTTTGTAAGAAGCAGAACGAGATAGAGCCTTAAGAAAGAGTCAAGGTTACAAATATACAAAATGGAATTATGGTCATCAAGAAATGAGAAACCAGCAGTATTCATCAAGCACAAAAATAACACCAATTTTTTTCTTAAAGATATGGTCCTACTTGTTTTCTGTGATAAAGAGATGCTTACTGTTCTTTTAGATTAGATTAGATATTACATTAACAAATACAGTAGAATTTTCAGTTAAGATTATTAAAGTAAGAGTCCAAACAAGCCAATTTAATTTATCTTCTTCTTATTGGAAGAATAGGGAGGAGAAAGGTTGAGGAGATGGGCTAACATTTATTTAGCATCTGCTACATTCAGGCACTGTGACAGGCAAAGGGCATACCGAGCCATCAGCTCTGACCTCAGGGCTCTTTGATTCATGGTCTAATAGGAAAGATGCACAAGAAAGGAAATGATTGTAATGCATTATAATTAAATGCTATACAGATATATCTACTATATAGACATGGTCTCATGTAAAATGTTGCCAACCTTCTAAAGAAATTTCAAGAATGTCTTCACTGGAAAGATAATGCTTGAGTTGAGTTCTGAAAAATTTACCAACTTGCCAAAAAAATGGTAAAAAGGCTTTTTGTGTAGAGGGCACAACAGTTGTCAATAGGTTAAGTCATTCGGAGACTGGTTTGACTGGAGTGTAGGGTTCAGAGTAGAACAAATTCCAGGAAATAGGACTTAAGAAATAGGCCTAACTCAGAACTCGGTGGGCCTGAGAATTTAAATCAGGAAAACACACAGTCAAATTTAGAAAGAGAATGCTGACAGCAGATTTGAAGGGACAAGGTTAGGTTAGAAGAGCAATGTCTGGGCTCTTGGAACCAGGCACGAGGCAATGAAAGCTTAAACAAGATGTCAGTTTGGACTTGGAGATGGACAGGATGTAACAAATTCAAAAGTTAATGAACCAAAGAACTCACCAGCTTAACATTCTGGAGACTGGTGATGGTGATAGACCGAAGTCAGTATAAAACGGATTCGTATTGAATAGACAGCCCTATGTTTGCTGGTGGTGGCCTGTGGGACTCCAGAGAAAGGAAATCAAGACAAGGCAGGTGGGTTAACGTTGTTGATGGTAAATCAACTTAAAAGGAAATGGGCTGGGCAGCTTTATTGCATTATTCTGATTGACAACTTCACAGACATCTTTTTTTTCCTGTGGAGTTTTATCCCATTTGGCTAAAAGAATAAACAAGCTCAGAGAGGTTAAATATAATAAATTCACAGAGCTAGAAAAGGATGGTGTGGAAGTCCCTACTAAGTCCATCTAACCACGAAGTTCCTCATTTTCCCCTTAAATAACATAGCCTCACATTGACTTTAGACCGACGTGTGTGTTTGGACCAAGGAACTCAAAGATTTATTCTATGTCAGGCACAATTTAAGCAATCCATCCAGGAGCATGATGTGGTTTCAAGAGCTTTGTGTCTTTAATATTTCCTGACCAGTTTGAAAGGACAGAACTGGACCCATTCATTCATTCATTCACTCAACATTCACCGTATGCTTTCTTTCTTATTTTGCTCATAATTTGGAGCTACCTCAGGCTTTAGTGTCTAAGGGAAGGACCATGCCATGCTGTGCGAATATGAAACACTAGGATGCACCTTAGGAGACAACTACCAGATGCCACCATTGTTGTGACCACTGTATCCCTGGGAAAAGGGAGAAGAAAATAATTAAATGTCGATTTTTCTCCTAACATCTTTCTCTTTCGACTCAACATCCTCTTCCTTCCCTCTTTCATGCCTGCCCTTATGGGTTTAAGTGAATTTTTTTCTCCTAAAATACAGCGCTGCAGGTGCCCTGCTGTGCAAATGGAAAGAAATATAATGTTTGGGCCATGGGAGCACTGCCAGGTCCAAAGTATCGGCACCATGAGAGTCATCCTCTGTTTATTTCCCTCTTTCCCTTTTTTGGATATTGATGAGACACTAGTGTAGCATGAAGCCCTGTTTGCTCCCTGCTGTATTTATTTTGTTAAGATTAGAGTTGCTAAGATACGGTAGTTGTTTCAAATTGTAACCACCGATGCAAGTGGTTATAAAATGAAGAACCAAAATTCTTTAATTTGCTAACTCTAATAAAAAACATTCTTGAGGGAGCGAGGGAATTTTCTGGCAAAAAAATGAACATTACGCCAAGTGGCCTATGTTATAGCACGTAATTAGATCCACTAGTCCAGCTGATGTTGAGCTATTTTGGTTGATAATCAAGAGAGAACTTTTGGTTCTGAGTTGTTTATTACATTATGGTTATTAAACAAAGGGAGTGGTCTGGTCATGCAAATTTTAGGTCCCTTCTTCTCTTTAGTGGTGTAAACCAAGGGATTTCTTTTTCAATCTGTTGCTAGTAATTTTTCCCTGTTCAACAAAGATTTTGAGGGATTTGGAGTTTTCAAAGTTTATCAGAACTTCTTGAGTTGAACCTCTTAATTCTTCTTATCTTGTGTAGCTAAATCCATAACTCTCTCTCATTTTATTTATGTAAGCCTAGCCTCTTTGTATGTAGTTTACAGATTACTTGTAAGTTAATCGTTGTCAATGACATTTTTTAGGTAACTGAGGAGAATCCATGCCCTAGGTCTCACCCTTTATCATTATTGACAAGAAAACCATCTGTATTTTTCTCCATGATGAATCTTCTTTTAAAAACTCAGAATATATTCCAGCCAAATTCAGCCAGTTCTAGGACATTGAGCTTGTAGATAAATATTTTCAACTAATACTTAAAAGAAAAACCATTAAACTATTTGGGTGGAGAAATAGTCTCTGAGCCGCCAGTTTGGCAAAGACTTGTTCTGTGGATGTGTGTAATTTCAAATTACTGTATGTTTTTATTTCACAAAAATTTCCAGCTTCCCCAGAACACTTCAAATACTAATATCCAGAGTTTCCACTGGCAGTCTTTTGTTTGTCCTGGAAGCATCTTGTAATTTGGGACCAAGAAAATATTGTGTTCCCTTTGGATTTATAGACACAAACATATGTATTTCTTCTTTAGCACACAGTTCTTTTCAGGGGAAGCCAGGTTTCATGGGCACATGATCAAATAATAAGAAGGCTTCATTAAAACTATGCAGCACATTTGGCTGAAAAAGTAAACTTTGATAACATCTAATGTATTTAGTGAAAGATCAACTATAAAACAATGACACATCTCGATGTAATTGGCTTGCAAGTAATATTTTGTGAAATCACCATTTAAATATCTTTCCAGAGAGACTTAAGAGAATATGCTCTACACTTTTGAATTGTATTCATTAAGCCAAACTTGTAATACCCAGTGGAGCCTTATTCCATAACAAGCTTGTGGTTAATTGTAATTCCATTAGAGAAGTTGAAAAAAGGTAGTTTCTGCTCACATCTTTGGAGACAATGTGACTCCTCAGGTTCTGTGGTTATTGCTGTCTTAGGATTTTGAGATTTTCTACAGTACTCTGTATAATTTCAGTTCTAACATCTGAGCTCCTAAAACTTAATGTCCAGAAGGTAAAGTGATTTATCAAGGTCCTTAGTCTTCATATTCTTCATTGACAGGTCATATTTGCCATAATAAGGGCATCATCTGAATTTAACCTGACTATGCATACTGAAGTCTAATATAATAGTGGGTCTACTTTTGTATAATGATGGGTATTTATTAGACTGAGGGATTGGTCTAAAAGTTTCATTGCACCAAATAGCATTTTACCTGTATACCCTTCTCTGACTCATGATGGATGGAATGTACACCCTTACTTCTTTCTGGAGAGTTTAGTGTTGTGACATGACTTGGCCAAGATGAGGAGTATGTAAGAGCAATGTACTGGCAAACATGGGCTCCTGCATTTTGCACTGAGAACATTATGCCTACATAGTTGCAGGTCCAGGGAAGATGAGAAATGTGGTAGACCTGGACCCAACCTGCACTTTGACCCAACCTAAGCCCTATTGCACACAGCCTAGGTTAGCCAAACTGCAGGTGATTCATAGGTGTGAATGCTCATTAAATAAATGCTCAGTGAAACAAATGCTCATTATTATTTACCCTTGGAATTTGGGGTAGTTTGTGCACATAGTATTATTACGGCAGTATCTGACTTATGCAATGTGCCCAATTCTAGTCCTTAAGCAGTGTCTTCAAAACAGCACTCTGCATAGGTGAAGAGGTGCTAATCTAAAGGAAGATGTCTCCTCTGTTCCTAATGAAGTCTGTGTGGTTCTGTGCTAGCTTTGAAGCTGCAGTTTGACTTCAGCTCATAGTAGACTGAAAGGCTTCAATAAAGTTATGAATCACGTGGAATGATCAATGGCCAAACCTGTTACTTGGTGAAATAGAACAAAATAGATTTTTGCAAACCTGAAATAATTTTTGAAATGGAGACCCACACAGTCTGGGTGGAATTCCTACTCAATATATCACTTAGGCTTAAAGTATATGTGCTGTATGCTGTGATTTTCCACTGGGATATGAGGGGGCATACCAGGGGGGCATAAGACTTTCATAGGTTCTATGTCATTTGCATCACTGTATGACCTTTTCTAAATGTGCAGTAGAGTGGAGGTGGGGGGGTCCCAACTGAGCATATAAGGTATTATAGTAATATCTGTTAAATGGATTATTGAGCTAAGTAGTTTACTTTAGATAGGTTAGAGAGTAATAGGTTAGAAGCACAGTTTAAGGGTAATGGTCTCAAAGGTTAAGCAAAGCCAGGCAAAGAACGTAAATCAATAATGTGGTCCAGGTAATAGGAATGGGACCTCCATGGTAAACTGGAAAGCATGTGCCCCGTTTGTAGGACGGAGCTATTTGACTCCGACAGGTTTGGTTTTGCAGCCACTGTATTACCTCTTATTTACTTAAAAATAATTTTAACACCTACTATGTTCCAGGAACTGTTTTAGAGTCTGGATACAACAGTTAACAAAACAACTAGAAATCTTCATGGAATTAATATCCTAACTCATGAGAAATCCAAATAAACAAATTGAAAAGTGTTTTAGATTGTGGTTAAGTGCTAAGGAGGAAATAAACAGCAGAAAAGTGAGTTAACATCAAGCAGCCAACAAGACTATAACCCATTTACAGATGTTTGAAACTCTTGCATCAAATAAATCTAAAAGAAAAAATTCTTCTCCGGAAGATAAAAACATTTAAATATATCAAAATGTACAATCATGTTGAAAAGCAAAATAAAACAAAATCCAGAGCCTTTTTGTTGTGGTCATTGACATAATAGAGCTAGTTCAGCAGAATAAAAAAAAAAAAGAGTTAACAAGTACAGAGAGAAAATTAATTATGAATCTGTATAGATTGATTCCAATAACAGGCATTAAGTAAGCATATTTATATTTTTACTATTCTTTTCAGAACATTAAATTTTTTGGTAATTGTAC